>NC_058524.1:571699762-572328262 GCF_904849725.1 Hordeum vulgare subsp. vulgare | reverse complement strand
ACGCTGCGGTGCCCTGATAGCCACCGTTGTTGGTGTGGAAACGACGTTTGTTGTGCCCTTGGTTTGGCGAGGGAGAACCGGGCTTGCCGCCGCCGGAGCCCGGTGTCAACGGTGACCTGGCCTGGCTACCCGAGGCGGCGCCCGCGGACGGCGAGGGCGCTGTGAGAGCTAGAGCCAGAGTAGCCAGCGCCGATTTCATCATGTAGGAGCATGCCTACAACGACATCAAAGGAAACATGATTGGGTGATTTCTCGATGAATTTCGCCGTGGTTTGATGACGGTCTTTGTTGATGCCGCGAAGGAGCTAGATGATGAGTTCATCGTCGTCCAACACCTTGCCTGCATCGCGGTGGGCGTCGACGACGTCCTTGAGACGGGCACAAAATGAGTAGACATGTGAGTCTCCCTGGCGGATGGCGAAGAGCTCACCGCCACGCCCGATAGTTGTTGACGAGAAGGGCCTCAATGGAGGACCACGTTTGGGTGGCGAAGGCCTCCCGGTCAAGGATGAAGGCCGTGAGTTCCGTGACCATCACGCCCAGGAACCACCTCTTGACCGCCTTGTTGATGATGTTCTAGGCGACATCGTTGGTGTGGTTGGCGAAGTTCGGCGAGATCCAGGCAGCAATGTCGTACCGGTCGATGACCTCGAGCATCAAGCCGCGCCAGAGGGTGTAGTTCGACCCGTTCATGGTCGCATGGCATGGGCGTAGGACGACGGGAGAAAAGAAGCAGCCGGCAGCACCATCTGGAGAGGGAGCGGCGCCGTGGAGAGGACACCAGGAGGAGGAGGAGCGTTGGGTAGTGGGGAGGTGGGAAGCGGCGTGGAAGCTCGAGGGAGGAGGGAAGAAGAGTCCGCAGCAACACCCGCAGCGGTGGCGGCGGCCTCGGGGGCCATGTCGAAAGCAGTGGATGGATCAAACTGATACCATGTTAGATTAAGAGGTTGAGCTCCACATAGATTGTATTATTCCTCTCATACGGGGCAGTACATATATAAAAGTACAACAAAGGGAGGAGATAGGTTTACACACGCACGCACATGCTAACAAACCATCCATGGATCTTATTCTCACGGATGGATAGAGCAGTTGCATGCGTCATGCAAGGCGGTGCCGGTGGCTGGGCTGACCAACTCAAGTCAGCAGCGGGAGACTAGCTCAATAGTTTAACATGAGGGAATTTCACAAACAATATGATTAATATTTCACAAGGAATCGACAATGTTGAGCGTCTTGCTTCTGTTCAACGCAATAGAACTAAAGGTCATTATTTCAGAACTTTCGATGGTGTGCGTTTAGTAAGAGGAGAAACTCCCGTCAACTACGAAGGTGTCTCTAACGACCTTGTCAATCTTTAAATAATGTGTCGACTTAGTATCTGTGAGATGCTTGTATGTGTAGGTAGAATCATAAGATGTATGTACATGTTTATAGAGGTGCATGTGCATATGTATGGACATCTGCCTCTGTCATACCTAACCCTGAAATACCCGACCCGATCGACTCGACCCGACCCGGCCTTGCCCACAGGTCGGGCTTGGGCCTAGATTTTGAGCCCATCAAGTTCACCGGGCCAGGCTCGGGCCTAGAAAAACCCAATTTTATGCCTACGTCAGGCCCGACGGGGCTTTCTTGGGCTCGGGGAGGGCTTGAACCCAAAAGGTAGGCCCGACGGACGGGCCAGGCCAGGCTCGGGCCTGCGTTTTGTACCATAGGTTTTTTTTGGCCCGGCCCGGTCAGAGTTTTGCCCAGGTATAGCCTCTTTGTTAGAAAGTGGTCATTTTGTTATCATGTTGAAGATGCCCTGAAACTGTAGAGCCATAGAGCGACGTCCTCTCGAAACTGAAACCGAGAGAATCACACGACAGAGATATATTTTCCACGAGAATCTGTCGGCAGCAGCACCGTGCGGTGCGCATGCGGAAGTAGCTGCATCCATCTCTCTTCTCTGATTGATCAATCGGTCGCCGCAAGTCCCCGGCGCGCTGTTCAGGCCTTGTCTCCAGGAACTCGTCCCGGCCACCGGTCCACGTCCATCCATCCATCCATGATCATCTTCAGCTGTGCCGTATGTACGTCTCCCCGGTCGCCCAGGAACACTGATGGAACCACCCGAGACCCAAACCCAAGCTGCCTATAGTAGTACTAGTAGTACAGTTGTTAATTAAGTGACCAAATCATTTCCAAGACAAGTGGTGGTTGGATCACGGGTCATCTATTTATCACGATTGATATCGCAATGAGAGCATGGTTAATAGTATAGCCAACTGTTGGCTATAAGCAGTCTTATAGCCCATTTTATAGCTACCTTGTACAATAGTTAGCTATAAAAGAGTACTATTTTTATTATATATGGCCCACATTTTATTCTCACAAAACACCTAGAAGCACGTGCTAGAGTTGGCTCTTCACGAAGAGCCCGCTTCACTTCTCTCTCCTCTTCTCTCTCATCCAACTCAACAAAAATATAATATTTTAATCCTTACAGCCTGCTGACTGTACCTTATTATACTTAGTCTGGAACTCCCAGCTGTAAACTTTGGTTCGGACAGTAGTATCACCAGTAGGGGTACTGCCTACCGAAAGTAGCTAGCTAATCATTGGATACGACTCACGGTACAGCACGAAACAGCACTTGGTAGCTGGAGCAGTACCAAAAGCTCTAGTTAAACCTCTACGATCAACCTAAACAAAGCTTTAGCCGCTAGTCTCAGGGAGTAGTAGTAGTAGCTAGTTGGACATAACTCGAACGATGGCCGTGCAGCTTCAACTGTAATGGAGGCTCCATCACCAACGCGTTAATTGCCCACGCAGGAAGCTAGTATCAGGCTCGTTAGTGATCTCTGCTGCTTGCCATGCACCCTGACCGTGTGTGGTTCTCGTTGCAAATAGATGGGTTTCAGGTGATCAGGTCTGACGATGGCTACCATAGCATGCGTGCAAGATGCCTAACCAATTATCTCACGCCATTTCCCCTGAAGAATGCGTGTTCGTACGTGCACACGCAAGGCTGATCTTGGCAAGTAGACATGCCCGATCTACAGCGCGCATCTCCGTCATTTTCCATCTCTAGACTTCATGATCAGGTTTCCCACACGACCGAAAACTGCACGCCCAGATTAAAACGTGGACTCTTGACGAGAGATCAGGGATGGCAACAAAGCATCTGACGACCCCAATCACCCCATGCTGGCCAGCTCTAGATGGCCATAGAGTCATAGACCAGAGCTATCTGAAAGCGTGATTCCCAACCCTAGCCGCCTCCCCCTCCCCCTCCCTTCCTCGTCGTCGTCTGAGGCAGCCGCCGGGCAAGCCCGGGGCGCCAAGGATGGTGGCGGCGGGGGGCCTAGGCTGCCGTGCATCTGCATGCGGAGACCCGGATCTGGAGCGGCGGCTCCATTGACGAGGCAAGGCAGGCTAGCAGCCTACGGGAGGTGGATCCGGCGTCTCGGTCGCACTTTATTGGATTGCCGGTTTTGTACAGGAGGTGCTGCTGGTGGTGGGGATCTAGTTCGGACGAAATCCCTGGTCGGCCATGGCCGGCCGCGTCGATGGCGACGCCTGAGGGCGCCGTTCCCTTCCATGGAGGCGTCGGTATGGACTGATCCCCTCACTTCCCCTTCCCCTAGGTATCCCGGGCGAAAGCCTTAACTATGTTGGACGGCGGCGGCGCTCACGGCGCCGTTCCCTTCTTGAAGGCGCCGCTTTGGGAACCTTGGGGCTGGGTGGCGCTTGTGGGTGGTGGGCGACGGCGGTGGTGCGGCCCTATCCTAGCATGGATCTCCGTCCGTTGCTTGGAGATGGACTAGCGTAGGTGAAGGTTGTCGTTTGGCGTCATGATGGCGTCGATGACGGAGGCACCTGCCAAGGCTGGTACCTCAATCTGATCTGAAGATGGATCAGTGGAAGATGGAAGATGGCAGCGACGACATATGTGAGTGTGTCGGATCGGTTTGTGTCCCGGACCCGGTATGTGGCTCGGTCAGGGTCTCCGGCTTTAGATGTTAGGCTTAGGTGAGAGGTCTGGGTATTTGGTCCAGCTTGCACCCCTTCATCATATGAATAGGAGTAGCGACAGATGTTGCCAAGATGGCGGATTCAGACACATTGTTGTACTGCTTTGTAAGGTCCTCGAGAATAATCAATAAAATGGCCGCATGCATCACCCAAATGCAGAGGCCGGGGGTCATCCTTCTTTTCTAAAAAAAATAAAAAAAAATCTGAAACCGTGATGCAAGATCGAGGGCCAAACTTGCACGGAAGAATATTATACGGAAACCAACATTCGGCTGTAAACTGATAAAATCTACTCCCTCTGTAAACTAATATAAAAGCATTTAGATTACTAAACTAGTATTTTAAATGCTCTTATATTAGTTTACGGAGGGAGTATAAGAAAAATATGTTTTGAAGTTTTTTTAAAAAATAAAAAATGCTGGATACTAAGAAGATGATATTGTATAGCCACGTAAAATTTTAAATTGAAACACATTACGAGATGTGAGTTATGTAAAATATAAAATAAGCTTTGGATACTGTCAAATAATAATGTCACTATTTAGGGAGCTGAAATTTATCTTTTCCTTAGCTCACATCTCTTAATCTATTTCAAATTAAAATTTAATTGACAATAAAACATTATCATTGCTTTTAAAATTTAAAATATAGCTTTCACGAAGTTCACAGCCACTTTTCGTAGCTCACATCTCGTAAATCTTTTTCGTAACTCACATCTCGTAATCTGAAGTTTTATATTTTTTCAGATTTTTTTCAAACTTTAAAATATAGCTTTTACGAAGTTCACAGCTACTTGTGCCTGAAAGGTAGTACCCCCAGTCCCTATGCAAGATCTTGGATCGATCGCTTGTAAAACCAACCATGGTGTTTTTTTTCCCTTCATACTGGTCTGTGTAAAACAACATGTGTTGCACGAAACAGGGGACCAGCAATTATGCCAGGCCATGCAACTGTGCCCGTGTACGAAACAATAATGAGGAGGGTCGATCATATTCGAGAACATTCTTGTTTTGAGGGTCAATTCGATAACATTCTGTGATACGGTTTCAGACGTTAAAATGCAGACATAACTCATTCGCAAAAAAGAAGAAGGAAAAAAGGTAGCCGTAACAAGGATGCTCCATCAACATACGAATCGGTTTTCGTATGATTCGCGTCATCTCCTGATCGATTTGGATTGGGTTTAATGGTTTTTGCAGGTGTGAAATTGTAAGTAAGTCCTGCGTGCTGGTTAAATCACCCCCTCCGTGTGTGTCAGTGAGTTAGTCGCTAGAGATTGTATAATAATTCTATAACAGTGGAATAAATACCCTATGATTCTCAAAAAAAAAATTGATAACCATCACGCATATGGTGGGAGCAACATCCTATCATACGTCTCGTGATCATAGATTACGTCATGTTACCGCACGCATGCATAAGTAATGAAATTGAAGATGTCAGCATGTCTTTTTGTTTTAGTTTCTAAAATATTTTATCTTTTAAATAAAAAATTTGATTGAAAAATCATTTTCATCATTAAATCCGCTGCGACGAGATCTTCGGAACTAGATCTCATATCGATATGTTTCGACGAATTTTTTGTTGTTAAAGTTGCCTTATCTATTATTGCACAAAAATTGACATCATGATTACAGTGAAGTTGACATGATATGTTTCAACTAGTTTTTCTTCTATGTTTCAAGTAAATCTTGACATATTATAAAAAAAGAATTAAGAAACTAAACTTGCCATCATGAATTACTAAAATTTGTCATTATCCATCGAATAATTTTGACATGGTTCATAAGTAAAAAGGAAATATGTCGTCAATTACTTTAAAAATGCATGATCAATGGCTCAAATTTGCCATAGCCCATAAACTAAAATTGTTATGATGAATTATTTAAATTTTCCATGGTACATGCACTAAAATTTGTCATGGCTCATACAAAAAATATTTTTCACGTTTAAAGTACTAGAATTGTCATGGTAAAAATACTAAAATTACCATGAGCTATAAGTTTATTTTGCCATGATGAATTACTAAATATTGCCATGATCCATGAATTAAATTTGGCATGGTTAATTACTAAAAATTGCCATGGTCAATTAATAAATATTGCGGTGAAAAGTAGTTGAAATACAATGGTAGCTTTAAATCTAGTAGAAAAAACTAGATAAAATGTAATGGCAACTTTATCGTAAACACTATGACAACTTCAATGTAAACATTAACTACTAGAGAAAAGCCTAATAGTAGCACAAGGTTTTTTACCGTATGCGCCGGGGAAGGGGGGGGGCTACATCTAAAAGTTAGTCGTAGCACGGCCCGGCCCTCGCTACTAGTAATTGACGTGTCGGTACAACGAATTTGTAACCGCGCTACTGCTAACGGTTAGCAACGCGGTTCTGTACCCGCACCACTACTAATCGCATGTATTTCTTTATATTTATATTTTTTTTCACACGGTTATAGATATTGATATATAACATCAATAAAAATTATGCAAGAAACAACATTTAGATTAAAGTGGATGGGTGCAAGTGACTAAGTTGAATTAGAGGAAAATATGATGTTGTGAATCGCAATATCGTATTTTTCTCTAATTCAACTTGATCTCTTGCATCCATCTACTTTAATCTAATATATTTCATATAACAACTCATCATCATCTTAATCATGTCAAGTTAAAATGTCTTTTTTAAAACGATTTTCCTCGTCGATTAATTAAGCAGGAGATAATGGCCCAGTTAATTAATGAAAACTGGGCGAAAACCGATACAAACCCACCACAAACCGACCACGTGTGGACTATTCACAAAGCATGTAACTCCATACGCACACGATCAACCTGACAGCCAAAACAACGACCACCAAACTCCACACTTCTACATCGCTAATAAACCCTCGTAGTAAAGACCACCAGAATCCACAGAGCCATCATCCAGCTGCGGACGCCTTTCCTGTTACGTCACTCTTCTTTGCTTTGCTCTTGAGAGCCTCCTCCACAATCGTCTTGCGGGATCCACGACTAGCCTTCTCCAAGCGTGGCAACAAGCTGTGATGCTCAATCTGGAAGATAATCTCATCAACCTTGTCATGCACGGACACCACCTGGCCCACAGCCACATGAGAGTCAGTGATCGCAAGAGTGGAGGCTTCTCTCGTCAAGCTTCAGGTTGTGTCTGTTATGCCTCCAGTTCCCATCTTCAAACTAGTTTTGGTTCTATGGATGAGGAAAAGTATGCCACTATGGCAGTTTCTCTCCTCATGCCAGACCTTGCTCATCGCAGTTACCTGCGGTCTCGTCTACCTCTGAGAGCGAAGTCATCGTTGAGGTTGTAGCTTCGGTGCTGCAAATTACGCCTGAGTTGCAGGTACTATGTGGGGAGCCCACTTCACCTCTATTGAGGGTGATTCCAAAGAAGATGGAATCGTTAGGGGCCATGACGGTGCCCATGATTCCCACACCATCATTGTTGGATCCTAGCTGGCTGGTGGTGGTTGTGCATGATGAGGCTAATGAGGTAGGTGTGTTGGTACCAATTTTTGAGGGTGATGATGTTGAGGCGGCCGGTATGTTGTCGCCTGATCCTTCGGTGGCCAGCCAACCGCTCATCTTCGCGGTCAAGTTAAAATGTCATAAAACAGAAAACAACTCATCATCAATCTAGTTATTATCATACTAGTTAAACAACTCTTCATCATTCTAGTTGTTATCACTAGTTAAACAACTCTTCATCATTCTAGCAACAAACTATCAACTGATCAAGTTATCACAAGTTAGATAACAAGCTATTAAGGTACCACAACTTACCAACATTAACTACTGCTCTCTCCTAGGTAAAAAAGCAAAAAAAGGTGAACTCCTGCATCTTCCCACTGAAGAATACAGACCAAGCTAACTCCAACTTGTGGGATGCGCAAGTATTCGTCTCCAAGTGGTAGCGTGGATGCTCTTATTGCATTGCTTCATCCTTTGATTTTTAGGGTTTCTTTACTTTGACATATCGTGTATTTACCAGGGTAACTCATCGTGATTGCACGTAAGATAACCATATGAAAATCACCTTTGATATAAATCACTTTAGGCACTGTCTGTGGCTGGAGTACCTTTTGAAGAACATAAGTAATAATAACATAGTTAGCAAACTAGTTTTGCTTAAGAAAAATGTAAGAAAAAGATGTACTAGTGACACAACAATAAACAAATTCTTACAAAGTATTTTGAAGTGATGTTATAATGGTTCAACGTGTGCACTAGTGGCACATATCCATGATAACCGTTGGCAATCCTGTAATTGTTCTTATAATTCTCAACATCATGAATAAATGAGATCAGATAATTTTTCTCCAACTAAGTAAGCTTCAAGCCATAACTGTAGTAGGCCTGATCTACTATGTGTCGTGTAGTTTTTGAAGCAGAGAAATAAGTTGATAATTAAAATAAATAAGTTTAGTCTGGATGAGTACCAAATACTTTTCAATAATTAATATAACTTACCAAACAAATTTGTTGACAAACTCACATGGAGGTACAACTCGAATCGAGTGATCCGCATGCACCCAAATTTTGATATTATTATGACGATCATCGTCATGACCAAGATCGAAGGTAATGTTCATGTCCTCCTCAAACCTGTATGCCTTGCAAAATGCTCTCCACGAAGAACAACCAAAATATGCATGATCTGCTCCATTTTTTACCTTAACAACACAAGTGTAATGGTCTGTCTTTAGGTGAGCTATCTTTGTCTCCGTACCCTCCTTCTCTTTGAATGGAAGTTGTCCAAGACATGGAGTCTTGCATGACAGGGAATGCACTAGTCGAACTATACGAAAGAAAATTACAGGTTAATTAAAGAAAAAAAAGCACATGTCATACTTCATTACAAAAAATACTTGTCGTCTTTACATACATAAGAATTTCAAAGTCCTTCTTTAGCTTGACGGTGAAGGGCGTACCGTTGTCTAGGTAAGGATAACGGTCACATATACCCCTGTCATCGGTGCACATATAATACTCAGGGATCCCCTCATCGTCAGACATTTCCCATGCTCATGATTTAAAGATTAAAAATCAACGACAATTATACCAGAAACTATCCAGCATGGATTGACTTTCGGTCTGTCGAGGCTTCCTTGAAAAACTCTCATATCTCATGGTGTATATGGTGCACACTCTCCCACAGTGATATGGTGGTGTATGTGGATGGACACTCCCTCACAATGATATTTCGACCGTCGGTGATGGTCGTTCCTTCCTTCGTACCCGCGTGCATTATCAAAATGTGTAGCACACAGGAACGAAGGAGGAAACCACCCCCACGACAATAGAAGGGATTCTTCCTCTCATATTTCGATCGTCGGTGTTGGTCGCTTCCTCTTCTTCTCCCGTGTATTATACCAAGGTATATATTGCGAGAATAAGAAGAGGGGAAATGACCCCCACAAGAACAATCGGGATTCTTCCTGCGATATTTTGATCGTTGGTGTTGTTCGTTTCCTCTCCCTCTCTCGCGCATTATACCAAGGTATATATCCCGAGAAGAGGAAGAGGAAACGACCCCCACGACAACAGTCGGGATTCCTCAATCAAGAACATACTGAGATTCACACAAGGAGCTCCGACAAAGTGAAAGTCAACCCAACTCATAAATCTCAATTAACATTACATTTATGAAGTAATGACTAAAAAATGGCCTATGTTTTGCCGAAATGTCATCTAATTCATGTTCCAGCAAATCACGGGCACTTGATATTTCCTACTTTATAGTAAAAGTAATGCTGAAATCCACCAAAAAGTTCGGCATGACCATTGCTAAAATAGGACATATCGAGCGTCTGAAATTTTTCAGAATGGAAATTAATCAATATTCAGGCAAAACATGTTGGGGAATGTCGCATGGGAAACAAAAATTTTCCTACGCGCACGAAGACCTATCATGGTGATGTCCATCTACGAGAGGGGATGTGTGATCTACGTACCCTTGTAGACCGTACAGCAGAAGCGTTAGTGAACGCGGTTGATGTAGTGGAACGTCCTCACGTCCCTCGATCCGCCCCGCGAACCGTCCCGCGATCAGTCCCACGATCTAGTGCCGAACGGACGGCACCTCCGCGTTCAGCACACGTACAGCTCCATGATGATCTCGGCCTTCTTGATCCAGCAAGAGAGACGGAGAGGTAGAAGAGTTCTCCGGCAGCATGACGGCGCTCCGTAGGTTGGTGATGATCTCGTCTCAGCAGGGCTCCGCCCGAGCTCCGCAGAAACGCGATCTAGAGGTAAAACCATGGAGATATGTGGTCGGACTGCCGTGGCAAAGTTGTCTCAAATCAGCCATAAAACCTCCGTATATATAGGGGGAAGAGGGGAAGCCTTGCCTTGGGGCTCAAGAGGCCCCAAGCGGGTCGGCCGGGCCAAGGGGGGAAGGTCTCCCCTTCCAAACCGAATCCAACTTGGTTTGGAAGGTGGAGTCCTTCTTCCCTTTCCCACCTCCTCCTTTTTTTCTTTTCTCTTTGATTTTCTTCCTATGGCACATAGGGACTTCTTGGGCTGTCCCACCAGCCCACTAAGGGCTGGTGCGCCACCCTCAAGGCCTATGGGCTTCCCCGGGGTGGGTTGCCCCCCCGGTGAACACTCGGAACCCATTCGTCATTCCCGGTACATTCCCGGTAACTCCGAAAACCTTCCGGTAATCAAATGAGGTCATCCTATATATCAATCTTCGTTTCTGGACCATTCCGGAAACCCTCGTGACGTACGTGATCTCATCCGGGACTCCGAACAACATTCGGTAACCAACCATATAACTCAAATACGCATAAAACAACGTCGAACCTTAAGTGTGCAGACCCTGCGGGTTCGAGAACTATGCAGAGATGACCCGAGAGACTCCTCGGTCAATATCCAATAGCGGGACTTGGATGCCCATATTGGATCCTACATATTCTATGAAGATCTTATCGTTTGAACCTCAGTGCCAAGGATTCATATAATCCCGTATGTCATTCCCTTTGTCCTTCGGTATGTTACTTGCCCGAGATTCGATCGTCAGTATCCGCATACCTATTTCAATATCGTTTACCGGCAAGTCTCTTTACTCGTTCCTTAATACAAGATCCCGCAACTTACACTAAGTCACATTGCTTGCAAGGCTTGTGTGTGATGTTGTATTACCGAGTGGGCCCCGAGATACCTCTCCGTCACACGGAGTGACAAATCCCAGTCTTGATCCATACTAACTCAACGGACACCTTCGGAGATACCTGTAGAGCATCTTTATAGCCACCCAGTTACGTTGTGACGTTTTATATACACAAAGTATTCCTTCGGTGTGAGTGAGTTATATGATCTCATGGTCATAGGAATAAATACTTGACACACAGAAAACAGTAGCAACAAAATGACACGATCAACATGCTACGCATATTAGTTTGGGTCTTAGTCCATCACATGATTCTCCTAATGATGTGATCCCGTTATCAAGTGACAACACTTGCCCATGGTCAGGAAACCTTGACCATCTTTGATCAACGAGCTAGTCAACTAGAGGCTTACTAGGGACAGTGTTTTGTCTATGTATCCACACATGCACTGTGTTTCCAATCAATACAATTATAGCATGGATAATAAACGATTATCATGAACAAAGAAATATAATAATAACTAATTTATTATTGCCTCTAGGGCATATTTCCAACAGTCTCCCACTTGCACTAGAGTCAATAATCTAGTTCACATCACCATGTGATTCCAACGAATCCAACACCCATATAGTTATGGGGTCTGATCACGTCTTGCTCGTGAAAGAGGTTTTAGTCAACGGTTCTGGAACTTTCAGATCCGTGCGATCTTTACAAATCTTTATGTCATCTTATAGATGCTGCTACTACGTGCTATTCGGAAATGCTCCAAATATCTACTCTACTATACGAATCCGTTTCACTACTCATAGTTATTCGGATTAGTCTCAAAGCTTGCATAGATGTAACCCTTTACAACGAACTCTTTAACCATCTCCATAATCGAGAAAAATTCCTTAGTCTATTTAGTTACCAAGGATAACTTTGACCACTGATCAGTGATTCAATCCTGGATCACTCTGTGTACCTCTTAACAGACTTGCTGCAATGCACACATCAGGTGCGGTACTCAGCATGGCATACTTTAGAGTCTACGGCTAAGGCATAGAAGACGATCTTCGTCTATTCTCTTTATTCTGCCGTGGTCGGGTTTTGAGTCTTACTCAAATTCACACCTTACAACGCAGCCAAGAACTCCTTCTTTGCTGATCCATTTTGAACTCCTTCAAAAACTTGTCAAGGCATGCATCTTGTTGAAACTTCTATCAAGCGCTTTCAATCTATCTCCATAGATCTTTGATGCTCAACGTTCAAGTAGCGCAATCCAGGTATTCCTTTGAAAACTCCTTTCAAACAACCTTGTATGCTTTACAGAAATTCTACATTACTTCTGATCCACAATATGTCAACCACATATACTTATCAGAAATTCTATAGTGCTCCCACACACTTCTTTGGAAATACAAGTTTTTCATAAACCTTGTACACCCCAAAATCCTTGATCATCTCATCAAAGTGCATATTCCAACTCCGAGATGCTTGCACCAGTCCATTTAAGGATCGCTGGAGCTTGCATACTTGCTAGTATCTTTAGGATCGACAAAACCTCATGGTTGTATCTCATACAATGTTTGCTCAAGGAAACCGTCGAGGAAACAATGTTTTGACATCCTACATGCAACATTTCCTAAATAATGCAGCAACTACTAACATAATTCTAACAGACTTTTAGCATCGCTACGAGTGAGAAAGTCTCATCATAGTCAACTGTTTGATCTTGTCGGAAACATCTTTGCGACAAGTCGAGCTTTTCTTAATAGTGACTTATCACTATCATCGTGTGTCTTCCTTTTAAAGATCCATCTTTACTCAATAGTCCTATGACCATCAAGTAGTTCTTCCAAAGTCTACACTTTGTTTTCATACATGGATCCTCTCTCGGATTTCATGGCTTCCAGCCATTTGTCGTAATCCGGGCCCACCATTGCTTCTTCATAACTCGTAGGTTCACTGTTGCTCAACAACATGAATTCCAAGACAGGGTTACCGTACCACTCTGCAGTAGTACGTGACCTTGTCAACCTACGAGGCTTGTAGTAACTTGATCCGATGCTCAATGATCACCATCATCAGCTTCCACTTCAATTGGTGTAGGCGCCACAGGAACAACTTCCTGCGCCCTGCTACACAATGGTTCAAGAGATGGTTCAATAACCTCATCAAGTTCTATCACCCTCCCACTCAATTCTTTCAAGAGAAACCTTTCCTCGAGAAAGGATCCGTTTCTAGAAACAAACACTTTGCTTTCGGATCTGAGATAGGAGATGTACCCAACTGTTTTGGATATCCTATGAAGATGCATTTATCCGCTTTGGGTTCGAGCTTATCAGACTGAAACTTTTTCACATAAGTGTCGAAGCCCCAAACTTTCAAGAAACGACAGTTTAGATTTCTCTAAACCTCGGTCTATACTGTGTCATCTCAACGGAAATACGCGGTGCCCTATTTAAAGTGAATGCGGTTGTCTCTAATGCATAACCCATAAACGATAGTGGTAATTCGATAAGAGACATCATAGCATGCACCATACCAAATAGTGCGTGGCTATGACGTTCAGACACATCATCACACTATGATGTTCCAGGTGGCATGAACTGCGAAACAATTTCCACATTGTCTTAACTGCGTACCAAAACTCGTAACTCAGATATTCATTTCTATGATCATATCGTAGACAGTTTATCCTCTTGTTACGACGAACTTCACTCCGAAACAGAATTGAACTTTTCAATATTTCAGACTTGTGATTCATTAAGTAAATACTCTTGTATCTACTCAAATCGTCATTGAAGTAAGAACATAATGACATCCACTGCGTGCCTCAGCACCCATTGGACTGCATACATCAAAATGTATCACTTCCAACAAGTTACTATCTTATTTCATCTCAATGAAAACAAGGCATTGCTTATGTGGTATGATTTGCATGTCACTAGTGATTCAAAATCAAGTGAGTATAAAGATCCATTAGCATGGAGCCTCTTCATGCAATTTATACCAACATGACTCAAGCGCCAGTGCCACAAGTAAGTGGTACTATCATCATTACCTCGTATCTTTTGGCACCAATATCATGAACATGTGTAACACTACGATCGAGATTCAATAAACCATTGAAGGTGATTATTCAAGAAAATAGAGTAACCATTATTCTCTTTAAATGAATAATTGTATTGCAATAAACACGATCCAATCATGTTCATGCTTAACACAAGCACCAAATAACAATTATTTAGGTTTAACACCAATCCCGATGGTAGAGGGAGCGTGCGACGTTTGATCATATCAACCTTGGAAACACTTCCAACACGTATCGTCACCTCGCCTTTAGCTAGTCTCCATTTATGCCGTAGCTTTAATTTCGTGTTACTAATCACTTAGCAACCGAAGCGGTATCCAATACCCTCATGCTACTAGGAGTACTAGTAAAGTACACATCAACATCATGTATACCAAATATACTTCCTTCGACTTTTGCCAGCCTTCTTATCTACCAAGTATCTAGAGTTGCTCCGCCTCAGTGACTGTTCCCCTCATTACAGAAGCACTTAGTCTCGGGTTTGGGTTTAATCTTGGGTCTCTTCATTAGTGCAGCAACTGTTTTGCCATTTCACGAAGTATCCCTTCTAGCCCTTGCCTTTCTTGAAACTTAGTGGTTTTACAAACCATCAACTATTGATGCTCCTTCTTGATTTCTACTTTCGCAGTGTCAAACATCGCGAATCGCTCAAGGATCATTGTATCTATCCTTGATATGTTATAGTTCATCACGAAGCTCTCACAGCTTGGTGGCAGTGACTTTGGAGAACCATCACTATCTCATGTGGAAGATTAACTCCCACTTGATTCAAGTGATTGTCGTACTCAGACAATCTGAGCACACGCTCAACGATTGAGCTTTTCTCCTTTACTTTGTGGACAAAGAATCTTGTCGGAGGTCTCGTACCTCTCAACAAGGGCACGAGCATGAAATCACAATTTCATCTCTTTAGAACATCACTTATGTTTCGTGACGTTTCAAAGCGTCTTCGGTGCCTTGCTTCTAAGCCATTAAGTATTTTGCACTGAACTATCGTGTAGTCATCAGAAACGTGTATGTCGGATGTTCACAGCATCCACAGACGACGCTCAAGGTGCAGCACACCGAGTGGTGCATTAAGGACATAAGCCTTCCGCACAGCAACGAGGACAATCCTCTTCAAAGTTTGCTACTATCAACTTTCAACTAAATTTTCTCTAGGAACATATAAAAACAGTAGAGCTATAGCGCAAGCTACATCGTAATTCGCAAAGACCATTAGACTATGTTCATGACAATTAGTTCAATTAATCATATTACTTAAGAACTCCCACTCAAAAAGTACATCTCTCTAGTCATTTGAGTGGTACATGATCCAAATCCACTATCTCAAGTCCGATCATCACGTGAGTCGAGAATAGTTTCAGTGGTAAGCATCTCTATGCTAATCATATCAACTATACGATTCATGCTCGACCTTTCCGTCTCATGTGTTCCGAGGCCATGTCTGCACATGCTAGGCTCGTCAAGCTTAACCCGAGTGTTCCATGTGTGCAACTGTTTTTCACCCGTTGTATGTGAACGTTGAGTCTATCACACCCGATCATCACGTGGTGTCTCGAAACGAAGAACTCTCGCAACGGTGCACAGTCGGGGAGAACACAATTTCGTCTTGAAATTTTAGTGAGAGATCACCTCATAATGCTACCGTCGTTCTAAGCAAGATAAGGTGCATAAAGGATTAACATCACATGCAATTCATAAGTGACATGATATGGCCATCATCATGCGCTTCTTGATCTCCACCACCAAAGCACCGGCACGATCTTCTTGTCACCGGCGTCACACCATGATCTCCATCATCATGATCTCCATCAACGTGTCGCCATCGGGGTTGTCGTACTACTCATGCTATTACTACTAAAGCTACATCCTAGCAATATAGTAAATGCATCTGCAAGCACAAACGTTAGTTTAAAGACAACCCTATGGCTCCTGCCGGTTGCCGTACCATCGACGTGCAAGTCGATATTAACTATTACAACATGATCATCTCATACATCCAATATATCACATCACATCATTGGCCATATCACATCACAAGCATACCCTGCAAAAACAAGTTAGACGTCCTCTAATTTTGTTGTTGCATGTTTTACGTGGTGACCATGGGTATCTAGTAGGATCGCATCTTACTTACGTAAACACCACAATGGAGATATACGAATTGCTATTTAACCTCATCCAAGGACCTCCTCGGTCAATTCCGATTCAACTAAAGTTGGAGAAACTGACACCCGCCAGTCATCTTTGAGCAACGGAGTTACTCGTAGCGATGAAACCAGTCTCTTATAAGCGTACGAGTAATGTCGGTCCGAGCCGCTTCGATCCAACAATACCGCGGAATCAAGAAAAGACTAAGGAGGGCAGCAAAACGCACATCACCTCCCACAAAAACTTTTGTGTTCTACTCGAGAAGACATCTACGCATGAACCTAGCTCATGATGCCACTGTTGGGGAACGTCGCATGGGAAACAAAAATTTTCCTACTCGCACGAAGACCTATCATGGTGATGTCCATCTATGAGAGGGGATGTGTGATCTACGTACCCTTGTAGACCGTACAGCAGAAGCGTTAGTGAACGCGGTTGATGTAGTGGAACGTCCTCACGTCCCTCGATCCGCCCCGCGAACCGTCCCGCGATCAGTCCCACGATCTAGTGCCGAACGGACGGCACTTCCGCGTTCAGCACACGTACAGCTCGACGATGATCTCGGCCTTCTTGATCCAGCAAGAGAGACGGAGAGGTAGAAGAGTTCTCCGGCAGCATGACGGTGCTCCGGAGGTTGGTGATGATCTCATCTCAGCAGGGCTCCGCCCGAGCTCCGCAGAAACGCGATCTAGAGGTAAAACCGTGGAGATCTGTGGTCGGGCTACCGTGGCAAAGTTGTCTCAAATCAGCCATAAAACCTCCGTATATATAGGGGGAAGAGGGGAAGCCTTGCCTTGGGGCTCAAGAGGCCCCAAGGGGGTCGGCCGAGCCAAGGGGGGAAGGTCTCCCCTTCCAAACCGAATCCAACTTGGTTTGGAAGGTGGAGTCCTTCTTCCCTTTCCCACCTCCTCCTTTTTTTTTCTTTTCTCTTTGATTTTCTTCCTATGGCGCATAGGGCCTTCTTGGGCTATCCCACCAGCCCACTAAGGGCTGGTGCGCCACCCTCAAGGCCTATGGGCTTCCCCGGGGTGGGTTGCCCCCCCGGGTGAACACCCGGAACCCATTCGTCATTCCCGGTACATTCCCGGTAACTCCGAAAACCTTCCGGTAATCAAATGAGTCATCCTATATATCAATCTTCGTTTCCGGACCATTCCGGAAACCCTCGTGACGTCCGTGATCTCATCCGGGACTCCGAACAACATTTGATAACCAACCATATAACTCAAATACGCATAAAACAACGTCGAACCTTAAGTGTGCAGACCCTGCGGGTTCGAGAACTATGCAGACATGACCCGAGAGACTCCTCGGTCAATATCCAATAGCGGGACCTGGATGCCCATATTGTATCCTACATATTCTACCAAGATCTTATCGTTTGAACCTTAGTGCCAACGATCCATATAATCCCGTATGTCATTCCCTTTGTCCTTCGGTATGTTACTTGCCCGAGATTCGATCGTCAGTATCCGCATACCTATTTCAATCTCGTTTACCGGCAAGTCTCTTTACTCGTTCCGTAATACAAGATCCCGCAACTTACACTAAGTCACATTGCTTGCAAGGCTTGTGTGTGATGTTGTATTACCGAGTGGGCCCCGAGATACCTCTCCGTCACACGGAGTGACAAATCCCAGTCTTGATCCATACTAACTCAACGGACACCTTCGGAGATACCTGTAGAGCATCTTTATAGCCACCCAGTTACGTTGTGACGTTTGATACACACAAAGTATTCCTCCGGTGTCAGTGAGTTATATGATCTCATGGTCATAGGAATAAATACTTGACACGCAGAAAACAGTAGCAACAAAATGACACGATCAACATGCTACGCATATTAGTTTGGGTCTTAGTCCATCACATGATTCTTCTAATGATGTGATCCCGTTATCAAGTGACAACACTTGCCCATGGTCAGGAAACCTTGACCATCTTTGATCAACGAGCTAGTCAACTAGAGGCTTACTAGGGACAGTGTTTTGTCTATGTATCCACACATGCACTGTCTTTCCAATCAATACAATTATAGCATAGATAATAAACGATTATCATGAACAAAGAAATATAATAATAACTAATTTATTATTGCCTTTAGGGCATATTTCCAACAAAACATAGGCACTAGGAGGTGTTCCCTGCAAAATCATAAACACATGTCCAATAATGACATATCTCTATTACTAATTTTTATATTTCTATAAAGGTATTTTTTGTCGAACACATGTCCAATATTTTTTACTCAAAATTTTCTATTTCTATTACTAGTTTTTGTATACTATTCTACAACTAGTTTTTAGATTTTATGTTCTATTATATTGCTATTTTTTACTGAAAATTGCTATACCTAAAACAATACTTAATTAGGAGAGAGGAGGTGGGAGGAGTGGGCAGGGAAGAGGAGGAGGAGGAGGGCAGCAGGAGGAGGGAGAGAGGATGGTAACGTGAGGAGGGAGGAGAGAGGAAGAGGAGGAAGGAGGGAAGCCGGAGGAGGAGGGAGGAGGTTGGTCGGAGGAGGATGATTAGACGACAGCAGGAGGAAGGTGGAGATAGGAGAGAGGAGTGCGATGGGAGGAGGAGGGAGGGAGATACCTCGGGAGAGACAGTGGCGGCGATGGCGGAGGGCGTCGACGATGGTGGGTGAGAGTGTGAGAGGGGGGAGTGAGAGAGACAGGAACGGGTGTGCGGGATGTGGATAAGGTGATCCTAGTAGTAGCGCGAGTTATAAAACTGCGCTCCGGCTAACATGTTAGTTCTAGCACGTGTTGAGCAGCCGCACTGCTATTATAGCCAGCTGGGGAGGACATGGTGGGAGCCTTATAGTAGTAGGCGGGCCATCAAGGCTCGCGCTGCTACTAAATTTTACCTGTAGCGATGTCTCTGTGCCAGCGCTACTGCTAAATACTCCCTTCGTTCCAAAATAAATGTCTTAAGCTTAGTACAATTTTATACTAGAGCTAGTACAAAGTTGAGACAGTTACTTTGGGACGGAGAAAGTAGTAACAACGCTGACCCATAAGCCACGCTAGTGCTAATCCTCTACTATAAGGTTTTCTCTAGTAGTGATCATGTCAACTTTTGGCCTTAAAGAAGTCGTCAAAAAATATAAATATATGATCTAGTTTTAAAGATCTCGTTAAAATGAATTTAATGATAAAAATATATTTTTAAATGATATCGTTAAATATATTTTAAAGATTAAAAAGTAAAAAAACAAAATCACTAATGTCATATATTTAATGTATCAAGATAAATGATTATGAAGATATGTAAACCATATTACCTTGTGTCATACGTATGGAGCGTTATCATTTACTAGCAAAATGGCCCGTGCGTTACAACGGGAGAAAAAACATAATCTTTAATGATGATGATCATATTATGTTCACACATCATTGCTTGATTTTGAAATTTTGTGCATAAATGCAAGAAAATGTTTCTTTTTTAAAATTTATTCACAAGTTGAAGCAATCTTTACATTTAAAAAAATATATATCATGGTTGTCAAAAATCTTACAAATACTATCTCCAGGTGATTGTTATCTTACACAATCCCAAGCCTTTGGTTCAATCAAAAGCTCAATTTCACACGTCGCCTTGTCCTAACTGCCTTCGGGTCAAATAAATTGTTTGTCAAGCCAGCTTTACAACAGGTATTTTTGGTAGCAATTTTTTTATTGTTTTTTTGCAAAACTTGCTTCATGTGTTATTTTAAAACTGGAGATAGTATTTGTAGATATTTTATTTGTCAAAAATTATGTAGTAAATGTACACATCGAGATGATAATGATACTACGAGTAGCTACAGTTGCTGGTGGGGGTGGTTGTTGATGCAGCTCCGGCGGCGTACTTCTTGAGGGCGTCGCCAGCGTGGTGCAGGTTGTCCGGCACGGGCAGGTTGCAGAGCAGAGTGACCCTGGACTCGGCGATCTGCGGCCCCTTCTTCCCCTCCTTCGACGGGTCCATCTTCCAGAGCTTCACCTCCCACACCTATCCAAACCCAATCGGTTCCGATCAACCCTTTAAAATCCAGTTCCACGTCCGATTGAGCAAGCAAGAAAAGCTGGAGCAAGGTTGATGGCGAAGCGATTAACAGGAAGGCGACGGACGAGGGGCGCAGACCTGGGTGGAGCGTCCGAGGGGGACGGGGACGGCACGCGCGAGGATGACGTCGCCGAGGGCGGCGCTGCGGAAGTGGTTGATGGCGAGGTGCACGCCGACGACGCGGCTGTACCCGGACGCCATGTGCGCGCCCATGCTGGCCAGGCCCTCCGACACCAGCGCCGACACGCCGCCGCGAGGGGAGTAGGAGTTGGGGGAAGGGGCAGGAAAACTAAAAAAGAAAAAGCAAAAAACAGAGGGAATCGAACCTAGGTCTTCAGCTAAGAAGAGCAAGGCTCTCTCCATCCTGCTAGTCCTTTACTATGGACATAATATGACGGCATAGGTTCAGATAATACGTGTGGGCCGGTGAAAGAAAAAATTGAATCGTTTTTTAACTTACGGGTGGCATTTGTGGGTAATTTTGACCAACTTCAGGAGCAATTTCGATGACGTATGGACAGAAGTTATCCGTGCTTTATTAGTAGGTAAAGATAGAAAAAGAAAGTCGTGCAAGTCTGAAATACTACAGGACACGACGAAGGCAGCACCCAAGCAGCCAGCGTGATGTATCGTGCTACTGCATATGTCCCACCTAAATAAAAGCCGGGGAGACCCAATTATTCGTCTCCCTTGTCCGAGTTCATGAATCTGACAATATTGCAGGGGTCCTCTTGTTGAGTCTATCATTGCGACACGTATAGCAATTAAGCTCCGTCATGGGTAGATCGGCGCCAGGACATGCACAATCATCACATTAGTACCATTTTCCCCGCAGGACACATACAAACACATGATACGTCGGTAGAAAAATCAAGGTGGGGAGATAGCCTTATCTCCCCTAATAATAAAGCACGCACTGTTTTTTCTGGCGTTCGTTGTGGCATTTTTGCAAAAACATCCCTGTAGTTTCATCTAATTAACCCGTGGTACGTTTTTAAGTGAGGCTGAACCATTTTTTTCACATTTTACACAAAACCCCTTTACTTTCGTGCTAAATAACCCGCAGTCCAAATTATATTCAGAACGAATCGTTTTTTAAAGTTTTTACATACACCCCTCACATATGCATTAATAACGTCGAAATCCATTCAGAATAAATATGTATTTTCAAATAACAATATCTTTTAAACCGTAAATACAATTTAAACATGTTATATATGAAACTTGATTAGAAAAATGTGTAGAGTTTGAATATGTTGTTATTTTACATATTAAATATTTAAAAAAAAATACTATTTAGGATACAATGCTAATCAATATTTGTCTTTATTTCGTACCGACCATTTGTATTGTAACATGTTAACTTAAGCATCAATATTTGGGAAATGTTATAATCTTTGGACATGATATACTTGCACTAGGTTTTTTCTTTGTACATATTTTATAATCTAAGACCTTACGTACGTGCCTTTTTTGACAGTATCCACGCGCGTTTTTACCAATGGTGTTGGGGATATTGCTTATTAAGTGACCCGCCCAATATGGGCCGGGTTACTAGTAAGGCGATTCATCCTTTAGGGCTAGTTGGGCCTCAGCCTGGGCGGTTCAAGGTCGCAGGATGGTTATGATTTATGGAAGGTCTCTGGGTTTTGCAAGACGGCGACTCAGAGACCGCGGTGGTCACGATTTGTAAAGAGGAAGGGACTCTTGTAAACCCTAAAGCCTTGACCTCTATATAAAGGCGAGTTTGGAGGGGGGTAGATAGGTTAGAAATCATCGAGTGCTAGGTAAGGCGAGTTACGCCTTTCTTGTAATCGAATCCACATCAATACACGCCAAGCAGGACGTAGGCTATTACCTCCACGCGAGGGGCCGAACCTGGGTAACCCGCCGCGTTCCTCCTGTTCAACCCCTTTGAGTCGCCACCAAAGTGCGATGGTTCCCATACTAAATCCTTTCACGAGGACATCTGCCGTGACAAAACCACGACAGTTGGCGCCCACCTTGGGGCCTACGCACGGTGGAGTTGAGTTCTCAAAGGGAGCCCTACCAGGGTTTGGGAGTTATGTGACGGCGCTCATGACTTGGAGCCGACGCGGCATAGCCTACATCGACAACCAACGATGGGGACCTGAAGCGAATTCTCTCGAATCAGGCTACAGGGTCCCCTTCGGCAAGATCAACGTCTTCATCGGCATGATCGGGTCATCTGTTCCTGAGCCGGACATCTCCTCCGACATCGTCGAGCCGGCCAGGTACGTTCATCCAGTCATAACACGGAAGCCGACCCACCCGGTCTTTGTGGGGTTCACGCAAGGGTCGGAGGAGCCAGAGCACGCGGCGGCTCAGGAGGTTACCCCCGTCATCATCCATGGGCGATTCAGATTCCATCCAGTCCCTCCACGGAGACGGTCTCGGAGGCTTGTCATTGGCCATGGATCCGGAAATCCTCGATCAAACCCGCCGCCAGATGGCCATCTACATGGTCGGGGCGACTCAACCCGCACAGAACCCCGCCGGAGGCGATGGGACCGGCGGGACATCCAGAAGTGCGTCAGCAGTCCTGGTGGATTTAGCGGCGGAAATCACGAGACTAATGTCAACCCCCCTCATGCCAGAGAACCAAGAAGAGATAAACGCAGAGTTAGCAAAGCTGAGAGAGGCGGTGGCAAAGGCCCATCAGGATGCAGAGACGGAGTCCGCCAGGATGGAAACTCGACAAGCCCAGATTACGGCCGAAAGGATGCGATTGAACACCGACAACTGGCGGCTTGAAAGACAGCAGCGCGCGTCCGACGCCGTCCATCAACGGAGACACCAGGGTCGCCCGCCCCATGATCTCAATCCGACTCGCCTGTTCGACACTCCCCAAACACCCGGGATGGGAGCCGCCCCAGCAGGAGGACCGGGCCACCCTCCTAACCCGCCGATTCAGCCGACCGAGGGTCAAATTCCTTGTTTCCGTACCCCTCGAGGCCACTTCTCTAACCCAGTGGATAACGTGCTTGCCGCAACTCGCCATCTGGAGTCTCTTCCGATCCACGGCAACACCCCAGCTGAGATCGAAGCAAGGAACGCCATCGAGATGTTGAAAACGGCGGTGGTCCAAAACACGCAGTTCTCGCACAGCCCTGAGCGATTGCACTCCACCCCCCAGGCGAGCTATACCAGGAGTAGGCCGGAGGAGCAGCCAGCCGTAAACAGTGCCCCGCAACACTTCCCGCAGGACAACCCGCCCGAGCGGAACCCGCCGGGCAGAGGTCCACCCAACATTCAAGAGGCTCAGACTCCTCCCGCGGGGACCGGAGGGCGAGTTGGGGTGCCCTGCTTGTCCCTAGCCCTTCGAAACGAAAGAATGCCCAAGGATTTCAAAGGACCAAGAAAGGTGCCTAATTACACACCAGATCTCGAACCAACATCTTGGATCGAGGGCTATGAGATCGCCATGGACATGCTCGACGTAAATGAGGCGGTTTGCGCCCGATATTTCACCATGATGCTCGAGGGATCGGCGCGCACTTGGTTGAAAAACTTACCCCCCAATTCTATCCAGTCCTGGGCCGAGCTGAAGGAGCGTTTCATCAAAAACTTCCGGGGAACCTGTAAACGGCCGATGACGATCGTCGACTTGCAACACTGCGTACAACGCCCGGATGAGTCGGCGCACCATTGGTCGCGGCGAGTCGCGGAAATTATCCATTCATCGGATGGCATCACGGCAGCGCAAGCTGTGCTTATCCTCGAGCACAACTGCCACTACGAACCGCTGGTCCAGAAATTGGGGCGACTCAAACGGAAAGTTCAGGATATGGGCGAGCTGATGGATACCCTCACTAGGTACGCCGAGGCCGACGATACCAAGGATCCCGGCGAGGATGGTAAGGGTAACTCGCCCAAGAAGGGCGATTCAACCAAAAATCACACCCGCCTCCAAGGCCGCAACCGTCACAACCAGGGGACCAACGGCAAGCGTAGGCCACATGAGGAGCCCTCGGATCTGGTCGCCAACACCAACGCCAATGACGGCAAAAAGAAGAATCGAGGCTTCAGTGGGAAAAGGCCGCGTAATTACGAAGAGATACTCAAAGGCCCTTGCCCGCACCACGCCACGGCCGACGGCCCGGCGGGCCACTCTTGGGAGAACTGCTTCGTGATGCGAGAATTTCGGGCCGAGGCAATCAAGAAGAGCCAAAGCGAAGATCCGAACCGTCGCCAGGACCAACTCGCCGCGCCCAACCAAAGGCACAACCCCTTCGGCGGCTTTCCCGAACAAGAGGCACAGGGGGGCCCGCAGCCAGGCGGCGGCCAGTACCCGGTGCACCACCAACGGCGGTACAACCCGCCGGGAGTTTTCCAGCAGCCGCCCCCACAGGGGGCTCCGCAGGACCAGGATGACCACGGGGGCTTCCGCAACAATCCTAAACAGCTAAGTAATGGGCAGTACCATGTTTTCACCACTAATGCTTGCAGGCGTGATAAAAAGGTAAATCACCGGGCGTACAACGTAATTGAGCCGGCAATTCCCACATATCTCCACTGGTCCGAACAGACCATAACATGGAGCAGAGAGGATCACCCGCCGAGAATAGATAACCCGGGCGACCTGGCATTAGTCGTGGCTCGCCAAGTGGGGGGCTACACTCTGTCGAAAGTACTAATGGATGGCGGCAGCAGCATCAATATCCTATACTTCGACACCTTCCGGAGGATGAATCTATTGGAGAAAGACTTGATGCCTTCAACCACGGTCTTCCACGGCATCGTCCCGGGCAAATCGGCTTATCCCATAGGCCGGGTCAGGCTCTCAGTAGCGTTTGGAACTGCGCAGAATTACAGGTCGGAGTCTCTGGTCTTCGAGGTGGTCAAACTAAAAAGCCCGTACCATGCGCTGTTCGGGCGACCGGCTTACGCTCGCTTCATGGCCCGCCCGTGCTACTTCTACCTCAAGCTCAAAATGCCTGGTCCTAAAGGACCCATCACGATTGACGGAGATAGAAGAATCGCAAAGGAGTGTGAGGAAGGAGACGCGGCCTATGCGGAAGTCGCCTGCGCGGCGGAAGAGCTCAAAAACCATCGGGCCAATGTTGACCCGGCAGACATGTCACCGCTCAAGAAGCCGACTACAGATTCCGAGTCGCCCCTCAAGTTCAAACCAACGGATGACACGAAGACAGTCGACTTCGTCCCTGGCGATTCATCCAAGCAGTTTACCATTGGAACGGGTCTGGACCCCAAATAGGAAAGCGCGCTCATCGAATTCATCCGTGAGAATCGGGACATCTTCGCATGGAAGCCCTCTGACATGCCGGGTGTACCGAGAGAATTCGCTGAGCACCATCTTAATATTGACCCAAAATGCAAACCTGTCCAACAATACCTTCGCAGGTTTAACGAGGAGCGACGGAAGGCGATTGGAGAGGAAGTCGTCCGTCTTTTAGCCACCGGGTTCATCGTGGAAGTCTTTCACCCCAAATGGCTAGCTAACCCGGTGTTAGTACTCAAGAAGAATGGCACGTTCCGTATGTGTATTGACTATACGGACCTCAACAGAGCTTGTCCCAAGGATCCTTTCGCTCTTCCGCGCATCGACCAAATCATTGACTCGGTGGCGGGATGCGAACGATTTGCTTTTTGGACGCCTATTCAGGTTATCATCATATCAAAATGGTTGTGGAAGATCAGGAGAAGACGGCCTTCATAACCCCCTTCGGGGCCTTTTGCTATGTGTCCATGCCGTTCGGGCTCAAGAGCGCAGGGGCGACTTACCAACGCTGCATCCAGAATTGTCTTCATAACCAAATTGGCCGCAACGTCCATGCCTATGTTGACGACATTGTGATCAAGACCCGCGGGAGGAGACACTTCTGGAAGACCTTAAGGAAACCTTTGATAATTTACAGGTATATCAGATGAAGCTAAATCCTACCAAGTGCGTTTTCGGCGTACCTGCGGGAAAACTACTAGGTTTCTTGGTATCGGAGCGCGGCATCGAGGCTAACCCGGACAAAATTGAAGCGGTTACTTCCCTCGGCAAGCCGACGAATGTTAATCAAGTTCAGCGATTGGCGGGTCGCATTGCGGGTCTCAGTCGTTTCGTGAGCCGCCTCGGAGAAAAGGCGATTCCTCTTTATCAATTGTTGAGAATGTCCGACCGATTCGTATGGACAGAGGAAGCAGACGAGGCATTTCAGGCCTTGAAACATCAATTGGTTAACCCGCCGGTCCTGGCGGCCCCGACTGAAAAGGAGCCTATGCTCCTGTATATCGCCGCGAATTCCAAAGCGATCAGCGTGGCTGTGGTCGTCGAAAGAAAGGAGGAAGGAAAGGAATACCCGGTGCAACGCCCGGTGTACTTTATCAGTGAGGTGTTAACTCTTTCCAAACAGCGATACCCACATTGGCAGAAACTGGTCTATGGGGTGTTCATGGCGAGTCGAAAGCTTAAACATTATTTCCAGGAACACCCGATCACCGTGGTCAGTTCCGTGCCCCTCGGTGACGTCATCCAAAACCGCGAGGCAACAGGGCGAATCGCCAAATGGGCAATAGAGCTTGGGTCGCATCACATACAATATACCCCCCGCACGGCCATCAAGTCCCAGGCACTAGTTGTTTTTGTCAACGATTGGACGGAGCTTCAGGCTCCGGAAGATCGGCCTGACCTTACCTATTGGACTATTTATTTTGATGGATCCAGGCAGTTGGAGGGCTCGGGGGTAGGTGTGGTGTTGATATCCCCTCAAGGAGATAAGTTCTGCTACGTTCTCCGGCTCATGTTCCCTTGCACAAATAATGCGGCAGAATATGAAGCTCTGCTTCATGGTTTGCGACTGGCAAAAGAGATGAACCTAACCCGAGTCAGATGCTATGGGGATACAGATTTGGTGGCGCAACAGGTTTCGGGCACCTGGGACTCTCGAGATCCTATGATGGCGGCTTACAGGCGAGCTGTATCTGACGTGGCGGGCTATTTTCATGGGTACCAGGTTGATCATGTTGATCGGCGACTCAACGAAGCAGCTGATGCCCTCTCGCGACTCGGCTCACAGAGAAAACCGGTCCCCCCTAATGTTTTCTTGGATGTCTTGCATAAACCGTCTGTGACTGTACCCACGGAGGAGGAATTGGCGATACCAGATCCCGAGTCTCAGCTTGTGGCGGCTCTCCATGTCACTCCGGATTGGGCTCTTCCTTATCTGGCTTATCTCGCTCGTGGCGAGTTACCCACTGACGAAGTTTTGGCTCGCCAGATTGTTCGACGTAGCAAGTCCATGGTCATCATTAATGGCGAGCTATATAAACGAAGTGCTTCAGGGGTCTTTCAGCGGTGCGTTTCTTCCGAGGAAGGATGCATAATCCTAAATGACATCCATTCTGGAGACTGCGGGCATCACGCCGGGTCACGTTCTTTGGTATCAAAAGCTTTTCGACATGGTTTCTTCTGGTTGACGGCTCACGCAGATGCAGAAAATATAGTACGGCGGTGTGAGGGGTGCCAATGATACGGGAGACAGGCTCATGTGCCGGCTCAAGAATTGAGGATGATTCCCATTACTTGGCCTTTCGCGGTCTGGGGGCTGGACATGGTCGGTCCCTTTAAGATGTCCACCAACAAGAAAACTCACTTATTGGTGGCGGTTGATCAGTTCACTAAATGGGTTGAGGCGGAACCTGTTGGGGCTTGCGATGCGGAGACTGCGGTCAAATTTCTGAAAAAGCTGATTTTCCGTTTTGGATATCCACACAGTATTATCACGGACAATGGTACTAACTTGTCCCAAGGAGCGATGCTGGATTTCTGTCGCCGTGAACATATCCGGCTTGATATCTCTGCAGTTGCTCACCCGCAATCAAACGGGCAAGCAGAGCGGGCGAATCAGGAAGTCCTACGAGGGATTAAACCTCGCCTCATGGTTCCCCTGGAAAGAACTCCAGGGTGTTGGGTTGAGGAACTACCTTCGGTATTATGGAGCATCCGGACCACCCCGAATCGATCCACGGGGTTCACCCCTTTCTTTTTGGTCTATGGAGCAGAAGCTGTCCTTCCTACCGACATAAGACATGATTCTCTTAGAGTCGCCGCATATGTGGAGCAAGATAATGAGTTGGCGCGTCAGGATTCCTTGGATGCCTTGGAAGAGGCGCGTGACTTAGCGGCGGCTCGTTCAGCTATCTATCAGCAAGATCTGCGGCGTTATCATAGTCGCCGGGTTAAGAGTCGGGCTTTCCAGGAGGACGACTTGGTACTTCGTCTGATACAAGATCGGGCAGGCATGCACAAGCTCTCGCCCCCTTGGGAAGGGCCTTTCGTCGTCAGCAAGAAACTCCGCAATGGCTCTTACTACTTGATGGATGTTCGGCCTGATCGACCGACTACGGAGGCTGAGTCAACTCGCCCTTGGAATATTGCCAATTTGCGGCCTTACTACACTTGAGTTCTTAAAAACTCCATGCTTTGTAAGTTTTTCAGTTTCATTATGAAGTAATAAAATGTTCCCCGACTTGGGGGCTTCTTCCTTAAAAAGAGCAATTTGTGTCATCCTGTTGCGACCTTATGAGCCGACACAACATGCATTTAGGGTGGGTGCACGAGCTTTCTGACTCGCCTCCCCCTGTCGCGACCGTATGAGCCGACGAAACCTGCATTTAGGGTGGGTGCACGAGCTTTCTGACTCGCCTCCCCCTGTCGCGACCGTATGAGCCGACGAAACCTGCATTTAGGGTGGGTGCACGAGCTTTCTGACTCGCCTCCCCCCGTCGCGACCGTATGATCCGACGAAACCTGCATTTAGGGTGGGTGCACGAGCTTTCTGACTCGCCCCCCCCCCTGTCGCGACCGTATGAGCCGACAAAATTACTCATGTTATGATTTGATCTTGGAGATTTTTATCCTTACTGCATGTTCGTTGAAACTATTTGTAGTTCTTTTGTTTTCACAGATAATGTGTTCAAGGTTTCATCCTTGGCGGATTAAGCATTGCAGAAGATTCTTATAAGGACTAACAAAATATTTCAAACCGCCTCAAAAGCGGTATAAGAGTTTTTCTTGCAGAAGATGTCATCGAAAGATAGTACTAACTATTACATGGCTCTTGGGCCAAATTCAAGAAAAGTCTACTCCGCTAAGTCCTGGTGTGAGCTCTGACCAGCTTCGATCTGTAAATCGCCCAAGACCCAATTGCACCTGGACAAAGAAGCAAAATCGTCTTCATCGGTCAAGATTGATGCCAGGTCTGTTTCCCAGTCGAAGGGATTCTTGGGTCGCCGAGGAATTAGGTTGGTCACCACGAAGGTTGGCGGGCTGATTTTCTTATTCTTACCGTCATAAGCCGCCTGATACTTCGTTAAATCAAGACTAGCGGCGAGTTGAGTTGCAGCCAACCGAGAATCCTTGACAACTTTCTGGTAATCCTCTTCCACGAATTCCGAGCCATTGTCTTTGAGCTGAGGGAAGCCGGCGGCTACTTCTTCCAAATTAATCTCCGGAGCATACGCTAAGCAGCGACTCAGGGCCGTCAGGACGCATTTCTGGGCGGCTGACCGAGTTAACTCGCCAATTTGGGGAGGAAGTGTGGACAGACATCCAAGTACTTTCTTGATGGAAGTAATCGGCTCTTTTGCGCCCATTACAGCTTTGACGGTCAACACACTGCCTGTGTACAGTTGCTCTGTCAATGTATAGATCGCCTTCAGCATCAACACACAGTCTTCTTGCAGGTTGGCGACTCTTGGACCTGGAATTTGATAAACGGTAACTTAACGTCAGAAATTTGGCCCAAAGGAGGGGATAAGGTTGGAGATTTAGGTAAGGCTTACCGAAGATGGCTTGCGTCATGTTAGTGATATGACGCTTTAAGCCGGACAACTCCTGTTGGACAGTCGCCAGCTTTGCTTCAGCTTTTTCTGCTCTCTTCAAAGCCGCGTTTTGGTCGGCTTGAGTTTTTTCTAACTCGGCTTTGAGCTTTTCTAGTTCAACCAGAGCCAATTTGTATTTATCTTCCGACTGAGTTCGGGCATCTTGTTGATCAGCCAAATTTTTCCTTAAGTCGCCCAGCGCTAATTCGGTCTGGGCAAGGTTTTCCTATTTAAAAAAAAAGAGTTTAAAACAAAGACAAGTCTCAGAATTATTGCAAGGAAATACCCCTGACACTTGGGGGCTAATGTATAATTTCTCAAGGGAAATTATACAGAAATCGAGACTCGGCTCATCATTTTACTGATGACCTAGCCCTTGGGGGTTACTGGTCGCGAAGCTTTTTAAAGACCCGGCTCATCTTTTACTGATGACCCGGCCCTTGGGGGTTACTGGTCGTGAAGCTTTTTAAAGACCCGGCTCATCTTTTACTGATGACCTGGCCCTTGGGGGTTACTGGGAATAATATAGAGTATAAAGTGTACCTCATGTTTGTCGTTTAACATCTTCAGTAGATTCTTCTCCATCTCATAGCTTGCTTCCAGGCGACTTGCGAAGCCAGAACAGAGTTCTTTAAACTCCAGATTTGCATAGTCGGAAAGCTTCGCCTTGGAGAGCCCAGACTCGGGGATTGCTTGAGAGGAGGATGCTACGTGTTTGGACAGAACTGTCGCCGCCGGCTTGGAAAAGCCAGAACCAGTAACGACTACAGCATCTGGGTCATCCGCCGTTGCCAATATGTTTGGCGATCCAGGGGCGTCCGCTGTTCCTTTCGGCGACTCAGGAAGATCCACTTGAATTGCCGGCTCAGCGTGACCCGGATCCTCTTGAGTCGGAGTTGATTTCCTTGGAAGTTCGGCAGTTGCGTTAGGGATTGATCCACTGGTTTTCCTTTTTTTGGCTTGTGCCCTAACCAGAGGAGATAAACGTGTTAAGGAATTGAAAAAGATCATTATTTTCAAAAGTCAAGGCAAAAGACTTACCCCGGAACTCGAATCATTGGTGGAAGTGTTGACATTGCTGAGTCGCCGGAAGAAGGGGGAGGATTCTGCAGGAATTATACATTAATAATGCAGGCGGGTTGCAGATGCAATCCGAAGCAGCACGGACAATGTTTGTTCTTATATAAAAAAGGGTACCTCGCTTGGTTTTCTTTTGTTTGTGGCTGGCAAGCCAGATATTAGATCGCCGGAGTGACTTCGTGTCTTCCGGTTTGAGGCGTGTTGTGTTCTCTTCAATAAGAAATTTGGGTCCAAATGGGCATCTGGATGTGAGAAGGGGACTTTCCCACATATTCGCCGGGCCGGCTTAGGCGGGGAAGGAGATGAATCGAAGGAAACGGAAATTACCTCGACGGAGTCCTCTTGGCTTTCGTTATCTTCATTCTGTTACAAGAAGAATGGGTGATATGAATAAGAGGTCAAAAGTAATAAGTGGCGAGTAAAAAGGGGACGGATTTGTACCTCTGAAAGTGCGTCGCCGGCTTGAGATTCGTCGACTTCAGATGGCTCGGCCGCAGCAGATTTACCTTTGCCCTTGTTTTTCTTGGAGGGCGGCTTAGCAGTCTTCATGGCTTGTTTTTGGGTCTCCTGGACCAGAACTTGTCGCCTTTCTGGAATGATATATGGCATGAAGTTATAATGACAATAAACAGAAGGAATAAAAATCAAGGGCGGGTCAGCTTTGGTTACCTTGGGCGCCGGGTTGATCTTGCAGAAGGGCTTAAGGCCGATTTGGCCGCACTTTCCTGCGGGCTCGCCGGTCAGTTTTTTGATGATGGCGACGATGTCTTTCTCCGTTAATGCTGTGTGAAAGTAGCATTGGGGATGGTCCAAAGTGCCGTCAAATTCACACATTAGACCATCTCGGCGGCTTAGAGGAAGAATCCGCCATTCGACCTAGCAGCGGATCAGGTCAACCCCGGTAAGACCATTGTTCGTCAGGGATCTCAGTTCAGACAAAATTGGGATGAACTCCGACTCTTCTTCTTCGGTGAGCTTGTCGGGGAGCTTGAAGTTAACTGGAAGGCGGGTTGGCCCGTAGCCCAGAAGTTTGTTCTCACCAGCGGGGGACGTTTCTTTACAATAAAACCAAGATTCACCCCAGCCCTTGGGATGGCTAGGCATGGTGAGTGAAGGAAACGGACTGTCCCTACGGCGCTGGACGTTGACACCGCCGAGTTCCAAACTGGGGCCGTTGTGGAATTCCGTCTGGCGATTCAGATGGAAAAAGTGCTAGAATAGAGGAACGGAAGGCTTGATCCACAGATAAGCTTCGCAAAGGACTTGGAACTGACTCAAGTTGCTTATGGAATTGGGTCCCAAATCCTGGAGTCGGACATTCATGAAGGTCAAAGCGTCCCTAAGAAATTTAGATCCGGGCGGCTTAAAGCCCCGTTCCAAGTGTTCCACAAAGACTACTATTTCCCCTTCTTTGGGGTTGGGGAGATCTTCTCCCAACCCGGTGCGCCATCCAATGACATCTTGAGGATCCAAACAGCCGGCTTTCACGTAATTCGCTAGAACAGCGTCATCAACTTTGGTAGGAAGCCAATCGCTCTTGAAAACGGCACCCATGCTACAAGTAGGTAGAAGTATGGTATTACATGTCTCGAACCCAATCTACTGTGTGAGTCAGGATCAGTTATATTAACCCGCCAGACTAAGGGGCCGGGTTGGGTTGATGTGGCGACTTATCAAAGCAGGGCTATTTCCAAAGGCAATATTACTGTGGATAGTAAGGTCTACTCGTTCTGAAGCACTAAGGGGGGGGGGACGAAGGTTACAAACAGTTTTTTACAAACATTGAATGAGGAATGGATCTGCCGAACAGATATAAGACCTACGAATATGGCTGAGCATGAACAATATGTTATCAGGTAATGCCCCTCGTTTGGAGAAGGTATTGTATTCAGAAAATCGCAAGAACAACGAATGGTTAAAATTATTCGAAGCACTGGCTACCCTAGCGGCGCTCGGGCTCATGGATTCGAGGGAGATAAACGACTACGAGCGGAAAGCTTCAAAGCTACGGCCATGGCGAAGATACGAGCAAAGAATGAACCTACTCCTAAGAGGGGGAACGAGGACCTTACCTGATGCTCTTGGTCGAAGAAGACCGGCGGTGACGAAGATTGCCGGGGAAGCGTGGGGGTCCCGACGAACGAAGAGGCCTTCGGCGGCGGCGGAGCTCGGACCGAACGGCGAGGTTGTCGGTGATGGTGCGATGGACAATAACGGTGGACGGATTGACCAAGGTGCGAAGCTCAACGATGGCGATGGCTTGCAGGCGGCGCTGGAGCTCCTCGAACGGGGGCGGAGGTTGCGGCCGGCGGCGAAACCCTCGGGAAGCGGTGCGGTTTTCTGTTGCGATAATGGGGGGGACTAACGAGACTGGTAGGTGGCCAGTGTCAGCCCTGTTCCTTCCGCCTATTTATCAGGACGGGCGCTGGAATCGAGGCGCCGTGAGCGGGAACCGTTTGGGAATAAAAGATTCGCCATGATGACGTCCGAAAATTTTGGGATAATGATGCATTAAAAGATCCGTTGGGATTGTGTTAAATTTCCCGAAAATCGAGGGCTAAGGAAAGTGCTGACGGGAAATGCATTGGCGGCTCAAGATTTTTTCCGGTACCAGTTGGCGAGTTAAAATTTCTGGCGTATGGAGGAGCACAAAGGAGTGAATCACCTTCAACTAAAACAGAAGCATTGGCATGAAGATTCAAGTCAATTTGGGGCCTAATGTTGGGGATATTGCTTATTAAGTGACCCGCCCAATATGGGCCGGGTTACTAGTAAGGCGATTCATCCTTTAGGGCTAGTTGGGCCTCAGCCTGGGCGGTTCAAGGTCGCAGGATGGTTATGATTTATGGAAGGTCTCTGGGTTTTGCAAGACGGCGACTCAGAGACCGCGGTGGTCACGATTTGTAAAGAGGAAGGGACTCTTGTAAACCCTAAAGCCTCGACCTCTATATAAAGGCGAGTTTGGAGGGGGGTAGATAGGTTAGAAATCATCGAGTGCTAGGTAAGGCGAGTTACACCTTTCTTGTAATCGAATCCACATCAATACACGCCAAGCAGGACGTAGGCTATTACCTCCACGCGAGGGGTCGAACCTGGGTAACCCGCCGCGTTCCTCCTGTTCAACCCCTTTGAGTCACCACCAAAGTGCGATGGTTCCCATACTAAGTCCTTTCACGAGGACATCTGCCGTGACAAAACCACGACAAATGGACTACATTTTTTTATTTTTTATTTTTCTCCCGTTGCAACGCACGGGCATTTGTGCTAGTGTAAATAAAAAAGATCAGAAGTGCATTGTTTGTTTCCACCATCCATCTGTAGAAAACTGCGTCATGGCAATAGTTGCCTACATCTCATTTCCCGTTGTCATCAAACCGGCACAGAGAAAAATTTAGACCGCGTCTCAGTGACACACTACTACTGGACGATCGAAAAGATAACGCCTGTCAGACATATGCCATGATGATGATGAGTATGACACTCGTTGTGCAACATTCTAAAGGGTTTACTCTCGTGAGACTCGGCGGTGGCTCTTTCTCTACTTTCAAGTAATAACTTTTTTTAAATGTTGGTAGCTTGGCTACCAAATTAATTGATCAGAGGAGAAAACGTAAGTACAACCGTCCGAACTGGGCAAGCACCCATAAGAGAAAGGTGCCACTAAAAAGCGAAACAGGAAGAAAGATCAGGAGAGAAAGAAAAAAGAAAGATCAGACCCGCACAGGGGTCCTCAGCCTGGATCAAATGGTATCCCGGCACCCGTCATATTCCACAAGATGATCTCGTCCTTGAATTTATTAATGAAGGCATCCTGACTCATGCATTCCTTCTTAAAAATACGTCTGTTCCGCTCACGCTAGATCTCCCAAATCGTGAGATACATGATGGAGAGCAGTCCTTTCCTTTTCCGCGTTGTCTCCATGGAAACACAGTTTTGCAGCCATCTCGCGAAGTTTGGCTGTCCATCCCACCTCCTCGGCTGCAGCGAAGGTAAACCAGCCTTAACCGCTGTCCAGATCCAAATCTTCCTTGACCAGGGGCATTCTGTGAACAGATGCATGGGCGTTTCGAGGCTACGCTCACATAATCGGCAGAAGTATTCATTTTCGCACCCCCTCCGAAGCAGTGCGTCTGCCGTCAAAATTTTCCCAAGCATGACTGTCCAAACGAAGAATCTACAATTCCCTGGCGCCCAGGCTTGCCAGATGAGCTCGAAACCAGCCCTGGATGTTGTTCCCTCAAATTGTAGCGCATATGCCGACCGCGCACTGTATTCTCCGTTGGTAGAAAATCTCCAAGTAATCTCATCTTGCTGCCCGACCTAGAGCGTTACCCTATCCACCATAGTTGCCAGGTTTGATAACTCGGTGGTTATGTCCTCCGTTAGACCATGCGCAAGGTCGTTTAGCCACGTGTCCCTAAGCAGCGCGTCGTGTACAGATCTGTTTTTTCGAATGGCAATCTTGTACAGACCAGGTGCGATCACCTTAGGGCATTCCCCAAATAGCCATCTGTCATTCCAAAATTGTGTTGACCTCCCGTCCCCAATGGTAATGGTTGTGGCCATGGAGAAAAGGGAGCGGTCCTTGCTATCACACGGTACCGAAAAACATACCCATGGGCGATCAGGTTTGTGCCAAGCCAGCCAAAGCCATCGCAGTCGAAGGGCTACACCAAAATATTTCAGATTTAACACTCCCAGGCCCCCAAGGTGTTTTGGCCTACATATCTGGCTCCACCCCACTTTACATTGACCTCCCGTGCAAGAGTCGGAGCCCGCCCACAGCCATGCTCGCGCAGACCTGACCAATAGCTTCTGCGCCCATATTGGAAGTTTAAAAACCGACATCCAGTACATGACAAGGGGAATCAGGTTGGCTTTAAGCAGAACCAGGCGCCCACTTTTGGCCATTAGGTTTCCTTTCCAGCATGCAGACCTGCTAGCAAACTTGAGAATGGAGGGGTCGAGCTGAGCTTTTGTGAGCCCTCTTAGGGACAAGGGCAGACCTAAGTAAGTGGTGGGTAGCGTTTTGACCATGATGCTGAGCGGTGCTAGGATGGTTGAAAGGTCCAGGCCAGCACACCTTACAGGGAATGCCGAGCTCTTAGCACAATTTATATGTAGTCCCGTAGCTGCCCTAAAGCAGTCGAGCAACCGCTTGACCATTCTCGCGTCTGTTTCTACTGGGTTCATGAAAATGGCTACATCGTCTGCATAAAAGGAGCACCGCATGAGCTTTCTTCTCCCAGGCAGCGGTGATAGCACGCCGTCCTCCATGGCCAGATCGAACAGTCGTTGCATTGGTTCCGTCGCGAGGATAAAAAGAAAGGGGGAGATTGGATCCCCTTGTCTGAGTCCCCTGTGATGGCGGATGGGCTCGGACTGCTCGCCATTTAGGAGAATGCGCGATGAAGATGTGCATAACAACATTGCAATCCATTCCCGCCATCGCTCACCAAAACCCCTTGCGTGTAGCATATTAAGAATGTACGCCCAAGAGACCGAGTCAAAGGCCTTGGCAACATCCAGTTTAAGAAGGACTGACGGCTTCTTGGTCTTATGCATGTGGCGTAATGTGTTCTGGACGTACAGAAAGTTTTCTTGTATGCTGTGCTTTTTGATAAACGCACTTTGGCATTGGCTAACCAGGAATTCCATTTTTGCGCTCAACCACCGTGCTAGAATCTTTGTGAACAATTTCACCAGGCTGTGAATTAGCGAGATTGGCCTAAAATTAGTCATGACATCGGCACCAGGCTTCTTGGGTATTAGCATAATCAAACCCTTGTTTACACGTCGCATCCCTTTGCTGTCCATTCGATGAAGCTGTTGAAGCGCGGACATCACATCTAGCTTGATAACCTCCCAGCAAGCCCGGAAGAATCCACCGGAGAAGCCATCGGGTCCAGGTGCCTTCTCAGTAGGCATATCATTGATTGCATCCTTAATCTCCGCAAGGGAGAACTCATCTTCCAAATCCGACAGGTCTACATGGTCAAGGTCTAAAGCCTCCTAGTTCAGTGAAGTTGCCGTAGGCTGTGGCGTGCCAAAGATGTTCAAGAAATGGCCATGAGCAAGCTTATTCATCTCATCCGTGGTCGATACTGCTCTTGCCGGGCCGTGCAGGACGTGGATCAAGTTTCTGTTGCGCCTGGCGTTGGCCTTCCTTTGGAAAAATTTGGTATTGGCATCCCCTGCTTTCAACCACAACACCCTACTCCGCTGTCTGATTTTGATTTTGAGGAGTACCGCAAGACCTAAGGATCTTGATTTAAGGTTAGCGCGCAACCCCCTTTCCGGGGACGATAGTGGCCTGAAATCTTGTGCCGCATCAAGCTGGAGAATGAGCTCCGTGACCGTCGCAAGTTGTCGCTGCACGTCTCCTACTAGCGTGCGGCTCCATGGCTGCAAGGCTTTGCTGAGCCGTCTCAGCTTGAGGTCAAGCGTGGTCAAAGGGCATCTCTGGCCGGCCTGCTCATTCCAGGATTGCGCCACTACTTGATGGAAACCAATAATGTACTGCCAGTATGATTCAAAACGGAAACGTCTATTTGTTTTAGCATGCGCGACATTGATTAACAGGAGGGGGCAATGATCGGAGATGCTAGACGCTTGCGATAGCAGCCTGACCATCGGGAAAAGCATCTCCCAGTCTATGTTGCAGAATGCACGATCTAGCCGAACCAGCGTTGGATTCGCTTGCTCATTGCTCCAGGTGAACCTACGCCCAATTAGCTGCAATTCATGCAGGCAGGATCTATTGAGCGTGCGACGGAACTTGGTCATCCATGTCCGACATATCCAATTATTGCTTTTGTCCCTTGGGTCGGTGATCAGATTAAAATCGCCGATTAGCAGCCACGGCCTCGTCATGGTATTATGAATGTCTACTAGCTCGTTAAGGAACGCCTGCTTTCTCTGTGTGTCGTGAGGACCATAAACCGTGGTCAAAGACCACTGATCGCCCCCACCAATTGGGCAGAAGGAGACCGTGATAGAGAAGGAACGCAGGTGCACGGAAGTTGCCATGAAGCGGTCACCACGCCAGCATAGCAGAATGCCGCCCCTCGTACCTTGTGCTGGTAGGGCGACGTGGCTGTCGAACCCATTTCCAACTATTTCTCTCCTGTCAGCATCGGACACCGTCGCCAGTTCCGATTCCTGCAGGCAGATCATTGAGCACACTGCTAGAAATACTAGCATTAACGACCGTGCCTAAAAACTCTTGGTCGTTGAACACCCGAGGGGAATCCCGCGTGGTGGAAACCAAGTATACGTACTACTTTCAACAACCACCGCTTTGACCCGTCGATAGCTGAGCGGTCGTTGTTGTTATTGATGGCTAGCATGCACGTACAGCTCTAACAAACTCTCCTTCTCCTTGTGTTTAAAAGGAAAAAAAAGTCTCATCTGTTTATCTCTCCCCCGCAGACCTCCCAACAAATCTTGGCGGGTTCTCCAAATATTGGCGCTAAATTCTGCAATCCCAACAAATCTAATCTCTTCCTAATCCTATAAGTTAGTCCTCCCGATCCTCAGTTTTGCACAACCTCTCGATTGAAGCCTCCATGGCCGTCGTCCAGAGGGATACATTGCGGAAGAGTTCCTTACATTGTGCTCTAGGTATTTGGATGATGTCCAGACAAAGCATAATCGACCAGGCAGAATCAATGATGCACCAGGGGATGACAACTATTATCTGTCAATATTTAATCATGATGGAAGGCCATCAGGTGGTCGTAAAACTCGAGATATTAGTTTCCATGAAGCAGAGCAAGCTCATATTTATGTTTTGAGAAACTGTGATGAAGTTCAACCATATATCAGGTATTGATTAGTCGGTTAGCTTCTTAACTTCTTAGTGAACTAATTTTTGCGTGCCCATATCAATTAAACTTTGTATTATTGTAGTGAGTACTCCAGTAGTCAAGAGGGATGTGCACTGCAACTATTTACCAGTAGGTGGAACCAGAATTTCAATCAATGGTTCAAAGAGAAGGTAAGACAAAAGAATCCAGAATAAAGTCTATATGTATGTACATATGCACGTACATTTGTATTATCTTTATGTGAAGAGTTTAACATAGTTATTTTTCACTCCATAGGTAGCTAGCTTGCACGGACATGATAAGACTGAGCTCATTGAAGACCTTTTGGCACTATCACGTGGTCCATTGAAAAATGTAACATGTTTTACTGGCTATGACATGAATGGATTCAGATATCGTGTTGAAAGTCGAGATAGACACCTCTGTACACAAAACAGTGGGGTGGTTGTACTTTCAGAACAAGGTGATAATGCTAATACAGTAGAATATTATGGCATATTGACAGTGATAGTCGAACTGCAATATTTAGGTGGAAGGCGTGTGACATTATTCCGTTGCAAGTGGATTGATGTATTTGACAAAGAGCATGGGATGAAGAAAGACAACAAGCATGGAATTGTTAGTCTTAACCTGCAGCGTTTGCTCCGGACAGATGAGCCTTTCGTTCTTGCTAGCCAAGTTTCACAAGAGTTTTTTGTTAAGCACAATCTTATAAAAGGATGCCACACAGTTGTGAAAAACCACACACAGTCATGCTTATAGTGTACCATATGGACAGTCTGATGATGAAGCGTCTGAAGCTGAACCTGATAATGGCGAGGAAGATGAATTGCTTCAAAATTTGACAACATCACGTCGAAAGAGAACAACATGATGGCACTAGTTTATGCAACTCTTAATTTGTAGTAATTGATTTGCTTCATATATTAGTTTTTGCCTTGTTAATAAACAATGAGACAAGTAGTCATGTACTTACTTTATTTAGCATTTAGTAATTCATTTTTAGTACATTAACATTCACTTATTTAATTCAATAGTACTTTGTATAGCCTTTGTGCACACTGCCAACTAACCCTATATGTATAGGGTATCATAATGAGTCATCACATGTATGGAAACTTGACACCATTAGCTCGGGAAAGATGCCACTCACAGCTGAATAAGTCTGGACTGGTACACCAAGGTATTAGTAGGCGGACCTTGCCACAGAAATCAAGTCAAATAGCAGATTTCAGTAGAAAAAGGGTTACTCACAGTCCTCATTTGCAAGATGAGGAACTGTGGAAAAAGTACGAGTTAGCTACAAAAGGTAGTACGCAAACATAAAATATTATTCAAACTATCTTGTATTGGATGATATAATGTGGTTGCTTGTTTTTCATAGAGGGAAATGATGCGCCAAAAAATAACCAATCTTGTTTCCTACAAGTTGGGATGCTGGTGATTCTGAAAGTGAGTTTCTAAGTATCATATGTTGTACCAGGAATTTTTTTCTATACTTTAGTAACTCAAAATATATTGCAGGTATGAGTGATGAAGCTGATGCCAGTAATTATGGTGATATGGGAAATGATATGGATGACTTTTATGGTATGATAAACGTCAACTTTTCATTTTTCCTTCATCCACTATGCTGACCGATTGGTTGTATATTTTCAGACACTGCAAATGGTGTAGATGAATTAATGGGTAATGAAAATCTGGAAAGTGAAGAATTCCAGGGTAGCCATGTCCTTGTAGCTACCTTAAAGACTAGTAAGCATAATAATGCAACTGGATTAGTTGATGAAAATATGGAAACTGACGAAGTGCAGGGTAACAATGGCGAACCAACTACATCCAAGACTAGTAAGATCAACAATGGAAATCAATTACTTGTTGCTTCATTTCGACTGCTACAATTCAAATTTTAGCTCAAATGTTTTTTTCCTTTTTTCGTACTTGATTAACACATGTCTTTTGAGTGGTGCAGGACCTCAAAAAGGTGAAAAGCGCAGGGTCCGTGGGAAGAATAAATGCAAGGAAGTAGCTGATCTCATGGAGTCCCAAAAAAATTAAAGTTCAGTTTTACAATAACCGTGCTCTTTCCAAAAGTTTTGCACGTCACTTGGGTAGAATCGTCCGTAATCCTAGAATTACCCCGATGAGGGTAAAGGAATGGTCCAATATTACCGACGTGGCTCGGAAACATATATTTGAGGCAATTAAGGTATGTTTGGTTCAAAGTTCTAGCAATATAACCTGAATTTCTACACTGTTGTATTTATGTTACTCTGTTCTATGAACAACTATCTAGGACAAGTTTGAAAACATTGACGAGAACATTGCAATTGATGTGTACAAAGATGAGATATTAGACCATGTCAAGAAACTTTGGATCAACTGGCGTGGAGACTTGCACCGGCATTTTGTGAAACCCAACAATACTATGCAGGAGGCTGTGAAAAACGTACCTAAAGATATTCCAAAGGATGATTGGGAATGGCTTGTCAAGGAGCATTTCTTCAGCAAGGAGTTTTTGGTAAGTTCTCATGTTGCCTCTTAATTTTGAACCTTTTGTGGAGTTGACAATATAATGTTGTTTAACTACATAAGAAGAGCAAGAGAAATACCCAAAATAGAGCTAACCTCAAAATGCTTCATCGATCTGGCAGTAAACCCTTTAGACAAATAATTTGGGATATGGTACATACTTTAACTTTTCTTGTTTTTCATTCCCAATAATATAAGATTAGTATGACTTGTCTTGCCTTTTTTATTTCAACTAATATGGTCACTTGCATATGTTGGAACAGGGAGGCAAGGAAAACATGCCACCGAGTATGGATAAACTTTTTTCGGAGACACACAAGAAGGGTACATCCTTTGCTGATTCTACAACATCCACCAAACATGTAAGACTTAATTTAACCATAATAACTTACATAATGAACAACAAGTGTAAAATTCCTACTTAGATATATAAGTTGATGCAAATAACTTACTGTTGGCACTTCAGACACAAATTAAGACCATAGTTCAGTTGAATCCTGGTCTTTCAAATGATGAAGTTATGCAGAAATGTGATACATCTAAGCGGCGTGATCGCGTAGTTGGATTTGAAGGTGGAATTAGAGCAAGAGATTTGCGAGGACCAGCATTGAGTAAGGCAGAATTGGTTTATCAACTTCAAGCTTCACAGCAAGAGAAACAAGTACTCGAAGAAAAGGTCAATGGCATGGTGCAAGAAGTATCAGAAATTAAGCGTCTTTTGGCTGGTAGATCTCCAAGTGATAGTTCTGATCCTGAACGCAAAGATGATCAAGTAAGCTGTTTTCATACATCGAATTTACATGTCATTAAACTTCGAGACCACTTATTTACTTGGACTGACTTTCATAAACTACTCACATTTTGTAGGAATGATGGTTCATCGTAATATATAGAAGCATAATGTGGCATTGCAATCGATGATATCCATTCAAAGAACGGTGGTGTCCTTCGATTGAAGATTAATAAATATTATCTTTCCTAGTTGTCTTTTTCTTAGATAGATATGATCAAATACATTGGTGATACAATGAGGAGTGCTTTCGACTCAATTTTCTACATGATATTTTAATGTCAGAATATTGGTATTTATATTAATAAAAGATGATATGGTCCTTTTGATTTAGAATCTTTTGTTTCTGTATTAATGTGGATGCTAATATTGAAATGTTGGTTGCTGCATAAAGTGATTGTTCAATGTAATGTTATACTAAATATAACTGGTTTGGAAGGACACCAAAGTGTGAAGAGAGTGGTCGTTAATGATACTTTCACTAGCATGATAACATTATTAAGAATGACAAAAGTGGTCGTTAATACTACAATTGTGGTCGTTATTGCCTTGGGATCAACGACGACACACCATGCCGTCGCTAGAAGAATAACGACCACAAAAGGTATGTGGTCGTTATACTTTTAACAACGGAGCCTGCTATGACCAGCAGATTGTGGTCGTTAATGACCTTTAACGACCACAATCTGACTTTTAACGACCACATACACCGTCGTTAAAAACAGTTTTCCTAGTAGTGGCAGCAGAGAGGGCTGATCAGCGCGCGGGTTGACGCGCGCCTAGCGCTATCATTTAGACCTCGAACATTCCAACTAAGAAGGGAAAGTTGTTCATTCATAGGAAAACAAACAGGCATCAGAGGTTCAAAGTCAAAGCAAACATGCAAGATACATGACGAAGCCCTAGCTTCGCCCGTCGGCCAAAAAGGCGCCTAGTACTGCAGATCATAGTGCAACTAATCATGGAAAAACGAAATACTGCGGTGAGAAGGCGCAAAGACCCATATTTCAGGCTGCGCTGCCGCCAGCTCCTCTAGAATCGCTTGGAGCTCGGCGTCAGGGAGCTGCAGCTGTGACGGAGAGGATAGACCGACTATGTTTGCCAACTTGTTGACGTTCTCAGGCGGCATCAGGGAGCGGAAGAATTGCAGGTACTTAAGCAGGGTGTTGTCGGAGAACTCGTCAGGGCGCGAGATGAAGCCTAGCTCAACACTGATTGTTGCATGTGCACGTCTGGATGAAGACATATTTGATTTGAGGCGCTGCAGCCTTGAGCTCTGTCTGGCACCCCTCACCACACGAAGAATATGCTGCCTGAGAGGCCTTGGTGACGGCGCCGCTACCGGCGCAGCGCCGAGGATGGATCTGGATAGCAGGGAAGCAATTTTACTGATGAAGAGCTGCTGCTCATTGATCTGCAGGGTGGACACCTAGTCCGTGATCGCCATGAGCAGCCCCGGACCAGACAAATTGACGTCAGCTAAAGCTTTTCTGGCACGCGCTTCTTCCATAGACTGCATTGGAGAATTATCAGCAATAAAACCAGCCCGCGCACCACCGCTATATCCCGTGGCCGGGCCAAAAGGCAGCGGAAAACCATCATTTCCGCAGGATCCCACCTGCGGCCAAGAGGGCTGCACCACTGGCCAACATGGCATCCAACATGGGAACAGATCTTCGGTTGGCAGATTCCATGCCGCGTTCCAGATGGGCTGCATCCGTCCCTCATGCATAGGCATATGGACAGTGGCCTCAACGTCCTGGTCCAGTGACGGAGGGAAGGGAGGCAGCTCATATGCTTCCTGTGGCGGCACGAGAAGGGAGGGCACCACCACTCCTGCCTCGGGCATGAGACGCTGATCTGCTGAACAACTAGTTTCAAAGATTAAAATATTAGTGGCTGGTACTCCCTCCGTCCAGGTATATAGGGCATGCGCGTAGTTCCAGGTCATTAATTTAACTATTTAAGTATGTATTATATGTAATAAATAATATATTATTAGTTTCATGCGGCGATGTAGTTTTTTAATATGTAATTTTTATCGCATATAATATATATTTTGCTAGTTAAATTGACAACCTAGAACTACGCGCATGCCCTATACACTTGGACGGAGGTGGTAGTATTTTTATCCCTCGGAGAATTCATAGGGATCAAAATAGGATTGCATATTGCTAGTTAGAGTACCTCCAATAAAGACCATGTATAGATAGAAAAACAACTAACTTTTACATCAGCTCGCAAAAAAGATAACTTTTACGTCACAAAGACCTAAATACGCAACTCCAACATATAATGTATACCTAAAAAAATTACATCACCTCCTTCAAGTAATGTATATAACACTCCCCCTTCGCCTCCCTCCCGCGTCGGTTTTACCGCATCCAACCTGATTTTCTGCCACACGCCAGTGCCTCACTGCCGTCCGATTCAAGCGCCGCTGCCCCGCCGCCCAATTCAAGCATCACCGTCCCACCTCGTCGCACTTGAAGCTCGGCTGCCGATGCATTTCCACCTCCGCTGCCGCACCCGCCCGATTCAAGCTCCCCCGCCAGCGCCCCTTTACCCTAGGCCACCGACGCTCGGTCACAACCGCACCACGACCATGCCGCCGCAGAAAGTGTCGAAGAGCTAGACTGGCTTCTCCGGGGTGCGGCAAAAGTCTTCCGAGAAATTTGGTGTGGAGTTCTAGTGCGATGTCTATCACTACTGGATCTCGAGTCCGCAGACGTAGCCCCGCGTGCGTACGACATCATGGCCTGGCATTTCGGCAAGCTGACGCACGAGATGAACTTCCCGGAGATCGAATCCCGGGCGAACGCAGAGTTCATCGGGCTGAAGAATTACCATTCGACAGATGGACGATAAGAAGAGGAAGAAGAAGTTGGCGATTCTCATTGCTAGCTCCCGGTCATAGTGACGATGCAGAGATGAAGAGGTTCGTGAGGAAGCATCCGGAGTATCTCCAAGCCAAGGGTGAGTTCTTTTGGAAGCGAGAGGCTGAGTAGAAGAAGTGGGTGAAGAAGAAGGAGGAGGTCGTCCCCTCGATGATGATCGCCGTCGAGTCCGACTCGTTAGACCACAATGACTCAGAGGAGGAGGACAAGGAGTGCGACGACCCAACAAAGAGGAGTTTGGGAGCAGTTCAAGAGCGACGAAGAGTAGGCTCGTAGTAGTAGTAGTAGTTTGATTGATGTAGTACTTTGAACTATGTTTAATTATGTTTAAGAACTATGTTTGTTTTAAGTGAATTTGCTATGTCTGAATTATGTTTGAAATGATGTAGTAGTTAGAACTACTTTTACTGTTCAAATAGATCATTTGTTAGAGTAGAAGGTTTACATCATCAAATATTCATTACCTTTTGGAGTTGGGACTATTTTAGAGATGTAAAATCACCTTTTTGATGATGTAAACTATATGACACCTATTTTTATATCTTTAAATATACATTTTCTATTGAACGTGCTGTTAGGTACAGTTGAACTGAATGCACCATGGTTATATGATTGCATCAAGAAAATCCTCTGAACTATAACCATGTTATTATGCAATAAAACTTCTATTGAACTGAAAAGGGTTAATGCATGTCAAGTGTCGTCCATGAGCGTAGTGTCCTGTGCAACACGAGCCGAACAGGAGGGCGCTCTGCGAAGGCAAAATGGACCCATTGACCTATGAGCGAAACAATTTTACAAAGTGAATCATGGATGAATTTTTTTCATTCAACTAACCTTTTTTTGTGGCGCACGACAATTAGACGCTGCATTACAGTGTGCAACGTATTACTGACACATGCGACACACCTCACTAGAGTGGCACTCGAAGCCCTACTCCTAGTGATGGAGCGTCTAGCTCAAAGAAGTCATACTACATTGTGCAGCCCCTAGCTAAAAGGAGTCACACTATCTTATATTTAAAGTGCTGTAACTTTTAATCTGTGCATCCGATGAAAACGTGTTTTATATGAATGTTGTGCATTTTTCTGTGTTATATGCAATAGTGACATTTTCGTCTATATTAGGATCAATTTGCATGATAAAAACTTTGTTGCAAAAGTGCATCATAATACTGACAGAATCTGTTAAAACTTACAAAGTTTGCATGATACACTATTGCAGGATGGTTCAAAGACAGCACATGTATCAAAACACTTCAAAAAACACTGTTTGCAATGTACATCATACCGTCTGCGATGTAACATGGGGAAAAAGTGTGTGTGATGTCGTAATATCACACACATTTCGAAAATATAATTCTGCGCGATGTCGCGTAAAAAGTTTTTTCAAAAAAATGTGTGTGTGTGATGTTGCCCATTATTGCACACGGTTTAAAAAAACATAAATTTGTGTGATGCTTTGCACATGGTTTTTAGAAAATGATGTTTGTGTGATATATTATATCATTGCACACAGTTATTATAATGCAATCATGCTCACAATTTTTGCAAAAAGTATGTGCGATGTAGCATGTCACTGCATACGGTATTAAAAACGCAAACGTATGTGATGCCTTGCACATGTTTTTTACATACATTGTACACGCGATGTAGTCTGTCACCGCATACACTTTCGTAAATGGAACGTGTGTGATTCCTAAAATTATGTTTTTTTCAAATAATAATGGTTTGTGCGATATGTTTGAAGGTAAACTGACATTTTCCTTCGTAGTTCGACTTTGATTTTTTTCCTACACTTAACATGCACCGTGGAATCATCCATGTTAAAATTTGGTACTTTTCAAAGCTCATTTGCTATATTTGAGTCATTAACTGCATTTCCAATCATTTAATGAATATAATTCAAATTTGAACTATGAATACATGAAACAGTATGTACAAATGATTTGAAAATTCATATTTAGTGTATTGAGTATATTTGTATCCCTCATACAAGAAATGAATATAAATTTATTAGACATATGTGATAAGAATCAACCGCAAACTTGAATTTTATGGATATTGAAATTATAAAATTTGTAAATGAAGTCTGGAAAATATGAAACTTGGCATAGTGTCATGATATGACCTCATTATGTTGCGGTAAAAATTTGGGAAGATTTCACATTTTTTTTATGTACACCTTTTAGAAGTTTGACAACCTCCAAGGAATGATCATGGTTTCGAGAGTGAATGCACAAAATTGATGGCGAATTTATGTTTTCCGTTATCATTTGACCTTGATTTTTTTCTACAGTTAAGATACACCATAGAATCCTCCATATTAAAATTTTGCACTTTTGGGAGCTCATTTCTATATTTGAGTCATTATCTACTTTTTTAGTCATTTTTAACGAATGCATTCAAATTTGAACCACGAGTACAAAAAACAATACACACAAATGATTTGAAAAATTATATTTAGGACAATGAATATATGTGTATGCCTCATACAAGAAATAAATATAAAATTCAAATATCTATGTGGCAAGAATCAACCATGAACATGAAGTTTATTGGTATTTTATTTTTAGAAAATTTAAATAATGTCTAATAAATACGAAACTTGGCATGGTGTCAATATATGACCTCAGTATATTGTGAAGGATTCACAATTTTTTGATGGTGTAAGGGCAAAATCAAATGGCAAGAAAACACATATATGTGTATTGAATTCTTATTGATGAAGAGATTGAAGCCTTGAATCGATGACATGACACAAATCCATCCGTCCACACTCCACAACCAAGAAAAATATCTAGCCTTATCACTTCATCACGTACTCTACCACATCCACACATATATCTAAGTAAAATCAATCCAACCTCATGTAAAATAAAAACATGACACACACTTCTTCCATGCCATGGCCAGCGAGGCAGACAACGCCTCCTCGACGCTCCGACTAGGAACAAGACATGCACGACCACTCGGCGTCGGGCGACCATGCATAAAGCGGGTGCCATGAACGCCATGGGGCTCGTCGTCGTGTGTAGACGCGAGCACGAGCACGAAGTGACCATAGAGCTCTAGGATCTCTATCCGATGGCACAACCGCTTCAACAAGTTCTGCATCCCGAGAGGCAGCGTCATGGGGAACGTTGGATGGGAAACAAAAAAAATTCCTACACACACGCAATACCTATCCATGATGATGATCATCTACGAGAGGGAGAGTCAATCTACATACCCTTGTAGATTGCTAAGCGGAAGCGTATATAACGCGGTTGATGTAGTGGGACATCTTCGCGGTCCAAATCTCAGCCCATCCCGCGATCTCATCACGATCCGTCCCATGATCCCATCACGATCCTTCCCGATCTAGTGCCGAACGGACGACACCTCCGCGTTCAGCACACGTACAACTCGATGACAATCTCCACCTTCTTGGTCCACCAAGAGGGGGCAGAGAGGTAGATGAGTTCTCCAGCACGACGGCGTGGTGGTGGTGGTGCTATTCCAGCAGGGCTTCGCCTAAGCACCGCTGAAACAAGAGGAGAAACATACCTAGAGAGAGAGGGCAACACATGTCTATTTTCTGTTGTCTCTAAAACCCTCAAAACCCTTAGTATATATTGTTGGAAATATGCCCTAGAGGCAATAATAAATTAGTTATTATTATATTTCTTTGTTCATGATAATCGTTTATTATCCATGCTATAATTGTATTGATTGGAAACACAATACTTGTGTGGATACATAGACAAAACACTGTCCCTAGTAAGCCTCTAGTTGACTAGCTCGTTGATCAAAGATGGCAAGGTTTCCTGGCCATAGGCAAGTGTTGTTACTTGATAACGGGATCACATCATTGGGAGAATCATGTGATGGACTAGACCCAAACTAATAGACGTAGCATGTTGATCGTGTCATTTTGTTACTACTGTTTTCTGCGTGTCAAGTATTTGTTCCTATGACCATGAGATCATATAACTCACCGACACCGGAGAAATGCTTTGTGTGTATCAAACGTCGCAACGTAACTGTGTGACTATAAAGATGCTCTACAGGTATCTCCAAAGCTGTTAGTTGAGTTAGTATGGATCGAGACTGGGAGTTGTCACTCCGTGTGACGGAGAGGTATCTCGGGGCCCACTCGGTAATACAACATCACACACAAGCATTGCAAGCAATGTGACTTAGTGTAAGTTGCGGGATCTTGTATTACGGAACGAGTAAAGAGACTTGCCGGTAAACGAGATTGAAATAGGTATGCGGATACTAACGATCGAATCTCGGGCAAGTAACATACCGAAGGACAAAGGGAATGACATACGGGATTATATGAATCCTTGACACTGAGGTTCAACCGATAAGATCTTCGGAGAATATGTAGCATCCAATATGGGCATCCAGGTCCCGCTATTGGATATTGACCGAGGAATCACTCGGGTTATGTCTACATAGTTCTCGAACCCGCAGGGTCTGCACACTTAAGGTTCGACGTTGTTTTATGCGTATTTGAGTTATATGGTTGGTTACCGAATGTTGTTCGGAGTCCCGGATGAGATCCAGGATGTCACGAGGAGCTCCGGAATGGTCCGGAGGTAAAGATTGATATATAGGAAGTCCTGTTTTGGTCACCTGAAAAGTTTCGGGCTCATCGGTAGTGTACCGGGAGTGCCGGGAGGGGTGCCGGGGACCATCGGGAGGGGTGTCACGCCCCAAGGGGTCTCATGGGCTATGGGAAGAGATAAACCAGCCCCTAGTGGGCTGGAAGAAGTTCCCACTAAGGCCCATAAGGTTTGAGAAGGAAAAAACACAAGGTGGAAAGAGTTTCCAAGTGAGAAGGTGGAATCCTACTCCAAGTAGGATTGGAGTAGGACTCCTTCACCTCCAATTTCGGCCAAACCTTGAGGGTTTGAGGTGTCTCTTCCCTCCCCCTCCCTCCTATATATACTGAGGTATTAGGGTTGATTTGAGACAACTTTTGCCACGGCAGCCCGACCACATACCTCCACGGTTTTTCCTCTAGATCGCGTTTCTGTGGAGCTCGGGCGGAGCCCTGCTGAGATTAGATCACCACCAACCTCCGGAGCGTCGTCACGCTGCCGGAGAACTCATCTACCTCTCCGTCTCTCTTGCTGGATCAAGAAGGCCGAGATCATCGTCGAGCTGTACGTGTGCTGAACGCGGAGGTGCCGTCCGTTCGGCACTAGATCGTGGGACGGTTCGCGGGGCGGATCGAGGGACGTGAGGACGTTCCACTACATCAACCACGTTTACTAACGCTTCTGCTGTGCGATCTACAAGGGTACATAGATCGGAAATCCCCACTCGTAGATGGACATCACCATGATAGGTCTTCGTGCGTGTAGGAATTTTTTTGTTTCCCATGCGACGTTCCCCAACAGTGGCATCATGAGCTAGGTTCATGCGTAGATGTATTCTCGAGTAGAACCCAAAAGTTTTTGTGGGCGGTGATGTGCGTTTTGCTGCCCTCCTTAGTCTTTTCTTGATTCCGCGGTATTGTTGGATCGAAGCGGCTCGGACCGACATTACTCGTACGCTTACGAGAGACTGGTTTCATCGCTACGAGTAACTCCGTTGCTCAAAGATGACCGGCGAGTGTCGGTTTCTCCAACTTTAGTTGAATCGGATTTGACCGAGGAGGTCCTTGGATGAGGTTAAATAGCAATTCATGTATCTCCGTTGTGGTGTTTGCGTAAGTAAGATGCGATCCTACTAGATACCCATGGTCACCACGTAAAACATGCAACAACAATTAGAGGACGTCTAACTTGTTTTTGCAGGGTATGCTTGTGATGTGATATGGCCAACGATGTGATGTGATATATTGGATGTATGAGATGATCATGTTGTAATAGTTAATATCGACTTGCACGTCGATGGTACGGCAACCGGCAGGAGCCATAGGGTTGTCTTTAAACTAACGTTTGTGCTTGCAGATGCGTTTACTATATTGCTAGGACGTAGCTTTAGTAGTAATAGCATGAGTAGCACGACAACCCCGATGGCGACACGTTGATGGAGATCATGGTGTGACGCCGGTGACAAGAAGATCGTGCTGGTGCTTTGGTGATGGAGATCAAGAAGCACATGATGATGGCCATATCATGTCACTTATGAATTGCATGTGATGTTAATCCTTTTATGCACCTTATTTTTCTTAGAACGACGGTAGCATTATGAGGTGATCTCTCACTAAAATTTCAAGACCAAATTGTGTTCTCCCCGACTGTGCACCATTGCGACAGTTCTTCGTTTCGAGACACCACGTGATGATCGGGTGTGATAGACTCAACGTTCACATACAACGGGTGCAAAACAGTTGCACACGCGGAACACTCGGGTTAAGCTTGACGAGCCTAGCATGTGCAGACATGGCCTCGGAACACATGAGACCGAAAGGTCGAGCATGAATCGTATAGTTGATATGATTAGCATAAGAGATGCTTACCACTGAAACTATTCTCGACTCACGTGACGATCGGACTTGAGATAGTGGATTTGGATCATGTACCACTCAAATGACTAGAGAGATGTACTTCTTGAGTGGGAGTTCTTAAGTAATATGATTAAATGAACTAATTGTCATGAACATAGTCTAATGGTCTTTGCGAATTACGATGTAGCTTGCGCTATAGCTCTACTGTTTTTATATGTTCCTTGAGAAAATTTAGTTGAAAGTTGATAGTAGCAAACTTTTTGCAGACTGAGTCTGTGAAACCGAGGATTGTCCTCGTTGCTGCGCAGAAGGCTTATGTCCTTAATGCACCACTCGGTGTGCTGCACCTCGAGCGTCGTCTGTAGATGTTGTGAACATCCAACATACACGTTTCTGATGACTAGACGATAGTTCAGTACAAAATACTTAATGGCTTAGAAGCAAGGCGCCGAAGACGTTTTGAAACGTCACAGAACATAAGAGATGTTCCAAAGAGATGAAATTTTGATTTCATGCGTGTGCCCTTGTTAAGAGGTACGAGACCTCCGACAAGATTATTTGTCCACAAAGTAAAGGAGAAAAGCTCAATCGTTGAGCGTGTGCTCAGATTGTCTGAGTACGAGAATCGCTTGAATCAAGTGGGAGTTAATCTTCCAGATGAGATAGTGATGATTCTCCAAGGTCACTGCCACCAAGCTGTGAGAGCTTCGTGAAGAACTATAACATATCAAGGATAGATACAATGATCCTTGAGCGATTCGCGATGTTTGACACTGCGAAAGTAGAAATCAATAAGGAGCATAAATAGTTGGTGGTTAGTAAAACCACTAAGTTTCAAGAAAGGCATGGGCTAGAAGGGATACTTCGTGAAACAGCAAAACAGTTGCTGCACTAATGAAGAGACCCAAGATTAAACTCAAACCCGAGACTAAGTGCTTCTGTAATGAGGGGAACAGTCACTGAGGCGGAGCAACTCTAGATACTTGGTAGATAAGAAGGCTGGCAAAAGTCGAAAGAAGTATATTTGATATACATGATGTTGATGTGTACTTTACTAGTACTCCTAGTAGCATGAGGGTATTGGATACCGGTTCGGTTGCTAAGTGATTAGTAACACGAAATGAAAGCTACGGCATAAACGGAGACTAGCTAAAGGCGAGGTGACGATACGTGTTGGAAGTGTTTCTAAGGTTGATATGATCAAATGTCGCACGCTCCCTCTACCATCGGGATTGGTGTTAAACCTAAATAATTGTTATTTGGTGCTTGCGTTAAGCATGAACATGATTGGATCGTGTTTATTGCAATACGATTATTCATTTAAAGAGAATAATGGTTACTCTATATTCTTGAATAATCACCTTCAATGGTTTATTGAATCTCGATCGTAGTGTTACAGATGTTCAAGATATTGGTGCCAAAAGATGCGAGGTAATGATGATAGTACCACTTACTTGTGGCACTGCCGCTTGAGTCATGTTGGTATAAATTGCATGAAGAGGCTCCATGCTGATGGATCTTTATACTCACTTGATTTTGAATCACTACTGACATGCAAATCATACCACATGAGCAAGGCCTTGTTTTCATTGAGATGAAATAAGATAGTAACTTGTTGGAAGTGATACATTTTGATGTATGCAGTCCAATGGGTGCTGAGGCACGCAGTGGATATCATTATGTTCTTACTTGAATGACGATTTGAGTAGATACTAGAGTATTTGCTTAATGAATCACAAGTCTGAAATATTGAAAAGTTCAATTCTGTTTCGGAGTGAAGTTCATCGTGACAAGAGGATAAACTGTCTACAATATGATCATAGAAATGAATATCTGAGTTACGAGTTTTGGTACGCAGTTAAGACAATGTGGAAATTGTTTCGCAGTTCATGCCACCTAGAACATCATAGTGTGATGATGTGTCTGAACGTCATAGCCACACACTATTTGGTATGGTGCATGCAATGATGTCTCTTATCGAATTACGCTTATCGTTTATGGGTTAAGCATTAGAGACAACCGCATTCACTTTGAATAGGGCACCACGTATTTCCGTTGAGATGACACAGTATAGAATGAGGTTTAGAGAAATCTAAACTGTCGTTTCTTGAAAGTTTGGGGTTTTGACACTTATGTGAAAAAGTTTCAGTCTGATAAGCTCGAACCCAAAGCGGATAAATGCATCTTCATAGCATATCCAAAACAGTTGGGTACATCTCCTATCTCAGATCCGAAAGCAAAGTGTTTGTTTCTAGAAATGGATCCTTTCTCGAGGAAAGGTTTCTCTCGAAAGAATTGAGTGGGAGGGTGGTAGAACTTGATGAGGTTATTGAACCATCACTTCGACTAGTGTGTAGCAGGGCGCAGGAAGTTGTTCCTGTGGCGCCTACACCAATTGAAGTGAAAGCTGATGATGGTGATCATCGAGCATCGGATCAAGTTACTACAAGCCTCGTAGGTTGACAAGGTCGCGTACTACTACAGAGTGGTACGGTAACCCTGTCTTGGAGGTCATGTTGTTGAGCAACAGTGAACCTACGAGTTATGGAGAAAGCAATGGTGGGCCCAGATTCCGACAAATGGCTGGAAGCCATGAAATCCGAGAGAGGATCCATGTATGAAAATAAAGTGTAGACTTTGGAAGAACTACTTGATGGTCATAGGACTATTGAGTAAAGATGGATCTTTAAAGGAAGACAGACAATGATAGTGATAAGTCACTATTAAGAAAATCTTGACTTGTCGCAAAGATGTTTCCGACAAGATGAAAAAGTTGACTATGACGAGACTTTCTCACTCGTAGCGATGCCAAAAGTCTGTTAGAATTATGTAAGTAGTTGCTGCATTATTTGTGAAATATTTCATGTAGGATGTCAAAACATTGTTTCCTCGATGGTTTCCTTGAGCAAACATTGTATGAGATACAACCATGAGGTTTTGTCGATCCTAAAGATACTAGCAAGTATGCAAGCTCCAGCGATCCTTAAATGGACTGGTGCAAGCATCTCGGAGTTGGAATATGCACTTTGATGAGATGATCAAGGATTTTGGGGTGTACAAGGTTTATGAAAAACTTGTATTTCCAAAGAAGTGAGTGGGAGCACTATAGAATTTCTGATAAGTATATGTGGTTGACATATTGTGGAGCAGAAGTAATGTAGAATTTCTGTAAAGCATACAAGGTTGTTTGAAAGGAGTTTGAAAGGAGTTTTCAAAGGAATACCTGGATTGAGCTACTTGAACGTTGAGCATCAAAGATCTATGGAGATAGATCGAAAGCGCTTAATGGAAGTTTCAACAAGATGCATGCCTTGACAAGTTTCGAAGGAGTTCAAAATAGATCAACAAAGAAGAAGTTGCGTTGTAAGGTGTGAATTTGAGTAAGACTCAAAACCCGACCACGGCAGAATAAAGAGAATAGACGAAGTTCGTCTTCTATGCCTTAGCCGTAGACTCTAAAGTATGCCATGCTGAGTACCGCACCTGATGTGTGCCTTGCAGCAAGTCTGTTGAGAGGTACAGAGAGTGATCCATGATTGAATCACTAGCAGCGGTCAAAATTTATCCTTAGTAACTGATGGACTAAGGAATTTTTCTCGATTATGGAGGTGGTTAAAGAGTTCGTTGTAAAGGGTTACGTCGATGTAAGCTTTGACACTAATCCGAATAACTATGAGTAGTGAAACGGATTCGTATAGTGGAGTAGATATTTGGAGTATTTTCGAATAGCACATAGTAGCAGCATCTATAAGATGACATAAAGATTTGTAAAGAACACATGGTTCTGAAAGTTTCAGAACCGTTGACTAAAACCGCTCTCACGAGCAAGACGTGATCAGACCCCATGACTATATGGGTGTTGGATTCGTTGGAATCACATGGTGATGTGAACTAGATTATTGACTCTAGTGCAAGTGGGAGACTGTTGGAAATATGCCCTAGAGGCAATAATAAATTAGTTATTATTATATTTCTTTGTTCATGATAATCGTTTATTATCCATGCTATAATTGTATTGATTGGAAACACAATACCTGTGTGGATACATAGACAAAACACTATCCCTAGTAAGCCTCTAGTTGACTAGATCGTTGATCAAAGATGGCCAAGGTTTCCTGGCCATAGGCAAGTGTTGTTACTTGATAATGGGATCACTTCATTGGGAGAATCATGTGATGGACTAGAACCAAACTAATAGACGTAGCATGTTGATCGTGTCATTTTGTTGCTACTATTTTCTGCGTGTCAAGTATTTGTTCCTATGACCATGAGATCATATAACTCACTGACACCGGAGGAATGCTTTGTCTGTATCAAACGTCGCAACGTAACTGGGTGACTATAAAGATGCTCTACAGGTATCTCCGAAGGTGTTAGTTGAGTTAGTATGGATCGAGACTGGGATTTGTCACTCCGTGTGAGGGAGAGGTATCTCGGGGCCCACTCGGTAATACAACATCACACACAAGCCTTGCAAGCAATGTGACTTAGTGTAAGTTGCGGGATCTTGTATTACGGAACGAGTAAAGAGACTTGCCGGTAAACGAGATTGAAATAGGTATGCGGATACCGACGATCGAATCTCGGGCAAGTAACATACCGAAGGACAAAGGGAATGACATACGGGATTATATGAATCCTTGACACTGAGGTTCAACCGATAAGATCTTCGGAGAATATGTAGGATCCAATATGGGCATCTAGGTCCCGCTATTGCATATTGACCGAGGAATCACTCGGGTCATGTCTACATAGTTCTCGAACCCGCAGGGTCTCCACACTTAAGGTTCGACGTTGTTTTATGCGTATTTGAGTTATATGGTTGGTTACCGAATGTTGTTCGGAGTCCCGGATGAGATCCAGGACGTCACGAGGAGCTCCAGAATGGTCCGAAGGTAAAGATTGATATATAGGAAGTCCTGTTTTGGTCACCGGAAAAGTTTCGGGCTCATCGGTATTGTACCAGGAGTGCCGGGAGGGGTGCCGGGGACCATCGGGAGGGGTGTCACGCCCCAAGGGGTCTCATGGGCTATGGGAAGAGATAAACCAGCCCCTAGTGGGCTGGAATAAGTTCCCACTAAGTCCCATAAGGTTTGAGAACAAAAAAACACAAGGTGGAAAGAGTTTCCAAGTGGGAAGGTGGAATCCTACTCCTAGTAGGATTGGAGTAGGACTCCTCCACGTCCAATTTCGGCCAAACCTTGAGGGTTTGAGGCTGCCTCTTCCCCCCCTCCCTCCTATATATACTGAGGTATTAGGGCTGATTTGAGACAACTTTCGCCACGGCAGCCCGACCACATACCTCCATGGTTTTTCCTCTAGATCGCGTTTCTGCGGAGCTCGGGCGGAGCCCTGCTGAGATTAGATCACCACCAACCTCCGGAGCGCCGTCACGCTGCTGGAGAACTCATCTACCTCTCCGTCTCTCTTGCTGGATCAAGAAGGCTGAGATCATCGTCGAGCTGTACGTGTGCTGAACGCAGAGGTGCCGTCCGTTCGGCACTAGATCGTGGGACGGATCGCGGGACGGTTCGTGGGACGGTTCGCGGGGCGGATCGAGGGACGTGAGGACGTTCCACTACATCAACCGCATTCACTAACGCTTCTGCTGTGCGATCTACAAGGGTAGGTAGATCGGAAATCCCCTCTCGTAGATGGACATCACCATGATAGGTCTTCGTGCGCGTAGGAAAATTTTTGTTTCCCATGCGACGTTCCCCAACATATATAGGAGGAGAGGAGGGAGAGGGTTATGCCCTAGGGCTTCCCTTTCTTCCTTGCACAAGGAGGAGAGGAGGAGTCCTCCTCCAATCCTAGTAGGAGTAGGATTCCTCCTTTCCACTTGGAAACTCTTTCCACCTTGTGTTTTTTCCTTCTAAAATCTTATGGGCATTAGTGGAACTTATTCCACCCCACTAGGGGCTAGTTTATCTATTCCCACAGCCCATGAGGTCCCTTGGGGCGTGACACCCCTCCCGATGATCCCCGGCACTCCCGAAACACTACCGATGAGCCCAAAACTTTTCCGGTGACCAAAATTGGACTTCATATATATCAATCTTTACCTCCGGACCATTTCGGAGCTTCCCGTGACGTCCTGGATCTCATCCGGGACTCCAAACAACCTTCGATCACCAACACATATAACTCAACTATACCGAAACGTCACTGAACCTTAAGTGTGCAGACCATGTGGGTTCGAGAACTATGCAGATATGACCTCAGACACTCTCTGGTCAATAACCAATAGCGGGACCTAGATGTTCATATTGGCTCCCACATATTCTACGAAGATCTCTATCTGTTGAACCTCTATGTCAAGGATTCAGTTAATCCCGTATGATGTTCCCTTTGTCCTTCGGTATGTTACTTGCCCGAGATTCGATCGTCGGTATCTCCATACCTAGTTCAATCTCGTTACCGGCAAGTCTCTTTACTCGTTCCGTAATACAAGATTCCGTAACTAACTACTTAGTCACATTGCTTGCAAGGCTTGTTGTGATGTTGTATTACCGAGTGGGCCCCGAGATACCTCTCTGTCACACGGAGTGACAAATCCCAGTCTTGATCCATGCGAACCCAACATACACCTTCGGAGATACCTGTAGAGCACCTTTATAGTCACTCAGTTACGTTGCGAAGTTTGATACACACAAGGTATTCCTTCGATGTCTGGGAGTTGCATGATCTCATGGTCATAGGAACAGACACATTGACATGCAGAAAACAGTAGCAATAAATTGACATGATCATATGCTACGTTTATAGTTTGGGTCTTGTCCATCACATCATTCTCCTAATGATGTGATCCCGTTATCAAGTGGCAACACTTGTCCATGGCTAGGAAACCTTAACCATCTTTGATCAACGAGCTAGTCAACTAGAGGCTTACTAGGGACAGTGTTTTGTCTATGTATCCACACATGTATTTGAGTTTTCAATCAATACAATTATAGCATGGATGATAAACGATTATCATGAACAAGGAAATATAATAATAACCAATTTATTATTGCCTCTAGGGTATATTTCCAATAGTCTTCCACTTGCACTAGAGTCAATAATGTAGTTCATATCACTATGTGATTTTGATGAATCTAACACCCATACAGTTCATGTCTTGCTTGTGATAGAGGTTTTAGTCAACAGGTCTGAACCTTTCAGATCTGAGTGTGCTTTACAAATATCTATGTCATCCTATAGGTGTTGCTACCAACGTGCCATTTTGGAACTATTCCAAATGACTGCTGCACTATACGAATTCGGTTTACTACTCATAGTTATTCGGATTAGTGTCAAAGCTTGCATTGACGTAACTCTTTACGACGAACTCTTTAATCACCTCCATAATTGAGAAAAATTCCTTAGTCCACTAGTTACTAAGGATAGCTTTTGACCGCTGTCCAGTAATCCATTCCTGGATCACTTTCGTACCCCTTGACAAATTCATGGTAAGGCACCCATCAGGTGTGGTACACAACATAACATACTATAGAGCATATAGCTAATGCATAGGGGACGACCTTCGTCCTTTCTCTTTCTTCTGTCGTGGTCGGGCTTTGAGTCTTACTCAAATTCACACCTTACAACACAGCTAAGAACTCCTTCTTTGCTGATCTATTTTGAACTCCTTCAAAAACTTGTCAAGGCATGAATTTCATTGAAAGTTATATTTAGCATTCTGATCTATCTCTATAGATCTTGATGCTCAATGTTCAAGAAGCTCTATCCAGGTTTTCCTTTAAAAAACTCCTTTCAAACAACCCTTTATGCTTTCCAGAAATTCTACATGACTTCCGATCAACAATATGTCAACCACATATACTTATCAGAAATTCAATAGTGCTCTCACTCACTTCTTTGGAAATACAAGTTTCTCATAAACCTTGTATAAACCCAAAAGCTTTTATAATCTCATCAAAACGTATATTCCAACTCCAAGATGCTTGCACTGGTCCATAGAAGGATCGCTGGAGCTTGCATACTTGTTAGCATCCTTAGGATCGACAAAACCTTCTGGTTGTATCACATACAACCTTTCCTCAAGGAAACCGTTGAGGAAACAATGTTTTGACACCCTATGTGCAATATTTCATAAATAATGCAGCAATTGCTAACATAATTCCAACAGATTTTTAGCATCGCTATGAGTGAGAAATACTCATCATAGTAAACTCTTTGAACTTATCGGAAACATCTTTGCGACAAGTCGAGCTTTTCTTAATGGTGACTTTTCACCATCGTCGTCTGTCTCCCTTTTAAAGATCCATCTTTACTTAATGGTCTTACGACCATTAAGTAGTTCTTCCAAAATCTACACTTTGTTTTCATACATGGATCCTCTCTCGGATTTCATGGCCTCGATCCATTTGCCGGAATCCGGGCCCACCATCGCTTCTCCATAGCTCGTAGGTTCATTGTTGTTCAACACCATGACCTCCAAGACAGGGTTACCATACCACTTTGTAGCAGTACGCGACCTTGTCGACCTACGAGGTTTGTAGTAACTTGATCCAAAGCTTAATGATCACTATCATCATTTCCACTTCAATTGGCGTAGGCGCCACAGGAACAACTTCCTGCGCCCTCCTACACACTGGTTGAAGTGACGGTTCAATAACCCCATCAAGTTCCACCACCCTCCCACTCAATTCTTTCAAGAGAAACTTTTCCTCGAGAAAGGACCCGTTTCTAGAAACAAACACTTTGCTTTCGATTCTGAGATAGGAGGTATACCCAACTGTTTTGGGTGTCCCATGAAGATGCATTTATCCGCTTTGGGTTCGAGCTTATCATGCTGAAACTTTTCCACATAAGCATCGCAACCCAAACTTTTAAGAAACGACAGCTTAGGTTTATCCAAACCATAGTTCATACGGTGTCATCTCAACGGAAATATATGGTGCCCTATTTAAAGTGAATGCGGTTGTCTCTAATGCATAACCCATAAACGATAGTGGTAATTCGACAAGAGACATCATAGTATGCACCATATCAAATAGGGCGCGGTTATGACGTTCGGACACACCATCACACTATGGTGTTCTAGGTGGCATGAGATGTTAAACATTTTTCATATTTGTCTTAATTGTGTACCAAACTCGCAACTCAGATATTCATCTCTATGATCATATCGTAGACATGTTACCCTCTTGTCACGACGATCTTCAACTTCACTCTAAAATAGCTTGAACTTTTCAATATCTCAGACTTGTGATTCATCAAGCAAATACTCCTGTATCTACTCAAATCGTCAGTGAAGTAAGAACATAACGATATCCACTCCGTGCCTTATCACTCATTGGATTGCACACATCAAAATGTATTACTTCCAACAAGTTACTTCCTTGTTCCATCTCACTGGAAAAATGAGGCCTTCAGTCATCTTGCCCACGTGGTATGATTTGCATGCCTCAAATGATTCAAAATCAAGTGAGTCCAAACGAACCATCTGCATGGAGTTTCTTCATGCGTTTATACCAATAGGCATGGTTTGCATGTCTCAAACGTTTCAAAAATGAGTGAGTACAAAGATCTATCAGCATGGAGCTCCTTCATGCATTTTATACCAATATAACTCAAGTGGCAGTGCCACAAGTAAGTGGTACTATCATTACTACTTTGTATCTGTTGGCATTAATATGACAAACATGTGTACCACTACGATCGAGTTTCAATAAACCACTGAAGGTATTTATTCAAGCAAATAGAATAACCATTATTCTCTTTAAATGAATCATCGTATTGCAATAAACACGATCTAATCATGTTCATGCTCAACGCAAACACTAAATAACAATTATTTAGGTTTAACACTAATCCCGATGGTAGAGGGAGTGTGCGATGTTTTGATCACATCAACCTTGGAAACACTTCCAACACATATCGTCACGTCGCATTTAGCTAGTCTCTGTTTATTCCGTAGCTTTTATTTCGAGTTACTAACACTTAGCAACCGAACTGGTATCTAATACCCTCGTGCTACTAGGAGTACTAGTAAAGTACACATCAATATCATGTATATCCAATATACTTCTGTCGACTTTGCGAGCTTTCTCATCTACCAAGTATCCAGGATAGTTCCTCTTCAGTGACTGTTCCCCTCATTACAGAAGCACTTAGTCTCGGGTTTGGGTTCAACCTTGGGTCTCTTCACTACAGCAGCAACTGGTTTGTCATTTCGTGAAGTGTCCCTTCTTGCCCTTGCCCTTCTTGAAACTAGTGGTTTTACTAATTAACCATCAACAATTGATGCTCCTTTTTTATTTCTACTTTCGTGCTGTCAAACATTGCGAATAGCTCAAGAATCACCATATCTATCCCTGATCTGTTATAGTTCATCACGAAGCTCTAGTAGCTTGGTGGCGGTGACTTTGGAGAACCATCACTATCTCATCTGGAAGATCAACTCCCACTCGATTCAAGCGATTGTAGCACTGAGACAATGTGAGAACATGCTCAACGATTGGGCTTTTCTCCCTTACTTTGTAGACAAAGAATCTTGTCGGATGTCTCATACCTCTCAACAAGGGCACGAGCATGAAATCCCAATTTCATCTCTTGGAACATCTCATATGTTCCGTGATGTTCAAAGCATCTTTTGGCGCCTCAATTCTAAGCCTTAATCATTACGCACTGAACTATCACATAGTCATTAAAACGTGTATGTCAGATGTTCGCAATATCCACACACGACGCTCGAGGTTTAGCACACCGAGCGATGCATTAAGGACATAAGCCTTCTGCGCAGCAATGAGGACAATCCTCAGTTTACGGACCCAGTCCGTATAATTGCTACTATCATCTTTCAACTAAATTTTCTCTAGGAACATATCAAAAACAGTAGAGCGCAAGCTACAACATAATTTGCAAAGTCCTATTGACTATGTTCATGATAATTGAGTTTAGCTGATCATATTACTAATAACTTCCACTTAAATAGACATCCATCTAGTCGTTTGAGTGGCACATGATCCAAATCCACTAACTCAAGTACGATCATCACGTGAGTTGAGTATAGTTTCAGTGGTGAACATCTCCATGTTGGTTAGAACAATACATATAACATTAAAGTTTTTTACAGATCCCAAATTTGTTTTTTTGCTGAGGGATACTCATATGTCCAAATGATCTGAAATTTGGAGCTAACCTCACACACCAAATTCTCTACCATGCATTTTTTTGGAATTTTGGAATTTTTCTAGTATTTGTTTTGGTGTAAGGATTTACTTTTTTTGACCTTGTCACCCTTTTTCTCTTGGTTTTTCAAGATAAGATACAATAATAAATCTAAGAAGGTTTGGAAGTTGATGTCATCGATAAACAAAAGACTTATGAAGCTTTACAACGTAATTAGATGTGATTGCTAGTTGTATGTGTTGAATGTCATGTGATGTGAGGTAGTACGTTTGTACTTTTGTATGTTCTATGATAAAGCTTGAAAATAAATCATATAGTGGATTTTGAATTTGCATTTTTGTGTTATGTTTGATTGTCAAAAGATTATGTCTAGCTGATTTTACGATTAATTAACACGCTGTTAAGATCACACATTGCACACCGTTTTTTGGATTCAAGTGTGTGTGATGGCATTTACATCACACATAGTTTTTTATTTTTAATCATGTGCAATGAATCGCACATTACATATAATTTTTGTGAAATAACCATGTGTGATCCTAATCCAAACTGCAAACAGTTTTTGTGTTGAACTGTGTGGGATGTAACCCCACTCACAAACAATTTTGGTAGCGTGTACGATGGATCCCCTTTATAGCCCGTTATCAAGGTGACGGTTTGAAACCGCATCACTGAAAGAGGTTAAAAACCGTTTGCTTAGGACCTTCCCGCACGAGTGAGGATAGCCATTGACCTATAACTCTTATGCATTTCCATCCTACATGAGTTTTGCACTACATAAGACATGTTAATCATCTTTAACATGTTCATTTCTTGCATCTAAGTGACTAACATGATATAAATGAACACCTGTTACAAAAAGTTACACTTTGTAAGATCCAGAGTGATTAATGCCGACATCATATGAATATGATATAATTATGAAAGCTAGAAAATCTTATGTCTACTTTAAGTCCATGTCGTTGGATGTCAACAGAACTTTGCAACTTTTTGTAACTCCGACTTCCAGCTAGTAGCACTAACAGCTAGTTTTCCTGTCAATTCTGTTTTGTCATCCTGCTTAGAACGAGACCGTCCTCGGCTATCAAGTTCAAACCGACTCACTCGGTGCCGATCTTATACCATATATATATAACAGTACAAAATACAAGTAGCTGCAACTTTTTTAGTAGCCTAAAAGCAGAGCCCAAATTAGAGAACATGTGCTCTTGCTACTGACAACAAACATTATGAGTGCCAAATTTAAAGAGTATATCAGTATATATATTTGCAAATGCAATGCTTTGTTGACATTCATGGATTTGATGAAATTAACAAGTGTCAACCTGGCATAACATTGCCTTAGGTACTTAAGTGTTTCAAAACATAATGATGCATATATTTAGTGGGTATAAGGATGGCATGGACTTAGACATACTCCCTTCGTCCGCGAAACACTGCACGTTTAGGTTCCACCTTTTTCCCTAAAAGACTGTACGTCTGCGTTTTTTAGGACAATTTTACATTTGTCCCCTTGGTCTACACCTCGAGGTAACGCGAGGCAACAACTTAGTCCATTAATTCCCCAATCATCTTGCATTTTGCTTGCTTTACTAATTGCTTTGGCCCATAGAGTAAATGTGGTAGTGTGAATCAAATCGTTCTCCTAGCTAGTGGAGCAACATACCTAGGGGAAGTAGAGGTTTCTTTGCAAAATATTTAATCTATCTTAAAAAACACAGAAGTGCAGTCTTTTGCGGACGGAGGGACTAAGATTTTCTAACTTTCATTGTTAGATCATATCCATATGATGTCCGTATTAATTATTATGTATCTTACAATACAACTTTCTATAACAGAAATTCATTATTAGTCACTTAGATGCAAGAAATGAACATTTTAAAGATGATTAACATTGCAATCATATGAATGACGTGAAAATACATATTATGTAGTGCAAAATTCATGTAGGATGCAAATGCATAAAAGCTATAGACCAACGGCTATTATCATAAAGTTCATAAGTTTTAATAAATTTTGCCAGTTATATTATGATGCATTTTTGCAGCAAAGTTTTTATCAAGCAAATTGAAAGTAACATAGGTAAAAATGCCATCATTGTGTAAAACACAGAAAAAAACACAACATTCATATAAGGAACTTTTTATCGGATATACAGATTAGAAACTAGAACAATTTTAATACAAAATAGTATGAGTTCTTTTATCTAGTGCTGCACAATGTAGTGTGATTCTTTTAAATTAGACGCTGCATAACTAGTAATGGACCTGGGATGCCACACTGACTCTGGAAAGCATTACATATAGTACTACCTTTATCCGAAAATACTTGTTTTAGAGATGAATGTATCTAGACTTATTTTAATTATAAATACATTCATTATATGTATTTTTAGGACAAATATTTTCGGACGGAGGGAGTACATCGCTTAATTGTGAGACGTCACACAAAACGATCCGTTGGATGGATTTTTTCATCCACGGTTCATTTTGTAAAATTGTTTCGTTCTTAGGTTAATTTTATCTATTTTACCGCGTGCGGCTCTTTTTTTTTTCCAGGAATACCGTGCGCGACTCGGGCTCGTGCTGATCCGCACGCTCGTTCATAGTTTGTCAGCAAGGCCAGACCACCTGTCTGAACCAGGATTGAACACGCCTTTCCGCTTTCGCGGGTGTAGCAGTGAAGGGGATGAGGACCAGAGTACCTGACAGATCATTACGAGCCCTTATCCATTGTCGCACCTTCACTATGATCTTGTAGGCAGTAGGCCAGCGGCCATGCCCTTCCCCTCCCGTGTGACCGAGTTTATTGTCGTTGCATGTATGCATGTCTAGCCGCTAAGTTAGAGCATCTCTAACAGATGGTTTAAATTTTACATCTTTAATTTTAAACCCCCAAAATTTAGACCATTTTAGAATTTCGAAAAACGCTCAACTACAACAGTTGGTCTAAATTGATGATCCGAAAGAGCAACTTCAATAGATGGTCCAAATTAAAGATGTAAAAATCTGAAAACGATCGCGCGGCTGCTGCCAACCACTGTTCAGCCGCGGTTTTGCATTGTACTAGCATCAAAAATTTAAAAATAAAGTGCATCATCATCATAGTTTCAATCGAAACTGCAGCACCATCATAATATGAAATCCCTCTACCAAAAGAGCATCGTCTCAATCAAAGTTTTTCGCCCTAGAAATTGAAATGCACATGAATATTACTCATGCGGGTCATCAACACCACCAGCCTTGTGAATCGTGGTACGATCATCTTCACCACCTTCTTTGTCGACGTTCTCAACAAGCGGTGAACTCTCATTGCCGTGAGCACCATCGGAAGCATCTTCAGTGCGTCTCATACGGGTCGTCACCCCGAGCCGCCGCCTTGGAGAGCTTCACCGGCCGCGTAGAACTGTCGGTCGGGTTGCGGCTGCGGTTGGCCGCCCGTTTTCCGCCGCCTCGTCCCTTCGTCGGCTTCGCCGCCGGCGCGGTGGCCACCGACCGGGGCGGCGCTAATCTGGGCCGGCTGGCGGGGGGCGACGGCATGGCATCGGTTGCAGGCGAGAAGGCAGCGACGGCAACGGCGGCGGCCACGTGGGTCAGCCCACCGGCTGCGGCGGCGGCGGAGAAGGCGGCGGGATCGTCGCCTTTGGCCATGGCGGCGCTAATCCGGGCTGGCGGGCGGGGGGCGACGGCATGCCAGCGGTTGCAGGCGAGATGGCAGCGGCGGCGGCCACGTGGGTCAGCCCACCGGCTGTGGCGGCGGCGGAGAAGGCGGCGGGGTCGTCGCCTTTGGCCATGGCGGCGCTGGACGGCGGGGTGCGGCGGCGGGCGGGCGGGAAGTGGGCGGACAGACGCGGGCGGGCGGGAAGGGAAAAGAAGTGGTGGTTGGGCTTTCGCGGGTGGCAGCTGGTCTTGGACCAGATGCACCTCGTGATGTAAATTTACATCGTGAGATGTTGCGTTTTACATCACGAGGAGGCCGCGGTCTAATTTTTTACATATGGACCGTGTGTTAGAGAAGCGTTTTTTTGTCTCAGACAGTACAAAAGTTAGGTGTTTTTATATTTGAACCGTTTATTAGAGTTAGGTATTTTTACATTTGAACCGTTTATTGGAGATGCTCACTACTAGTATTGGCAGTGTAGACCTATCTCCTATCAGTTTCGACGCACGTTTCAAGTGACTCGACGTAGGTGATTGGCAGGGCAGAGGCGCGTCGATGATTAACAGCTGCTGCTCAAGGACTCGAGATGAGTTCAGCACACAGTAAACGTACCACGAACGAATAATAATCCAACCAACAAGCCGTTGCAATTGCAAAGTGGAACAGAGAGTAGCAATCACATGAAGAACGGAACAAGATGAGGCATATACTATTACACACGAATTGAGCGTGAGCGTGATCGTGACAAAGAGCAACAGAAGAATCTACCACCGGCTACATTTCACCTTATCCCCCACACCAGTACTTATTTATCATACAGTACAGACGCTTCCATCTTCCCTATCTCCGGTCATCTTCCTCCGGCGATCGACGTATACACGGGCTGTCCAATGCTAGCTTGCTGGACGGACGGACGGACAAGGGCACTACATGGAGCACTCGGCGGGGACGCCCTGAGCGAACCTCTTGGGGTCGGTGCAGTAGTTGTAGATCATGTAGTTGCTCTGTACCCACCGCATCCGCTGCTGCCGCGTCAGGTCCAGCTCCTGGTTGTACCACTCGCCGGCCGCGCCTGTGCCGGGCGCGACGTCCGTGCCGACGCTGGCGCCGCAGTGAGGCCGCCCGCCCGCGGTCACCACGCACGCGTCTGCCTTGAAGCCGCGATAGGAGGCCGAGAACGGGGCGTGGGACCAGTCCGTCTTGACGCGGCCGCCCTGCGTTGCCCAGTCGTCGGCGTTCCAGAGGCTGGAGTAGAGCCGCATGGGCTGGTTCTTGGGGAAGGCGATCCCTTTTCCCTCCAGGTTCTTGAAGTCTCTGATCGGCATGTCGTCCACCATGAAGCTGCATTGTGTACACCAAATCGGTCAGTCCATGTGCTGCAGCCTGCACCTGCAGCAGCTAGATGGCCGGTGATCATGATCGACCAACTTACATGATGTGCTTTGGGTTCCAGAGGATGGAGTAGGTGTGGAAATCGTTGGTGGGATCGAACCAGAGGCGAAACTGCTGCTCCCGTTGGCCTTGCCCCTGCGTGAACACGTTGGTGTGCAGCGTGTAGGGCTCGCCGGTGACGTTGCCCAGGAACTCGAAGTCGATCTCGTCGTGCGTCGGCCCCTGCGACGACAGCTGCACGTACATTCATACACACCAAACCGATCAAGTTAGGCTTAGGCACGCACATCAACCAAGCAAGCAACCGTGTCAGATGTTGGCCTACGTAGTATGCGGTGACGGTGCCGGCAGAGTTGCCGGGGACGAGCTTGAGCTGCATGTCGATCTTGCCGAAGAGGTACTCGTGCTTGGACTGGAACCCGGAGCCGGACACCTTGTCCAGCGCCAGCGTCAGGAGCTGACCATTGTTCAGGATCTTGCCACGCCCGTCGCCCCAGGTGATGTCGAACTCCTTGTCGAAGCTCGCCGCCGCCAGGGCGCACCAGGCGAGCAGGATCGCCAGCACCGACACCGCCATGCGAGCCATGCTCCCAGAAAGTAACCTCACTCAACTAGCTAGCTTAACAGAAGCAACGCACAAGTCACAAGACAAATAAGTTGATGAGAAGGATGAAAAGCTGGAAGGGAGCTTGTGTTGTGTGAGTGGAATGAGCAGGGGCATGAGGGGTTTATATAGGGGTTTGAGATGAGCGTGGCGTGCCTGGTGGATGGTTCTCGGAACTTTGCCAGTCCGGTGAGTGTAATGCGTGTGAGTTGGCGCCAGAGGAGAGGAGACAGGGCGCAGGACGGCTCTGTACGTAGCGCGTGATGGACAATGAGAGGGTTGGCACGGCGATGCCACAGGCAGACAGCCTCGCGTACGTACAGTAGCACATTAAAAACCGATCGAGACGTGCAGCAGATTGCTGGAGGCAACGGCTCCTAACCTCTAGGCATGGTACTCCCTCTGTCCCAAATTAAATGTCTCAAGCTTAGTATAATTTTATACTAGAGCTAATACAAAGTTAAGACACTTATTTTGAGACGGAGGGAGTATTTGAAACGGCCCTGTGTTTTGCAGGCTCCGGACAAGAAGAAAAATGTGGAGGATGAGGGCATGGATGAACAACCTTTTCTTCTTCCGGTATGTGAAGATTCAAGAACCGTGGACGTCTTGACCCGGCCGCCCTGCACAACCGTTCCTTCACCGTTCTTTCTCCCCTCTCTGCATTCACCGTTCTCTCTCCCTTCTCCGCTCTTTCCTTTTTGCACTCACCTACGACGGCAGTGGCGTGCAGCAGATCGAAGAACAGCAAGTCGACCTCCGGCCACCTTCATCGGAATCCGTGACGCAACACTTCGGCAATGGCGGTAAGCTATTTTTCCCCTTCGCACGTACTACTTTGCATTTGATTCGAGTCTAGATTCAAGTTAGGGGATTGGGGAATCGGGGTATCACCATGACTAGGGGATTGGGGAAGAGGTTTCCGATCCGGATTGAGTACAAGAGGGATGGGGATTATGGTTCATATTACAGAGTATGCACGGATCTTACCTCGGGGACCCTAGAGGCGATTGGAGAGGCTGGTGGCCTTGGCCTTGGCCTTGGTCTTTATCTTGGTCTTCTCCATCTCTTCTTGCTCGCGAGAGTCCAGCTCGATGATCAGGCTTCGGTGTCCTGGCACCGGCGCCCTTACTATCAAGTCCACAACATCTTCTCCCATCTTCATATGCACCGGTTCTTGATCCTCCTCCAGCGGCACCCCCATAGTGCTTGTGGTGAAGTACACTGCCGCACGATGGTCAAGGGGATGCCGGTAGTGTCTATACTTGCCCAACTCACTCTCTGTCCAGCGTCGTCGGAGTCGGCCTGATTCATGGCCCAAGGAAGTATGTCCACTAACAAAGCACCCTTCATTGGATCAGGAATCAATATCTTCAGCTCCTCTGTTGTGGCCTTCTTCACCACAGTGCCAGCCTCTTTGTGCAACTCTTCCATGCTCTTGAAGTATGAGCACACTTCCGTGGTGTTCTCAAACTTCGGGCGGTCAGCGAGCGAGCACCCTAGGAATAATGCCCTCCATCCAATGCCCCAAGGGAAGGGTTTGGGGATGGGGTTGGGGTTGGGGCAGGGGTTGTTGTCGGAGTTCATATCGATGGGTTGGGGGAAGGGTGAGACAGAGATAGGTGGAGTGGTGACCGTCAGGCTGGCTAAATAAAGAGGTTGTGGCCGATAGGTTTTAATGACGATGTTGTAACATTCATATTCCGGATCCTGACCGTTTGAACCTCTACATTATGCAGATCGACACAGAGAGCAAGGGGAAGGATTTGGTGCCACCCATAGAGCAAGACAAGGGCAAGGACGTGGTGTCGCTGTCGAAGGTGATGCCCGTCCAGACCCCTGACAGGGACGTCGACCAGCTGGAGGACTCCCTAGCGGCAAGCGCCAAAACTACGGCCACTACCATGAGGTGGGAGGGCCAACCAACTTACGCAGGGTGATCACGGCCTCCCACCTGGAGGCTATACCTATGCCAGTGGACTTCACGAAGCACTTCCTATCCGTCCCGACGGAGTTCAAGCTGAATACGAACACCGACTGCTTATGGAGGGTGACTGTGTGCTTCTTGAATGGCAAGGTCACCCTCGATCAAGGTTGGGCCACCTTCGTTGTTGCCCATCATATCAAGATAGGCTTCATGGCGACCTTAAAGCTGCTCACTACCGACATGCTGCTTCATCATTAAAGTGCTGGCCAGGTGCGGGAAGCATAACAATGCCTTCGTCGTTAACCCCTAAGACAAGCCCAACATGCTCTAGCCGCTTTACTTTAGTATCGAACTGCTATTTTGAACTGATCTATTATGTGTGGCACAATATTTATCTGCTCTATGTTCTATTATGTGTGTTCTTCCTGAGGCTGCTGTGTGCTGGAAACCTCACCACCGCGTTGAAGAGGTTACCAGACAATAGGCGGTGCATGCCATCAAATAGAAGGTTGTGTGTTTGTGCGTGCACAAGCGGGCAACCAAACATCATGCCGAGAGTAACACCTCATGCAGCCTAGAGGGTATGCATGCAACCAAACTAAGTGTGGATGTTAGTTTTCTACCTGTTTTACCCCATCATGTCCTTGTTTACCCAGGCTCCACGGACCAGTCCCAGCAACTACTTATACCAAACATGCCCTGCGTGAATCAATTGTAGCCAACCATCAGCCTGCCACATAACTGATCCATGTCTTCATTGCCTCCACCTATGAGCAACTAGCACACGAGATGTGCTTCTTTGTTGTTTTATATGTGTCAACTACAACATTTAAAGCATTGCTAAATAGACTAAGTTTTATACCACAACCTGTAGGAATGACATGAAGGCACCATACAATATTTCATGATTTTCAAGTTCGTTTGCATTTTATGAAATTAAGAAAGCAAAAAACTTTATGTTTTGGGTCGAATATTGGCATTCTCATGTTTGGATTTTTTTTTCCTTTTCTTCTATAAGGCCTAAACATAGACCGCAGGCCAAAAATATATTTTTTTTGACCAAAATTTTCCAAGATTTTTAGTCACTTGTAATTCATATTTGAATTTGAATTACATTCAGGAAATCAGCATAAAATCATTTAAATGCGCGAACATAGCTAGAAATATAGAAAATCCATAAAACTTGGGAATTTTCCATCAAATATGGTGTACTTTCTCTCAAAATTAAAGTAGTGCCATTTTGCACCATGGTTTTCGTACTTGTTTCACAAAAAATATCGAGTTTTGACACTTACAAAATAGAGAATTGTTTTCGTAAAAAGTTGGAAACTCTATTTGGCAACATAATTTGTAATGGAAATATGCGCCTATGTGCCTAATTTACGCACAATATCATAAACTATGAAATGAATATGACCATGACCATAGTCATTTAGCTTGAAAGTCATGAATGTTTCATACTTGATAGCCTGTTTTGTGAATGATTCATTTTTTAGATTTGTTATATTCCCTCTCAAATAATGCAAATAAAAGGACACCATGTGAAAGGATTGCATTTTTTATATTATTCTTTTCTTTCATTTTTTCGAAATGGGGTCAAAATGGCACGCATGACTATTCATAGAGGTGGAGTGAACCTCTTAAATATCTAAGTGGTTCTTCCATATAAATACTACTTGTGTACCTAAAAATGCTTTTTTGATAATTGAAGTGGTGCCATTTTGCACCCTAGTTTCTGTAATGGCTTCATAAAAAATAACCATTTTTGACACTTAGAAAATGGAAAATGGTTTTTTATACAAACAATATAGCCATCAACTTAGTCATTTAGATTTAATGTCATGAATGTTCATTTAGCTTGAAGGGTGTTTTCATTTAAAATTCTATTTTTTCTAGTGCAAACAACACCGGAATTTTTTCATGGAGAACCTATTATATATTTTTTGTAATACTCGACCATATCAATTTTTAAAAACATTAGACGACATTTTATATACAAATAACCAAATGGTTACCACTCAAAAGGTTTCCATCCACCTCTCATCAAATTGATAGATTTCTGTCGATTCAGTAGGAACCATATCAAATTTGAACTGTAGCTACCTCATAGTTACTCATGATTTTTGCCAAAAATCTTCTTGAGGTACACAAGTAGCTATTTCATTAGAGACCCAACAAAAAGTTTTGCAAGATTCCACCTCTAGCTATGAATGACCTGAAATCGACATAATACTAAAAAATGAAAAATATTCGTGTTGTGTCATTATATGTGACCTGTGTTCGAGAAAATAATAACAAACTTGAAATACGACAATTATTTTAAATAAAGTGTTGTAAAAAATGAGCTATCATATATGAAGATTCATGTACTTCAAGCCAAATGATCAGTGTTATCGCCATATTCATGCCATACTTTGTTCATATGATATCATATTGTGTACAAATGTGCATCTTGGAATGACAAACAATATTCACAAAGTGTGTTTTTATTTTAATTGCACAAATTATTATTTTTAATCTTCTGATTGCCAAAATTGGTGCAAAATTGGACCACATCAATTTTCAAAAATAGTAAACCATATTTTATGTACAAATAAAAAAATAGTTTCCACTCAAAATATTTTCATCTATCTCTCAACAAATTGACATATTTAACGTGATCAAATTTGAACTAGAGCTTCCTCATAGTTTACTCATGTAAAAAAATAGGTATACTAGTTTATTTTTCATCATAGATCCAACAAAAGTCTTGCGAGATTGCACCACAAGCTAGGAACGTTCATGCCCGCCATTCTGAACACAATTTGAAGCAAAGATAATTTTATTTAGTATTCAAATTTAAAAATATAGTATAGCAATAGAATCCTAAGATATGATGGAAAAGCATATCAAGTTTGTCAAAATCGATACAAGTATTAATTACTTGTAATTTTTACAAAGTATAAAGACCTATTTGGAAAAATACACGCGGTCAGATTTTTAACATATTTAAAAAGAAAAACAATGTGAATATTCATAATCATAAAAAATTATCAGAAAGTGGTATATTTTATATATGTTTAAGTTTAGAAAATTCAGCTTCAAATTAATTAGATTCAAACTAAAAAAGATAGAAAATGATTTAAAACTAAAAGTAATAAAAAACATATGCCGACGACCTTCGTCAGGGTCGGCGCCATAGATATGACGATGTTAGCCGACCATTAGCAATGCAGCGGGTCTCGTTTTTGCCGACATGCGGGTGTATGCCGACGGCTGTCGTCGGCATAGGTTTGGAGTTGCATATGGTCTTGCTTTAGCAGTGGTTTTTCATCAGCTGTCAGCACACCTACACCTTTGTCGACAGCCCTGACAAAAAACCGTCAACATAAAAAAGCTGCCGGCGTATGATTTTTCTGTAGAGGTTCCTCGGTGCTACTATAGTATAGCATGGCTAACAACATGTTACGCTCCCGACAAAGTTGTTAGAATCAAGATTTTCAATAGGATCGGAGCTCCCTTGGTTGGATTGTGAATCGCAGAATCATAACTAACAGGATCGTAAATACTTAGGCTCTATGAGATAAATCGTAGAATCGGAGGGGCTAGTTTGAATCATAAGATCATAAGATTCTAAGACTTAAGTCATGATTCTGACAACTTTGGCTCCCGGTTGGATTCCACACTTAAGAACAGGTTCGATACAAGGTTTTCTGTTGAATTTGAGGCCAGAGGGAGAGAGAGAGCGTTCGGGAGGAAGAAGCCGTCGCCGATTCAGAGATTACATCTAGCACACCTCACTCAGGAGGGATTGATGCCTACTTAACCTAACGGGTGGTGTCCCAGACTTGGGCTGCGAATCAACTATTGGGCTTCATCTATCGACGCGGTCGTTTTGGCCCAATGGTGACGACGACCATTGGGGCGAAGCCATCGGTAGTAGGCGGGCATAGGAAGGCAAAGATCGTAAAACTCCCTCCCCCTTGAGACACAACTTGACCCCAAGCTGGTGCCCGAGGAAAGTGGCGGCGAAGTTCATCGGTGTCTTCCCAGGTGGCGAAGTCTCGGGGATGCTCTGTCCAATGCACGAGGATCTGCAGAACGTCTCGGTTGCCTCGTCGTTTCAAGCGATGCTCCACGATCTCTTCCGAGTGCGCACTTGCTGATGTTGCTGTTGGAAGCTCCTGTTGGATTTGTTCTGTTGGGGGAAGAGCTTGGCGCAATTGAGATATGTGGCAAGCAGGGTGAATAGTGCTTGAAGCAGGGAGCTCGAGTTTGTAAGCAACATCGCCAATGCGTTGGAGAATCTCATAGGTTCCAAAGTAACGGAAAGGCAACTTCTGATTGAGCCTTGTGGTGACGGAGTGTTGCACATACAGTTGAATATTGAGGAAGACCCAATCATTGACAGCGAAAACCCGACCCGAGGGGCGCTTGTCTCCAGAGTCCTTCATGATTTGGCGCGTTCGAAGAAGATGTAGCGAATCAGAACTGTCATTTGCTCGCAGTCCCGTAGCCAGTCCGCCAAATCTGAGGATGCGCAGGCGATGGGGTCGATGATGCCGAAGTGGCGCGACAAATGCCCATAGAGAACTTCAAAGGGAGTAGTGCCCAACGCAGAGTGGGGGGAGTATTGTACCAAAACTCAGCCAGGGTAACCAGGCATACCATTTTGGTGGGGCAGGCATGGACAAAACATCGAAGAAATGTCTCGAGGTATTGGTTGACTCGCTCCGTTTGCCCGACTGTTTGGGGATGGCACGCCGTGCTCATGTGCAGCTTGGTGTGGGTAAGGCGAAAGAGCTCCTTCCACAACAGGATCGTGAATACTGGGTCACGGTTCGAGACAATAGATTCCGGCAGTCCATGCAGTTTGTAGATGTGTGCCACAAAGGCCTCCGTGACTTGGAAAGCGGTGAAGGGGTGAGACAAAGCAATGAAATGGGCATACCGGGAGAACTTGCCAACGACCACCAATATAGAGTTGCAACTAGAGGAGTGAGGGAGACCCTCCACTAAGTCCATTGTGATCATTTACGAGGCTTGTGTTGGTATACGTAGAGGTTCAAGAAGGACGGGATAGCGAACACGCTCAGGCTTGGTTTGCTTGTAGACTTGGAAAGCTTCGACGAAGAGCTTGACATGATGCTTTAATCCTGGCCAAGTGAACAGTCGTCACACACTTTTGTAAGTGGCATTGAACCCTGAATGACCACCAATAGCGCCTGAATGAAGGACATCCAATACTTGCTTCTACAGGTCCATGTTGTCACCCAGCCAAACCCGGCTGTGTTGTCGAATGATGCCATCCTGGAGGGAGTAGCCGTCCGAGTGATCCTTCTGAGTGGCTAACCGAGTCAGCACCGTCTGAGTTGTAGGGTCATCTTTGTAACATTGTTGGACTGCTTCGAGCCAAGCTGGCACGACTGTGGTAACGACTTCAAGATCACCTTGTCACCGGGGGGGGGGGTCCGGGCACGCGTGAAAGAGCGTGAGCGGCCCGGTTGTCCATACCTTTCTTGTACACAATACGGTATCTCAGGGCCAACATCTTTGCCATGATATTTTGCTGCCAGGGGGTGGCCAGTCGCTAATCTTCTAGGTAAATCAGGCTTCGCTCGTGTGTGTGCACAGTTGATTCGTCATTTTGCAGATAAGTCCTCCATTGATCTACGACCGTCAGGATTGCCAAGGCATCCTTCTCATATGTGCTAAGCATCTTGTTACGTGGGCCCAAGGTATGACTCAGGTACCCGATGGGGTGTTTATCCCGAGACAACACCGCACCGATGCCGTAGTCGGATGCATCTGTTTCCAGCTCAAAGGGTTTGGTAAAATTTGGCAGTGCCGACACTCGTGCTGTGATTATCGCGTGCTAGAGAGCCCGAAAGGCCCTGTCCTCCAGCTCTTTCCAGCGGAACACAACCCCTTTCTTGAGAAGATCGGTCAGCGGTTGGCAGATGACAGCAAAACCACACACAAACTTGCGATAATACCCAGCAAGACCTAGAAATCCTCGCACTCCTTTGACATTGATAGGAACTGGCCCGTTCTGAACCGCTGCAATGTTCTTGCAATCTGTGCGAACACCATGATACGTCTCCATCGTATCTACTTTTCCAAACTCTTTTGCCCTTGTTTTGGACTCTAATTTGCATAATTTGAATGGAACTAACCCGGACTGACGCTGTTTTCACCAGAATTGTCATGGTATTGTTTTTGTGCAGAAATGAAAGTTCTCGGAACGTCCTGAAAATTTACGGAGAATATTTCTGGAAAATATGAAAAATACCTGCGCAAAGATCCACCGGAGGGGACGGGCCAGTGGGCCACAAGCCCTGTAGCCGCGGCCCCCCTGGCGGCGGCTACCAAGCTTGTGGGGCCCACGTGGCTCTGCCAACCCCAATTCCAGCACTATTTATTCCCTTTCGTCCCAGAAAAAATAAGGAGAGAAGATTTCATCACGTTTGCGACACACAGGCGTTGGCACATCCTGTTCTTCATCCGGAGGGCAGATCTGGAGTCCGTTTTGGGCTCCGGATCAAGGAAATCGTCGCCATCGTCATCATCAACCTTCTTCCCTCTCCAATTCGATGAAGCTCTTCATCGTTCGTGAGTAATCTATTCGTAGGCTCACTGCGCGGTGATGAGTAGGATGAGATCTATCATATAATCGAGTTAGTTTTGACGGGGATTGATCCCTAGTATCCACTATGTTCTGAGATTGATGTTGCTACTACTTTGCCATGCTTAATGCTTGTCACTAGGGCCCGAGTGCCATGATTTCAGATCTGAAATTATTATGTTGTCACCATTATATGTGTGTTTTAGATCCGATCTTGCAAGTTGTAGTTACCTACTATGTGTTATGATCCGGCAACCCCGGAGTGACAATAACCGGAACCACTCCCGGTGATGACCATAGTTTGAGGAGTTCATGTGTTCACCAAGTGCTAATGCGTTGTTCCGGTTCTTTATTAAAAGGAGAACCTTAATATCCCATAGTATCCATTTGGACCCCGCTGCCACGGGAGGGATGGACAATAGATGTCATGCAAGTTCTTTTCCGTAAGCACGTATGACTACACACGGAATGCATGCGTACATCACATTGACGAACGGGAGCTAGCCACATATCTCTCCGTGTTATAACTATTGCATGATGAATGTCATCCGACAAATCACCGATCCATTGCCTACGAGTTTTTCCCACTGCTGTCGTTACTTGTTTTGCTCTGCTGCTGTTACTACTCTTGCTCCTACTGTTACTTGCTACTGCTGTTACTTGCTTTGCCCTGCTACTACTTGCTACTGTTGCTACTTGCTACTGCAGTCACTACTGCTGTTCCTTGCCACTGCTGTTACTCGTTATGCTGCTACTACCTGCTACAATACTTTTTCTGGCACCGTTGCCAGGAAAGAATATTTCCTGTCTACGGGAAACTTACTGGCGCCATTGATACTGTTGGGGAACGTCGCATGGGAAACAAAAGTTTTCCTACGCGCACAAAGATCTATCATGGTGATGTTCATCTACGAGAGGGGATTTGTGATCTACGTACCCTTGTAGATCGCACAACAGAAGCGTTAAGAAACGCGGTTGATGTAGTGGAACGTCCTCACGTCCCTCGATCCGCCCCGCGAACCATCCCACGATCCGCTCTGATCTAGTGCCGATCGGACGGCACCTCCGCGTTCAGCACACGTACAACTCGACGATGATCTCGACCTTCTTGATCCAGCAAGAGAGACGGAGAGGTAGATGAGTTCTCCGGCAGCATGACAGCACTCCGGAGGTTGGTGGTGATCTAATCTCAGCAGGGCTCCTCCCTAGCTCCGCAGAAACGCGATCTAGAGGTAAAACCGTGGAGATGTGTGGTCGGGCTGCCGTGGCAAAGTTGTCTCAAATCAGCCCTAAAACCTCCGTATATATAGGTGGGAGAGGGGGGCCTTGCCTTGGGGCTCAAGGAGCCCCAAGGGGGTCGGCCGAGCCAAGGGGGGGAGTCCTCCCCTTCCAAACCAAATCCAACTAGGTTTGGAAGGAGGAGTCCTTCCCCTTTTTCCCACCTCCTCCTTTTTTTCTCTTTTCTCTTTGATTTTCTTCCTATGGCGCATAGGTCCTTCTTGGCCTGTCCCACCAGCCCACTAAGGGCTGGTGCGCCACCCCCAAGGCCTATGGGCTTCCCCGGGGTGGGTTGCCCCCCCGGTGAACACCCGGAACCCATTCGTCATTCCCAGTACATTCCCGGTAACTCCGAAAACCTTCCGGTAATCTAATGAGGTCATCCTATATATCAATCTTCATTTTCGTACCATTTCGGAAACCCTCGTGACGTCCGTGATCTCATCCGGGACTCCGAACAACATTCAGTAACCAACCATATAACTCAAATACGCATAAAACAACGTCGAACCTTAAGTGTGCAGACCCTGCGGGTTCGAGAATTATGTAGACATGACCCGAGTGACTCCTCGGTCAATATCCAATAGCGGGACCTGGATGCCCATATTGGATCCCACATATTCTACGAAGATCTTATCGTTTGAACCTTAGTGCCAAGGATTCATATAATCCCGTATGTCATTCCCTTTGTCCTTCGGTATGTTACTTGCCCGAGATTCGATCGTCAGTATCCGCATACCTATTTCAATCTCGTTTACCGGCAAGTCTCTTTACTCGTTCCGTAATACAAGATCCCGCAACTTACACTAAGTCACATTGCTTGCAAGGCTTGTGTGTGATGTTGTATTACCGAGTGGGCCCCGAGATACCTCTCCGTCATACGGAGTGACAAATCCCAGTCTTGATCCATACTAACTCAACGAACACCTTCGGAGATACCTGTAGAGCATCTTTATAGTCACCCAGTTACGTTGCGACGTTTGATACACACAAAGCATTCCTCCGGTGTCACTGAGTTATATGATCTCATGGTCATAGGAACAAATACTTGACACGTAGAAAATAGTAGCAACAAAATGGCACGATCAACATCCTACGTCTATTAGTTTGGGTCTAGTCCATCACATGATTCTCCTAATGATGTGATCCCGTTATCAAGTGACAACACTTGCCTATGGTCAGGAAACCTTGACCATCTTTGATCAAGGAGCTAGTCAACTAGAGGCTTACTAGGGACAGTGTTTTGTCTATGTATCCACACATGCACTGTGTTTCCAATCAATACAATTATAGCATGGATAATAAAAGATTATCATGAACAAAGAAATATAATAATAACTAATTTATTATTGCCTCTAGGGCATATTTCCAACACTCTCCCACTTGCACTAGAGTCAGTAATCTAGTTCACATCGTCATGTGATTCCAACGAATCCAACACCCATATAGTCATGGGGTTTGATCACGTCTTGCTCGTGAGAGCGGTTTTAGTCAACGGTTCTGAAACTTTCAGAACCGTGTGTTCTTTAAAAATCTTTATGTCATCTTATAGATGTTGCTACTATGTGCTATTCAGAAATACTCCAAATATCTACTCTACTATACAAATCCGTTTCACTACTCATAGTTATTCGGATTAGTGTCAAAGCTTGCATCGACATAACCCTTTACGACGAACACTTTAACCACCTCCATAATCAAGAAAAATTCCTTAGTCTATTTAGTTACTAAGGATAACTTTGACCGCTGATCAGTGATTCAATCCTGGATCACTTTGTGTACCTCTTAACAGACTTGCTGCAAGGCACACATCAGGTGCGGTACTCAACATACTTTAGAGTCTACGGCTAAGGCATAGAAGATGACCTTCGTCTATTCTCTTTATTCTGCCGTGGTCGGGTTTTGAGTCTCACTCAAATTCACACCTTACAACACAGTCAAGAACTCCTTCTTTGCTGATCTATTTCGAATTCCTTCAAAAACTTGTCAAGGCATGCATCTTGTTGAAACTTCTATTAAGCGTTTTGATCTATCTCCATAGATCTTGCTGCTCAATGTTCAAGTAGCTCAATCAAGGTATTCCTTTGAAAAACTCCTTTCAAACAACCTTTTATGCTTCACAGAAATTCTACATTACTTCTGATCATCAATATGTCAAGCACATATACTTATCAGAAATTCTATAGTGCTCCCACTCACTTCTTTGGAAATACAAGTTTCTCATAAACCTTGTACAAACCCAAAATCTTTGATCATCTCATCAAAGTGTATATTCCAACTCCGAGATGCTTGCACCAGTCCATTGAAGGATCGCTGGAGCTTGCATACTTGTTAGTATCTTTAGGATCGACAAAACCTCCTAGTTGTATCACATACAATGTTTGCTCAAGGAAACCGTCGAGGAAACAATGTTTTGACATCCTATGTGCAATATTGCATAAATAATGCAGCAACTACTAACATAATTCTAACAGACTTTCAACATCGCTACGAGTGAGAAAGTCTCATCATAGTCAACTGTTTGATCTTGTCGGAAACATCTTTGCGACAAGTCGAGCTTTTCTTAATAGTGACTTATCACCATCATCGTATGCCTTCCTTTTAAGGATCCATCTTTACTCAATAGTTCTATGACCATCAAGTAGTTCTTCCAAAGTCTACACTTTGTTTTCATACATGGATCCTCTCTCGGATTTCATGGCTTCCAGCCATTTGTCGGAATCCGGGCCCACCATTGCTTTCTCCATAACTCGTAGGTTCACTGTTGCTCAACAACATGACCTCCAAGACAGGGTTACCGTACCACTCTGCAGTAGTACGCGACCTTGTCAACCTACGAGGTTTGTAGTAACTTGATCCGATGCTCGATGATCACCATCAACAACTTTTACTTCAATTGGTGTAGGCGCCACAGGAACAACTTCCTGCGCCCTGTTACACACTGGTTGAAGTGATGGTTCAATAACCTCATCAAGTTCTACCACCCTCCCACTCAATTCTTTCGAGAGAAACCTTTCCTCGAGAAAGGATCCGTTTCTAGAAACAAACACTTTGCTTTCGGATCTAAGATAGGAGATGTACCCAACTGTTTTGGATATCCTATGAAGATGCATTTATCCGCTTTGGGTTCGAGCTTATCAGACTGGAACCTTTTCACATAAGTGTCGAAGCCCCAAACTTTCAAGAAACGACAGTTTAGATTTCTCTAAACCTCAGTCTATACTGTGTCATCTCTAATGCATAACCCATAAAGGATAGTGGTAATTCGATAAGAGACATCATAGCATGCACCATACCAAATAGTGCGTGGCTATGACGTTCAGACACATCATCACACCATGATGTTCCAGGTGGCATGAACTGCGAAACAATTTCCACATCGTCTTAACTGCGTACCAAAACTCGTAACTTAGATATTCATTTCTATGATCATATCGTAGACAGTTTATCCTCTTGTTGCGACGAACTTCACTCCGAAACAGAATTGAACTTTTCAATATTTCAGACTTGTGATTCATTAAGTAAATACTCTTGTATCTACTCAAATCGTCATTGAAGTAAGAACATAATGATATCCACTGCGTGCCTCAGCACCCATTGGACTGCATACATTAAAATGTATCACTTCCAACAAGTTACTATCTTGTTTCATCTCAATGAAAACAAGGCCTTGCTCATGTGGTATGATTTGCATGTCACTAGTGATTCAAAATCAAGTGAGTATAAAGATCCATCAGCATGGAGCCTCTTCATGCAATTTACACCAACATGACTCAAGCGGCAGTGCCACAAGTAAGTGGTACTATCATCATTACCTCGTATCTTTTGGCACCAATATTATGAACATGTGTAACACTACGATCGAGATTCAATAAACCATTGAAGGTGATTTATTCAAGCAAATAGAGTAACCATTATTCTCTTTAAATGAATAATCGTTTTGCAATAAACACAATCCAATCATGTTCATGCTTAACGCAAGTACCAAATAATAATTATTTAGGTTTAACACCAATCCCGATGGTAGATGGAGTGTGCGACGTTTGATCATATCAACCTTGGAAATACTTCCAACACGTATCGTCACCTCGCCTTTAGCTAGTCTCCGTTTATGCCGTAGCTTTCATTTCGTGTCACTAATCACTTAGCAACCGAACCGGTATCTAATACCCTTGTGCTACTAGGAGTACTAGTAAAGTACACATCAACATCATGTATATCAAATATACTTCTTTCGACTTTTGCCAGCCTTCTTATCTACCAAGTATCTAGAGTTGCTCCGCCTCAGTGACCGTTCCCCTCATAACAGAAGCACTTAGTCTCGGGCTTGGGTTTAATCAGGGGTCTCTTCATTAGTGCAGCAACTTCTTTATCGTTTCACAAAGTATCCCTTCTAGCCCTTGCCTTTCTCGAAACTTAGTGGTTTTACTAACCATCAACTATTGATGCTCCTTCTTGATTTCTAGTTTCGCAGTGTCAAACATCGCGAATCGCTCAAGGATCATTGTATCTATCCTTTATATGTTATAGTTCATCACGAAGCTCTCACGGCTTGGTGACAGTGACTTTGGAGAACCATCACTATCTCATCTGGAAGATTAACTCCCACTTGATTCAAGCGATTGTCGTACTCTGACAATCTGAGCACACGCTCAACGATTGAGTTTTTCTCCTTTACTTTGTGGACAAAGAATCTTGTCGGAGGTCTCGTACCTCTTAACAAGGGCACAAGCATGAAATCACAATTTCATCTCTTTAGAACATCACTTATGTTCCGTCACGTTTCAAAACGTCTTCGGCGCCTTGCTTCTAAGCCATTAAGTATTTTGTACTGAGCTATCGTGTAGTCATCAGAAACGTGTATGTCGGATGTTCACAGCATCCACAGACAACGCTCGAGGTGCAGCACACCGAGTGGTGCATTAAGGACATAAGCCTTCTGCGCAGTAACGAGGACAATCCTCTGCAAAGTTTGCTACTCACAACTTTCAACTAAATTTTCTCTAGGAACATATAAAAACAGTAGAGCTATAGCGCAAGCTACATCGTAATTCGCAAAGACCATTAGACTATGTTCATGACAATTAGTTCAATTAATCATATCACTTAAGAACTCCCACTCAAAAAGTACATCTCTCTAGTCATTTGAGTGGTACATGATCCAAATCCACTATCTCAAGTCCGATCATCACGTGAGTCGAGAATAGTTTCAGTGGTAAGCATCTCTATGCTAATCATATCAACTGTACGATTCATGCTCGACCTTTCGGTCTCATGTGTTCCGAGGCCATGTCTGCACATGCTAGGCTCGTCAAGCTTAACCCGAGTGTTCCGCGTGTGCAACTGTTTTGCACCCGTTGTATGTGAACGTTGAGTCTATCACACCCGATCATCACGTGGTGTCTCGAAACGAAGAACTGTCGCAACGGTGCACAGTCGGGGAGAACACAATTTCGTCTTGAAATTTTAGTGAGAGATCACCTCATAATGCTACCGTCGTTTTAAGCAAGATAAGGTGCATAAAGGATTAACATCACATGCAATTCATAAGTGACATGATATGGCCATCATCATGTGCTTCTTGATCTCCATCACCAAAGCACCGGCACCATATTCTTGTCACGGGCGTCACACCATGATCTCCATCATCATGATCTCCATCAACGTGTCGCCATCGGGGTTGTCGTGCTACTCATGCTATTACTACTAAAGCTACGTCCTAGCAAAATAGTAAACGCATCTGCAAGCACAAACGTTAGTTTAAAGACAACCCTATGGCTCCTGCCGGTTGCCGTACCATCGATGTGCAAGTCGATATTATCTATTACAACATGATCATCTCATACATCCAATATATCACATCACATCGTTGGCCATATCACATCACAAGCATACCCTGCAAAAATAAGTTAGACGTCCTCTAATTTTGTTGTTGCATGTTTTACGTGGTGACCATGGGTATCTAGTAGGATCGCATCTTACTTACGCAAACACCACAACGGAGATATATGAATTGCTATTTAACCTTATACAAGGACCTCCTCGGTCAAATCCGATTCAACTAAAGTTGGAGAAACCGACACTTGCCAGTAATCTTTGAGCAAAGGGGGTTACTCGTAGCGATGAAACCAGTCTCTCGTAAGCGTACGAGTAATGTCGGTCCAAGCCGCTTCAATCCAACAATACCGCGGAGTCAAGAAAAGACTAAGGAGGGCAGCAAAACGCACATCACCGCCCACAAAAACTTTTGTGTTCTACTCGAGAAGACATCTACGCATGAACCTAGCTCTCATACCACTGTTGGGGAACGTCGCATGGTAAACAAAAATTTCCTACGCGCACGAAGATCTATCATGGTGATGTTCATCTACGAGCGGGGATTTCCGATCTACGTACCCTTGTAGATCGCACAGCAGAAGCGTTAAGAAACGCGGTTGATGTAGTGGAACGTCCTCACGTCCCTCGATCCGCCCCGCGAACCGTCCCACGAACCGTCCCGCGATCCGTCCCACGATCCGCTCCAATCTAGTGCCGAACGGACGGCACCTCCGCGTTCAGCACACGTACAGCTCGACGATGATCTCGGCCATCTTGATCCAGCAAGAGAGACGGAGAGGTAGATGAGTTCTCCGGCAGCGTGACGGCGCTCCGGAGGTTGGTGGTGATCTAATCTCAGCAGGGCTCCGCCCGAGCTCCGCAGAAACGCGATCTAGAGGTAAAACCGTGGAGATATGTGGTCGGGCTGCCGTGGCAAAGTTGTCTCAAATCAGCCCTAAAATCTCCGTATATATAGGTGGGAGAGGGGGGCCTTGCCTTGGGCTCTGGCCGAGCCAAGGGGGGGGGGAGTCCTCCCCTTCCAAACCGAATCCAACTAGGTTTGGAAGGAGGAGTCCTTCCCCTTTTTCCCACCTCCTCCTTTTTTTCTCTTTTCTCTTTGATTTTCTTCCTATGGCGCATAGGGCCTTCTTGGGCTGTCCCACCAGCCCACTAAGGGCTGGTGCGCCGCCCCAAGGCCTATGGGCTTCCCCGGGGTGGGTTGCCCCCCCCCCCCCGGTGAACACCCGGAACCCATTCGTCATTCCCGGTACATTCCCGGTAACTCCGAAAACCTTCCGGTAATCAAATGAGGTCATCCTATATATCAATCTTTGTTTCCAGACCATTCCGAAAACCCTCGTGACGTCCGTGATATCATCCGGGACTCCGAAAAACATTCGGTAACCAACCATATAACTCAAATACGCATAAAACAACGTCGAACCTTAAGTGTGCAGACCCTGCGGGTTCAAGAACTATGTAGACATGACCCGAGTGACTCCTCGGTCAATATCCAATAGTGGGACGTGGATGCCCATATTGGATCCCACATATTCTACGAAGATCTTATCATTTGAACCTCAGTGCCAAGGATTCTTATAATCCCGTATGTCATTCCCTTTGTCCTTCGGTATGTTACTTGCCCGAGATTCGATCGTCAGTATCCGCATACCTATTTCAATCTCATTTACCCAGAAGTCTCTTTACTCGTTCCGTAATACAAGATCCCGCAACTTACACTAAGTCACATTGCTTGCAAGGCTTGTGTTTGATGTTGTATTACCGAGTGGGCCCCGCGATACCTCTCCGTCATACGGAGTGACAAATCCCAGTCTTGATCCATACTAACTCAACGAACACCTTCGGAGATACCTGCAGAGCATCTTTATAGTCACCCAGTTACGTTGCGACGTTCAAAGCATTCCTCCGGTGTCAGTGAGTTATATGATCTCAAGGTCATAGGAACAAATACTTGTCACGCAGAAAACAGTAGCAACAAAATGACACGATCAACATGCTACGTCTATTAGTTTGGGTCTAGTCCATCACATGATTCTCCTAATGATGTGATCCCGTTATCAAGTGACAACACTTGCCTATGGTCAGGAAACCTTGACCATCTTTGATCAATGAGCTAGTCAACTAGAGGCTTACTAGGGACAGTGTTTTGTCTATGTATCCACACATGCATTGTGTTTCCAATCAATGCAATTATAGCATGGATAATAAACGATTATCATGAACAAAGAAATATAATAATAACTAATTTATTATTGCCTCTAGGGCATATTTCCAACAGATACAACCGTTAGGAATAGTCTGTCGTCAACATATCGTTTCTGGCACCGTTGCTATCATACTACTTTGCTTGCAGATACTAATCTTTCAGGTGTGGTTGAATCTGACACATTCAACTGCTAATACTGGAGAATATTCTTTCACTCCCGTCGTGCGAACCAACAAATTTGGGTTGAATACTCTACCCTCGAAAACTATCGTGATCTCATGCGCTGGTGGGCTATTGCAAGACAATTTCTAATTGTTGAGCAACTGGAAGCAGCTCTTTTCTGGCTCCGTTGCCGTGGAGGCATCAAGTCAGGAATAGTTGCACATCAACAACATTTTTCTGGCGCCGTTGCCGGGGAGGGATAGCTATATACTCTGAGTCACTTGGGATTTATATCTGCTGATCACTATGAAGAATCTGAAAGATCCAAGAACCAAAGTTTTGCCCTCAACTACGAGGGGAGGTAAGGAACTGCCATGTAGCTCTGCACTTGATTCACCTTCAGTTATGAGTAAGTTTGCGACACTACCTCCTGCTAGAAATCTTGATATGTCGCCTGTGCTTGATGATGCTTATGATGCTGCTATGCCTGATACTGCTAGAGATGCTATGCGTGATACTGCTAGAGATGCTATGCCTGATACTGCCTTGCCTGATGATGCTATGCTTGATACTGCCTTGCCTGATGATGCTAGAGATGCTATTTTGCCTGATGATACTATGCCTGATACTGCTAGAGATACTATGCCTGATACTGCTAGAGATGTTATGCCTGATTCTGCTAGAGATGCTATGCCTGATACTGCTAGAGATGCTATGCCTGATACTGCCTTGCCTGATGATGCTAGAGATGCTATTTTGCTTGATGATGCTATGCTTGATACTTCTAGAGATACTACTTTGCCTCATATGCCACTAGGGGTATTCCTTGATGCTCATATTGCTAGAGTTACTGCCAATGCTCGTGATGCTTCTGAAACTGCCGATACTATTGAGATAGAACCTGCTTTTGCTCCTGCTAGATCTAGCTCTCCTAGATATGAATTTCCTGATATACCTGAGGGTTATGTTATGGAGGGAGAGATAGCTGAGGATTTTCTTGCATGTAAGGATGCCTATGACGCTGAGAAATTACTTCTCAAGTGGAAGGAAAAATCTGTGAAAGCTAGGATGAAATACGACCCGAAGTTTGCCACTTCACCTATCTTTATCACCGATGAGGATTATGAATTCTCTGTCGACCCTCAGATAATCTCTCTAGTCGAATCTGATCCTTTCCACGATTATGAGTCTGAGACGGTTGTAGCCCATCTTACCAAACTACACGATATAGCCACCGTTTTCACTAGTGAGGAGAAGATCCGCTCTATTATATCCTTAAGCTGTTTTCTTTCTCTCTAAAGGATGACGCTAAAGCCTGGTTCACTTCTCCTGCTCCTGGATGTGTGAGTAGTCCCGAGGATATAGTCTATTACTTCTGTGAGAAATATTTCCCTGTCCATAAGAAGAAAGCTGCCTTGCAGGAAATATACAACTTTGCTCAACTCAAAGAAGAGAGTCTCCCACAAGCTTGGGGGAGGCTCATCCAGCTACAGAATGCTTTGCCTGATCACCCTCTTAAGAAGAACGAGATACTTGATATCTTCTATAACAGACTCGCCGATGCTTCTAGAGACCACCTAGATAGTTGTGCCGGTTGTGTTTTTAGGGAACGAACTGTAGAACAAGCTGAGGTCCTACTGAATAACATCTTGATCAACGATAATGCTTGGACTATTCCCGAACCACCGCCTAAGTCAACTCCTAAGAAAAGAGTTATTCTATTCCTCAGTCCCGAAGATATGCAAGAAGCCAAGAAATCTATGCAAGAGAAAGGCATTAGATCTGAAGATGTCAAAAATCTACCACCTATCAAAGAGATCCATGGTCTCGATAACCCGATACAGGTAGTAGAAGTAAATTCTCTGCGTAGGTTTGATGAGAGTGATATTCCTTTTGATAAACCTGCTAGCCTATGGTTTGATGAATTTGACAACTTTGTTGCCAAACAACAGAGTTTGAATGATTATGTTAGCAGACAATTGGAACAAAGTACTCGTATGCTTAGTCATTTAAGTGCTTGTGTAGACAGAAATGTCAATGATCTTAAGCTTCTGAGTAAACATGCCTCTATGATTACTACTCAGGTAGAACAAGTACTTAAAGCTCAGAATGACTTGCTCAATGAATTAAATGACAACTCTGTCAGAGTCATTACTAGAGGAGGCAAAATGACTCAGGAACCTCTGTATCCTAAAGGCCATCCTAAGAGAATTGATCAAGGTTCTCAAGGAATTAATGCTGATACACCCAGTCATCCTAAGAAGAAGAAGAAGGATGATAGAAACCTACATGTCAGTTCACCAAATACTATCACACCTGAAGAACCTAATGATATTTCCGCGTCTCATGCAGAAACACAATCTGGTGATGAACATGAACCTGGTGACAATATGGACAGCGATGTTCATAATAATGCTCAACCTAGCAATGATGAGGATGTGGAGATTGAACCTACGATTAATCCTGATAACCCACAACCTAAGAGATACGATAAGAATTACTTCACTCCTAGGAAGCATGGTAAAGAAAGGGAGCCATGGGTTCAGAGACCCATGCCCTTTCCTCCTAAGCCATCCAAGAAAAAGGATGATGAGGATTTTGAGCGCTTCGTTGAGATGATCAGACCTGTCTTTCTGCACATGCGGTTAATTGATATGCTCAAAATGTCTTCATATGCCAAGTACATGAAATATATCGTGACTAATAAACGGAAGATACCAGATCTTGAGATCTCCACCATGCTTGCCAATTACACTTTCAAAGGTGGAACTCCTAAGAAACTTGGTGATCCCGGAGTGCCCACTATATCTTCCTCCATTAAAGGAAACTACGTAAGAACTGCCTTATTTTACCTTGGAGCCGGTGTTAGTGTTATGCCTCTCTCTCTTTATCGTAGACTTGAACTGGATAAGTTGATACCCACTAAAATTTCTCTGCAAATGGCCGACAAATCAACTGCTTTCCCTATCGGCATTTGCGAGGATGTGCGTGCTGTGGTTTCTAACACCACTATCTTAACAGACTTTGTTATCTTGGATATTCCTGAGGACGATGCCATGGGTGTCATCCTCGGAAGACCCTTTTTAAACACTGCAGGGGCTGTTATAGATTGCAACAAAGGCAATGTCACTTTCCATGTCAACGATAATGAGCATACAGTGCACTTTCCGAAGAAACGATATCAAGTACATTGCATCAATGCTATCGAAAAAACTTCATCGATTCTTATTGGGAGCTTTGAATGCCCTATTCCTCGTGTCAAGATGAAGTATGATTTGCTTGTTGGGGAGATACATATCCCCATTGAGGTGACTTAGTGGCTATTCGACAATTCTCCGTTTCCTCTTGCGATTCGAAAAGGTTTTGTCATGAGGATTTGATCAACCCCATTGACGGATTTCTTTCGATGACCATGAAATGGATGAATCAAGGAGTCACATACCTCTGTTTTAAGGTGTCAATTTCTGTTGCTTAGAAGAAAAATGATAGATTTAGTTTAGTTTTTCCTTTTTTCTGTTTTAGCGTCCAGGAGAAAAGTACCACGAAAATAAAAGTTCTCCGATGGTCCTGAAAATCAAATATTATTTTTTTTGGAATTTTTGAAAATTACTAGGACTGAGAGCTGGCCTCGGGGCCACACCAGTGGGCCACAAGCCCTGTAGCCGCGGCCTCCCCCTGGTGACGGCTACCAAGCTTATGGGGCCCACAAGGACCCCCGCCACTCATTCTAGCTCCCATCCTCTTCTTCTACGTCCAGAAATAATCGTTTCGCAGCTCAAACCCGTGTTCTTACTCATTTGGCTATGATTTTCGATCTCCTTGCTCAAAGCATCATTCTCCGAACTGTTTTGGGGAAATTACTCCTTGGTAAGTGACTCCTCCATTGGTCCAATTAGTTTGTACCCTAGTGCTTTATCCTTCCCGTATTCTTGCTACCTTGGTGACCCTGTTCTTGAGCTTGAAATGTTGATTTTAGCTGGTCCCAAGTAGTTTTAGCGTGTGATATGATCTCTAGGCACTAGTAGGAGTAATTGCTACAAGGTGTGGTTGGTCTTTATTCACTTTTCTCTTGAACTTCAAAAATTTCAGCAAAAGGAAATTATGTTCAGGAGGAAGTTTCATGGTGGTTCTTCAACTAAGAAGGGTCCCCGTCTTTCTATTCGGGAGCCCGATCCTTATCAACTAAGGGACGCACCGGTACAACCATGTGAATGGCCTTCCGATGAGTTCATGATCGAAGCAGGCTTCAAGGATGAGTTTGATACACTTGTACGCAATGCCGGGTTAGAAGAATTCCTCTCAGATAAATGTGAACAGTATGCTATGCTCACTGCCTCTTTCGTGCGTAGATTTAAATTTTCAGTTGGCCGTGACTCATCCATACCGTTTGATCTGTATGATAAATCCTACACCATGGATTTGGAGGATTTCAATAGGATTTGCAAGATACCCGATGGGGGTAGTCTTAATGATCCTGCTAAGTCTTCGGTTAGAGATTTTGTCTCTAGTATAACTGTTGGAGAAACTAGAGACATCACGCAAGCTACCATAGGAAGCATTCATTTCCCTGACTTGCACTACTTTGCCCTCTTCATAGGTAGATGCATTAACGGCAAGGTTGCACATTGTCACCTATGCGCATCCGACCTGAGTATCCTTAAGAGCGCAGTAACAGGTGACATGAGCTTCAACATGCGAGCTATAATAGCAAGGAGGCTGAATAATAATGCCATTGATGGGGACTTCTTTGGTGGAATTTATGCTACGCGCTTAGCAAATTTTCTTGGAGTACCCATCCGTTCAGGATACCCCCCTCTTCGTACAACCTACCTTGATCGTGTCTCTCTAACACGCTACCAGTTCCTTGAGAGGAATGATGAATCCCTCCTACACCGTTTGATATTTAACCAGCAGCGCGTTTTCCATATTACCCTTCCTGCTCCTGCTCTCCATGACTTTCAGGTAAAACGGAGATATTACATAACCAGAGGAGAGGCAGAGGAGTATGAGAGGGAGACAAAGGATGCTCGTCTCCGTGAGGCAGCTATTCAGGCAGTGGCTGCAGCACTCTCGTATAACACCCATTATGATTTTGGGTTTCCCGAGGACCATCCATGGGAGTAGACCAAGCTAGGCCAAAAGCCTAAGCTCGGGGGAGTACGTGTTTGCACCAACTTTACATTCATGCTTATGCTTTCACTTTGTTAGTCGGTGTTTACACTTTGCCACTGTATTATCCATGCTAGTTTATTTTCGTTTTCTTGTTTTCTTGTTTTGTGTCCTTTTGAGAAAACCCAAAAGATTTTCCTTTCTTCTTTTGCTTGCTGGGAGCTTTCCCATGTAAATAGTTTTCTTTTTCTTTGGGTCAAGGTAGAAGATATTAGTTACAATGTTTAGTGGCTCTTGCATGCATACCTGTTTAGCTTTCAAAGAGCCATATTACTTTGTCTTCTCCTTTGTATTTGCCTGCAGATTCCAGCTTTAGTCCAATGCATGAGCACTCTTATTATTGTTCACATCGTTCGATCATGCAAGTGAAACGCAATAATGATGATATATGATGAAGTGACTGAGATTGGAAAAGCTAGTATGAACTCTATCTATTTTGTTTTTGTAAATATGAGTAGCTTGTCGTCCCAGATTCAACTTTGTTGTGAGAGAACCATGTTTGCAATGACAACTTAGAGATCATAGTTTCTGATGCCATGCTTAATTATCTGAGAGCTTATAATAATTTGTCTTGAATGCCAACATAGATTTTGAGATGACTATGATGTAGTATGATAGGATGGTATTCTCCTTTGAATGATTCAAGTGGCTTGACTTGGCACATGTTCATGCATGTAGTTGAAGCAAAAGCAACATAGCCTCTATGATGTTCGTGTTCGTGGTGATTTATATCCTGTTCATGCTTGCACTCAATGTTAGTCAAACTCATTGCATCTTGATGACTGTTGTCACTCTCTAGTTGGTCGCTTCCCAGTCTTTTGCTATCCTTCACTTGTACTAAGCGGAATACTGCTTGTGCATCCACTTCCATAAACCCAAAAAAATTTCCATGAGAGTCCACCATACCTACCTATTTGCGGCATCTACCTGCCGTTCCAAGTAAATTTGCATGTGCCATTCTCTAAACCTTCAACAAATAATCTGTTTTGCATGCCCGAACCGCTCATGTGGTGACAGGGGGCTATTGGTATCCTCCATGTTAGGCGTGTTATCCTCGACATGTGTTTATTCACTGTCATTCAAGAGAAAGGGGCCGGTAATTGGAATGCCTAGTTCCACGCCTAAATCGAAAACATAACTGTAAAACAAGACTCCCCCCGGATTGATGTTAGTATGGACGGTACCCGAGGATTCGGCTAGCCGTGGAGTGTGATTGATTGGTGGTGGGGGAGTTAAAACTTTACTTTTCTATTTGGGAACCGCCTATAGCATGAGTAGCATGGAAGATATTGAAAGTTCTCGGAACATCGTGAAAATTTACGGAGAATATTTCTGGAAAATATGAAAAATACCCCCAATTCCAGCGTTACCAAGCTTGTGGAGTCCAGGTGGCTCTGCCACCCCCAATTCTTGAGCTATTTATTCCCTTTCATCCGAGAAAAAAATCAGGAGAGAAGATTTCATCGCGCTTGCGACACAGAGGCGTCGCCACATCCCGTTCTTCATCTAGAGGGCAGATCTGGAGTCGTTTTGGGCTCCGGATCAAGGAAATCGTCGTCATCGTCATCATCAACCTTCTTCCCTCTCCAATTCCATCAAGCTCTTCATCGTTCATGAGTAATCTATCCGTAGGCTCGCTGGGCGGTGATGAGTAGGATGAGATCTATCATGTAATCGATTTAGTTATGACGGGGATTGATCCCTAGTATCCACTATGTTCTAAGATTGATGTTGCTACTACTTTGCCATGCTTAATGATTGTCACTAGGGCCCGAGTGCCATGATTTCAGATATGAAATTATTATGTTGTCACCAATATATGTGTGTTTTAGATCCGATCTTGCAAGTTGTAGTTACCTACTATGTGTTATGATCCGGCAACCCCGGAATGACAATAACCGGAACCACTCCCGGTGATGACCATAGTTTGAGGAGTTCATGTGTTCACCAAGTGCTAATGTGTTGTTCCGGTTCTTTATTAAAAGGAGAACCTTAATATCCCGTAGTATCCATTTGGACCCCACTGCCACGGGAGGGATGGACAATAGATGTCATGCAAGTTCTTTTCCCTAAGCACGTATGACTACACACGAAATGCATGCCTACATCACATTGACGAACGGGAGCTAGCCACATATCTCTCCGTGTTATAACTATTGCATGATGAATGTCATCCGACAAATCACCGTTCCATTGCCTACGAGTTTGTCCCACTGTTGGTGTTACTTGTTTTGCTCTGCTGTTGTTACTACTGTTGCTGCTATTGTTACTTGTTGCTGCTGTTACTTGCTTTGCCCTGCTGCTACTTGCTACTGCTGCTACTTGCTACTGCTGTCACTACTGTTGTTCCTTGCCACTGCTGTTACTCGTTGCGCTGCTACTACCTGCTACAATACTTTTTCTGGCACCGTTGCCGGGAAAGAATATTTCCCGTCTACGGGCAACTTACTGGCGCCATTGATACAACCGTTAGGAATAGTCTGCCGTCAACGGATCGTTTCTGGCACCGTTGCTATCATACTACTTTGCTTGCAGATACTAATCTTTCAGGTGTGGTTGAATCTGACACATTCAACTGCTAATACTCGAGAATATTCTTTCACTCCCGTCATGCGAACTAACAAATTTGGGTAGAATACTCTACCCTCGAAAACTGTCGCGATCCCACGTGCTAGTGGGCTATTGCAAGACAATTTCTAATTGTTGAGCAACTGGAAGCAACTCTTTTCTGGCTCCGTTGCCGTGGAGGCATCAAGTCAGGAATAGTTGCACGTCAACACACCATCACCGCCGATCTCGGGCCCCAAGTAGAGTAGTTTGGATTGAGCAAAGGAGCATTTACTGCGTTTGATCTTCAGGTTGTGGTCCTTGAGTAATTGAAAGACTTGTCGCAACAGGCTGAGATGTGCATCCTCATCCACGTTGTGGATTAAGATGTCGTCGATGAATACCAACACACCTTTTGGAAGTAGAGGAGCCAGCACAATGTCCATGCCTCCCTGGAATGTGGTTGATCCATCCGTAACGCCATACGACATGACCTTGAACTCAAAGTGCCCATGATGTATTTATAATGCTATCTTATGCTCATCTTCTGCCCTCATCCGGATTTGGTGATACCGTGCACAGAGATCTAAGCTGTAAACAGGCGAGAACTTTCTAGATCGTCTAGGAGCTCTTCGATCACGGGTAGAGGGTAGCGATTTTTGACCGTAACTACGTTGAGGTGCCGGTAGTCCACACAGAACCGCAAAGTGAGATCTTTCTTCTACACCAGCAGGACCGGTGATGTGAATGGGCTCACACTTGGCTGAATGAGGCCTTGTTCTAACATCGTTGCCACCTGCTTCTCTACCTCATCCTTTTGCGCTGGACTATGCATGTAGGGACGCAAATTGACCGGTCTAGCACAAGGAACCAGGGGAATGGAATAGTCCAAAGATCGTTGTTGGCAATCCTTGAGGCTCTTCAAACAAGACCCCAAACTGTTCAATCAACCCACCCAAAGCCTGTGGAATTGGTGGCTGCTCAAGGTCCTGAGGCGTGGCACACAGTTGGACGACTCGTGTGACTGCATCACGCTTGAGCAGGCTGTGGAATTCTGCTCTGGAGATAAGATCACAACGAGTAACATCTGCTTAGGCTCCACAGAGGTGCATGTGTTTCCCTTGGTATTGAAAATCCATTGTCTTCTCCAACCAATGAACTTGCATCGGGCTATGACAGGCCAGCCAATCAATTCCCAAAATCACATTATAACATTCGAGGGGTAGAACCTTGAGGTCAGTGGTGAATTTGAAACCCTGAGAGCGCCACTCACATCCTGGTATCTCTTGATCGCTGCGAAGAATTACACCATTGGCCACCCGCACAAACAAGGGATGACGTGCTTGTTGGACTCCTTGCAAGTGGTGAGCCAAAGATGAGCTGATGAAGCTATGAGACGACCCCGGGTCAACCAACATCAGAACCTCCCGTTGTTGTACCCAGCCATGCAGGCGCATAGTAGTGGGTGATTTGGCACCTTTGAAAGCCTCCTTGGACAACACTGTTGGGGAATGTTGCATGGGAAACAAATTTTTTTCCTATGCACACGAAGACCTATCATGGTGATGCCATCTACGAGTGGAGATTAGATCTACGTACCCTTGTCGATCGCACAACGGGAAGCATTAAGAAACACGGTTGATGTAGTGGAACGTCTTCACGTCCCTCGAACCATCCCACGAACCGTCCCGCGATCTGTCCCATGATCTGTTCCGATCTAGCACTGAACGGACGTCACCTCCGCGTTCAGCACACGTACAACTCGACGATGATCTCGGCCTTCTTGATCCAGCAAGCAAGATGAATAAGTAGATGAGTTCTCCGGCAGCGTGACGGTGATCCGGTGGTGGTGATGATTGATACGTCTCAAACGTATCTATAATTTTTCATGGTTTCACGCTGTTATCTTGTCATCTTTGGATGTTTTATGCACCTTTTATATCTTTTTTGGGACTAACTTATTAATTCAGTGCCAAGTGCCAGTTCCTGTTTTTTCTATGTTATTGGCTCTTTTCAGATCTGATTTTGGAATGGAGTCCAAACGGAATAAAATCCCCAAAATGATTTTTTCCCGAATGGAAGAAGATCAGGGGGCCTGTGGGCCAAGCCAGGAGGGCTCCTGGGAGCCCACAAGCCCCCACTCCGCCACCAGGGGGAGGCGGCGGTGGCAGGGCTTGTGGCCTCCCTGGCCGCCCCCTGACCTAGATCCTTGGCCTATATATTCCCTAAAATACAGAAAAAATCAGGGGAGCCTCGAAAATACTTTTCCGCTGCCGCAAGCTTCCGTTTCCGCGAGATCTCATCTGGAGACCCTTCCCGGCACCCTGCCGGAGGGGACTTTGGAGTTGGAGGGCTTCCTCATCATCATCATCGCCCCTCCAATGACTCGTGAGTAGTTCACTTCAGACCTACGGGTCCGTAGTTAGTAGTTAGATGGCTTCTTCTCTCTCTTGGATCTTCAATACAAAGTTATCCATGATCTTCATGGAGATCTATCCAATGTAATCTTCTTTGGCAGTGTGTTTGTCGAGATCCGATGAATTGTGGATTTGTGATCAGATTATCTATGATATATATTTGAGTCTTTGCTGATTTCTTATATGCATGATTTGATATCCTTGTAAGTCTCTCCGAGTCTTGGGTTTTGTTTGGCCAACTAGATCTATGATTCTTGCAATGGAAGAAGTGCTTGGTTTTGGGTTCTACCATGTGGTGACCTTTCCAAGTGACAGTAGGGGCAGCAAGGCACACATTAAGTAGTTGCCATCAAGGGTAACAAGATGGGCTCTGTCGTTGATATGAGATTGTCCATCTACATCATGTCATCTTGCTTAAGGCGTTACTCTGTTCTTTTGGACTTAATACAGTAGATGCATGCTGGATAGCGGTCGACGTGTGGAGTAATAGTAGTAGATGCAGAAAGTATCGGTCTACTTGTTTTGGACGTGATGCCTATAGATATAATCATTGCCATAGATATCGTCACGACTTTGCGCGGTTCTATCAATTGCTCGACAGTAATTTCTTCACCCACCGTCTGCTTGCTTTCATGAGAGAAGCCACTAGTAAATACTACGGCCCCCGGGTCTATTCACATCCATCGTTTACACCTCCGCTTTTACTTTGCTTTGTTACTTTGTTGCTTCCAGTTCTCACTTGGCGAACAATCTATAAGGTATTGACAACCCCTTCATAGCGTTGGGAGCAAGCTTTTGTGTTTGTGCAGGATCTTGTGATACTCCTCCAGTGGATTGATACCTTGGTTCTCAAACTGAGGGAAATACTTACCACCGCTGTGCTACATCACCCTTTCCGCTTCGAAGGAACACCAACGCAAGGCTCCATAGCCGTAGCAGAAGGATTCCTGGTGCCGTCGACACGACTATTCCTGTCGCTGTTGCCAGGGAAGCACAACTGACATCAATGATCTACTCCTGCAGGGCTCCGCCGAGCTTCGCAGAAATCCGATCTAGAGGTAAAACTATGTGGAATAGGCTAGAGTTGCACGTGGCAAAGTTGTGTCTCAAAAAGCCCTAAACCACCACTATATATAGGAGGAAGGGGGAGGGCCTAGCCTTGAGGCACAAGGCCTCAAGTTGCGCTGCCCGCCCGGAGGAGGAGGACTCCTCCTCCAATTCGGTTTGGGAAGGAGGAGTTCTCCTCTTCCTTCCTACCTCCGTCTTTCCTTTTTCTTTTTCTTTTGGTATTTTCTCATGTGGCGCCATAGCCCTCTTGGGATCACTCCACCAGGCCACTAAGGACTTTGTGCGCCACCCTAGGGCCTTGGGCTCACTCCCGGGTGGGTGGGCCCCTCCCGGTAAACACCCGGAACCCATTCGTCACTCCCGGTACACTGCCGGTAATGCCCGAAACTTTTCGGTGACCAAATGAAACCATACTATATATCAATCTTCGTCTCCGAACCATTTCGGAAACCCTCATGACGTCCGTGATCTCATCCGGGACTCCGAACAACATTCGGTAACCACACATATAACTCAACTATACTAAAACATCATCGAACCTTAAGTGTGCAGACCCTGCGGGTTCGAGAACTATGTAGACATGACCCGAGGCACTCCTCGGTCAGTATCCAATAGCGGTACCTGGATGCCCATATTGGATCCAACATATTCTCCGAAGATCTCATCGGTTGAACCTCAGTGTCAGGGATTCATATAATCCCGTATGTCATTCCTTTTGTCCTTCGGTATGTTACTTGCCCGAGATTCGATCGTCGGTATCCGCATACCTATTTCAATATCGTTACCCGCAAGTCTCTTTACTCGTTCTGTAATACAAGATCCCGTGACTTACAGTTAGTCACATTGCTTGCAAGGCTTGTGTGTGATGTTGTATTACCGAGTGGGCCCCGAGATACCTCTCCGTCACACAGAGTGACAAATCCCAGTCTTGATCCATACTAACTCAACGAACACCTTGAGAGATACCTGTAGAGCACCTTCATAGTCACCCAGTTATGTTGCGACGTTTGATGCACACAAGATATTCCTCCGGTGCCAGTGAGTTATATGATCTCATGGTCATAGGAATAAATACTTGACACGCAGAAAACAATCGCAATAAAATGACACGATCAATATGCTACGTTCATAGTTTGGGTCTAGTCCATCACATGATTCTCCTAATGATGTGATCCAGTTATCACACAACAACACTTGCACATAGTCAGAAAACCTTGACTATCCTTGATCAACTGGCTAGCCAACAAGAAGCTTGCTAGGGACATTGTTTTGTCTATGTATCCACACATGTATCTATGTTTTCATTCAATACAATTATAGCATGGATAATAAACGATTATCTTTGTAACAGGAAATATAATAATAACTATTTATCATTGCCTCTAGGACATATTTCCAACAGTCTCCCACTTGCACTAGAGTCAATAATCTAGTCCTCACATCATCATGCGATTTACATTGTAATAAAGCTAACACCCATATAGTTCTGGTGTTGATCATGTTTTGCCCGTGGAAAAGGTTTAGTCAGCGGGTCTGCTACATTCAGATCCGTGTGCACTTTGCAAATATTCACGTCCTCTCCTTCGACGTAGTTGCGGATGAGGTTGAAGTGTCGTTTGATGTGCCTGGTCTTCTTGTGAAACCTTGGTTCCTTTGCAAAAGCAATGGCACCAGTGTTGTCACAGAACATAGTTATTGGATTTAGTGCGCTCGACACAACTCCAAGATCCGTCATGAACTGCTTCATCCAGACACCCTCCTTTGCTGCCTGCGAGGCAGCCATGTACTCTGCTTCACATGTAGAATATGCTACTGCGCTTTGCTTGGAACTGCACCAGCTTACCGTACCCCCATTAAGAATAAATACGTATCCGATTTGCGACTTAGAGTCATCCGGATCGGTGTCAAAGCTTGCGTCGACGTAACCCTTTACGACGAGCTCTTTATCAATCCATAAACGAGAAACATTTCCTTAGTCCTTTTCAGGTACTTCAGAATATTCTTGACCCCCATCCAGTGATCCACTCCTGGATTACTCTGAAACCTGCCTGACATACTTATGGCCAAGCTGACGTTTGGTCTAGTGCTCAGCATTGCATACATGATAGAACCTATGGCTGAAGCATAGGGGATGGAACTCATTTGTTCTCTATCTTCCGAAGTTGCTGGGCATTGAGTCTTACTCAATTTTATACCTTGTAACACTGGCAAGAACCCTTTCTTGGACTATTCCATTTTGAACTTCTTCAAAACTTTATCAAGGTATGTACTTTGTGAAAGTCCTATCAGGCGTCTCGATCTATCCCTATAGATCTTAATGCCTAGAATGTAAGCAGCTTCTCCTAGGTCCTTCATAGAGAAACTTTTATTAAAATAATCCTTTACGCTCTCCAAAAACTCCACGTTGTTTCCAATCAGCAATATGTCATCCACATATAATATTAGAAACACCACAGAGCTCCCACTCACTTTCTTGTAAATACAAGATTCTCCAACCACTTGTATAAATCCAAATGCTTTGATCACCTCATCAAAGCGCTTATTCCAACTCCGAGATGCTTGCACCAGTCCATAAATGGATCGCTGGAGCTTGCACACTTTGTTAGCATTCTTTGGATCGAAAAAACCTTCGGATTGGATCATATACAACTCTTCCTTAAGAAAACCATTAAAGAGCGCCGTTTTGACATCCATCTACCACATTTCATAATCGGAAAATGCAGCTATTGCTAACATGATGCTATCGGTGAGAACGTCTCATCATAGTCAACTCCTTGAACTTGTGAAAAAACCTTTGCCACAAGTCGAGCTTTATAAACGTTCACATTACCTTTCGCGTCTGTCTTCTTCTTAAAGATCCATTTGTTCTGAATAGCCTTGCTGCCTTCAGGTAGTACTTCCAAAGTCCACACTTTGTTTTCGTACATAGATCCTATATCGGACTTCATGGCCTCCAACCATTTGTTGGAATCTGGGCTCACCATTGCTTCTTCATAATTCGCAGGTTCATTGTTGTCTAACAACATGATTGTTAAGACAGGATTACCGTACCACTCAGGAGTAGTACGTGATCTTGTCGACCTACGAGGTCCGATAGGAACTTGATCCGAAGTTTCATGATCATAATCATCAACTTCCTCCTCAACCAGCGTTGCAACGACAGGGGTTTCCCCTTGCGCTGCACCACCATCTAGAGGGACTAGAGGTTCGACAACCTCATCAAGTTTTATCTACCTCCCACTCAATTCTTTCGAGAGAAACTCCTTCTCAAGAAAAGCTCCGTTTTTAGCAACAAACATTTGGCCCTCAGATTTGAGACAGAAGGTGTACCCAACTGTCTCCTTTGGGTGACCTATGAAGACACACTTTTCCGCTTTGTGTTCCAGCTTTTCAGGCTGAAGCTTTTTGACATAAGCATCACATCCCCAAACTTTAAGAAACAACAACTTCGGTCTGTTGCCATACCACAGTTCGTATGGTGCCGTCTCAACGGATTTTGATGGTGCCCTATTTAACGTGATTGCAGCTGTCTCTAATGCATAAGCCCAAAAAGATAACGGAAAATCGGTAAGAGACATCTCAGATCGCACCATTTCTAACAAAGTACGATTACGACGTTCGGACACACCATTATGCGGTGGTGTTCCAGGCGGTGTCAACTATGAAACAATTCCACATTGTCTTAAGTGAGCACCAAACTCGAAACTCAGATATTCACCCCCATGATTAGATCGCAGGAACTTGATCTTCTTGTTACTCTGAAATCGTCACTCTGAAATTCCACATTTTCAACTTCACTCTGAAATTGCTTGAACTTCTCAAACATTTCAGACTTGTGCTTCATCAAGTAGATATATCCATACCTACTCAAATCGTCAGTGAAGGTGAGAAAATAACGATATCTGTCGCGCGCCTCCACACTCATCGGACCGCACACATCGGTATGTATGATTTCCAACAAGTCACTTGCACGCTCCATTGTTCCGGAGAACGGAGTCTTAGTCATCTTGCCCATGAGACATGGTTCACACGTGTCAAGTGAATCAAAGTCAAGTGACTCCAAAAGTCCATCAGAATGGAGTTTCTTCATGCGCTTTACACCAATATGACCTAAGCGGCAGTGCCACAAAAACATGGCGCTATCATTGTTAACTCTAACTCTTTTGGTCTCAATGTTATGTATATGTGTATCATCGCTATCAAGATTCAATATGAACAATCCTCTCATATTGGGTGCATGACCATAAAAGATATTACTCATAGAAATAGAACAACCATTATTCTTTGACTTAAACGAGTATCCGTCTCGTAATAAAAAAGATCCAGATATAATGTTCATGCTTAATGCAGGCACTAAATAACAATTATTTAAGTTCGTAACTAATCCTGATGGTAATTGAAGTGAAACTGTGCCGACGGCGATTGCATCAACCTTGAAACCATTTCCCACGCACCTCGTGTAACGCCCCGGACACACACACCGGCGTCGTTACTCCTGGCAGGATCTAGACTGGCCCCACATATAAATACTATGTCCTAGAACTACTCCAAGCTGAGCACGCTTAACCTGAGAGTTCTATTCGAATGGGCTCCGGAAAAGAAGGAATTCCTTATTGATATGAGTAGTCTATCATCCCTAATAAGCCAGGCTATCACATACACAACCACTCAGAGGAACCGACGTCCTCGTCGGGCCACAGGAGCGTTCCCTCTTGGCACAAACGTCTGTGCATCCAGTCCAGTACATGTACCATGTCGTGTGCCACGACGGGTCACAAACGTCATGAACAGCATGGCCACACACCTGTCCGCAAACATCCGTGTAACCGCGAGGGTCGGCTCTGATACCAAACTTGTAACGCCCCGGACACACCCGCCGGCGGTCGTTACTCCTCGCAGGATCTAGACTGGCCCCACATATCAATACTAGTCTTTTCTGCGCACTTTGTCCTCACTCATGTGCACCCGGGATCAACTTCTCGGTCGGTCACCCATCCTAGAACTACTCCAAGCTGAGCACACTTAACCTGAGAGTTCTATTCGAATGGGCTCTCGGAAAATAAGGAATTCCTTATTGATATGAGTAGTCTATCATCCCTAATAAGCTAGGCTATCACACATCGTCACTTCATCCTTCGCCAGCCTTCATTTATTCCACAGTTCCTGTTTCGAGTTGCAAATATGAGCAACAGAACCGGTATCAAACACCCAGGCACTACTACAAGAGTTGGTTAAGTACACATCAATAACATGTATATCGAATATACCTGATTTTTCCTTGGCCGCCTTCTTATCAGCCAAATATTCGGGGCAGTTGCGCTTCTAGTGACCCAGTCCCTTGCAATAATAACACTCTGTTTCAGGCTTAGGACCAACCTTGAGTTTCTTCGTCGGACTGGCAACAGGCTTGCCGCTCTTCTTGGAGTTACCCTTCTTGCCTTTGCCGTTTCTCTTGAAACTAGTGGTCTTATTGACCATCAACACTTGATGCTCTTTTTGGAGTTCTCACTCTGCGACTTTCAGCATCGCGAATAACTCACCGGGTGACTTGTTCATCCCTTGCATGTTATAGTTCAACACAAAGATCTTGTAGCTTGGTAGAAGTGATTGAAAAATTATGTCAGTGATAGCCTCTTGCGGCAGTTCAATCCCCAGCTCAGCTAGACGATTTGACTACCTAGGCATTTTGAGCACATGTTCACTGACAGACGAATTCTCCTCCATCATGCAAGAATAGAATTTATCGGAGGTCTCATACCTCTCGATCCGGGCTTTCTAGTGAAAGATAAACTTCAACTCCTAGAACATCTCATATGCTCCATGACGCTCAAAGCGATGTTGAAGTCCCGGCTCTAAGCCATACAATACAGCACATTGAACTACTCAGTAGTCCTCCTTACATGTTAACCAAGCGTTCTTAACATCTTGGTCAGCCGTAGCGGGTGGTTCATCTCCTAGCGCAACATTAAGGACATAATCCTTCTTACCAGCTTGCAGGAGCAACTTAAGATTACGAGCCCAGTCTACAAAGTTGCTTCCATCATCTTTCAACTTAGCTTTCTCTAGGAACGTATTAAAATTTAGGGTGACAGTTGTGTGAGCCATTGATCTACAACACAAATATTGCAAAGTGAACTTAGACTATGTTTAAGATAATTATAGTTTAATTAATAAAATTACTAATAAACTCCCACTCAAAAGTACATCTCTCTAGTCATTTGAGTGGTACATGATCCAAATTCACTAACTCAAGTCCGATCATCACGTGAGTTGAGAATAGTTTTAGTGGTAAGCATGTCTATGCTAATCATATCAACTATACGATTCATGCTTGACCTTTTGGTCTGCTGTGTTCCGAGCCCATGTCTGCAGATGCTAGGCTCGTCAAGTTTAACCCGAGTGTTCCGCGCGTGCAACTGTTTTGCACCCATTGTATGTGAACGTTGAGTCTATCACACCCGATCATCACGTGGTGTCTCAAAACGACAAACTGCCGCAACGGTGCACAGTCGGGGAGAACACAATTTCGTCTTGAAATTTTAGTGAGAGATCATCTCATAATGCTACCGTCATTCTAAGAAAAATAAGGTGCATAAAAGGATTAACATCACATGCAATTCATAAGTGACATGATATGGCCATCATCTTGTGCTTCTTGATCTCCATCACCAAAGCACGGGCATGATCTTCTTGTCACCGGACCCACACCATGATCTCCATCAACGTGTCACCATCGAAGTTGTCGTGCTATCTATGCTATTACTACTACAGCTACGACCTAGTGCTACGGCAACAGACAACAACGCCAGAAATTGACACGTTGACGGAGACTGGGCTTGCGTTGGTTTTTTCCTTGAAAAGGAAAGGGTGATGCATCACAGGAGTAGTAAGTATTTCCCCCAGTTTGAGAACCAAGGTATCAATCCAGTAGGAGAATCTCGTCAAGTCCAGAGTACCTGCGCAAACACAAAACAGCTTGCACCCAACGCTTTAAAGGGGTTGTCAATCCCTTCAAGATTGATTGCAAAGTGAGATCTGAAGGCGGAAAGTGCAACAAAGTAAAAAGTGTAAGGCTAAAAATATGGTGTGGAGTAGACCCGGGGGCCATAGTGTTCACTAGAGGCTTTTCTCAAAATAGAAAATATTACGGTGGGTGAACAAATTACTGTCGAGCAATTGATAGAACCGCGCAAAGTCATGACGATACCTAAGGCAATGATCATACATATAGGCATCATGTCCGCGACAAGTAGACCGATACTTTCTCCATCTACTACTATTACTCCACACATAGACCGCTATCCAGCATGCATCTAGTGTATTGAGTTCATGACGAACAGAGTAGCGCCTTAATCAAGATGACATGATGTAGAGGGATAATCTCAAACCAATGATGAAAACCCCATCTTTTTACCCTTGATGGCAACAACATGATATGTGCCTCGCTACCCATTCTGTCACTGGGTGAGATCACCGCGCGGTATGAACCCAAAAGCAAGCACTTCTCCCATTGCAAGAATCATAGATCTAGTTGGCCACACAAAACCCACAACTCGAAGAGAATTACAAGGATATGAAATCATGCATAAGAGAGATCAGAAGAAACTCAAATAAGATTCATAGATAATCTGATCATAAATCCACAATTCATCGGATGTCGACAAACACACCGCAAAAGAAGATTACATCGGATAGATCTCCATGAAGATCATGGAGAACTTTGTATTGAAGATCCAAGAGAGAGAAGAAGCCATCTAGCTACTAGCTATGGACCCGTAGGTCTATGGTGAACTACTCACGCATCATCGGAGAGGTCATGGTGTGGATGAAGAAGCCCTCCATATGCGAATCCCCCCTCCGACAGGGCACGAAAACGTGCCCCAGATGGCATCTTGCGGAGACAGAAGCTTGCGGCGGCCGAAAAGTAGTTTCGATGATCTCCTGATTTTTTCTCGGATTTTAGGTAATATATAGGCGCAAAACCTAGGGCAGAGGTGGCCGAGGGAGCCCACAAGCTATGGTGGTGCGGGCCCCCCCTGGGCGCTCCATGAGGGCTTGTGGGGTCCCCGTAGGCCCCCTGCCTTGATTCTCCGGCTTCACGATCTTTTTCTGTTTCGGAAAAGATCTTTTTGGCAGTTTCATTCCGTTTGGACTCCGTTCAAAATCCTCCTCTGAAAGGTGTCAAAAACATGGAAAAAACAGGAACTGGCACTTGGCACTGAGTTAATAAGTTAGTCCCAATAAATATATAAAAGGCATACAAAACATCCAAAGTTTGACAAGATAATAGCATGAAACCATAAAAAATTATAGATACGTTGGAGACGTATCAAGCATCCCCAAGATAAACTCCTGCTCGTCCTCGAGTAGGGAAGTGATAAAGACTGAATTTTTGATGTGGAATGCTACCTAGCATAGTTGTCCTTTGCAACTTCTTTCATGTGACATGAATTTTCAGATCCGTAAGATTCAAAACAATAGTTTTCTATTGACATGAAAACAATAATACTTCAAGCAAACTAGCAAGGTAATCATGAACTTTCAAAATACCAAGGCCAAGGAAAGTTATCCCTACAAAATCATATAGTCTGGCTATGCTCCGTCATCCTCACACAACTAATGTAAATCATGCACAACCCCGGTATTGGCCAAGTAATTGTTTTCGCACTCTTACTTTCTCAAACTTTTTATAACTACCACGCAATACATGAGCTTGAGCCATGGATATAGCACTTTAGGTGGAATAGAGTGTGGTGGTCGTTGTGAGACAAAAAGGAGGAGATGGTCACATTGACTCGGCGTATCAAAAGGCTATGGATATGCCCATTAATAGATATCAATGTGAATGAGTAGGGATTGCCATATAAGGGATGCACTAGAGCTATAAGTATGTGAAAGCTCAAAAGTAGAACTAGTGGGTGTGCATCCAACTTGCTTGCTCACGAAGACCTAGGGCAATTTTGAGGAATCCCATCATTGGAATATACAAGCCAAGTTATATAATAAATATTCCCACTAGCATATGGTAGTGACAAAGCAAGAAGCTCTCAATCATGAAGAACATGGTGCTATTATGAAGCACAAGTGTGGAAAAAGATAGTAGCATTGTCCCTTCTCTCTTTTTCTCTCCTTTTTTTTATTTGGGCTCTTGGGCCTCTTTTTTCTCATTTCTCTTTTTTATTTGGGATCTTTGGCCTCTCTTTTTTATTTCCTCACATGGGACAATGCTCTAATGATGATCATCACACTTTTATTTACTCACAGCTCAAAGCTTAGAATGATGATGACTCTATAGGAAATGCCTCCGGCGGTGTACCGGGATGTGCAACGATCTAGCTTGGCGTATGACGTTGAAACATCTCGCTAGCTATCTTACGATCATGCAATGGAAATATGAGAGTGACGGCACAAGTCATGAGACGGAACGGTGGGAGTTTCATGGCAATATATCTCGGAATGGCTATGAAAATGCCATAGTAGGTAGGTATGGTGGCTGTTTTGAGGAAGGCATATGGTGGGTTTGTGTACCGGCGAAAGTTACGCGGCACTAGAGAGGCTAGCAAAGGTGGAAGGTGAAAGTGCATCTATACCATGGACTCACATTAGTCATGAAGAACTCACATACTTGTTGCGAAAGTTTTTATTAGTAATCAAACAAAGTGCTAAACGCATACTCCTAGGGGAAGGGTTGGTAGGTGTTAACCATCGCGCGATCCCGACCTCAACACAAAGGATGACAATCAATAGATCAATTATGCTCCGACTTCCTAACATAGCGGTCCACCATACGTGCATGCTACGGGAATCACTAACTTCAACACAAGTATTTCTAGATTCACAACACCCTACTAACATAACTCTTAATATTACCAATTCCACGTCACAAAACTATTTGAGAGGAATCAAAACTTCTCTTTCTACTCAATGCACATGAAGATGGAGGTTTTTGTATCCTCTTTGGGTACCTATCATCTTTGGGACTACTTTCATAGCATAAACCAACTACCAAGTCACGCACCGCCGTGCTCTAAAAGATATAAGTGAAGCGCATAGAGCAAAATTATCTAGCTCAAAAAATATAAGTGAAGCACTATGAGCATTCTAGCAAAATCACGATGAGTGCATGTCTCTCTCTAAAGGTGTGCAACAAGGATGATTGTGACACCACAAAAATAAAAGACTCCTAAGATACAAGACGCTCCAAGCAAAACACATATCATGTGGTGAATAAAAATATAGCTCCAAGTAACGTTACCGATGGATTGAAGACGAAAGAGGGGATGCCTTCCCGGGGCATCCCCAAGCTTAGGCTTTTTGGTGTCCTTGAATTTGTCTTGGGATGCCTTGGGCATCCCCAAGCTTGAGCTATTTCCACTCCTTATCTCTTTGTCCATGAGAACATCACCCAAAACTTGAAAACTTCACAACACAAAACTTAAACAGAAACTCCTGATATCATTAGCACAAGAAAACAAACTACCACCTCTTTTGGTACTGTAGAAAACTTGAATTCTATCTATATTGGTGTTGGGCTACTGTATTTTCACTTTTACATGGCTAGTACCCCCCGATACTAACCATAGTTTCATCAAAACAAGCAACCAACTCAACAAAAACAGAATCTGTCAAAAACAGACTAGTTTGTAGCAATCTGCATACTTCGTATACTCCTGTTACCTCACAAATTCCGAAAAATTACGACTGACTCGGCAAAAGCCATATCAACCAGAAGCAAAAAGAATCAACTCAAAATCTCTTTCTGAATAAAAATGAAAAATCATCTCGTGAGCGAAAAGTTTCTGTCTTTTTCCAATAGGATCAAACAACCATTACCAAGACTAATCATAAAGGTTTTGCTTGGCTCGAACACAAAAGGAAACACAAAAAACACAATCACAACAGAATTATGATGGTGTGGACGCAACAAAACAGAAAGAAAAAAGATAAATTCATTGGGTTGCCTCCCAACAAGCGCTATTGTTTAACGCCCTTAGCTAGGCATAAAAGCGATAGAATCACGTATCGTCGTCTTTGGTGCTCAAACCATAAGTAGCCCTCATCATAGATTCATAAGGCAATCTTATTTTCTTTCTAGGAAAGTGTTCCATTCCCTTCTTTAAAGGAAATTGAAATCTAATATTCCCTTCCTTCATATCGATGATAGCACCGATAGTCCTTAGGAAAGGTCTACCAAGAATAATAGGGCATGTAGGATTGCAATCAATGTCAAGCACAATGAAATCCACGGGTACATAGTTCCTATTTGCAATAATAAGAACATCATTGATCCTTCCCATGGGTTTGTTGACAGTAGAATCCGTAAGATGCAAATTAAGAGAACACTCTTCAATCTCATTAAAACCCAGAACATCACATAAAGACTTTGGAATCGCGGAAACACTAGCACCCAAATCACACAAAGCATTGCATTCATAGTTTTTGATTTTGATTTTGATAGTAGGTTCCCACTCATCATGAAGCTTTCTAGGGATAGGGACTTCCAATTCAAGTTTCTCTTCAAGAGATTTTATCATAGCTTCGATGATATGATCGGTAAAGGCCTTGTTTTGGCTATAACCGTGTGGAGAGTTTAACATGGATTGCATAAAGGAAATGCATTCAATCAAGGAGCAATTATCATAATTGAATTCCTTGAAATCCAAAGTAGTAATTTCATTACTACTCAAAGTTTTAATATCTTTTACTCCACTTTCAATGCTTTTAGCATCAAGATAGATGGACCCCGAATCATTGGGGCACTTTTCAACCATAGTGGATTCATATCCAGCCCTATCATCATTAGGTTTGACACAAGAAAACAAAGATTCAATGGGAGTCACACAAAGCACTTTAAGATCTTCGTGATTCTTATCACGAGAACATGCCTTTTTAAGCCATTCATGTCTAGCACGAATTTGGGTGGTTCTTTCTTTGCTCTCAATCATGGAAACACGCATAGCTTTCAAAGTTTCATCCATATTGATTTTGGGAGGAGCACATCTAACTTTCAAAGCATCAATATCACTAGACATTCTATCAACGCTCTTAGCCAAATCGTCAATTTTGAGTAGTTTTTCCTCTATGGATGCATTGAAAATCTTTTGTGAGTTGATAAACTCTTTGATATTACTCTCTAGATCAGAGGGTAATCTGTTGTAATTTCCATGAGTATTGTTGTAGGAGTTGCCAAAGTTATGAGAGGAGTTACTAGGAAAAGGCCTAGGAACATAGTTTCCTCTAAAAGCATTGTTGTTGCCAAAATTATTCCTACCAACAAAATTAACGTCCAAGCTAGCGTTGCTACTCTCAATCAAGGAAGACAAGGGCATATCATTAGGATCTAAAGGAGCACTTCTACTAGCAACCAAATTCATTAACTCATCCATCTTAGCACTCAACGAGTTAATTTCTTCTATAGCGTGTACCTTCTTACTAGTAGTTGACCTTTCAGTGTGCCACTGAGAGTAGTTTGTCATGATATTGTCTAGGAGTTTTGTGGCCTCCCCTAACGTGATTTCCATGAACGTTCCACCTGAGGCGGAGTCCAAGATATTTCTAGAAGCGAAATTCAAGCCAGCGTAAAAGATTTGAATAATCATCCAAAGACTCAAGCCATGAGCGGGACAATTTCTAATCATCAATTTCATTCTCTCCCAAGATTGTGCAACATGTTCATGATCAGATTGCTTGAAATTCATGATATCATTACGGAGAGAGATGATCTTAGCCGGAGGAAAATACTTGGAAATATAAGCATCTTTGCACTTATCCCAAGAATCGATACTATTTTTGGGCAAAGACGAAAACCAAGTTTTTGCGCGATCTCGCAACGAGAAAGGAAAAAGCTTCAATTTAATCACATCATTATCCACATATTTCTTCTTTTGCATATCGCAAAGCTCAATGAAGGTATTAAGATGGGATGCGGCATCTTCACAAGGAAGGCCATAGAATTGCTCTGTCATAACAAGATTCAGCAAAGCGGCATGATTTCGTATGGCTCCGCACTAGTGGCGGGAGCAATCGGAGTACTAATCAAATCATTATTATTAGTATTCGAGAAGTCACAAAGTTTGGTGTTTTCATTCATGGTGACTTCAGCAAGCAAGCAAGCACACAAGCGAACAAAGAGCAAGCGAGAAAAAGGACGAACGAAAAAGGCAAACGAAAAAGGAAAATTGGTGAAGTGGGGGAGAGGAAAATGAGAGGCAACTGGCAAACAAAGTAAATGCAAGAGATGAGTTTGCGACACTTACTTGGATGAGTTCTTGACTTGATCCTTCCCGGCAACGGCGCCAAAAATTCTTCTGCTACGGCAACAGACAACAACGCCAGAAATTGACACGTTGATGGAGACTCGGCTTGCGTTGGTTTTTCCCTTAAAGAGGAAAGGGTGATGCAGTACAGGAGCAGTAAGTATTTCCCTCAGTTTGAGAACCAAGGTATCAATCCAGTAGGAGAATCTCGTCAAGTCCAGAGTACCTGCACAAACAAAAAAGAGCTTGCACCCAACGCTTTAATGGGGTTGTCAATCCCTTCAAGATTGATTGCAAAGTGAGATCTGAAGGCGGAAAGTGCAACAAAGTAAAAAGTGTAAGGCTAAAAATATGGTGTGGAGTAGACCCGGGGGCCATAGTGTTCACTAGAGGCTTCTCTCAAAATAGCAAATATTACGGTGGGTGAACAAACTACTGTCGAGCAATTGATAGAACCGTGCAAAGTCATGACGATATCTAAGGCAATGATCATACATATAGGCATCACGTCTGAGACAAGTAGACCGATACTTTCTGCATCTACTACTATTACTCAACACATCGACCGCTATCCAGCATGCATCTAGTGTATTGAGTTCATGACGAACAGGAGTAACGTCTTAAACAAGATGACATGATGTAGAGGGATAATCTCAAACCAATGATGAAAATCCCATCTTTTAACCCTTGATGGCAACAACACGATACGTGCCTCGCTACCCCTTCTGTCACTGGGTGAGGTCACCGCACGGTATGAACCCAAAAGCAAGCACTTCTCCCATTGCAAGAATCATAGATCTAGTTGGCCAGACAAAACCCACAACTCGAAGAGAATTACAAGGATATGAAATCATGCATAAGACACATCAAAAGAAACTCAAATAAGATTCATAGATAATCAGATCATAAATCCACAATTCATCGGATCTCGACAAACACACCGCAAAAGAAGATTACATCGGATAGATCTCCATGAAGATAATGGAGAACATTGTATTGAAGATCCAAGAGAGAGAATAAGCCATCTAGCTACTAGCTATGGACCCGTAGGTCTATGGTTAACTACTCACGCATCATCAGAGAGGTCATGGTGTTGATGAAAAAGCCCTCCGTATCCGAATCCCCCCTCCGGCAGGGCACCAGAACGTGCCCAGATGGGATCTTGCGGAGACAGAAGCTTGCGGCGGCGGAAAAGTACTTTCGATGATCTCCTGATTTTTTCTGGGATTTTAGGGAATATATAGGCGCAAAACCTAGGGCAGAGGTGTCCCAGGGAGCCCACAAGCCAGGGTGGCGCGGCCACCCTGGCCGCGCCATGAGGGCTTGTGGGGTCCCTGCAGGCCCCCTGCCCTGATTCTCCGGGTTCCCGATCTTTTTCTGTTTCGGAAAAAATCTTTTTGGCAGTTTCATTCCGTTTGGACTCCGTTCAAAATCCTCCTCTTAAAGGGGTCAAAAACATGGAAAAAACAGGAACTGGTACTTGGCACTGAGTTAATAAGTTAGTCCCAAAAAATATATAAAAGGCATACAAAACATCCAAAGTTTGACAAGATAATAGCATGAAACCATCAAAAATTATAGATACGTTGGAGACCTATCACCTAGCAATATAGTAAACGCATCTGCAAACACAAACGTTAGTTTAAAGACAACCCTATGCAACATGATCATCTGATAATCCAATATATCACATCACGTCATTGGCCATATCATATCACAAGCATACCCTGCAAAAACAAGTTAGACGTCCTCTAATTTGTTGTTGCATGTTTTACGTGGCTGCTATGGGTATCTAGTATGATCGCATCTTACCTACGCCAAAACCACAATGGAGATGTGCAAATTGCTATTTAACCTCTCCAAGGACCGCCTCGGTCAAAACCAATTCAACTAAAGTTGAAGAAACACGCACCCGCCAGTCATCTTTATGCAACGAGGTTGCATGTCAATCGATGAAACCAATCTCTCGTAAGCGTACGAGTTATGTCGGTCCGGGCCCCTTCAATCCAAAAATACCGCCGAATCAAGAAAAGACTAAGGAGGGCAGCAAATCGAACATCACCGTCCACAAAACCTTTTGTGTTCTACTCGAGATAACATCTACGCATGAACCTAGCTGATGATGCCACTGTTGGGGAATGTTGCATGGGAAACAAAAAATTTCCTACGCACACGAAGACCTATCATGGTGATGTCCATCTACGAGTGGAGATTAGATCTACGTACCCTTGTAGATCGCTCAGCGGGAAGCGTTAAGAAACGCGGTTGATGAGTGGAACAACCGTCCCGCGATCCGTCCCACGATTCGTTCCAATCTAGCGCCGAACGGATGGCACCTCCGCGTTTACACACGTACAACTCGACGATGATCTCGTCCTTCTTGATCCAGCAAGCAAGACGGAGAAGTAGATGAGTTCTCCGGCAGCGTGACGATGCTCCAGTGGTGGTGATGATCAACTCCTGCATGGCTCCGCCCGAGCCCCGTAGAAATCCGATCTAGAGGTAAAACTATGTAGAATAGGCTAGAGTTGCACGTGGCAAAGTTGTGTCTCAAAAAGTCCTACACCACCACTATATATAGGAGTAAGGGGGAGGGGATAGCCTTGAGGCACAAGGCCTCAAGGTGCGTCGGTCGCCAGGAGGAGGAGGACTCCTCCTCCAATTCGGGTTGGGAAGGAGGAGTCCTCCTCTTCCTTCCCACCTCCCTCTTTCCTTTTACTTTTTCTTTTTCTTTTGGTATTTTCTTATCCGGCGCCATAGTCCTCTTGGGCTGACTCCACCAGCCCACTAAGGACTTGGTGCGCCACCCTAGGGCCTTGGGCTCACTCCCGGGTGGGTGGGCCCCTCCCGGTAAACACATGGAACCCATTCGTCACTCCCGGTACACTACCGGTAATGCCCGAAACCTTTTGGTGACCAAATGAAACCATCCTATATATCAATCTTAGTCTCAGGACCATTCCGGAAACCCTGGTGACGTCCGTGATCTCATCCGGGACTCCGAATAACATTCGGTAACCACACATATAAGTCAACTATAATAAAACATCATCGAACATGAAGTGTGCAAACCCTGCGGGTTCGAGAACTATGTAGACATGACCCGAGGCACTCCTCGGTCAATATCCAATAGCGGGACCTGGATGCCCATGTTGGATCCTACATATTCTCCGAAGATCTCATCGGGTGAACCTCATTGTCAGGGATTCATATAATCCCGTATGTCATTCCTTTTGTCCTTCGGTATGTTACTTGTCCGAGATTCGATCGTCGGTATCCGCATACGATTTCAATCTCGTTACCGACAAGTCTCTTTACTCATTCCTAATACAAGATCCCGTGACTTACACTTAGTCACATTGCTTGCAAGGCTTGTGTGTGATGTTGTATTACCGAGTGGGCCCCGAGATACCTCTCCGTCACACGGAGTGACAAATCCCAGTCTTGATCCATACTAACTCAACGGACACCTTCGGAGATACCTGTAGAGCACCTTTATAGTCACCCAGTTATGTTGCGACGTTTTATGCACACAAGGTGTTCCTCCGGTGCCAGTGAGTTATATGATCTCATGATCATAGGAATAAATACTTGACACGCAGAAAACAATAGCAATAAAATGAAACGATCAATATGCTACGTACATAGTTTGGGTCTAGTCCATCACATGATTCTCCTAATGATGTGATCCAGTTATCAAGCAACAACACTTGCACATAGTCAGAAAACCTTGAATATCCTTGATCAACTGGCTAGCCAACTAGAGGCTTGCTAGGGACATTGTTTTGTCTATGTATCCACTAATTTATCTATGTTTTCATTCAATACAATTATAGCATGGATAATAAACAATTATCTTTGTAACAGGAAATATAATAATAACTATTTATCATTGCCTCTAGGGCATATTTCCAACAAACACGCAGTAGTGTGTTTCACTTGGTACGGGCTCCGCCCGCTCGACCTCGGCTGAGTGAGTCTATAACATTTCGACGAGCTCCTCGACCATATGAAGTTGCACAGTTGGTGCACATCGGTGATCGTGACTCCACCGCTCACCACAGGTGAAGCAGAGACCCTTGGCGCGACGATACGCACAGAGAGACGCCAACTTGTCGTCGTTGGTGGCGGGCTTGATGGTGTCGCAGACGCGGCGATCTTCCTGGCATTTGTTCGACTGCCCAGCGCCAGCCTTCGGTGGTGGCAGTGGTAGTGGCAATGTCGTACGCAGCGGCGCCAATCCAGTCGCGGAAAGTTAAGGAGGAACGGAATGTTGCCGATCGTCCCTTCAGAACGTATCCACCACCTCTTCCTGCAAACATGCAAGATCCACAACAGTATCCAAGGTTTGTGGGCGATGTAAAACAACAACATCACGAATATCCCGCTGTAAACCCTTCATAAACTGCGTAACAAAGAAAGCCGAATCCCAAGAGGGATGGTGTGCAAGCAGGTGGTGCATGGTTTGTGTAAACTGCTCAGCGTAGTCAACTACCGTGCCCGTTTGCCTCAGCCCATTGAACTGTCGTAACAAGTTTTGGAACTCCTCACGCCCTATTTGAGAACAGAATGGCAGTAGCAAAATCCCCCAAATCTTGGTAATGTAAGTGGGCTTGGGAGGACTGGAGCCATGTGAGGTCTCCATCCTTGAAGCACATAGCGGCACAACTAACCCATGTGTGAAGACTAAGGGTGCAAACACAAAAATAGGCTTCACATTTGAGGCGCTAAGCCTTGGGGTTCGTCCCATCAAACATAGGGAAATCGAACTGTGGTGGTGGTGGAAATCTATGATAGCCCTGACCCCTGGAGGACGAGTCTGCATGTGGAGGGAAATCAGCCATACCAGTGGTCGGAGGCAACCGTGGGGTGTGGATCTCCCCCAACGATTTCCCCTGAAGATCTGTTGCAACGCCGTGGCCGATGGGCCAGTGACCACAGTCACCGCGAGCTTGAAGCTGCTCGCCAAGCCGAGGCAGAGATGCGTCGGCCACTGTAGGAAGCAAGGACGGCAGATCTGCGAGGCGGATTAGCGGTGCCGTCTCCTTTTCTTTGGTCAACCATGTATCCGGGCCCGACGTGGATGTCGTGCGCGGTGCGTGGATGCTCTGGCGCAGCTCCGTGACCTCCGCGCGAAGTTCATCCAGTGAGCGCTCGATCGCCGCCCTCTGCCCTAGGAGCTCGAGGACGATTGGGTGGACCTCTCTGATCTGGACAGGCATGGCGCTGATCGCCGCCGTAAGATCAGCCAACGCCTTGTTGGTCTCCTCCATGGTTGTTGCCTTCTCATTTAGGGTCTGGATGATGGAGGGGAAACGGTCGGCCAGATTTGTGGTGGAAGAAAAATTTCGATGGGGATTGGAGTGGCTCTGATGCCAATTGTTACGCTCCCGGTTGGATTCCACTCTTAAGAACAGGTTCGATACAAGGTTTGTTGTTGAATTTGAGGCCAGAGGAAGAGAAAGAGGGTTTGGGAGGAAGAAGCCGCCGTCGATTCAGAGATTACATCCTGCACACTTCATGCAGGAGGGATCGATGCCTACTTAACCTAACGGCTGGTGTCCGAGACTTAGACCGCGAAGCGGCTGTTAGGCTTCATCTGTCAACGGGGCCGTTCTGGCCCAGTGGTGGCGTCTGCCATTGGGGCGGAGCCATCGATAATAGGCGGGCCCATCGATAACACAACATGCCTGCGGTGTGAGCCCCGGATATTTCGCGATTTGTGGCCAGCGCACGCAGTGACTTGTAATACGCCATGAAGAGCGGTGGGGTTGCAGATCAATTTGATGGATCGTACATTCGCCATCTACCTCGATCCAGCTAGAGCCTAGAGGGCTAGAGGCCAATGGCGACTTGGAGCATGGAGTAGATCAACTGGCCGGGCCGGTGTAGCGAATTAAAGTGGAGTTGAAAGGCGACGCGCGCGTACGACTGCGTCTTCAGTCGCCATTGAACAAGCCCGGCGTTGGGGACTCGATCTCGGATCCAGACCCCTGCCGGTCGCATGGGATGCGCTCCGCCGCACGCCTTAACTAAGCGCGTCCGGCACCGGCCCGGGCCATGCAATGCGATGCATGTACGGGTGTATGCACAACGGCGACGTTCATTCATTCGTGGGCCTGGCGCGCCGTGTTAATCATCAGCAGCTAGCAGCCGTACTTGCTGTTAATCATCAGCAGCCGTATAATTGTACCAGCTCCCAAATTATGTGGACACAACTACCTTCCTCCTCTGTGCCCGTAGTGTCACAGATCTGCACAAAGCTGGAAGTGGAACCGGCCGGCTACTCAGTACTCATTCATCAGTCCAAACCATGCTAACCCAAAAGCAAGCCGTGTCACGTACTCGCGTAATAGTTACCACCTACGAGTACATGCATTGCCCTGTGCGGCTGTGCCGGCCATGCGCACGCAAGCTGGTGACGCGCGTGGTAACGGGGCATGTTCCTATAAACATCCACACAGGTGAGCAGGCCGTCTAGGGTAAAATTGACAAATCTAACTGCTGGGTTAAAAGAACTCTCAAAGTGAACCCGTGGAGAAAAAAAATTACAGGGCAAAAAGTCCTCCACGCATCAACGAAGATGGACGTCACATAAAAGAGTCAGCTCGATGAATTTTTTCCTCCACACGTTCACTTTGCGAGTTCTTTCAGTCCAGGGGTTAGATTTGTCGATTTTACCCCATCTAGGCGACTCTGGCCTGCACGAGTCTACCTTCTACGATGAGGTCAACCGGCACGTGCTTGGCTCAATGCATCCTTCTACGATGAGGTCAGCCGTCACGTGCTTGGCTCAATGCATATGCTTACCGCCATTGTACCTTCTACGATGAGGTTGGCCGGCATGTGTTGACACACATACTCTATCTTACTAGCACATTTGAAAAATAAGCAACAAATCTGAAATCTTCATATTGATAAAATCATCATAAGTGTCCCTTAGTCAACGGGTCCTTGGTCATCCACTAAAAGAGCATAGTTAAAAGGTCAAAAATAAAGTCAGAAGAATACGAACGAACGTATCAAGTCTAGGACTTGAACTCTAGTGGGCTGGTTTCATCGAAAGATACAAAATCATTTGAGCAACACTTAATTCAAACGTAGCCTTCTGAATGAGTGCACATGATTACATGGTTTTTCAACAAATGAGATACATATGTAAAACCAAATCAAACGACGGACATTTGAATCATAGGTGGTGCATGTAGGTGACATCTAGTTGAGTTAGCTAGGCTCAATTAAATCTTTGTCCTTCTTGCTTTAAATTATGACCATTTGTAATCATCGGGTAGTTAAGAGAATATGGTGAACAGCTATGAAAGATCTTGCATGAGTTAGTGACAACAATCATGATGTTTTTTCCTTCATGATTTAGGCAAAGCAACATGTGTAGCATAAAATACAGGATCAGTGATTATGGTTTGTTTGAGCGTCGAGGCAAACAACCATGCCAAGATTGGCGAGGAGGTTGGCAAGGGCAAGGCCTCCAGCGCCTTCGTCAATAGCCAAGGAGGGGCCTTCTCACCACGCAACAGCTAACAGAAGACCGAGCGGCTCCTTGGCGAGTGTCAGGCAACCATCGGATAAGCTTGCCGTAGTCCTCCAGCATCCTTGCGCCGCCGCTGGAGGGACGACGCCGGCAACAACGATCACGACGGCACGGACATCAACGACAGCGTGTCAGGACAGGACGACCATACTTACGAAATGGTCGTGTGATATAGGGTTTTTGTCTTTTATAGTTTTGAATAAAACCGTCAAAAAATCGTCACTTGGGGGAGGCGTTTTAGCTTCCGGGTGCATTTGCATCTGGATGAACAGTAAAAAAAAGTAGTAAAGAAAATTTTAAAATTTTGATTTTTTTGTAGGTATTTGTGTTAGTGTCCTAAACATGCTTGACAATTTTCATGTAAAATGAAGTAGTAGTGTTTCATCTGGGAAGAGAAAATGAGGTGTGAGACTTTAGGATAACAATTAATGTTTAATTTATCTTTTTGCACATGTCAAAAACTCTTAACCTGTTTGCGTACAATATTTCAAGTACCATTAGAATGTGATAAAGAACACATAAAATTTTATGGTTTTTTGGTTTCAAAAATCATTTTTGGCACGCCGAAGCACGTGCTCTCGGAAGCAGAATTGCGTTTTCATTGTTCGTTTATGTAAATTATATTCAAACTTGAAAGAAATCATTAGTTTGAATTGTTAGCCAAATGTATGCACCTATGATTAGATGAAGGCCTCCCGCATCCGTATGCGCGGACTGGTTTTGTGTTCTCGAACGGGTACGTAAGAAAATTTGTGGGTCGCCGTCGGAGATGCCATAAGGCAATCACAACAACCCTAGGTGCTTGTGCTATGAGCATCTACAACCGAATTATTGGCAAATCCGACCCCCTATACGCTCGTGGGAGCGTTCGGCCACGCCCGCGGACAGCGCCCGCCGACCCCTCATATATCGTGTCGCACATCCACATACGTCAAATGATATCTTCAAATCACTGCAATCCATGCACGTCGATCATCCGATACAAATTGTTCGAATTCAGCAGTTCGAAACAAAACAAATTAAAGCACAGTTCAACAAATGGATATGTCAAAATAAAATCAATGTGCGAGCGAGAAGGGATACTTGTCGGATCATTCGCGTTCATCCATGCGTCCTGCTCGTTCAGCTTGTCCTCCTACGCCTCGGCAGCCAACTCCGCCCGCATCCGGGCTGCGTGCGCTGCCTGCATCCTGGCCGCGTGGTTCGATGCCGCAACCGCCCTTGCTGGCTCCTGCTCTCTACCGTCGTTGATCTCCTTCTTCTTCTCCGAACCCATTTCTTCGCATGCGCATTCAAGTGGGTTTGTACGCCAACTTGATCTTCGTATCCTCCGCGTCCTTACGTGTTGCAACCTCTCCTTCTCGAGATCAATCTGACCAAATATCTTGGACTTCTCAAGTTCCGATTTGATCGCCGCCTCTTGCTTCTCCAACCTGATCTTGTCCCTCTCAATTTCAAGCCTCCTTTCTGTCGTCATCCAATCCCAGTCCATCCTCACCTTTGGCGCATCCAAAATGAGCTTTTACCTCTCCTCTTTCTTGTTCTCGCTTGTCGAAAAGATGCCTTTCCATGTGGACGACATTTTTGTAGTCGCGACGTCACGGGAGATCCTCGCCTTCTTCCATTTGTTCCCCATGACTTGTCGGTTATCATTTGGCACAGTAGCTCTTCCATTGATAACAACCTCATCATCCTCACCGCCTTTTTAATCCTAACGTGCGGTGGGTTCGTCCTCATCTGCTTCCAGATCCCCCCGTCCCAACTCGTCACCTCGTCGGCGACCAAACCCTAGCACCAAGTGCCATGGCCGGCTCCTTCCAAAACAAGGGCAATGCCCACGTCTACCCCCGCGATATCTCCCTGTCGACGTCTTTCCGCCGGCCTCGCGAGCGTGTCAACATGCCGGTGCACCAAGAGTGATGGCACTGGGAGCACCGCGTCCCGTTGCCGTACCCCGATGTCACCCTCCAGCACCACTGGCATCTGGATCCGAAGAGGATCCCGGTGCCAGCCATGCCGCGGTCGGCACGGATGCACGCGGAGGAGGTGAGTCGCTGCTGACGTCTGCTGACGCCGGAGTAGCGGCTCAACCCTGTCTACACGACTGACTCTCCCCACTGGGAGCTCTAGTTCGCGGTCGAGCACGAGGAGCAGCTCCGGTGCGACATGCGCAATGTGCAGCCAGGAGGCCCTTCACCGCCCCCGTCCGTCGTTAGCGAGGAGGACCACGAGGCGGAGGCCGCCTACCAGGCGGTGCTAGCAGCCGTTCTCCGCGAGAACAAGGAGGAAGAGGAGCGCAAGGCCGACGAAGAGGCGACAACGTATGAGGACTCTCACCGATCTTTATGGCCGACTTTTAATGTTTAATTAATACTTGTTTATTATTTTTTAAAATGATTTTTTTCGCGCGCCAACAAAAATGGATCAGACTAGAGCGCATTCTCTGACCCAAACGTCGAAACGAACGTTAATTTCCGCCTGGCCGATCCAAGTGGACAAAATCGGCATCCTCGACCGGTTGGAGTTGCTCTAACAAGCCACAACCAAGAGTAGAGCTGCAAGACAACCTGATCAAGTTGGAAGGCACACTCATTTCACCGTCGGCCAGTGTGGCAGTGAAGGCGACGTACGTAGGGCGCGCAGGTGCAGCTAGCAGCTGGGACCTGACGGATCATTACAAAGGCCATTGTCCTCTCCTCTGTCGCGCTTTGTGTCTTCTTGCGGTCAGTGGCCGTGCGCCCATGCCTTGCACTGACCGACCTCCCTTCACCTTACACGCAACGCGCGGCGTGTAGGTGTGTGGCCATGCATGCTCTGTACCCAGTGAACGGAACAGAAGAAAATGATGTTGCGTGTGCCAATCCAATCGTAGATAGGTCTTTTCATTGAACCCATTACACAAGAGTTTCGGTTTTGAAAGGTGGGCAGAGAGCAGCACCAGTACATGAACTGGGCCTAAATATACTGGTGATAACGCACGAGGAGGCAATATATTACGCACGAGCTGGGCGTGAGCACAATTACACGAACTGGGCATAAATGACAAACAAGAATTTACCACGGGCTAGTTTACACATCTCCCCGTCACTAATCATTATTGATTTCCGTTCACTTTATACAGACACCCCCATCTTCCCTATGCTCCGGTCGTCCTGCTCAGGTGATCGCCCTATGCACAGTGCAATGCTAGCAGCTGTGCGCGCTTGCTCGATGGAGGATGGACATGGGGACTACATGGAGCACTCGGCGGGGACGCCCTGAGCGAAACGCTTGGGGTCGGTGCAGTAGTTATAGATCATGTAGTTGCTCTGCACCCACCGCATCCGCTGCTGCCGTGTCAGGTCCAGCTCCTGATTGTACCATTCGCCGGCCGCGCCGGTGCCGGGGGCGACGTCCGTGCCGACGCTGGCGCCGCAGCGAGGCCGCCCGCCCGCGGTCACCACGCACGCGTCGGCCTTGAAGCCGCGGTAGGAGGCGGAGAACGGCGCGTGGGACCAGTCCGTCTTCACCCGGCCGCCCTGCGTGGCCCAGTCGTCGGCGTTCCAGAGGCTGGAGTAGAGCCGCATGGGCTGGTTCTTGGGGAAGGCGATCCCCTTTCCCTCCAGGTTCTTGAAGTCCCTGATCGGCATGTCATCCACCATGAAGCTGCATTTAAGTACATCAAAAGCGATCCGTCAGTCCATGTTGGCCAGCCTTCTTGAAAGAAAAAAGCAAGTTGGGCAATGGCGATCAATAGCTTACATGATGTGCTTTGGGTTCCAAAGGATGGAGTAGGTGTGGAAGTCGTTGGTGGGATCGAACCAGAGGCGGAACTGCTGCTCCCGCTGGCCCTGCCCCTGCGTGAACACGTTGGTGTGCAGCGTGTAGGGCTCGCCGGTGACGTTGCCCAGGAACTCGAAGTCGATCTCGTCGTGCGTAGGACCCTGCGACGACAGCTGCACATTCACACACGCCAAACCGATCGGGTTAGGCAATCTTGTCAATCGATCAAGACCTCGAAGCAGTGGAATGAATGGATGTTGGGTCGCTTACGTAGTAGGCGGTTACGGTGCCGGCGGAGTTGCCGGGGACGAGCTTGAGTTGCATGTCGATCTTGCCGAAGAGGTACTCGTGCTTGGACTGGAACCCGGAGCCGGAGACCTTGTCCAGGCCCAGCGTCAGCAGCTGGCCATTGTTGAGGATCTTGCCGCGCCCGTCACCCCAGGTAACGTCGAACTCCTTGTCGAAGCTCGCCGCCGCCAGGGCGCAAGTGGCGAGGAGGATCGAAAGCACCGAGACCGCCATGCGAGCCATGCGTTTCGTAAGCTAGCTAGGTTGATTGATGAGGACAAAGCTGGATGGATGGAAGGAAGATTGTGTTTGTGTGAGTGGAATGAGCGGCGCGTGAGGGGTTTATATAGGGGTTTGTAGAAAAGCGTGGCGTGCCATATGGATGGGAACTTGGCCAGCCCGGTAGGCGTAATGCGTGTGAGTTGGCGCCAGAGGAGAGGAGACATGGCAGGCAGGACCGGCTCTGTACGTAGCGCGTGATGGACAATGAGAGGTTGGCACGGCGATGCCACGGGCAGACAGCCTCGCGTACGTACAGTATAGCACATTAAAACCGATCGAGACGTGCAGCAGATTGCTGGATGCAACGGCTCCTAACTTCTGTAGCCGTGGCCCTGCGTTTTACAGGCAAGTGTCACTAGATCAGCTTTTTAATGGACGGAGAACTGTGGACGGATGATCAGCTTTTTCTTCTTCCTCCGACCTCCGGTATGTGAATAACTGTGGACGTGTTGGTCCTGTTTCCTGACTTTTCAGAAGACATCCGTGACCAATTTTCAGGCCCCAAGTGTTTTGTAACTCCAAGATGAGATTCTACGATTACTGCACAAAAAAAATGAGATTCTACAATCATCACAATGGTATGCTACCAGCAGTCTTTCGTGTTGACACCGGAGGTTTCATTCCTCATGCACTTCCACTACTTTTGCATAAAAATATTATATATCTTGTTCATGTTATTTCATAGAGTATATAGCAAAAAGCTACTATATTGCAGGTTTTGATCATAGAAAAATACCATTTTTCTAATCTTTCAAAAAACTACCACAAAAGTGGTGTGTTGTTTCAAAAAACCCTAGTGACCGACCGGTGCCATTTTAAGTGCTCTTATGATATGTAGGGCCCGCCCGTCGGGGATTTGTCGGCCAGGCGCTGACGGAGCCCGTGCGGACGACTGTTAGGTCGACCCGTTCCGACCGCGGTCAAAGCGACCGACCCGGCTCACTCTCTCTCGCTCGCACTCACTCTCACTTTCTCCACTCGCTCTTTGCTCCCCTGCCCCGAGCTCGCCATAGCAGCCGACCACCTCTCTTTCTCGTCGCCGGCAAGGATGCCTTCTTGGAATGATGGGGATGAGAGCTCCGACGACGACAGCATGGTTGTCAGCCTGATGGACATGGAGTACTTTGTAAGTTACATCCTCTCCCTCTGCCATTATTTAGGATTAGGGTTAGGTTTCCTTCGATTTGAGATTCAGGGTTCATGATCTGCAACTATGGATGGATTCTTTGGTTGATTCTTTGGTTTGGTTGATGGATCTGCAGATATTGGATGCATTTTCTGACTGGTTTACTTTCTACTGTGTGTAGGACACACGTGACACCATCCCCGAGCCACTGTTCCGTGGTGCTCCCATGGAGGAGGTTCCCAAATGCACACTGCACGAGATGATGCCTAGGAAGTGTGTTTCTTTCGAAGGAGCTAACACTCGAAGGAGGTTTTATGGATGCCCTGTACAGGTGGGTGTGAGTAAGCACCAACAATTGTTTTGCTAAGTGTGTTGTCTGAGTGAAGCGAATTAAATTTTGATTTTACAACTATTGTTTGATTGAACGGGGAGGTGTGAACTGTGATGTAGTTTAGTGGGTTGACCCTGTCTAGTCTAATGTACTTAAGAACTGCCACATCAAGTTGTGGGAAATGTTTCATGAGCAAAACCTTGACAGGATTCAATACAAGCATGCATATGATGATGAGGTTGCCAAGTTGAAGAAGGGGCATGATCATCTCTACACTGAGTATCACAAAATGGTTGATGATTTTAGCAAGACGTTTGATTGGCGGGATGGTATTGGGAAGATGGACTACCATAAAGCAGTGGATGCTCGGAAATATGAGAAGAAGAAGGAAGAGCTAGAGATGGAGATGAAGATTGAGAAGCTTAGGCTAGAAAGGAGCAGAAGTGTATCATGAAGGCCCACGCAGACATAATTCAAAACACCATGAAGGCTATGAAAGAGATGAAGGTGGACAGGGATCTTCTTGCACTAGAGAAGAAAGAGCTGGAGAAAGTTGTTGCTGATCTGCTGAATGCTGGCCATGGGAGCAAGGAAAAGCTTGAGAAAATCAAGGCCATACTTGAGGCTTGAAGATTTGCACAATGGTGGTTAAGTAACTAAGTTGGCCTACATATATAACAGGCCTTGCAAGATGATGGTAGGAGTATATTTTGTGCAATCCTATATGAGTTGTTTAAGTTATGGTAATGGAGATTGTAACTGGAGTGATGGTACTCAGTTGAGAACCTATGCTAAGTGTTGGTTATGTTAATTGGTGAACTTTATGCTACTAGTAAGAACATATCTTTACTAATGCAGTGAAGAACTGTTTTATTTGGATTTATTATCTTTCTATGTATGATGCAATCTATCTATGTATGATGCAATGTATGGTGCAATGTATGAATGTGGTGTAAGAAGTTTGTTCAATTATCTACCTATTTGTATGAATGATTTGCTTTGGTAAGTTGAAAAATACACACAACAACAACCATCATCAACATCATCATCTCACCATAATCCGAGAACAATAAGTATCATCAACATCATAATCTCACCATAATCTCACAACAACAAGTTACAAAAATCCAGACACAATTGAGCATGTTGGGCATGCCAAACAAGCATAGTTCATGGCATAACACATAACAATTTATTACAAATAAGTTAGTGGTGGTTGGCACTCGGTGTAAAATACTCCTCCCACGTGCTTGGGGCCTTCCTCTGCCTCTTTGAGCCAGGCACAGGTTGAGCTGATGTTGGTCCTGCCTTTGGAGAATTGAATCTGGTGTTACTGGTTGGTGCTGCTAGTCTAACTGCCGACCTTGTGTTTTTGGCTCGAGATGTTGCACTAGACCTGGTGTTATTTGCTGGTGTTGAAGATGTGATCTTTCTCTTTCTTGATCCTGCTGTAGAGGCTGGAGTAGCACTAGCTGATGCTATTGATGCAGTTTTGGTTGCCCTAGTTTGTGCCCTCGGTGGATAGGTAGTAGGTGTTGCTCTTGGTGTAGTTTTGGTGGCCCTAGTTGCTGGTGTTGTACTTGCACTAGCTTTGGGTGCCCCAGTAGCAACATTAGGTGGACCTGAAGCAGTAGGGGCTCTGGATGATCCTGGAGCAACACTAGGTGGCGTTGTTGGTTGATACATCTCCAACATATCTACTTTTCCAAACTCTTTTGACCTTGTTTTCGACTCTAATTTGCATGATTTGAATGGAAGTAACCCGGACTAACGCTGTTGTGAGCAGAAATAAAATTTCCCGGATTGACCTGAAAATTCATGCAGAATATTTTTGGAATTAATAAAAAATATTGGTGAAAGAATCAACTCAAGAGGGGTCACCACCTATAACACCCAAGATGCGATCCTATCCTTATTTAGGCACGAGGGCCTCGACAGGGATAGAAGCGCATTTCGTCGTTTCGCAAGAATGAATATCGTTACAAGTACATGTACTGAAGAGAAGTATATGTATTTAGCTTACACTCACCACAAGCTACATCAGAGTCACATCAGTACAATATATATAAACATCATGAAGAAGAGCAGGGTCCGACTACAGACGAAACCAAACGAGAAAAGAAAACGACGTCCATCCTTGCTATCCTAGGCTGCCGGCTGGAACCCATCCTAGATCGATGAAGAAGAGGAAGAAGAAGCAACTCCAAATGAACAATCAACGCGCTCGCGTCAAGTAACCTTTACCTGTACCTGCAACTGGTGTTGTAGTAATCTGTGAGCCACAGAGGACTCAGCAATCTCATTTCCAAAGGTATCAAGACTAGCAAAGCTTAATGGGTGAGGTATGGTTAAGTGGTGAGGTTGCAGCAGCGTCTAAGCATTATATGAGATGGCTAACTTACGAGTACAAGAATAAAGAGGGGGATGATCTACGCATTGCAGACGTGATCTACTCATGATCAAATGAATTATCCTGAACACCTACTTACGTCAAACATAACCCCACCGTGTTCTCGATCGGAGAAGGAACTCGAGAAAGAGGCAGTCACGGTTATGCACTCAGTTGGCATGTTTTAACTAAATTAACTTCAAGTTGTCTAGAACCAGCGTTAACCAAAGTTTCCACGTTAACCAACTAGTCCATCACAAATTACCACAAGCCGCATAGAAATCCTCGATCACGAAACTCGCGATCTCGTCGGACTGCTTAGTGGAAAACCTCAACTCTGAATTACCCAAAGCATCACCGGAATCCCGATGCACAATATATCTCGTAAAAGCTAAAACTAATCCAGCAAGGCCACCTAGTGTGTCGACGAACCCAATAGGAGCCGCGTATCTCGTTCTTAGGACACACCGTCTATGCATAGTGGACGGTAGCCAAACACTCGAGTTGCCCCGAGGTGGCACCGCCGACTGCTAGGTGGGTGGACCAACACTCATGCGGAGCACTCGCCGAGGGGGGGGGGTTGATTAATTACCCTCGGGGTCCGGAAAGTCCCTATGCAATTTTATTAGGTTATTAGGCAAATGTAAAACCAATTTTGGGCCTTGCCAGACCAGCTTTAATCAAAAACGAATTATCAAGGGGGTCCCCATAACAACCCCGATCGTGTTAGGAGCGCTCAATTATGGAACATAACACTGGTAGCCGAAACTAAGGGGGAAAAGGTGGAACAAAACACCAGGCTAGAAAGGCCGAGCCTTCCACCTTTTACCAAGTATATAGGTGCATTAATTTAAATTGCATTAATAGGGTGATATAACAAAGAACCCATGTTATCACATGGAAGCAACTACACCTGCAACTAGCAGCGCTAACACATGGTTAAAAAAGCGGTAACATAGCCAATCAGTGGTTTGCTAGGTTGTGAACAGGTTGAAGGTTTTCATGGCAATGTTGAGAGGCTGATATTTAACAGGTGGTAGGCAACGAGACATAGCGACAGAAACGATAATACTAGCATGGCAATAATAGTAATGGTATCTGGGGAAATGGTCATCTTGCCTGAGATCCCGCTTGGAAGAAGAACGACTCTTTGAAGCAGACGAACCGATGTAGTCGAATGGGTCCTCACTTTCCAACACGCTTGCGGAATTCTATCGAGACGGGGGAAACCAGAAACAAGAATCAACACACGATATTCCCCACACGATGCACAACACATATGATGCATGAACGGTTGGACATATGCAAGACATGGCATGGCAATTCACAACAATCAAAGACTACACATTAAGTGAATTTCAATATGTAACGAGTTGCATATTGACGAAACTCCACATACGAATTATTTAGTTCTATTCCGATTAGATACATGGCAGTATTAAAGGTGGATAAACATGGCAAGAGGTGAGGCGTAATTAAACTACCTATCTAGACATTTTAAATGAGGTCGGAAATGACCTATAGGACCTCCGAAACGTCCTCACGTGTTAATTTATAATTCTGTCCAGATCTGAACTAACATATTTTAATATATTTGTTAAACAGCAAAATAAATAGGTTCACATGATTCTACGCGTCGTTACAATCAATTTACGCATAGAGAACATCTCCAACGGAGCTACAGATCAAAAGATACGAACACCGCAAGATATGATGGCATGAATGCAATATGTGTGCAAATGGCATCCACAACATTTCAAAACACACAACCAACAAGATAATATGAAACTACATGAGATTCTAAGAAAGTTTCATATAGGACACGATCAAAACGGAGAAACGGTTCAACAACTACGAGGTAAACAAGAAATCACTACAATCTGCCAAAATCAGCCACACAACATTTTCTACACCCCACAACTACGAGCTACACAAATCCAAATTGCTTAAACAAGGCATGAGACAGTAGAGGGCAAGACGCACTACAACATACAACTAATAGCACCTAGCATGGAAGCATGCATCACTAGGAAAAGAAGTCACAAAAAGGTTGCTCACACGCAGTTTCAGACTTAGCAAAAAACACAGTTTACGAAAGTGCAGTTTTCGATCTGAAGGCATATTGACAGCAGCAAAACCATGAGCTACATGACTCCAAATGACATGAAAATTTACAGCGTGCTAGACAATCCTAAAGTATACAACCTACTCCATTGCACCAACCTCAAAAGAGCTACAGATCACGAGATAAACTCATGACAAGACAACAACAAAATATAACAGATTTCAGACTTATAAATATTTCAGCATCTCCAAAACAACACTATTTCCTAGCAAGTTGAGAACAAACAAACCACACCTAAACATGGATTTATATTGCAACCAAAATTACTAGAGGCTAGCCTACACATCCAAGGGCATATCTCTAGTTGACAACTCCTTCATATCACGCACGGATTAAATCCCACAAAATAAGCAAAAGGGTAACATGGCAAAATATCAAGCGAACTAACTTGCTCAAAAGCTAAAACTAAATGCACAGTTAAATTCTATGGATTTTTCTACCCCGAAAACATATATAACATGTGGGGTTTGCAAAATGAAATAACGCCACACGAATATGTGAAAATATGTCCTAAGCAAGATATAACAAACTAGCGACGAAATCCTACATGCAAAAATACAAACAACCACTCTAAAATACATGGAAAAAGGTCCCTAAAAACATGAGAATTTTATCTACGGGATTTGAGCAATCCGGACACACACGGAAATAACTACGGAATAAATCCCTATTAGGACAGCACGGAAAACTAGGTATTTGGAGGGTCAAACTACTTCAAACATGCATGCAAGTTGCAAAATATCAATCTAAGCGGAAAACTACATAAGATCCATATACAATATGTCGCGATCCGATACACGGTTTAATATCTACGGGCATTTTAAAAATATGAGTTTTTCTGAAATTAAATAAAATCACAGGTGCTAAAAAAACACTAATGGCCCGAAACAGGGGGCACGGGAAGGCTATGTGGCGCCCAGGGCAAGGGATAGGAGCAGCGGGGTCGCTCACCTTGGGCTGGGGAGATGGGCCTCGGCGAGGCAGGCCTAGGGGCGGCGCTGCGGGGAGAGTCGAGCTGGGCCTCGGCTGCAGGGCGTTGACTGGGCTGATCTGGCGGCGGCTCGGCTGGGCCGAAGGGCGCTGGCGAGCCCTGCGTCGTCCCGTGTCGATCCCGAGCGGGACGAACGAGCGGCGGTGCAGCGCATCGGCCACGGCGGCCGACGGGGCATGCGCAGGCGGGGTCTTCGCCGGCTCGCCGGCTGTGGCTGCGGCCGGTGGCCGAGCGGCTGCTGCGCGGGAGGGGGAGGCAGCTTGGGAGTTGGCCGGCGGCGCTTAGGCGAGGGGAGGCACTCCGGTGACCCGGGGCTTCGGCCGGAGATGCACGCGCGGCGCTGACCGGCATCGGCGGCGACAGCTGCTACTCGGAATGGGGCTGCGGCTACGGCTGCTGCTCGGAATGGGATCGGCTTCTCTACGGGCACCCAGACATGTCCGAGTTGGCCGCCGACATGTCCGGTAGGTGGGGAATCTGGGCGACTCTGGGCCTTTGGATGGATATCCAATGGTCCAGATCTGACGTGAGATTGGATTTCGGGGAGAGAGGAGGTGGAGCTAGCAGGTGGGTTTTTTCTAGGGGGGTGGCTGCAAAAATGGCTAGGGGAAACCCTAATGGAGTGAGAGTGGTCTCTCCATGGGGTGGTGCTTATATAGGGTTGGGCTATGGTGGGGTGGACCTCGTCCGTCCGATCACGATCCGACAACCACGAACGAAGGAAGTAGCTAGATGGGTCTAGTGGGCTATGTAGTTGGACTATGTAGGGATGAGAGGGAAATGGTGCGGCCCGTGGCAACGCGAATTAAAATACCGAAAACGTCCGACGCTAGACCGGAGACGATGCCGCTACGGTCGACCGTTCGGGTACCAGACGGACTTCGATTGCGACGAAATTTGACAGGCGGCCTACCTATATTAAAATAAGACCACACATCAAGTTCCAACCCAATCAGAGAAAGTTTTACACACACTTTTAAAACAAGATTTTGACGATGCTGCGGGCGCGTGCGAGTACGGTCGGGCTCCGAACGGACAACGACGGGAACCAGCAACTAACAACGGATGCAAGTTTGAAAACTGGCGGCAACGGGATGCCGATGCAATGCAGATGATCCGCATGATGTGATGATGATGCAATAAATAAAATAAGTCACACGACGAAAACGGAATAGAAGGGGAATCTTCTGGAATGTCGGTCTCGGGCTGTCACAACTCTTCTACACTACAAGAGGATCTTGACTCGAGATCCAAGAATGAAACAGGAAGAGGAAGAGAAAGCAAGAGGTAAAACTTAGTCGCTTCTTTGACAAACGAGTGAAACCAACGATCCTTCAAGGTTGCAAAGCGATGAGGAATGATATGAGAAAGAAGCAAGAATTCACAGAAAATTTCGGCAGCACATCGGTAAGAAAAGGGAACAAAAATTCGATAAGATGAAAGAACTAGACAAAATTCACAACCAACAACTGAATTGAACACGGGACCAACATGATCTTGATAGAACAAGATGAGAGATTGAAGAGAGCAACATCACAAAGCCTCCGTTATAAAGAATAGAAACTAGCTCTTGGCAAGAGAAGAACGAAGAAGAATTAAGAACTACTACCACAAGAATCTTGAAGAACACCTTGAGACAAAGAATTCATATCATGAGCCACTCCACAAGAAGAATTCAGAACACTACGAACAAGAATAATAATTATGTTATGCTTATCCTTCATCAAGTTTAATTGATGACAAGCAACGGATTTAGCATACCCCTTATTCTTCTAGAAATGATTGAGGAGAGATATGAGCACAAACTTGAAGAAATCTTGAAAGAGACACCGGTAAGAATTGGATTGACTAGGGATATAACAAAAATGAATGCAGATACATGAGAATGAAAAGATCACGAGCCATCTAATAGAAAACTTGAATGAGGCACCGGAATAAATGAGAGACAAAAGAAGAGACAACAATTGAGAAGAATTTGAGGATGAAAGATGAAACCTGAGAACGAAAAATTCTTCTGAAATGATGGCCTTCAGAGGATCGAGAATGAAACCAACTCAGAAATGCACCGGATAGCAAGAAAGGGATCGCTCATGATCGAAAACAACCGAGAGGATAACATGAAGCTGAGATGACAACCTTTAAAAGAATGAACCAAGATTTGAGAGAAACACTCCTTCGGTCTTCAATGGAGAAAATAATGACGAGAAACAACACCAATGATACTGAGACACTCCGGAATAATGAAGAATGAAAGTTTGAGCCAAAGACGAGAAACAATTCAAATTGATCTTGAAGAAGGTATATGACTGATGAAATTCATACTTACGTCATAGTTGAAAAGAACAAGAGATCTCCGGAAAAGATTACAAGAGCCAGATAAGATCCTCGGAAAACCTATGGGTTATGGGCCCACTCAAAGAAACCACCGTTGAAAAGATTGCTTAGAAAGCGAGATATTGCATCGGTACAAATGAAAACTAGATGAGGTGAGGCCCTCGAAATAATTGAAGGATTGAGAACAAGAACTTCTGAAATATCTTCAAAACTCCGGATAGGAAGAGAGAGGAATGAATAAACAAAATAGGCTGATAAGAATTTCCAACATAGGAAAGAATTACAAGGATGAAAAGGATATGATGAACACGGATAACTGAACTGAATTCACCGAAAAAGTCCACAAGAATGAATAAAGATGAACACAAAGCTCCTGAGAATCTTCACAATGAATCACCGGATAAAAGAGAAAAGAACAGATAGCGGAAGCAACAATAAAATTAAATGCACTTGGATGAAATCCAATCACTCCAGAAAAGGGCGGGAGGGCGGGGAAAAACAAAGACAACTTGGGACAAATGAGACAACTCCGGAAAGAAAAGAGAGATTGATCTTACAAAATTGGAGAGGATTGAATTCACTTGAAGAGAAGCACACCGGTTGAAAAGACTTGACATAACAACTCCAGTTGACAAGAATTGATAAGACAATTGATTGAGCAAAAGAATTTGCATTCACATAAAATATGAGAACACTTCTTGGAAAAGATATGAATTCACCACTTGATGTCGAAGCAACTCGAATTACCCTATTCCAACAAAACAAAGAGTTGAAGCTTATGAAACAAGCCAGAACAAATTTATGAGAGAGATTCCGTCCGATATTTTCGTGGACAGGATCGCATAGGCTCGATCCTTACAGTAGCCATCCTGTGCAAGGCAGTGCACACGACATACGAAGCATCCCCGAGTCGTAGCAAGCTACAAGGACTCTTTAAGACACAACGAGAACCGCTGTAAGTCGACCGTGAACAAAAAAATCCACTAAATGTGGAACCCCAACCTAACATCATGCATTTGTTGGAAGATTGTCCTATAAGTAACTACTATAATTCCCACCTAAGAACTCCCGAAATATCTGGTCATGCAATCTGGTCCACGGATACAAGGAGTAATATATCACTCAACTCCTATACTAACCCGTCCAATGTATCACATCCGTCAACACATAACCAGAATCTCGGAACCTCATCTATTTCATACACTCGGAATCACAACGATACAAAGTATGGCGATACATCCAGAACTCTCTGCACCAGTACTGGGAAGCCGGACTCCTCTCGCCACTACTAGTATTGAAGCAATTTCGAACATCCTTCATCCTGAGATATTAAGAAATCTGAATGATAGAGATGTGCTCAAGAATCCCGTGGAGCTCAACTCCCCGGAAGAAATCAAGTTAGACAGGAGGCAACAAGACAAAACTCCATCACATCAACATCATATAGATTCCAAAAATATCCGCGTGATCCTAAATTTTTTTGGAGTGAGAAGAGGAGTAGAATTGAAATTATTACATCAGGAATCCTCACCAGAGCATAGAAGAGGAGAAAAAAGAATCCTACCTCCGATATATAACTAGACTCAAAGCAATTTTTCACTAGACTCGACTCGGCCAAGTTCGTTCAATCAAGGGGGCTCCTAGGTCGGTACTGCTCTGATACCAACTTGTAACGCCCAAGATGCGATCCTATCCTTATTTAGGCACGAGGTCCTTGACAGGGATAGTAGCGCAACTCGTCGTTTCACAAGAATGGATATCGTTACAAGTACATGTACTGAAGAGAAGAGTATATGGATCTGGCTTACACTCGCCACAAGCTACATCAGAGTTACATCAGTACAATATATATAAACATCATGAAGAAGAGCTGGGTCCGACTACGGACGAAAACAAATGATAAAAGAAAATGACGTCCATCCTTGCTATCCCAGGCTGTCGGCCTAGAACTCATCCTAGATCGATGAAGAAGAGGAAGAAAAAGCACCTCCAAATGAACAATCAACGCGCTCGCGTCAAGTAACCTTTACCTGTACCTGCAAATGGTGTTGTAGTAATCTGTGATCCACAAGGGACTCAACAATCTCATTTCCAAATGTATGAAGACTAGCAAAGCTTAATGGGTGAGGTATGGTTAAGTGGTGAGGTTGCAGCAGCGTCTAAGCATTATATGAGGTGGCTAACTTACGAGTACAAGAATAAAGAGGGGGATGATCTACGCATTGCGGACACGATCTACTGATGATCAAATGAATGATCCTGAACACCTACTTACGTCAAACATAACCCCACCGTGTTCTCGATCGGAGAAGGAACTCGTGAAAGAGACAGTCACGGTTACGAACTCAGTTGGGAAGTTTTAATTAAATTAACTTCAAGTTGTCTAGAACCAGTGTTAAACAAAGTTTCCACGTTGCCACATAACCGTGGGCACAACTTTCTAAAAAGATTTAACCCTACAGGGGTGCTCCAACTAGTCCATCAGAAATTACCACAAGCCACATAGAAATCCTCGATCACGAAACTCGCGATCTCATCGGACTCCTTAGTGGAAAACCTCAACTCTGAGATTACCCAAAGCATCACCGGAATCCTGATGCACAAGATAACTCGTAAGAGGTAAAACTAATCCAGCAAGGCCGCCTAGTGTGTCGATGAACCCGATAGGAGCCGCGTATCTCGTTCTCAGGACACACCGTCTATGCATAGTGGACGGTAGCCAAACGCTTCAGTTGCCCCGAGGTGGCACCGCCGACTGCTAGGTGGGTGGACCAACACTCTTGCGGAGCACTGGCCCCCCCGGGGGGGGGGGGGGGTGATTAATTATCCTCGGGGTCCGGAAAGTCCCTATGCAATTTTATTAGGTTATTAGGCAAATGTAAAACCAATGTTGGGCCTTGCCAGACCAGCTTTAATCTAAAACGAATTATCAAGGGGGTCCCCCTAACAACCCCGATCGTGTTAGGAGCGCTCAATTATGGAACATAACACCGGTAGCCGAAACTAAGAGGGCAAAGGTGGAACAAAACACCAGGCTAGAAAGGCCGAGCCTTCCACCTTTTGCCAAGTATATAGGTGCATTAATTTAAATAACATTAATAGGGTGATATAACAAAGAACCCATGTTATCACATGGAAGCAACTGCACCTGCAACTAGCAACGCTAACACATGGTTAAGCAAGCAGTAACATAGCTAATCAGTGGTTTGCTAGGTTGTGAAGAGGTTGAAGGTTTTCATGGCAATGTTGAGAGGCTGATATTTAACATGTGGTAGGCAACGAGACATAGCGACAGAAACGATAATACTAGCATGGCAATGATAGTAATGGTATCTGGGGAAATGGTCATCTTGCCTGAGATCCTGCTTGCAAGAAGAACGAATCCGTGAAGCAGACGAACCGATGTAGTCGAACGGGTCCTCACTTTCCCACACGCTTGCGGAACTCTATCAAGACGGGGGAAACCGGAAACAAGAATCAACACACGATATTCCCCACACGATGCACAACATATACGATGCATGAATGGTTGGACATATGCAAGACATGGCATGGCAATTCACAACAATCAAACACTACACATTAAGTGAAGTTAAATATGCAACGAGTTGCATATTGACGAAACTCCACATCGAATTATTTAGTTCTATCCCGATTAGGTACACGGCAGTATTAAATGTGGTTAAACATGGCAAGAGTTGAATCATAATTAAATTACCTATCTAGATATTTTAAATGAGGTCGGAAATGACATATAACACCTCTGAAATGACCTCACATGTTAATTTATAATTCTGTCCAGATCTGAACTAACAAGTTTTAATATATTTGTTAAATATCAAAATAAATAGGTTCACGTGATTCTACGCGTTGTTACAATCAATTTACACATAGAGAACATCTCCAACGGAGCTACAGATCAAAAGATACGAACACCACAAGATATGATGACATGAATGTAGTATGTGTGCAAATGGCATCCACAACATTTCAAAACACACAACCGGCAAGATAATATGAAACTATACGAGATTCTAATCAATTTTCATATAGGACACGATCAAAACGGAGCAACGGTTCAACAACTACGAGGTAAACAAGAAATCACTACAATCTGCCAAAATCAGCCACATAGCATTTTCTACACCCCACAACTACGAGCTACACAAATCCAAATTGCTCAAACAAGGCATGAGACAGTAGAGGGCAAGAGCACTACAACAGACAACTAATAACACCTAGCATGTAAGCATGGATCACTAGGAAAAGAAGACACAAAAAGGTTGCTCACACGCAGTTTCAGACTTAGCAAAAAACACAGTTTACGAAAGTGCAGTTTTCGATCTGAAGGCATATTGACAACAGCAAAACCATAAGCTACAAGACTCCAAATGGCATGAAAATTGACAGCTTGCTAGACAATCCTAAAGTCTACAACTAACTCCATTGCACCAACCTCAAAAGAGCTACAGATCACCAGATAAACTCATGACAAGACAGCAACAAAATATAACAGATTTCCAACTAGAAATATTTCAGCATCTTCAAAACAACACTGTTTCCTAGCAAGTTGAGAATAAGAAAACCACACCAAACCATGGATTTATACTGCAACCAAAATTACCAGAGGCTAGCCTACACATCCAAGAGCATATCTCTAATTGACAACTCCTTCATATCATGCACGGATTATATCCCACAAAATAAGCAAAAGGGTAACATGGCAAAATAGCACGCGAACTAACTTGGTCAAAAGCTAAAACTAAATGCACATTTAAATTCTATGGATTTTTCTAACCCGAAAACATATATAACATGTGGGGTTTGCAAAATAAAATAACGCCACACGAATATGCAAAACTATGTCCTAAGCAAGATATAGCAAACTAGCGACGATATCCTACATGCAAAAATACAAACAACCACTCTAAAGTACATGGAAAAAGGACCCTAAAAATGAGCATTTTATCTACAGGATTTGAGCAATCCGGAGACGCACGAAAATAACTACGGAATAAATCCCTATTAGGATAGCACGGAAAACTAGGTATTTGGCAGGTCAAACTACTTCAAACATGCATGCAAGTTGCAAAATATTAATTTAAGCAAAAAACTACACAAGATCCATATACAATACGTCGCGATGCGATACACGGTTTAATATCTATCGGCATTTTAAAAATATGCGTTTTTTTTAAATTAAATAAAATCACACGTGCTAAAAAAACACTAATGGGCCGAAACAGGGGCACGGGAAGGCTATGTGGCGCCCAGGGCGAGGGATAGGAGCAGCGGGGTCGCTCACCTTAGGCTGGGGAGATGGGCCTCGGCGAGGCAGGCCTCAGGGCGGCTCTGTGGGGAGAGGCAACCTGGGCCTCGGGGGCGCCTGCTCGGCCTTGGCTGCAGGGCGTCGGCTGGGCCGAAGGGCGTTGGTGAGCGCAGTGTCGTCCCATGCTTGATCCCGAGCGGGACGAACGAGCGACGACGCAGCGCATCTGCCACGGCGACCGGCGGGGCACGGGCATGCGGGGTCTTCGCCGGCTTGCCGGCTGTGGCTGCGGCCGGTGGCCGAGCGGCTGTTGCGCGGGAGGGGCAGGCAGCTCGGGAGTTGGCCGGTGGCGCTCCGGCAAGGGGAGGCACTCCGGAGACCCGGGGCTTCGGCCGGAGATGCATGCGCGGCGCTGACCGGCACCGGCGGCGACAGCCCACGGGCAGCGAGCGCCATGGGGCTGCGGCTACGGCTGCTGCTCGGGATGGGATGGGCTTCTCTACGGGCACCGGGACGTGTCCGATTTGGCCGCGGACATGTCCGACAGGTGGGGAATCTGGGCGAATCTGGGCCTTTGGATGGATATCCAATGGTCCAGATCTGACCTGAGATTGGATTTCGGGGAGAGTGGAGGTGGAGCTAGCAGGTGGCTTTTTTCTAGGGGGGTGGCTGCAAAAATGGCTAGGGGAAACCCTAGTGGAGTGAGAGAGGTCTCTCCATGGGGTGGTGCTTATATAGGGTTGGGCTATGGTGGGGTGGACCTCGTCCGTCCGATCGCGATCCGACGACCACGAACGAAGGAAGTAGCTAGATGGGTCAAGTGGGTTGTGTAGTTGTACTATGTAGGGATGAGAGGGCAATGATGCGGCCCGTGGCAACGCGAATTAAAATACCGAAAATCGTCCGACGATAGACCGGAGACGGTGCCGCTACGGTTGACCATTCGGGTACTAGACGGACTCTGATTGCGATGAAATTTGACAGGCGACCTACCTATATTAAAATAAGACCGCGCGTCAAGTTCCAACCCAATCAGAGAAGGTTCTACACACACTTTTAAAACAAGATTTTGATGATGCCAAGGGCGCGTGCGAGTGCGGTCGGGCTCCGAACGGACAACGACGAGAATCGGCAACTAACAAAGGAGGCAAGTTTGAAAACTGATGGCAACGGGATGCTGATGCGATGCAGATGATGCACATGATGCGATGATGATGCGACAAATAAAATAAGTCACACAACGAAAAGGGTATAGAAGGGGAATCATCTGAAACGTCGGTCTTGGGCTATCACACCACCAGCCCACAAGCCTGCAGGGCGCGCCCCTGGCTTGTGGGGCCCCTGTGGCTCCTCCGACCTCGTTTCCACTTCTATATATTCCTATTCAGGGAGAAAAAAATCACACAGAAGATTTCATTGTGTTTTATGATACGGAACCGCTGCCACCTCGTGTTCTTCCTCGGGACGGCAGATCTGGATTCTGATTTGGGCTCCAGAGAGGGGAAATCGACGCCGTCATCATCACCAACCATCCTTCATCACCAATTTTATGATGCTCTCCACCGTTCATGAGTAATTCCATCATATGCTTGCTGGGCGGTGATGGGTTGGATGAGATATATCATGTAGTCGAGTTAGTTTTGTTAGGGTTTGATCCCTAGTATCCACTATGTTCTAAGATTGATATTGCTATGACTTTGCTATGCTTAATGCTTGTCACCAGGGCCCGAGTGCCATGATTTCAGATGTGAACCTATTATGTTTTCATGAATATATGTGTGTTCTCGATCCTATCTTTCAAGTTGTAGACACCTACTACGAGTTATGATCCGCATCCCCCAGGGTGACAATAACTGTGATTCTTTCCAATGATTACCGTAGTTTGATGAGTTCATGTATTCACTAAGTGCTAATGATTTGTTCCCGTTCTCTATTAAAAGGAGGCCTTAATATCCCTTAGTTTCCATTAGGACCCCGCTGCGACGGGAGGGTAGGACAAAATATGTCACGCAAGTTCTTTTCCATAAGCACGTATGACTATATATGGAATACATGTCTGCATTGCATTGATGAATTGGAGCTAGTTCTGTATCACCCTATGTTTTGACTGTTGCATGATGAATGCCATCCAACATAATTATCCATCACTAATACATTTCCTATGAGCTTTCCTCATATTGATCTTTGCTAATTTACTTTTCCATTGCTATTGTTACAATCACTACAAAACTGCTATTGTCACATTTGCCACCGTTACCGTTACTTCCATACTACTTTGATACCAACCACTTTGCTACAGATATTAAGTCTTTCAGGTGTGGTTGAATTGACAACTCAGCTGCTAATTGATACGTCTCCAACGTATCTATAATTTTTGATTGTTTCATGTTATTATCTTCTGGGACTAACTTATTAACTCAATGCCAAGTGCCAGTTCCTGTTTTTTTTCATGTTTTTGACCCCTTTCAGAGGAGATTTTGAAACGGAGTCCAAACGGAAGAAAATCCCCGAAAGGACTTTTTTTGGAACGGAAGAAGATCGGAGAACTTGGGAGCCAAGCTAGAAGAGCCCTAGGGGCCCCACAAGCCCCCACCCCGCGGCCAGGGGGCGCGCCATCCAGGCTTGTGGGCCACCTGGAGGTCCCCTGACCTAGATCTTGCGCCTATATATTCCCAAATATTCCCAAAAAAATCAAGAGATGATCGCAATTACTTTTCCGCCGCCGCAACCTTCTCTCTCCACAAGATCCCATCCTAGGGCACGTCCTGGTGCCCTGCCGGAGGAGGGATTCGGATACGGAGGGCTTCTTCATCAACACCATGACCTCTCTGATGATGCGTGAGTAGTTCACCATATACCTACGGGTCCATAGCTAGTAACTAGATGGATCTTCAATACAAAGTTCTACATGATCTTCATGGAGATCTATCCGATGTAATCTTCTTTTGCGGTGTGTTTGTCGACATCCGATGAATTGTGGATTTATGATCAGATTATCTATGAATCTTATTTGAGTTTCTTCTGATCTCTCTTATGCATGATTTCATATCCTTGTAATTCTCTTCGAGTTGTGGGTTTTGTGTGGCCAACTAGATCTATGATTCTTGCAATGGGAGAAGTGCTTGCTTTTGGGTTCATACCGCGCGGTGATCTCACCCAGTGACAGAATGGGTAGCGAGGCACATATCATGTTGTTGCCATCAAGGGTAAAAAGATGGGGTTTTCATCATTGGTTTGAGATTATCCCTCTACATCATGTCACCTTGCTTAAAGCGTTACTCTGTTCGTCATGAACTAAATACACTAGATGCATGCTGGATAGCGGTCGATGTGTGGATTAATAGTAGTATGCAGAAAGTATCGGTCTACTTGTCTCGGACGTGATGCCTATATGCTAGATCATTGCCTTAGATATCGTCATGACTTTGCGAGGTTCTATCAATTTCTCGACAGTAATTTGTTCACCCACCATGATATTTGCTATTATGAGAGAAGCCTCTAGTGAACACTATGGCCCCCAGGGTCTACTCCACACCATATTTTCAGCCTTACACTTTTTACTTCGTTGCACTTTCCGCCTTCAGATCTCACTTTGCAAACAATCTTGAAGGGATTGACAACCCCTTTGAAGCGTTGGGTGCAAGCTTGTTTGTGTTTGCGCATGTACTTTGGACTTGACGAGGCCCTCCTTCTGGTTCGATACCTTGGTTCTCAAACTGAGGAAAATACTTACTGCTCGTGTGCTGCATCACCCTTTCCTCTTCAAGGGAAAAACCGACGCAAACCAGAGAAGTAACAAGAAGAATTCCTAAGCGCCAGGGAAGGACTTTTGTTGCCGCAGCAGAAAAATTTCTGGTGCCGTTGTGAGGGAGGAAGATCAAGTCAAGAATTCATCCAAGTAGGTGTCGCAAACTCATCTCTTGCATTTACTTTGTTTGCCAGTTGCCTCTCGTTTTCCTCTCCCCCACTTCGCCAATTTGCCTTTTTTTCGTTTGGCTTTTTCGTTCGCCCTTTCTCTCGCTTGCTTTCTGCTCGTCTGTGTGGGATAGTCTATCCCGATGGCTAGATCCACCACTTCGAACGATACTCCCGAGAGCGAAGTTCTCAATTTCAAAAAAATTGAGGGAGAAAACTTAAAGGACGCTTGGTATAGGATTTGCAATGCTCAGAGTAGATCTACCCATAAGCAATCCACTACCGTCTTGTTTCGCAATTTTTATGTGGGTATTTCTCCTTGGAATAGGTATATTCTTGACACCGTTGTAGGTGGAAATTTCTTGGGTAGCCATACCATTGATTCTTACGGAGTTGTGATAAATTTGGTAGGCTCACCCCCACTCATGGTTAATGGAACTATCTTAACTCTGGAACATGTGATGTGTAGGCTGGACGCTATAGAGAATAAAGTTGCTACGATTGAACTCATTGAGAATTTGGATAAAAAGATCCACAATCAAATCACTCAGTACGGATCCAAGGTGGGAATGGTTTTGAAAAATTTAAAGGAGAAGGAACCCAGAGTTAACGAAAAGCTAGGTCATGATTCCGCTAGGATTGGCAAACTAGAGGATGTTATAACCAACTTGGGTTCCGCTTTTGCCGCTGTGCAGAATACTCCAAATTTTGCCCACAATAAAATCACCAAGTCTGTCTTTGTTCCTAAAAGTAGTGGTGAATCATCTAGCAATAAATATGAAAACCTCAAGATGATAAGTGATCACGCCACTTATGGTTTGAGCACCAAAGACGACGATACGTGATTCTATCGCTCCTATGCCTAGCTAAGGGCGTTAAACAATAGCGCTTGTTGGGAGGCAACCCAATGAATTTATCTTTTTCTTTCTGTTTTGTTGCATCCACACTTTCATAATTCTGTTGTGATTGTGTTTTTGTGTTTCTTTTTGTGTTTGAGCCAAGCAAAACCTTTATGACTAGTCTTGGTAATGGTTGTTTGATCCTGCTGGAAAAAGACAGAACCTTTTCGCTCACGAGATGATTTTTCATTTTTATTAAAAAAGAGATTTTGAGTTGATTCTTTTTGCTGCTGATTTATATGATTTTTCCCCAGACCTTTGTAATGTTTCATATTTTTGAGGTAAAAGAAGTATACAAAGTATACAGATTGCTACAGACTGGTCTATTTTTGACAGATTCTGTTTTTGTTGAGTTGGTTGCTTGTTTTGATGAAACTATGGTTAGTATCGGGGGGGGGGGGGGGGGGTACTAGCCATGGAAAAGTGAGAATACAGTAGCCCATCATCAATATAGATGGAATTCAAGTTTGCTACAGTACCAAAAGAAGTGATAATTTGTTTTCTTGTACTAATGTTATCACAAGTTTCTGTTTAAGTTTTGTGTTGTGAAGTTTTCAAGTTGTGGATGACGTTCTCATGGACAAAGAGATAAGGAGTGGAAAGAGCTCAAGCTTGGGGATGCCCAAGGCATCCCAAGCCAAAATCAAGGACACCAAAAATCCTAAGCTTGGGGATGCCCCGGAAAGGCATCCCCTCTTTCGTCTTCAATCCATCGGTAACATTACTTGGAGCTATATTTTTATTCACCACATGATATGTGTTTTGCTTGGAGTATCTTGTATCATAGGAGTCTTTTATTTTTGTTGTGTCACAATCATCCTTGCTGCACACCTTTTTGAGAGAGAGAGACATGCACTCATCGTGATTTTGCTAGAATGCTCATAGTGCTTCACTTATATCTTTTGAGCTAGATAATTTTGCTCTACTGCTTCACTTATATCTTTTGAGCTAGATATACTTTTGCTCTTGTGTTTCACTTATATCTTTTGAGCACGGCGGTGCGTGATTTGGTAGTTGGCTTATGCTATGAAAGTAGTCCCAAATGTGCTAGGTACCTAAAGAGGATACAAAAACCTCCATCTTCATGTGCATTGAGTAGAAAGAGAAGTTTCGATTCCTCTCAATTAGTTTTGAGACGTGGATTCGGTAATACTGAGAGTTTTGTTTGTACGGTGTTGTGAATCTAGATATACTTGTGTTGAAGTTAGTGATTCCCGTAGCATGCACGTATGGTGAACCGCTATGTTAGGAAGTGGGAGCATGATTGATCTATTGATTGTCATCCTTTGTGTTGAGGTCGGGATCGCGCGATGGTTTACACCTACCAACCTTTCCCCTCGGAGTATGCGTTTAGAACGTTGTTTCGATTACTAATAAAAACTTTCGCAATAAGTATGTGAGTTCTTCATGACTAATGTGAGCCCATGGTATAGATGCACTTTCACCTTCCACCATTGCTAGCCTCCCTAGTGCCGCGCAATTCTCGTCGGTGCACAAACCCACCAAATTCCTTCCTGAAAACAGCCACCATACCTACCTACTATGGCATTTTCATAGCCATTCTGAGATATATTGCCATGCAACTCCCACCGTTCCGTCTCATGACTTGTGCCGTCACTCTCATATTGCCATTGCATGATCATACTAGATCGTTGCACATCCTGGTACACTACCGGAGGCATTTCCTAGGGAGTCATCACATTGTGATCTTTGAGCTATGAGTAAATAAAAGTGTGATGATCATCATTATTAGAGCATTCACTACAGGAATCAGCTTCTTTGCCGTCTGCCATAGCGGACGGCAAAGAGATCTACACCGACGGCAAAGACCTTTGCCGTCAGCCTCCGGTCGGCAAAGATTCTGCGTCAGCCTACGACGGCATTGTAACTTCTTTGCCGTCTGCCTACCCAAAGCGGACGGCAAAGAGCTTTGCCATCAGCTTTTCACAAGAGCAATTGGCAAAGAGCACGAGAAGGCAGCCGACAGGCGTTGTCTCCGTTAGGGGATAACGGAGGCTTTGTCGTCTGCCTCCCCTCCACCCTTTGCCGTCTGCCGTGGGGCGGCCCTTTGCCGTTTGCTCGCTGATGGCAAAGGGCTTTGCCATCTGCTCGCAGATGGCAAAGAGCCTGTATTGATCCTTTTTTTGTCTGTTTTCTTTTATTTCCCTACATTTTTATACTATATCTATATACATATTTCACAGCATATATAGTTTTAGACATCTTCAACACATATATTTCACAGCATATATATTTCCAACATCATCATAAAATATTTAACAAGCTAGAGAACACAAAGGCTAGCACAATACGTAGTTTCATATAGTTCATCCATATATATACATATATAAGTTTTACATTGTTCGTCAATACAAATGAAAAAACTAAACACTAACAGTCCATCAATGCCAGCTTCCATGAAATGAATCAAATCTCTAAAAAGGAGAGTAATTAAGAAAGTTAGAAGAAGTAGAAGAAGAAAAAAGAGTAAAAGAATAATAAGTAAAAGAAGAAGAAGAGGTAGAAGGTGCATATATGTGGGAATGTTCATTGCATATATGTAGACAACTTGTTAAGGCCTGAGAAAAAAATACTAACATTACAAGAGGCATCTAATGTGAAAATCAATAAGATTACATCTTCTTCCAACCTAATCCGAAGTAAGTGTTTCTTCAACCTTGATACTGCATGTTTGAAATTAGAAGATGGAACATGTTTGGAGGGTGTGCTAAGATAATGTTTATGTCCAGATTTGGTAAGAAACTGAGTACCCACACACATGAGATTGTAACATCTGTAGCCAACTTATTTCTTCATGTAATGTTATTGATAATGTAGGACCATAGCACGGATGCGAACTCGGTAGCTAGCCAATATGCAATGCCTATGCTAATAATCTTCTGTACGAGTAGCTGCAAAGGGTCACTCTGATGACCACATGGCGGCCCTGTCTTTGGGACAGTTGATTACAGTTTGTAGTTTAGGGATAGGTGATCGGTTAATACAATATCTTCAAATAGTTTGTGGTATGACCTCTATCGCTGCTATTGTGCCTTGACCTCAACACTATTTTCCCTTTACTAAATTGCAGGATATATTGCCAATTCAAGAGTGAATAATTTCACATAGTAGTTCTTTTATATATTAGAGCATATATAGATGGTAGACCTAAGGAGGCATGTCTAGGCAAAACGAGTAAGATTAGTTAGTTGAAATATCATGCTAATTGGTGCAGATATACATTGTATGTGTTGCTTCCTTTTTTATTTGGAAAACTTATTACAGTATTGTGTTCGTAGAAAGAATATTTTTAATGGTATCATTATGTGTTGTCTCCATATTTGTAAATCACATCCTTCTCAGTCTCTTTTGTCTCTCACACTTTGATGGGATCTGATTTTCAAGTTTTAATGAGCTGGATGGAATCAATCCACTGAAAGACGAATTCCTGGATGCCATGGAGCCGAAGTTAAATAGTGCAATAATCTGAGTCTGATTTTGTTTTCTCACCTCATATACATATGTATCATTGTATTCTGGTATTAGAAGTTGAAAGTTTTTTATAGTAATATGCATGCTAATTTGTAGTAACTACACATATAGGGTCGAAGATAATGGATATAAGGCATGTGGATGGTCAAATTATTATTTTTGTAATGTCAAACTGTTATTTTGGTAAATATCGTGTTGATTATAAATTCAGTTTGGTGTCCAAATTCACCAGAATTCAAGAAACAACCAACAACATTTTACTTTTCTCTATATACTAAAATAGTAGATTTGAGTATTTTCATTTTAGTAAATGACAAATATAATGAAAATGGGCATGTTTAGAGCAATACAAAACCAAAGGGATGCACAAAAGTGCAACCCCTTGACGACAAGTCTATTTCCTTTATGCATTATTTTACAGTTTAATTTGCACTATATCCGTTCGAGAATAGGCTTTCATATTTTTATATGATAAAAGGAGAAACAATAAACTAGCTAACATAATAATTGTCTATAATGTCTACATGGATATCTATTCTGTTTTGAAAAGTAAACCATCATATTGTATTATCTATGTGATTTTGTGATGCTCTCTCATTATCTATATACAGTAGAATAGGTGGTAGATGAAAGGAAAATAAGAACATTTTCAAACTATATGTTCTATTGTGGAAGGGGATTCACCTTAGAAATTGAGGTTGTTGGAGGGAGATGATGCACCGGGATGCCTGTCGGGGATATACCCCGCAGTGTAACCCGGCTTGGAGTATGACCCGCCAAGGACTTGGCGACTCACCGGCGACTCAGCATTGACCTGGCGGGTGACTCATACTTGTCCCCACAGGCGATTGAGATAAATGACGAAGGCCCAAGGCCCGGCGTACACCCTGGCATAAGGCGACTCATAGAGAGGCCAGGAGGGCCGACTCACATAGAAGGCCCAAGAAGAGGAGAGACTCCCTCACAAAGGAAACAAGACCCGATTAGGATTCAAAAGAGACTAGTCCTATTCCTACTCCTAGTAGGACTCTACATGTAAATCTACCCCTTCCACCTATATAAGGAGGGTTAAGGCGCCCCAAGAGGGACAAGATTCACAACTTAGGTCTAGACAAGACAAATCATGAGATAGACAGATTAGACACCCACGAGATTAGAGGTGTCGAGTCTGCACCCTTGTAATCAAGATCATCATCTCCATCAATGGAACACAAGCAGGACGTAGGCTTTTACCTCCATCGGAGGGGCCGAACCTGGGTAAACTCGCGTCTCTCGATTCCGACCAACCCCTTCAAGCCGCCACATGGTTGCGATGGCCTCACACCTAAGTTCTCTCACGAGGACATCTGCTGTGACAAAACCACGACAGTTGGCGCCCACCGTGGGGCAGATCGTACGGTGGTATTGTGTTCTTGGAGGGATCTTTCTAGGAAACGAGAGGTTTGGGATTTGCCGGATGGAGAAGAGCCAACACGGAAAAATCTACATTAGTTTGAGGCAATGGATAAGCCGTTTCAATGGATAAGCCGTCGCTGCGATTTTTCAGATCACAGATCTCGCCGAGACCGACAGAAGTTTGAGGCAATGGATAAGCCGTTTCTATCACGGACTGCTTACCTCATCATGCGGTAGATCAAACTGTCCATACGGTAAACGTTTTGAGAATTTACTCGGGCTCTCGCTTATAACCGGAAGGAGATTTACCGGTGCACGGCACATCGAATTTATAAAGCCAGCAGACATCAAGTGGTACTCTGACAACCGCAAATTCATTTACACTCGGCGAAGGATCGTATGTTGACCATGGGTTCGGCCGCTCTCTGTTCGCGCCTCTGCTCCAACTTCGCTACCCGACGCGTGCGCAATTTCCCGCGGGCCACGGAGCTAGCCACTCTATCGTCGCATTCTGCCCTCGAGCTGGCCTCACCGCGTGTCGGAGTCCTCGCGTGTCACACCACGCTTGCCTCTGTTGCCTCGAGTCCGAGCTGGGTTTGCTTCACCTTGCGTCCGAGCCCAACTCGCCCACCTGCACGCACCTCATCTCAGTCGCGGATTCGCCTCAACTCGCCCGCCTCCATTTCTTCGTGTCCGAGCCGACTTCGACTCGCCCTCGCCTGCCTTCGCCGCCTCGCGTCCGAGGCTATGATCCGACCTCGTCTCAGCTCGCCTGCATCCGTTGTCGCGCGTCTGAGCCGCCTCGCCTGCGCCTTCACTGCGTTCCATCTCGCTCCGAGTCAGCTGTGCTCCATCTATGGAAAGATTTCCGATATGCTCTAGGCGTGGATTTGCTTCCTCAAAGGAAAGGACCCAGGTGGAGACGTGGTCGAGACTAGCGGGTGCTAGCCCCGTCCGGCTCACACACGCGCTGGAGCAGCCTGCCTAAATCAAAAGTTGAAGAAAGGAAAATTACTGCAGCCTCGATGAGCGGTGGTCTGGGTTCTATCACACGGGATTGGACAGCCTAACAAATCCTCCCAACAAGTATGTGCTTTGTCTTGCCTTAAACCAATGTTTGAAGAAAAAGAGGACACAGAAATCTACATGTCAAATTGTTCCCCGAGGAGGCAATATTCTCCGATTATCAAGGCAACCAAATTTCAAGTCAGGAGATATACTATTTTACAAAGGTACTGCTTCACGGGAAGCCTAATTCCTACGCATATACGAGGAGGCTATCAGAAGATTACTAAAAGAATAAAGGAAGGAGTATTTACGAAGCAAGCTGCGAGCCGGAAAGATATGTGACAACGAATTAAGTCGCCGCCGTCGCGGCCCTGCATGAAGCCGACTCACCTAACCCGCCGCCTGCCGCCGCCATGACTCGCCTCGCCCGCGTCGCCTCACCTTGAGCCGGCTCGCCCCGTCGTGACCTGCCGCGGCTGTTGTAACTCACGTCATCACGCTCTGCCGCTGCCGTCGTGACTCGCCTCGTCACGCCTACCGCCGCCGCCGTTTCTCGCCATGCCACCGCTGCCTTGCCTTGAGCTGGCTCACCCCGTCGCGCCTGCCGCCGCTGTTGTGGCTCGCCTTGCCTTGAGCCGGCTGCGCGCATAGTACTACACCAGACTGCGAAGGGCTGTTGTTGCTATGTTACATAGTACTCCTGCTAGTACTACTTCTTATGTGAAGGTGGAGCTCAAGAGGCGCAGCGTGTTTTCTTCATCACATCAAGCCAAAAGGAAGATAGACTCGTACATTTTATTCCGTCTACCACCGAAAGCCATGCAGGAAATACACAACGTCCCTTAATCCAGGTGATATCCATCCTGTCTATTTTTCATACATGTTAATTCATTCAAAAACAATTACTTTTGGCTTGTAATATTTTACTGTGCAGGACAATTGTTCATTAAAAAAACGGCGTCATATTACGAGTACGAAGCTCGTGTCAATCAACACCCTGGGCGACTCAGTACTCGCGTCATCCTACAGCGTCATGGGCGACTCACCAGCTGTGCCGATTTACAATGACGCGGCCAACTCTCATGTTCGCCCGACCTGCACGCGAGACAAGTTGGGGGTTTTCAAGAGCCATCAAATACAACACGTGAGGTCAAAAGGAAAAAAGCAAGCGTCTTTAGCAAGGATCGAATTCAAGCATCATGGTTGACCTCGCGACAACTTGTGCTGCCCTTTGAGCCGTCGCATCTTCATCCACCGTCGCCGTGCGACCGAGTCGCCTCGCTCCGCCGCGCCTTGAGCCGCCGCGTCACCATCCGCTATCGCCATACGACCCAGCACCTCGCCCGCCTCGGATTCGTCATCAACGCCCATCGTGTCATTACCGGCTCGACCTCGTCGCGCCCGTCGCGCCGAGAGCCGTTGCCATGGGTGTCTCCGCACTTCGCCACTGCGGCCTCCGCTTCGGATGGCCTCCTGCAACGCTCTGGATCGGCCTTGTTGGGCTCCCGCCATACCCAGAAGCCACCATCGTGTCGGCCTCCCACGAGCTTCCGAGCCACCCCGCTGCGCCTGCTTTCTGCCACCATGTATTCGAGCCAGAGTGGTTCTGTTGCGTCTGTTCTTTCTGCCACGAAGGAATCAGCTAGAGATCCATCCATCCTCATGCTGCACACACATCCATCCATCTCATCACACACATTTATCCATCATGCAGCAGGAGGAGAGAAATGTCTATTCACCAGACGCATACAGGACTACAGGAGTACTCACACACCATTCACGCAGCCACTCTCCACATATTTCGATCAACTCCTTTGTGAGTTCGCCATTGCATGCTACAGGACCAAAACAAGTGGGGAGGAAAATTCTACATGCTTTCACGGGATCTAAGTGGCACTTGATGCTACCCACACGGAGGCTATTCACATGATGGTCATGATCCGGGAGACTATTACAAAAGTGGTGTTATGTCACTTGTTCGGAGCCCGGTCAACGACAACAGCGCCGCAACGGTTTCGTGTGTCCGCACAGGTTCACAACACAGCAGCCAGCTCGCGTGTATAACGCTATGATCGGCTCGCATTTACACTGGTTTTCGATGCTACAATCAACACAGTCGAGTCTACATCATGACACTAGTGTTGGGCCTGCTTGATTCGAGCCGCCGTCCCATGGTGTGGTCTATGTCAAATATGACAGATATTTTTTTACGTTTATTCATGGAAAAATACATTAGGTGATATCCATTCTATATATTTTGTCAATTCATATTAATTTTCTTGAAAACAATTACTTCGGTCTGTGATATTTTTTACGCAGGGTAAATTACTCCTTACACCAGTGGCGTCGTGTTGTAAGTACGAAGCTTGTGTCGATCAATGTCACGGGCGATTCAACGCCCGCGCCGGTCTACAACAACACGGGCGATTCAACGCCCGCGCCGATCTACAACAACACGGGTGACTCACCGTCCAAGGCGGCTTACAATGATGCGGCCAACTCTTACGTCCGCGCAACCAAAACAGACAGACGCAAGACGCCGCCCTTACGGCCCGGATTATGACAAACACGTCGGTGCAGATTCGCCTGTACGAGCCGTCCAACAGATGGATGCAAGATGCCGCCGTCCAGATGACATCAACATATCGCCGCAGTGCTTGCTGATACGACCCGCCCAACAGACATGTGCAAGCCATCGTCCCTACGGTCTGTTCTTCATCCACATATTGGTGAAGTGCTCGCATATACGAGCCGCCCAAGAAACGGACGCAAATCGCCGCCCCAATGGTCCGGATTACATGAACCTGCCGGTGCCATGCTCGCCTGTACGAGCCGCCTAACAGAAGGACGCAAGTTGCCACCCTCAGGGTCCGGACAACATCAACTTGCCGGTGCAGTGGCTTTATATCTCGGAGATGGAGCGAGTACCAGTATCTTTTCTCTGCCGGTTTATGCCACAATCAAGTATGGAGACTCTCAAGCCGCCTCCTTGAGTCGACTTAAGACTCGGGGGCTACATGGACATGGCTCGGCAGACTCAACTGGGATGAATCATTCAAAGAACCACGGGTCATTACAGAAAAATTATCATCTTAGGGTGGCGCTTGAGCTTTCTGAATCGCCTCATCCTATCGCGACCTTATGAGCCGACGAAACCTGCATTCTAGGGTGTGTGCTTGAGCTTTCTGACTCGCCTCATCCTGTCGCGACCTTATGAGCCGACGAAACCTGCATTTTAGGTTGTGTGCTCGAGCTTTCTGACTCGCCTCATCCTGTCGCGACCTTATGAGCCGACGAAACCTGCATTTTAGGGTGTGTGCTCGAGCTTTCTGACTCGCCTCATCCTGTCGCCATCTTATGAGCCGACGAAACCTGCATTTTAGGGTGTGTGCTCGAGCTTTCTGACTTGCCTCATCCTGTCGCGACCTTATGAGCCGACGAAACCTGCATTCTAGGGTGTGTGCTCGAGCTTTCTGACTCGCCTCATCCTGTCGCGACCTTATGAGCCGACGAAACCTGCATTTTAGGGTGTGTGCTCGAGCTTTCTGACTCGCCTCATCCTGTCGCGACCTTATGAGCCGACGAAACCTGCATTTTAGGGTGTGTGCTCGAGCTTTCTGACTCGCCCCATCCTGTCGCGACCTTATGAGCCGACGAAATTGCTATTTTTTACATGCATCATATTGCATTGCATCACACATCATACATACATATCATGCCGATCTTCAAACCGGGTCGAAGCATAAATTCTTGCAGGTGCAAATAAATCTTTGAATAGCCAATTTGGCTGGATTTTTATCATGGTATATCATAACGAGTGTTAAATGATTGGGGTTTTTTAAAGTCAGCTCGAAAGAATTGATTATTGTCAAAGAGCCGCCCTATCACATATAATGCCGAGTCATCTAATTGACCGGCCCTTGGATTTCTTCAACTTGTGTTCTGTAGTAAACTACAACACTTATGGATTTCTCCGACATATGGATTTCTCAAGGATATATTTGCCGGGTTACATTGCAACCACGGTCAAGGATTTCTTTTATCACAAAGGCATCATCAGCTCACAGAGTGGATACGATTTTATTCTACAATGGAAGGAATAGCCCCGAGTCGCTGCAGGCACACAACCCGACACTTGGGGGCTACATTATTCAAATAAAGATTACATCAAAGTATGAAAGTCCCATGTCGCTGCAAGCATGCACCATGACACTTGGGGGCTAATGCAATCCGCTTTTCAAATGATCACATCATCAACAGACCCGGCTATTTCAAGAAGATAAGCCGTCCCTAGGGGGTTACAGGTCGCTCATTGTTCAAGTATAGGTTCAAAGAAGAACCGACTCATCATTTTTATAATGACCCGGCCCTTGGGGGCTACACATTGCTGCTCAAAGAGAAGAACAAGGAAGTCCCGAGTCGCCGCAAGCAATCGACCCGTCACTTGGGGGCTACACTATTCAGATCATAATTTTTAAAGTCCCAGGTTGCTGCAGGCAAGACAACTCGGCCCTTGGGGGCTACATCACTAAGTTGTTTCATAGATCATCAGGTTCAAATTGGAGACCCGGCCCATCACGCACTGATGACCCGGCCCTTGGGGGCTACAGGTAATATGGATATATCAAAAAATTGAATAGCACATTTCATTTTGTCATGGAGGTGAAGTATTGGGAGATCGGTTCAACATATTTTAATCTAGTTGAAGCATTGAAAGACCGGCTCAACATCACACAGACTTGTCAATTGGAGTTCACTTGTTTGACGGGGCACTACTAACAAACATGACCCGCCATTGTCAATCATAACCCGCCGAAGCAGGAGAAGTTGGTTCAACATTGTGTGGATTTCTTGTTCCCAAATTTTTATCAAGCCAAAGCATTGGAGGCCGACTCAATCGCATATGTATTTTATTGCAAACGACACGTACCAACAAGATGATTGTGAAGACGGCTCGTTATTATGACGAAGAAACCTGGATTTTTCCACGAGCCACTTCAGTAAAATCAAGCCGGCTAGAGGAGCAAGCCGGTCCCTTAACTTATTTATTATTCTTATTTCAGAAGCTTGCCATGAATAAATTCAAGCTAACCTTGGGGGCTAATGTCGGGGATATACCCCGCAGTGTAACCCGGCTTGGAGTATGACCCGCCAAGGACTTGGCGACTCACCGGCGACTCAGCATTGACCTGGCGGGTGACTCATACTTGTCCCCACAGGCGATTGAGATAAATGACGAAGGCCCAAGGCCCGGCGTACACCCTTTCATAAAGCGACTCATAGAGAGGCCAGGAGGGCCGACTCACATAGAAGGCCCAAGAAGAGGAGAGACTCCCTCACAAAGTAAACAAGACCCGGATTAGGATTCAAAAGAGACTAGTCCTATTCCTACTCCTAGTAGGACTCTACATGTAAATCTACCCCTTCCACCTATATAAGGAGGGGTAAGGCGCCCCAAGAGGGACAAGATTCACAACTTAGGTCCAGACAAGACGATCATGAGATAGACAGATTAGACACCCACGAGATTAGAGGTGTCGAGTCTGCACCCTTGTAATCAAGATCATCATCTCCATCAATGGAACACAAGCAGGACGTAGGCTTTTACCTCCATCGGAGGGGCCGAACCTGGGTAAACTCGCGTCTCTCGATTCCGACCAACCCCTTCAAGCCGCCACATGGTTGCGATGGCCTCACACCTAAGTTCTCTCACGAGGACATCTTCCGTGACAAAACCACGACAATGCCCCTCTCCCCGACATCAAAGATTGATGTGGCGGCGGCAGCCGATGGCGTTGCGGTTGGAAGTGGCTACTGCTCCTCAACAGCGACGGCGGGAAGTTGCTGCTGCTCCTCTCCAGCAGCAACGGGAACAACAACAGGGGCGGGCGACTCATCCGTGGGCGTGGGGAGATCCGGCCCCGGCGGCTCCCTGGCTTGGTTCATCGGGCCGCGCCACGCTGCCGGCCTCGACGGAGACATTGCCGAAGGCCATGGACTCGAGGCGCTCCAGGTCGGCGCCCACGACTCTGGTGACCGGCTTCTGCCACTTCCACTGTAACATGTTGAAGGAATCAGCACTGTAAGTAAAAGCGAGTAGAAAGAATGAGTAGAAAGAAGGACTCGAAAGCATTTCCGTCTGTAATACCCGGCCAAAGGCCCATCTCTATTAATGTGCTCAGCTCTCTCGCACCATGCAAAGAGAGCGACATGATATCAAAATAAAATGTGATCTATCCGCATTGCATATTACATGGTGGTGTGACCTTAGCCAATTACGAACAACCAACTACAAAGCCGACAGTGTTCTAGTTTCATTGATAAATTGCAAGTCAGGTCACACGCACAACTTTGTCTATAGTTGACAGAACATATAACGAAAGAACTAACTAGACAAACTAAGCACTATGGCACTAGACAGACCGTCAGGTTATATGTAGTTTGTCATGTCAGATAGAATGTATCCCGTCTGTACATGCTACTTAGGCTCTCTCTTTCCTACAAGGCGGTTGTAATGCCAAATACTAAGGTGCTGACGATAGATTCCTTTTATCACTGATCGGTATATCTTCCCATTTGATTCTGTAAAAGCCACAAAATAAATTGGCATGACATGGTAGGTACCATGAGCTCGCATACCTATACAACACATGGCAAAATTAAAAGCAAAATGCGCTGCTTACCTCCGGATGTTAATAGATAGAATTGGCTCTAGAACACAACTACCTCCCCTTCTCTGTCGCTCATAGTCATCCCTGATGCAGGCTCCTCTTCTTCTACTACTTCTTTGGGTAAAGCTTTGAATAAAAGAAAAAAGAATGAGCACTAATTTGCACTGTCAGGCCAGAGAGAAGAGAATTAAGCTAGCTAATTATGTCCAAGTCTACAGAAACCTGGCTGAGTAAGAGAAAAGAACTTACGAATCCGCTGCCAACGAAGGATGGGACGGTTAGGATGGCTAGCTAATTATTATCTCCTTCGGTGTCAGCCGACCCCCTTATGATCTGCACAACACCACGACAAGAAAGCATCAACCACCGTTTGCCTGCCACTTATATATTTGAACTGCATAATACGAAAATTTAGTGATGGCCCGAGAGATGCAGAGCGTATTTACCTCTACCAATTCATCATCCACGGCGTCTTTGTTTCCGTAGACACACATCAAGATGTTCTTCAGATTCTTCCTGTTTCAGCTCAGGAATCAGTATATACATCAGAGTCAACATTAACAAACAAAGTCAACATTTCAGAGTGAGTAAAATGACTACAGATGTTGATTAACCACTGTAACTAAGCTTGATTGATTAGATTAAAGGAGAAGCTAATATCTGCCTGGTGAAAAACAAAGAAGGTTCCCATCTAAATCATTCAGAAGTAGGTATTCGTGCAACTTGCACAACCTCGTCCAAGAACTACAGGATCAACTGCTTACCACAAAACTAGATAACTTCCGAGCGCTGCTCGAACGCAAGGGGGGCTTGCCAGATTCGCCCGCGGAGGAAGGAGACGCACCTGCGCGATCTGTGCTTCGAGTGCCGTCGCGCGGGGGGGGGGGGGGGGGCGAGGGCTCGGCAGATCAGGCCGGAGTTGGTGGGGCAAGCAGGGGCGGAGGCGTGGCACCCGTGTTGATTGAGTGACTTCCCCACCGTCTCCGCCACCCCCGCGGCAGCCGCCCCGCCGGCCCCGACCACCTCTATCGTGTCCTCGAGGGCCTCGAACTTCGACGCCATGGCGGGATCGGGCTCTGTGGATTGGGTCGGGGAGGGAGGGAAGGGGAGGGGTGTTGGAGGACGCTGGACGCAGGGTTGGCCCGGGGGACCTTGTCGCGGGGGGCGTTTTTGACTCCGCTGGAGGGTGGCGACACGGTGGTGGTGGTGTGGCGGCGCGGGGAGGAGAGGCGGATTGGGGAGATAAAGAGTGGGGATTGGGGGAGAGGGCAGATGGGGGGCGTTAGTAGCCGTCCTCTTTGCCGTCCGCCTTGTATCAAGCTCACTGCACAGAGGCCTGGAGGCGGACGACAAAGAGGTGGGGGATGTGGGGGTGGAGACGACCGTTAATCAAGAGGAGAACCCAACCCTTTGCCATGAGCCTTGTTTTAGTCTGTCGTCTACCCGCAGAAGGCAAAGGGCTGGCACCTCTTTGTCGTCTGCCTTTGTGTCCTTTGCCATCTGCGAGCTGACGGTAAATAAAAGGCAGATGGCAAACCATTTCTATGCCATGAGCCTCCTCTTTGCCGTCTGCCACGTGTAAGCTGACGGCAAAGAACTTCTTTGTCGACCGCCAACAAATGGCAAAGATTAGGCACATGGCAAATTATCTATTTCCAGTACTGATTGTCCCATGTGAGGAAAAAAAGAGTCCAAAGAGCCCAAAAACATAAAAAAGAGAAAAGAAAAAAATAGGCCTAAGAGCCCATATAAAAAAAAAGAGAAATGAGAGAAAAGAGAGAAGGGACAATGCTACAATCTTTTTCCACACTTGTGCTTCATGTTAGCACCATGTTCTTCATGATTGAGAGCTTCTTGCTTTGTCACTACCATATGCTAGTGGGAATCTTCGTTTTATGACTTGGCTTGTATATTCCAATGATGGGCTTCCTCAAAATTGCCCTAGGTCTTCGTGAGCAAGAAAGTTGGATGCACACCCACTAGTTTTCCTCTTGAGCTTCCACATACTTATAGCTCTAGTGCATCTCTTGTATGGCAATCCCTACTCATTCACATTGATATCTATTAATGGGCATCTTCATAGCCTATTGATACGCCGAGTCAGTGTGACCATCTCCTCGTTTTTGTCTCACAACCACAACCACACTCTATTCCACCTAAAGTGCTATATCCATGGCTCACGCTCATGTATTGCGTGATAGTTATAAAAAGTTTGAGAAAGTAAGAGTGCGAAAACAAGTACTTGGCAAATTCTGGGGTTGTGCATGATTTACATTCGTTCTGTGAGGATGATGGAGCATAGCCATACTATATGATTTTGTAGGGATACCTTTCTTTGGCCTTGTTATTTTGAATGTTCATGATTACCTTGCTAGTTTGCTTGAAGTATTACTGTTTTCATGTCAATAGCAAACTATTGTTTTGAATCTTACGGATGTGAACATTCATGTCACGTGAAACAAGTTGCAAAGGACAACTATGCTAGGTAGCATTCCACATCAAAAATTTGTTCTTTATCACTTCCCTACTCGAGGACGAGCAGGAGTTAAGCTTGGGGATGCTTGATACGTCTCCAACGTATCTATAATTTTTGATGGTTTCATGCTATTATCTTGTAAAACTTTGGATGTTTTGCATGCCTTTCATTTATCTTCTGGGACTAACTTATTAACTCAGTGCCAAGTGCCAGTTCCTGTTTTTTTTCATGTTTTTGACCCCTTTCAGAGGAGATTTTGAAACGGAGTCCAAACGGAAGAAAATCATCGAAAAGAATTTTTTGGAACGAAAGAAGATCGGAGAACTTGGGAGCCAAGCCAGAAGAGCCCCAGGTGCCCCACAAGCCCCCACCCCGCGGCCAGGGGGGCCCCACCATCCAGGCTTGTGGGCCCCCTGGAGGTCCCCTGACCTAGTTCTTGTGCCTATATATTCCCAAAGAAATCAAGAGACGATCGCAATTACTTTTCTGCCGCCGCAAGCTTCTGTCTCCGCAAGATCCCATCTGGGGCACGTCCTAGTGCCCTACTGGAGGAGGGATTCGGATACGGAGGGCTTCTTCATCAACACCATGATCTCTCTGATGATGCGTGAGTAGTTCACCATAGACCTACGGGTCCATAGCTAGTAACTAGATGGCTTTTTCTCTCTCTTGGATCTTCAATACAAAGTTCTCCATGGTCTTCATGGAGATCTATCCGATGTAATCTTCTTTTGCGGTGTGTTTGTCGAGATCCGATGAATTGTGGATTTATGATCAGATTATCTATGAATCTTATTTGAGTTTCTTCTGATCTCTCTTATGCATGATTTCATATCCTTGTAATTCTCTTCGAGTTGTGGGTTTTGTCTGGCCAACTAGATCTATTATTCTTTTAACGGGAGAAGTGCTTGCTTTTGGGTTCATACCGTCGGTGACCTCACCCAGTGACAGAAGGGGTAGCCAGGCACGCATCGTGTTGTTGCCATCAAGGGTAAAAAGATGGGGTTTTCATCATTGGTTTGAGATTATCCCTCTACATCATGTCATCTTGCTTAAAGCGTTACTCTATTTGTCATGAACTCTATACACTAGATGCATGCTGGATAGCGGTCGATGTGTGGAGTAATAGTAGTAGATGCAGAAAGTATCGATCTACTTGTCTAGGACATGATTCCTATATGATAGATCATTGCCTTAGATATCGTCATGACTTTGTACGGTTCTATCAATTGCTCGACAGTAATTTGTTCACCCACCGTGATATTTGCTATTATGAGAGAAGCCTCTAGTGAACACTATGGCCCCCAGGGTCTACTCCACACCATATTTTCAGCCTTAAACTTTTTACTTCGTTGCACTTTCCGCCTTCAGATCTCACTTTGCAAACAATCTTGAACGGATTGACAACCCCTTTGAAGCGTTGGGTGCAAGCTTGTTTGTGTTTGCGCAAGTACTTTGGACTTGACGAGGCCCTGCTTCTGGTTCGATACCTTGGTTCTCAAACTGAGGGAAATAATTACTGCTCGTGTGCTGCATCACCCTTTCATCTTGAAGGAAAAACCGACGCAAACCAGAGAAGTAACAAGAAGAATTCCTAAGCACCAGGGAAGGACTTTTGTTGCCGCAGCATTAATACTCGAGAATATTCTTTGGCTCCCCTTGAGTCGAATCAATAAATTTGGGTTGAATATTCTACCCTCGAAAACTGTTGCGATCCCCTATACTTGTGGGTTTTTGATAACCCACAAGTATAGGGGATCGCAACAGTTTTCGAGGGTAGAGTATTCAACCCAAATTTGTTGGTTCGCCAAAGGGGAAGCGAAAGAATATTCTCAAGTATTAGCTGCTGAGTTTGTCAGATTCAATCACACCTGAAAGATTAGTATCTGCAAGCAAAGTATCAGTAGCAAAGTGGTATGATAGCAACGGTGCCAGAAACGATATCTTGACGGTAGACTATTCCTAACTGTTGTATCAATGGCGCCAGTAGGTAGCACGTGAGCGGATAACTATTCTTCCCCGACAACAGTGTCGGAAAAGATCTTGCAACAAGTAACAACGAAGTAGCAAGGAACAGCAGTAGCAGCAGCAACAAAGTAACAGCAGTAGCAATAGTAGTAGCAAAGTGGCCCAATACCTTTTGTAGCAAGGGACAAGCCTAGACAAAGTAACGTAGCAAGGACTAGTAGTAAAAGACTCGTAGGCATTGGATCGGTGATGGATGAGTATGGCGGATGTGATTCATCATGTAACAGCTGTAACACGGAGAGATAAGTAACTAGCTCCCGTTCGTCAATCTAATGTAGGCATGTATTCCGTATGTAGTCATATGTGCTTAGGGAAAAGAACTTGCATGACATCTATTGTCCATCCCTCTCGTGGCAGCGGGGTCCTAATGGAAATTACGAGATATTAAGGTTCTCCTTTTAATAAATAATCGGACCGACACATTAACACGTGGTGAATACATGAACTCCTCATACTATGGTCATCTCCGGGAGTGGTTCCGGCTATTGTCACTCTGGGGTTGCCGGGTCATAACACATAGTAGGTGACTACAACTTGCAAGATAGGATCTAAAACACACATATATTGGCGACAACATAATAGGTTCAGATCTGAAATCATGGCACTCAGGCCCTAGTGACAAGCATTAAGCATAGCCAAGTAGTAGCAACATCCATCTAGAACATAGTGGGTACAAGGGATCAATCCCTGTCAAAACTAACTTGATTACATGATAGATCTCATCCAACTCATCACGTCTAGCAAGCCTACGATGAGATTACTCACGAACGATGAAGAGCATCATGGAATTGTCGATGGACGAAGGTTGATGATGACGATGGCGACGATCTCCCCTCTCCGGAGCCCAGAACAGACTCCAGATCTGCCCTCCAGATGAAGAACAGGAGGTGGGGGCGCCTCCGTATCGTAAAACATGATGAAACTCTCTCTGATTTTTTTCCGGGCGAGACGGAAGATATAGAGCTGAGTTTGGGGGCGGTGGTGCCATGTGGGCCCCACAAGCCCTCACGACGCGACCTAGGGGGTGGCCGCGGCCTGTGGGCTTGTGGCCCACTCGCACGCCCCCTCCGGTGGATCTTTGCGCACGTATTTTTCTTTTATTCTAGAAAAATTCTCTGAAAATTTTCAGGACATTCCGAGAACATTTATTTCTGCACAAAAACAACACCATGGCAATTCTGCTGAAAACAGCGCCAGTCCGGGTTAGTTCCATTCAAATTATGCAAATTAGAGTACAAAATAAGGCAAAAGAGTTCGTAAAAGTAGATACAACGGAGACCTATCAATTATCAAGACCTTTTTCTGGCCCGTTGCCGGGGAGCATAGCTTTATTATCTGAGTCACTTGGAATTTATATCTGTTGATCACAATGAAGAATCTGAAAGACGCTAAAACCAAGATATACCACTCAACTATGAGGACAGGTAAGGAACTGCCATCTAGCTCTGCACTTGATTCGCCGTTTGTTATGAGTAAATTTGCGACACCACCACCTGCTACTGAATCTAATATGTCGCAAGTAATTGATGATGCTACTTCTGCTATGCATGTTGCTTATGATGATACTTTGCTTGATACTATTGTGCCACTTGGTGAATTTCTTGATGAACAAATTGCTAGAGTGAATGCTGAAACTGATGATATTGGTGAATCTGATAAAATTAGTGAAACTTAACACTATGATGCACCATCTAGACATAGGAAAGAATTTGAAAGATGAAATATATATGATGACACGGATAACTGAATTGAATTCACCGGAAAAGATGACTAGAATGAATAAAGATGAACACGAAGCTCCTCAGAATCTTCACAATGAATCACCGGATACCACACAGAAGAGAAGATAGCGGAAGCAACAATGGAAAGAAAGGCACTAGGATGATAATCTAATCACTTAAGAAAAGGGCGGGAGGGCGGGGAAAAACAAAGACCACTTGGGACAGATGAGATGAAATCCGGAAGAAATGAAAGATTGATCTTGCAAATCTTGAAGAAGATTGAATTCACTAAAGAGAAGCACACCGTTTGGAAAAGAATTGACAAGACAACTTCGGTTGAAAGAATTAATAAGATAATTGATTAAGCAAAAGAATTAGCATTCTCATAAAAATATGAGAACACCTGTGGGAAAGATGTGAATTCACCAGTTGACATCGAAGCAACTCGAATTACCATACTCCAACAAAACAAAGGGATGAGGCTTATGAAACAAGCTAGAACAAATTCATGATAGAGATTTCATCCGATATTTACGTGGATAGGATCGCACAAGCTCTATCCTACAGTAGCCATCATCTGCAAGGCAGTGCACACGACATACGAAGCGTCCCCGAGTCGTAGCAAGCTACAAGCACTCTGTAAGACACAGCGAGAACCTTTGTAAAAGATTGTCCTATAAGTAACTACTTGAATTCCCACCTAAGAACTCCCGAAATTTTCTGGTCATGCAATCTGGTCCACGGATACAAGGAAAAGTTTCACTCAACTCCTATACTAACCCGTCCAGTGTATCACATCGGTCAACACATAACCAGAGATCTCGGAAACTCATCTATCTCAGATCCTCGTAATCACAATGATACTAAGTATGGCGATACATCCGGATCTATCTCCACCAGTACTGGGGAAGCCAGACTCCTCTCGCCACTACTAGTATTGAAGCAATTTCGAACATCCTCCGTCCTCAGATACTAAGAAATCTGAATGATAGCGACGTGCTCAAGAATACCCTGGAGGTCAACTCCCCGGAAGAAATCAAGTCACACACGAGGCACTAAGACAGAACTCCGTCACATCTACATCATATAGATTCCAAAAATATCCACGTGATCCTAAAAAAATTTGAGTGAGAAGAGGAGTAGAATTAAAATTATTACGTCAAGATTCCTCACCAGAGCATAGAAGAGGAGAAAAAAGAATCCTACTCTCCGATATATAACTAGACTCAAAGTAGTTTTTCACTAGACTCGACTCGGCCAAGTTCAATCAATCAAGGGGGCTCCACGGTCGGTACTGCTCCGATACCAACTTGTAACGTCCAAGATGCGATCCTATCCTTATTTTGGCAGAAGGGCCTCAACAGGGATAGAAGCGCATCTCGTCGTTTCGCAAGAAAGGATATCGTTACAAGTACATGTACTGAAAAGAAGAGATATATAGAATTGGCTTAGACTGGCCACAAGCTACGTCAGAGTCACATCAGTACAATACATAAATTTCACGAAGAAGAGCAGGGTCCGACTACGAACGAAAACAAACGAGAAAAGAACTTCGTCCATTCTTGCTATCCCAGGCTGTCAGCCTCGATCCCATCCTAGATCGATGATGAAGAAGAAGAAACTCTAAATGAACAATCAACATGCTCGCGTCAAGTAACCCTTTACTTGTACATGCAACTAGTGTTGTAGTAATCTGTGAGTCACAGGGGACTCAGCAATCTCATTTCCAAAGGTATCAAGACTAGCAAAGCTTAATGGGTGAGGTATGGTTAAGTCGTGAGGCTGCAGCAAGCGACTAAGCATTTATTTAGTTGCTAACTTACAAGTACAAGAATAAGAGGGGGATGATCTATCCATAGCGGACGTGAACTACTGACGATCAAATGAATGATCCTGAACACCTACTTACGTCACACATAACCCCACCGTGTCCTCGATCGGAGAAGGAGCTCACGAAAGAGACAATCATGGTTACGAACTCAGTTGGCAAGTTTTAATTAAGCTTACTTCAAGTTATCTAGAACCGTATGTTAAACAAAGTTTCCACGTTGCCACATAACCATGGGCACGGCTTTCTGAAAGATTTAACCCTACAGGCGTGCTCCAACTAGTCCATCACAAACTACCACACGCTGTGACGGAATGACCTCGATCAGGGATAACCCGTGATCTCCTCGGATTCCTATGGGAAAACCTCAACCTCGAGTTAGCTCAAAGCATCCTTGGAATCCCTCGCACGAGGCGCTCGATAAAGGTAAAACAAGTCCAGCAAGGCCGCCCGACGTGTCGACAATCCCAATAGGAGCCGCGTATCTCGTTCTCAGGGCACAATCGGATGAGCGCAGCGTATAGTGGCCTGATAGAAATCACTCGAGTTGCCCTGGGTTGGCCCCACACACGACTCTGTTTAGGACCAACACCATCAACACTGGCCCTTCCTGTATTATGTTGAATTACTCCTTGGGTAGCGCTAACTCCCTATGTTTTTCAGTATTAACAGAATTATTATGTTGGGCAAATATAGTACCAATGTTGGGCCTTGCCAGACGAGCTTTATCCTAAAAGGAGAATCTAGGGGGTCCCCATAACAACCCCAGGCATGTTAGGAGTGCTCATTTACGGAACATAACAACGGTAGCCAAAAACTAAGGCGGCAAAGGTGGAACAAAATACCAGGCTAGAAAGGCCGAGCCTTCCACCTTTTACCAAGTATATAGGCGCATTAAATTAAATAGCAATTAATAGGGTGATATAAAAAGGAACCCATGTTATCACATGGAAGCAACTGCGTCTGCAACTAGCAACGCTAACACAAGGTTAAGCAAGCGGTAACATAGCCAATCAGTGGTTTGCTAGGTTATGAACAGGTTGAAGGTTTTCATGGCACTGTTGGGAGGCTGATATTTAACAGGTGGTAGGCAGCGAGACATAACGATAGAAACGATAAAACTAGCATGGTAATGATAGTAATGGTATCTGGGAAAATGGTCATCTTGTGTGAGATCTCGCTTGGAAGAAGAATGACTCCGTGAAGCAGACGAACCGACGTAGTCGAACGGGTCCTCACATTCCGACACGCTTGCGAAACTCTATCGAGACGAAGCAAACCGGAAACAAGCATCAACACAGATATTCACAACGGCACATGCACGACATGATGCAATTCAAATATGATGCATGATCAGCTAGAGTTATGCAGGGTATGGCATGGGAATTCACACAATCAAACACTACACATTAAGTGAAGTTCAATATGCAACGAGTTACATATTGACGAAACTCCACATCCAAATTATTTTAGTTCTATCCCGATTAGGTACACGGCAATATTAAATCTTGGTTAAACATGGCAAGATGTGAAGCGTAATTAAGCTGTCTATCTAGGCATTTTAAATAAGGTCGGAAATGACATATAGCATCTCCAAAATGACTCCACAGGTTAAATTAGAATTATGTCCAGATCTGAACTAACATGTTTTAATACTTGTTAAACATCAAAATAAAGTGGTTCACGTGATTCTACGCATCATTCCAATCAATTTACACATAGAGATCATTGCAAACGGGGCTACGGTTTAAAAGATATGATCAACGCAAGATATGATGTCATGAATGCAATATGTATGCAATGGCAGCCACAAACATTCTAAAACATACAAGAAGAAAAATAATATAAACGTACACGAGATTCCTAGAAAGTTTTATATAGAGCACGATCAAAATGGAGCAACGGTTCAACAAATACAAAATACGCAAGAAATAGTCATAATCTATTAAAAACAACATGGCATTTCCTACACCCCAAAACAACAAACTACATAATCTAGAATGGTCAAACAAAGCATGAGACAGTAGTGGTCAAGGTGCACAACAACACACTACTAAATATTACTAGCATGGAAGCATGGAAAACTAGGAAAACAACTCACAAAATGGCATCTCACACACAGTTTCAAACTTAGTGAAAATAACACTGTTGACAGTGCAGTTTTCGATCTGAAGGCATATTGGCAGTAGCAAAACTATATTCTATGGGGCACCGAATGACATAAAAATTTACAGCATGCTAGAGAGTCTTAAGGACTACAAATAACTCCATTGCACGAACCCCAAAGGAGCTATAGATGACTAGAAAACTCATGCAAATACATCAACAGAATATAACAGATTTCAGACTTAGAAATATTTCAGCACCTTCAAATCAGCACTATTTTCTAGCATGTTGGCGACAAGCAAACAACACCTAAACATGGATTTCTAAAGCAACCAAAATTACCAGGGGCTAGCCTACATATCCAAGCGCATATCTCTAGTTCACAGCTCATGCATATCACGCACGGAATAAATCACACAAAATAAATAAAGGGGCAACATGGCAAAATATCATGCACGCAAACTTACTCAAAAGGTAAAACTAAATGCACAGTTAAATTCTATGGATTTTTCTACCCCGAAAACATATATAATATGTGGGGTTCGAAAAATAAAACTAACGCCACACATATATGCGAGAATATGGCCTAAACCCGACATAGCAAACTATTGATAGCTCCTACATGCAAAAATGCAAGCAACTACTCTATAATACATGGCAAAGGGTCACGAACATCGTGGAGTTTTTATCTAAGGGATTTGAACAATCCGGTGGCGCACAAAAATAACTACAGGATATCTAACATATTAGGACAGCACGCAATCTAGGCAAATGGCAGGTCAAACCACTTCAAACATGCATGCAAGTGGTAAAATATGATTCTACGCGAAAAATACACAAGTTACATATTTAAATCACTGCGATCCGACGCACGGTTTAAAATCTATGGTGTTTGAAATATCTACAACTTCCTGAAATTAATAAATCGCCAAATAAAATGACATCTCCATGGGCCGAATTACAACAAGGCCCGAGCGCAACACAGCTAAATATCGCCTGGGGCTAGGGATAGGGCTTGCGGGAACTCACCTAAGTGGGCTCGGCCCAGGGCGACGGAGGGGCCACGGGAGGCTGGCACGGGGTGGGCGGGCAGGCCTGGCTGCTACTGGGCCGAGGGAGGGAGGCCGGCCCAGGGCGAGGCGCGGTCAACGGGGCCGCTCCCCGATCTGGATCCCGATCCAGATCGAGAGCGAGGGGTCGCGACGGCGCCCTGTGATACGTCTCCAACGTATCTATAATTTTTGATGGTTTCATGCTATTATCTTGTGAAACATTGGATGTTTTGCATGCCTTTTATATATTTTTTGGGACTAACTTATTAACTCAGTGCCAAGTGCCAGTTCCTGTTTTTTCCATCTTTTTGACCCTTTTCGGAGGAGATTTTGAAACGGAGTCCAAACGGAATAAAATCCCCGAAAATATTTTTTCCGTAAAGGAAGAAGATCAGGAGACTTAAGAGCCAAGGCAGGGGGGCCCAAGGGCCCCACAAGCCCCCACCCCGCGGCCAAGGGGGAGGCCGCGGCCCCCTAGACACCCTTTGCCCTAGGTTTTGCACCTATATATCCCCAAAAATTCCACAAAAAACCAGGAGATCATCGAAAGTACTTTTCCGCCGCCGCAAGCTTCTGTCTCTGCAAGATCCCATCTGGGGCACGTTCTGGTGCCCTGTCGGAGGGGGGATTCAGATACGGAGAGCTTCTTCATCAACACCATGACCTCTCCGATGATGCGTGAGTAGTTCACCACAGACCTATGGGTCCATAGCTAGTAACTAGACGGCTTCTTCTCTCTCTTGGATCTTCAATACAAAGTTCTCCATGATCTTCATGGAGATCTATCCGATGTAATCTTCTTTTGCGGTGTGTTTGTCGATGTCCGATGAATTGTGGATTTATGATCAGATTATCTATGAATCTTATTTGAGTTTCTTCTGATCTCTCTTATGCATGATTTCATATCCTTATAATTATCTTCGAGTTGTGGGTTTTGTTTGGCCAACTAGATCTATGATTCTTGCAATGGGAGAAGTGCTTGGTTTTGGGTTCATACCGTGCGGTGACCTCACCCAATGGCAGAAGGGGTAGCGAGGTACGCATCGTGTTGTTGCCATCAAGGGTAAAAAGATGGGGTTTTCATCATTGGTTTGAGATTATCCCTCTACATCATGTCATCTTGCTTAAAGCGTTACTCTGTTCGTCATGAACTCAATACACTAGATGCATGCTGGATAGCGGTCGATGTGTGGAGGAATAGTAGTAGATGCAGAAAGTATCGGTCTACTTGTCTCGGACGTGATGCCTATATGTATGATCATTGCCTTAGATATCGTCATGACTTTGCGCGGTTCTATCAATTGCTCGACAGTAATTTGTTCACCCACCATGATATTTTCTATTTTGAGAGAAGCCTCTAGTGAACACTATGGCCCCCGGGTCTACTGCACACCATATTTTCAGGCTTACACTTTTTACTTCGTTGCACTTTCTGCCTTCAGATCTCACTTTGCAAACGATCTTGAAGGGATTGACAACCCCTTTGAAGCGTTGGGTGCAAGCTTGTTTGTGTTTGCACAGGTACTCTGGATTTGACGAGACCCTCCTACTGGATCGATACCTTGGTTCTCAAACTAAGGGAAATACTTACTCCTCCTGTGCTGCATCACCCTTTCCTCTTTTAGGGAAAAACCGATGCAAACAAGAGAAGTAGCAAGAAGAATTCCTGGCATTGCCGGGGAAGGACTTTTGTTGCCGTAGCAGAAGAATTTCTGGCGCCGTTGCCGGGGAGGAAGATCAAGTCAAGAACTCATCCAAGTAGGTGTCGCAAATTCATCTCTTGCATTTACTGTGTTTGCCAGTTGCCTCTCATTTTCCTCTCCCCACTTCACCAATTTGCCTTTTCTGTTTGCCTTTTTTGTTTGCCTTTTCGTTCGCCTTTTTCTCGCTTGCTCTTTATTCGCTTGTGTGCTTGCTTGCTTGCCGAAGTCACCATGAACGAAAACACCAAACTTTGTGACTTCTCGAATAGTAATAATAATAATAATTTTATTAGTACTCCGATTGCTCCCGCCACTAGTGCGGAGTCATACGAAATCAATGCCGCTTTGCTGAATCTTGTTATGAAAGAGCAATTCTCCGACCTTCCTTGTGAAGATGCCGCATCCCATCTCAATACCTTCATTGAGCTTTGCGATATGCAAAAGAAGAAAGATGTGGATAATGACGTGATTAAATTGAAGCTTTTTCCTTTCTCGTTGCAAGATCGCGCAAAAACTTGGTTTTCTTCTTTGCCCAAAAATAGTATTGATTCTTGGGATAAGTGCAAATATGCTTATGTATCCAAGTATTTTCCGTCGGCTAAGATCATCTCTCTCCGTAATGACATCATGAATTTCAAGCAACTTGATCATGAACATGTTGCACAATCTTGGGAGAAAATGAAATTAATGATTAGAAATTGTCCCGCTCATGGCTTGAGTCTTTGGATGATTATTCAAATCTTTTACGCTGGCTTGAATTTCGCTTCTAGAAATATCTTGGACTCCGCCTCAGGTGGAACGTTCATGGAAATCACGTTAGGGGAAGCCACAAAGGTCTTAGACAACATCATGACCAACTACTCTCAGTGGCACACTGAAAGGTCACCTACTAGTAAGAAGGTACACGCTATAGAAGAAATTAACTCGTTGAGTGCTAAGATGGACGAGTTAATGAATTTGGTTGCTAGTAGAAGTGCTCCTTTGGATCCTAATGATATGGCCTTGTATTCTTTGATTGAGAGTAGCAACGCTAGCTTGGACGTTAATTTTGTTGGTAGGAATAACTTTGGCAACAACAATGCTTTTAGAGGAAACTATGTTCCTTGGCCTTTTCCTAGTAACTCCTCTAATAATTTTGGCAACTCCTACAACAATACTCATGGAAATTACAATAGATTACCCTATGATCTAGAGAGTAATATCAAAGAGTTCATCAACTCTCCAAATATTTTCAATGCGTCCATAGAGGAAAAGCTACTCAAAATTGACGATTTGGCTAAGAGCGTTGATAGAATGTCTAGTGATGTTGATGCTTTGAAAGTTAGATGTGCTCCTCCCAAAATCAACGTGGATGAAACTTTGAAAGCTATGCGTGTTTCCATGATTGAGAGCCAAGAAAGAACCGCCCAAATTCATGATAGACATGAATGGCTTAAAAAGGCGTGTTCTCGTGATGAGAATCACGAATATTTTAAAGTGCTTGGTGTGACTCCCATTGAATCTTTGTTTTCTTGTGTCAAACCTAATGATTATGGGGCTGGATATGAATCCACTTTGGTTGAAAAGTGCCCCAATGATTCGGAGTCCATCTATCTTGATGCTAAAAGCATTGAAAGGGGAGTAGAAGATGTTAAAACTTTGAGTAGTAATGAAATAACTATCGTGGATTTCAAGGAATTCAATTATGATAGTTGCTCCTTGATTGAATGCATTTCTTTGATGCAATCCATGTTAAACTCTCCACACGCTTATAGCCAAAACAAGGCCATTACCGATCATATCGTCGAAGCTATGATAAAATCTCTTGAAGAGAAACTTGAATTGGAAGTCTCTATCCCTAGAAAGCTTCATGATGAGTGGAAACCTACCATCAAAATCAAATCAAAAACTATGAATGCAATGCTTTGTGTGATTTGGGTGCTAGTGTTTCTGCGATTCCAAAGTCTTTATGTCATGTTCTGGGATTTAATGAGATTGAAGAGTGTTCTCTTAATTTGCATCTTGCTGATTCTACTGTCAAGAAACCCATGGGAAGGATCAATGATGTTCTTATTATTGCAAATAGGAACTATGTATCCGTGGATTTCATTGTGTTTGACATTGATTGCAATCCTATATGCCCTATTATTCTTGGTAGACCTTTCCTAAGGACTACTGGTGCTATCATCGATATGAAGGAAGGGAATTTTAGATTTCAATTTCCTTTAAGGAAGGGCATGGAACACTTTCCTAGAAAGAAAATAAGATTGCCTTATGAATCCATGATGAGGGCCACTTATGGTTTGAGCACCAAAGACGACGATACGTGATTCTATCGCTTTTATTCCTAGCTAAGGGCGTTAAACAATAGTGCTTGTTGGGAGGCAACCCAATGAATTTATCTTTTTATTTCTATTTTTTTGCGTTCACACCATCATAATTCTGTTGTGATTGTGCCGTTTTGTTTCTTTTTGTGTTTGAGCCAAGCAAAACCTTTATGACTACTCTTGGTAATGGTTATTTGATCGTGCTGGAAAAAGACAGAAACTTTTCGCTCACGAGATGATTTTTCATTTTTATTCAGAAAGATCTTTTGAGTTGATTCTTTTTGCTGCTGGTTGATATTCCTTTTTCCGAGGCAGTCGTAAGTTTTTAGATTTTTTGAGGTACTAGAAGTATACGAAGTATACAGATTTCTACAGATTGGTCTGTTTTTGACAGATTTTGTTTTTGTTGAGTTGGTTGCTTGTTTTGATGAAACTATGGCTAGTATCGGGGGGGGGGGTACTAGCCATGGAAAAGTGAGAATACAGTAGCCCAACACCAATATAGATAGAATTCAAGTTTTCTACTGTAACAAAAGAATTGGTAGTTTGTTTTCTTGTGCTAATGTTATCACGAGTTTCTGTTTAAGTTTTCTGTTGTGAAGTTTTCAAGTTTTGGGTGATGTTCTCATGGATGATGAGATAAGGAGTGGAAAGAGCTCAAGCTTGGGGATTCCCAAGTCATCCCAAGACAAATTCAAGGACACCAAAAAGCCTAAGCTTGGGGATGCCCCGGGAAGGCATCCCCTCTTTCGTCTTCAATCCATGAGTAACATTACTTGGAGCTATATTTTTATTCACCACATGATATGTGTATTGCTTGGAGCATCTTGTTTCTTAGGAGTCTTTTCTTTTTGTTGTGTCACAAACATACTTGTTGAACACCTTTTTGAGAGAGAGAGAGACATGCACTCATCCTGATTTTGCTAGAATGCTCATAGTGCTTCACTTATATCTTTTGAGCTAAACACTTTTGCTCTATGTGCTTCACTTATATCTTTAGAGCACGGCGGTGTGTGATTTGGTTGTTGGCTTATGCTATGAAAGTAGTCCCAAATGTGATAGGTACCCAAAGAGGATGCAAAAACCTCCATCTTCATGTGCATTGACTAGAAAGAGAAGTCTTGGTTCCTCTAAATTAGTTTTGAGACGTGGATTTGGTAATATTAAGAGCTATGTTAGTAGGGTGTTGTGAATCTAGAAATACTTCTGTTGAAATTAGTGAATCCCGTAGCATGCACGTATGGTGAACCGCTATGTTAGGAAGTCGGAGCATAATTGATCTATTGATTGTCATCCTGTGTGTTGAGGTCGGGATCGCGCGATGGTTAACACCTACCAACCCTTCCCCTCGGAGTATGCGTTTAGCACTTTGTTTTGATTACTAATAAAAAATTTCGCAACAAGTATGTGAGTTCTTCATGACTAATGTGAGTCCATGGTATAGATGCACTTTCACCATCCACCATTGCTAGCCTCTCTAGTGCCGCACAATTCTTGCCGGTACAGAAACCCACCATATGCCTTCCTCAAAACAGCCACCATACGTACCTACTCTGGCATTTTCATAGCCATTCCGAGATATATTGCCATGCAACTCCCATCGTTCTGTCTCATGACTTGTGCCGTCACTCTCATATTGCCATTGCATGATCGTAAGATAGCTAGCGAGATGTTTCCAACGTCATACGCCATGCTAGATCGTTGCACATTCCGGTACACTGCCGGAGGCATTTCCTATAGAGTCATCATCATTGTGAGCTTTGAGCTATGAGTAAATAAATGTGTGATGATCATCATTATTAGAGCATTGTCCCATGTGAGGAAATAAAAAAAAGATTCAAAAAAAAAGAGGCCAAAGAGCCCAAAAATAAAAAAAGAGAAAAAAAAGAGGCCTAAGAGCCCAAATGAAAAAAGAGAGGAGAGAAAAAGAGAGAAGGGACAATGCTACTATCTCTTTCCACACTTGTGCTTCATAATAGCACCATGTTCTTCATGATTGAGAGCTTCTTGCTTTGTCACTACCATATGCTAGTGGGAATCTTCATTATATAACTTGACTTGTATATTCCAACGACGGGCATCCTCAAAATTGCCCTAGGTCTTCGTGAGCAAGCAAGTTGGATGCACACCCATTAGTTTTCCTTTTGAGCTCTCACATACTTATAGCTCTAGTGCATATCTTGTATGGCAATCCCTACTCATTCACATTGATATCTATTAATGGGCATCTCCATAGCCCTTTGATAAGCCGAGTCAATGTGACCATCTCCTCCTTTTTGTCTCACAACCACCACCACACTCTATTCCACCTATAGTGCTATATCCATGGCTCACGCTCATGTATTGCGTGATAGTTATAAAAAGTTTGAGAAAGTAAGAGTGCGAAAAAATTACTTGTCCAATACCGGGGTTGTGCATGATTTACATTCGTTGTGTGAGGATGATGGAGCATAGCCATACTATATGATTTTGTAGGGATAACTTTCCTTGGCCTTGTTATTTTGAAAGTTCATGATTACCTTGCTAGTTTGGTTGAAGTATTATTGTTTTCATGTCAATAGAAAACTATTGTTTCGAAACTTACGGATCTGAACATCCATGTCACGTGAAAGAAGTTGCAAAGGACAACTATGCTAGGTAGCATTCCACATCAAAAATTCATTCTTTATCACTTCCCTACTCGAGGACACGCAGGAGTTAAGCTTGGGGATGCTTGATACGTCTCCAACGTATCTATAATTTTTGATGGTTTCATGCTATTATCTTGTCAAACTTTGGATGTTTTGTGTGCCTTTTATATATTTTTTGGGACTAACTTATTAAATCACTGCCAAGTGCCAGTTCCTGTTTTTTCCATATTTTTCACCCCTTTCAAAGGAGATTTTGAAACGGAGTCCAAACGAAATAAAATTCCCGAAAATATTTTTTCCGTAACAGAAGAAGATCAGGAGACTTGAGAGCCAAGGCAGGGGGCCCCCACCCCGCGGCCAGGGGGGAGGCCGCGGCCCTCAGGCTTGTGGGCCCCCTAGACACCATTTGACCTAGGCTTTGCGCCTATATATCCCCAAAAGTTCCACAAAAAACCATGAGATCATCGAAAGTACTTTTTCGCCGCCGCAAGCTTCTGTCTCCGCAAGATCCCATCTGGGGCACGATCTGGTGCCCTGCTAGAGGGGGGATTCGGATACGGAGAGCTTCTTCATCAACACCATGACCTCTCCGATGATGCATGAGTAGTTCACCATAGACCTACGGGTCCATAACTAGTAACTAGATGGCTTCTTCTCTCTCTTGGATCTTCAATACAAAGTTCTCCATGATCTTCATGGAGATCTATCCGATGTAATGTTCTTTCGTGGTGTGTTTGTCGAGATCCGATGAATTGTGGATTACTGATCAGATTATCTATGAATCTTATTTGAGTTTCTTCTGATCTCTCTTATGCATGATTTCATATCCTTGTAATTCTCTTCGAGTTGTGGGAATTGTTTGGCCAACTAGATCAATGATTCTTGCAATGGGAGAAGTGCTTGGTTTTGGGGTCATACCGTGCGGTGACCTCACCCAGTGACAGAAGGGGTAGCGAGGCACTCATCGTGTTGTTGCCATCGAGGGTAAAAAGATGGGGTTTTCATCATTGGTTTGAGATTATCCCTCTACATCATGTCATCTTGCTTAAAGCGTTACTCTGTTTGTCATGAACTCAATACACTAGATGCATGCTAGATAGCGGCCGATGTGTGGAGTAATAGTAGTAGATGCAGAAAGTATCGGTCTACTTGTCTCGGACGTGATGCCTATATGTATGATCATTGCCTTAGATATCGTCATGACATTGTGCGGTTCTATCAATTGCTCGATAGTAATTTGTTCACCCACCGTGATATTTGCTATTTTGAGAGAAGCCTCTAGTGAACACTATTGCCCCCGGGTCTACTCCACACCATATTTTCAGCCTTACACTTATTACTTCATTGCACTTTTTGCATTGAGATCTCACTTTGCAAACAATCTTGAAGGGATTGACAACCCCTTTGAAGCGTTGGGTGCAAGCTTGTTTGTGTTTGCGCACGTACTATGGACTTGACGAGACCCTCCTACTGGATCGATACCTTGGTTCTCAAACTGAGGGAAATACTTACAGCTCATGTGCTGCATCACCCTTTCCTCTTCAAGGGAAAAACCGACGCAAACAAGAGAAGTAGCAAGAAGAAATCCTGGCATTGCCGGGGAACGACTTTTGTTGCCGTACACCCAGCACGCGGCGGAAGGAGGCGGCCTACGGGCGGGGGAACCGAGGGTGGCGGCGGGAGATGGCAAAGACCTTCACGGGGGCTCCTGCGGGGAAAACGAGGGAGTAGGATTAGAGGGAGAGGGAACCGACGAGGTAAGAGCGAGAGAGGTCGCGGCGGCGCCGGCCTTGGGGAGGTGCTTGATACGTCCATTTTGCATCATGATTTTATGTTGATATTTATCGCTTTATGAGCTGTTATTACACTTCACGGTAATATACTTATGCCTTTTCTCTCTTATTTTCCAAGGTTTACATGAAGAGGGAGAATGCCGGCAGCTGGAATTCTGGCCTGAAAAGGAAGCAAGTTTGAGATACCTATTCTGCGCAACTCCAAAAGTCGTGAAAATCAACGAGGATTTATTTTGGAATTTATAAAAAATACTGGGCGGAAGAAGTACCAGAGGGGAGCCACGAGGAGGCCACAAGCCTGCTAGGCGCGGCCTACCCCCCTGGCCGCGCCTAGGGGGCTTGTGGGCTCCCTATTGGCCCTCTGTCTCCCCTCTTTTGCTATAAGGAGGGTTTCGTTCCAGAAAAAAATCAAGAGGAGGCTTTCGGGAGGATTCGCCGCCACCACGAGGCGGAACTTGAGCAAAACCAATCTAGAGCTCCGGCAGGGTCGTCCTGCCGGGGAAACTTCCCTCTCGGAGGGGGAAATCGTCACCATCGTCATCACAAACACTCCTCTCATTAGAGGTGACTCATCACCATCAACATCTTCATCAGCAGCATCTCATCTCCAAACCCTAGTTCATCTCTTGTAACCAATCTCCGTCTCGCGACTCCGATGGGTACTTGTAAGGTTGCTAGTAGTGTTAATTACTCTTTGTAGTTGATGCTAGTTGGATTACTCGATGGAATATTATATGTTCAGATCCTTGATGCTATTCAATACCTCTTTGGTCATGAACATAATTATGCTTTTTGAGTAGTTACTTTTGTTCCCGAGGACATGGGATAAGTCATGCTATAAGTAGTCATGTGAATTTGGTATTCGTTCAATATTTTTGATGTGTTCTATGTTGTTTTTCCTCTAGTGCTGTTATGTGAACGTCGACTACATAACACTTCACCATTATTTGGGCCTAGAGGAAGGAATTGGGAAGTAGTAAGTATATGATGGGTTGCTAGAGTGACAGAAGCTTAAACCCTAGTTTATGCGTTGCTTCGTAAGGGGCTGATTTGGATCCACTTTTTAATGCTATGGTTAGACTTTGTCTTAATTATTCTTTCGTAGTTGCGGATGCTTGCGAGAGGGGTTAATCATAAGTGATATGTTTGTCCAAGTAAGGGCAGCACCCAAGCAACGGTCCACCCACATATCAAACAAAGTAGCGAACGCGAATCATATGAATATGATGAAATCTAGCTTGACAGAAATTCCCATGTGTCCTCGGGATCGCTTTACTTCCTATAAGAGTTTGTCCAGGCATGTCCCTTGATACAAAAGGGATTGGGCCACTCTGCTGCACCTTTGCTACTTGTTACTTGCTACTTGCTACGAATCATCTTATCACACAACTATCTGTTACCGATAATTTCAGTGCTTGTAGAGAATACCTTGCTGAAGACCACTTGTCAGATCCTTCTGCTCCTCGTTGGGTTCGACACTCTTACTTATCGAAAGGACTGCGATAGATACCCTACACTTGTGGGTCATCAAGACTCTTTTCTAGCGCCGTTGCTGGGGAGTGAAGCGCCTTTCGTAAGTGGAATTTGGTAAGGAAACATTTATATAGTGTGCTGAAATTTATTGTCACTTGTCACTATGGAAACTAATCCTTTGAGGAGCTTGTTCGGGGTATCTTCACCTCGAACGTAAGCACAAGGAGTTGCTCCTCAACCTGCTGCACCTACTGAAAATACTTGTTATAAAATTCCTTCGGGTATGCTAGAGAAACGGTTGCCTAATCCTTTTACAGGAGATGGAACATCACATCCAGACTTCCATCTAATCTATGTGGATGAAGTTTGTGGTTTATTTAAGCTTGTAGGTTTGCCCGAGGATGAGCTCAAGAAGAAGGTCTTTCCCTTATCTTTGGGGGATAAAGCATTGACATGGTATAGGCTATGCGACGATACTGGATCATGGAACTACAACCGATTGAAATTGGAATTTCATCAAAAGTTTTATCCTATGCATTTGGTACATCGTGATCGGAATTATATTTATAATTTTTGGCCTCGTGACAGATAAAGCATTGCTCAAGCTTGGGGGAGGATTAAATCAATGTTGTATTCATGCCCCAACCATGAGCTCTCGAGAGAAATCATCATTCATAACTTCTATGCTCGGCTTTCTCATGATAATCGCACCATGCTTGACACTTCTTGTACCGGTTCTTTTATGAAGAGAGATATTGACTTCAAATGGAATTTATTGGAAAGAATTCAACGCAACTCTGAAGTTTGGGAGTTTGATGAAGGTAAGGAGTCAGGTATGAATCTCAAGTTTGATTGCGTTGAATCCCTTGTCGAAACAAATACTTTTTGTGATTTTAGCGCTAAATATGGACTTGACTCTGAGATAGTACCTTCATTGTGTGAATCTTTTGCTGCCCATATTGATCTCCCTAAATAGAAGTGGTTTAAATATCATCCTCCCTTAGAAGTCAATGTAGTTAAACCCAATCCAGTTGAAGAGAAAGTCATCGCTTATAATGATCCTATTGTTCCTAGTGCTTACATTGAGAAACCACCTTTCCATGTTAGAATAAAGGATCATTATAAAGCTTCAACTTTGATACGTAGGGGCTACATTAGAACACCTACACCCCCCGAGCAAATTAGAGTTGAACCTAGTATTGCTATTATCAAAGATCTCCTGTCCGATGATGTTGAGGGACATAATATTCACTTCTGTGAAGATGCTGCTAGAATTGCTAAACCTCATGCTAGAGACAAACATAGGCATGTTGTTGGCACACCTGTTGTTTCTGTTAAGATAGGAGATCATTGTTATCATGGTTTATGTGATGTGGGTGCTAGTGTTAGTGCAATACCTCAATCTCTATATGATGAAATTAAAGACGAGATTTCACCTGTCAAGGTGGAACCTGTTGATCTCACTATTCAGCTTGCCAATAGAGATACTATCTGCCCTTTGGGAATTGTTAGGGATGTTGAAATCTTGTGTGGTAAAATGAAGTATCCTGTTGATTTTCTCGTTCTTGCTACCACACAAGATAGTTTTTGTCCCATCATATTTGGCAGACCTTTCCTCAATACTGTCAATGCTCATATTGACTTTGAGAAGCAAACTGTCACTGTTGGCTTTGAAGGTGTGTCACATGAGTTCAATTTCTCCAAGTTTGGTAGACAACCTCATGAAAAAGAGTTGTCTAGTAAGGATGAAATTATTGCCCTAGCTTCTATTGCCGTGCCTCCTACTGATCCTTTAGAGCAATACTTGCTTGAGCATGAAAATGATATGCATATGGATAAAAGGGATGAGATACATAGAGTTATCTTCGAACAACATACTATCCTTAAGAATAATTTGCGTGTTGAACTGCTTGGAGATCCACCCCCACCAAAGGGTGATCCTGTGTTCGAGCTTAAACAGTTACCTGATACTCTTAAGTATGCTTATCTTGATGAAAAATAGATATATCCTATTATAGTTAGTGCTAGCCTTTCAGAGCATGAAGAAAAGAAGTTATTAAAAACAATGAGGTAGCACCTTGCTGCTATTGGATATACTCTTGACCATCTTAAGGGCATTAGTCCCACTCTATGCCAGCACAAGATTAAAACCGATCCTGATTCCAAACCAGTTGCTGATCATCAACAGAGATTAAATCCTAAGATGAAAATGGTAGTAAGAAAGAAATCCTAAAGCTCCTGGAAGCAGGTATTATCTATCGTGTTGCTCATAGTGATTGGGTAAGTCCGGTGCATTGCGTCCCTAAGAAGGGGGGTATTACCGTTGTCCCTAATGATAAGGATGAATTGATCCCTCAAAGGATTATTACTGGCTATAGGATGGTGATTGATTTTAGGAAATTGAATAAAGCCACTAGGAAAGATCATTACCCTTTGCCTTTTATTGACCAAATGCTAGAAACATTGTCTAAACACACACACTTCTTCTTTCTAGATGGTTATTCTGGTTTCTCCCAAATACCTATTGCACAATCTGATCACGAGAAAACCACTTTCACCTGCCCTTTTGGTACCTTTGCTTACATACGTATGCCTTTTGGCTTATGTAATGCACCTGCTACCTTTCAAAGATGTATGATGGCTATATTCTCTGACTTCTGTGAAAAGATTGTTGAGGTTTTCATGGATGACTTCTCCGTTTACGGGCCTTCTTTTGATGATTGCCTCAACAGCCTTGATCGAGTCTTGCAGAGATCTAAAGATATAAATCTTGTCTTGAATTGGGAGAAGTCCACTTTATGGTTAATGAAGGCATCGTCTTAGGACATAAAATTTTTGAAAGAGGTATTGAAGTCGATAAAGCTAAGGTTGATGCTATCGAGAAAATGCCATGCCCTACAGATATCAAAGGTATAAGAAGTTTCCTTGGTCATGCTGGTTTCTATAGAAGGTTTATTAAGGACTTTTCTAATATTTATAGGCCTCTTACCAATCACTTGCAAAAGGATATTCCTTTTGTTTTTGACTATGATTCTGAGGAAGCCTTCGAAATACTTAAAAAGGCCTTGATAACTGCGCCTATTGTTCAGCCACCTGATTGGAACTTACCTTTTGAAATCATGTGTGATGCTAGTGATTATGTTGTTGGCGTTGTTCTAGGACAAAGAGTTGATAAGAAGTTAAATGTTATTCATTATGCTAGTAAAACTCTATACAGTGCCCAAAGAAACTATGCTACTAGTGAGAAGGAATTTTTAGCACTCGTGTTTGCATGTGAAAAGTTCAGGTCTTACATTGTTGATTCCAAGGTGACTATTCACACTGATCATGCCACTATTAAGTATCTTATGGAAAAGAAATATGCTAAACCTAGACTTATCAGATGGGTTCTCTTGCTACAAGAATTTGATTTGCATGTTGTTGATAGGAAGGGTGCTGAGAACCCCATGGCAGATAACTTGTCTAGGTTGGAGAATGTTCTTGATGACCCACAACCTATTGATGACAGCTTTCTTGATGAGAAACTGAATGTCATCAATGCTTCACGTAGTACACCGTGGTATGCTGATTATGCGAATTATCTCGTTGCCAAATATATACCACCTAGTTTCACATACCAACAAAAGAAGAAATTCTTCTTTGATTTGAGACATTACTTTTGGGATGATCCTCACCTTTATAAAGAAGGAGTAGGTGGTGTTATTAGATATTGTGTACATGAGCATGAACAGGGACAGATCCTACAGAAGTGTCACTCTGAGGCTTACGGAGGACACCATGCGGGAGATAGAACTGCACACAAGGTATTACAATCAGGTTTCTATTGGCCCACTCTCTTCAAGGACGCCTGTAAGTTTGTCTTGTCTTGTGACTAATGTCAAAGAACAGGTAATATCAGTAAACGTCAGGAAATCCCTATGAATTATTCACTTGTCATTGAACCATTTGATGTTTGGGGTTTTGATTATATGGGACCTTTTTCCAAAATCCAACAGATATACTCATATCCTAGCTAGTTGCTGTTGATTACGTTACTAAGTGGGTAGAAGCTATCCCAACTAGTAGTGGTGATCACAACACCTCTATCAGGATGCTTAAAGAAGTTATTTTCCCTAGATTTGGAGTCCCTAGATATCTAATGACTGATGGTGGTTCACATTTTATTCATGGTGCTTTCCGCAAAACGCTTGCTAAGTATGATGTAAACCATAGAATTGCATGTCCCTATCACCCTCCGTCCAGTGGTCAAGTATATCTAAGTAATAGAGAGATTAAACTATTTCTGCAAAAGACTGTTAATAGGTCTAGAAAGAATTGGTCTAAGAAGCTTGATGATGCACTCTGGGCTTATAGAACTGCTTATAAGAATCCCATGGGCATGTCTCCGTACAAAATGGTTTACGGTAAAGCATGTCATTTACCTCTTGAGCTAGAGCATAAGGCTTATTGGGCAATCAAAGAGCTCAACTTTGATTTCAAACTTGCTGGTGAGAAGAGGTTATTTGATATTAGCTCACTTGATGAATGGAGAGCTCAGGCATATGAAAATGCCAAGTTGTTCAAAGAAAAGGTTAAGAGGTGGCATGATAAAAGGATACAAAAATGTGAGTTCAATGTAGGTGATTGCTACTTCAACAAAAGTCCTGCCAACAGTGCTAGAAATCAGCGTGTTGACGGGAGACTATTCACGCGATCCTCCCCGGCAACGGCGCAAGGAATCCTTCTGCTACGGGCTACGCCTTTAGGGACTTCCTTGGCAAATATGCAAAGGATTTCCCCGTAGCCTTGGAGCCTTGCGTTGGTGTCCCCTCGAAGCGGAAAGGGTGATGTAGCACAGCGGCGGTAAGTATTTCCCTCAGTTTTGAGAACCAAGGTATCGATCCACAGGGAGGATCGCGTCAAGTCACAAGTACCTGCACAAACACAAAGAGCTTGCACCCAACGCTATGAAGGGGTTGTCAATCCCTTATAGATTGTTTGCAAAGTGAGAACTAAAAGAAAAAAGTAAACAAAGCAAAGTAAAGGTGAAACTGGATACGATAGTTGTGAATAGACCCCGGGGCGGTAGTGTTCACTAGTGGCTTCTCTCATGAAAGCAAGTAAACGGTGGGTGAACGAATTACTGTTGAGCAATTGATAGAACGGCACAAAGTCGTGATGTTATCTATGGAAATGATTATATCTATAGGCATCACGTCCAAAACAAGTAGACTGATACTTTCTGCATCTACTACTATTACTCCACACGTCGACCGCTATCCAGCATGCATCTAGTGTATTAAGTCCATAAGAACATAGTAACGCCTTAAGCAAGATGACATGATGTAGATGGACAATCTCATATCTACGATAAAATCCCATCTTGTTACCCTTGATGGCAACAACACGATGCGCGCCTTGCTGCCCCTTCTGTCACTGGGAAAGGTCACCACACGGTATGAACCCAAAACCAAGCACTTCTCCCATTGCAAGAATCATAGATCTAGTTGGCTAAACAAAACCCAAGACTCGGAGAGACTTACAAGGATATCAAATCATGCATATAAGAAAGACTCAAATATAAATCATAGATAATGTGATCACAAGTCCACAATTCATCGGATCTCGACAAACACACCGCCAAAGAGGATTACATCGGATAGATCTCCATGAAGATCATGGAGAACTTTGTATTGAAGATCCAAGAGAGATAAGAAGCCATCTAGCTACTAAATACGGACCCGTAGGTCTGAAGTGAACTACTCACGAGTCATTGGAGGGGCGATGATGTTTATGTAGAAGCCCTCGAGCTCCAAAGTCCCATCCGACAGGGCACCGGGAAGGGTCTCCAGATGAGATCTCGCGGAAACGGAAGCTTGCGGCGGCGGAAAAGTGTTTTCGTGGATGCCCTAATTTTTTTTCTGGATTTTAGGGAATATATAGGAGAAAGAGCTAGGGCAGGGGAGCTCCGGGGGGGCACTAGCCTGGTAGCCACCGCCCCCCTGGTGGCGGTTACAGGGCTTGTGGGCCCCCTGTGGCGCTCCTGTCTTGGCCCTCAAGTCCCCCGATCTTCTTCTGTTCTGGAAAAATTTATTTCGGGGATTTTATTCCGTTTGGACTTCGTTCCAAAATCAGATCTGAAAAGAGTCAAAAACACAGAAAAAACAGGAACTGGCACTTGGCACTGAATTATTAAGTTAGTACCAAAAAAGATATAAAAGGTACATAAAACATCCAAAGTTGACAAGATAACAACATGAAACCGTCAAAAATTATAGATACGTTTGAGAAGTATCAAGCATCCCCAAGCTTAACTCCTGCTCGTCCTCGAGTAGGGAAGTGATAAAGAATGAATTTTTGATGCTTTCATGCTACCTAGCATAGATGTTCTTTGTAACTCCTCTTATGTGATGTGAATGTTCAGATCCATTAGATTCAAAACAATAGTTTGCTATTGATGTGGAGACAATAATACTTCAAGCAAACTAGCAAGGTAATCATGAACTTTCAAAATAACAAGGCCAAAATAAAGTTATCCCTACAAAATCATATAGTCTGGCTATGCTCTATCATCCTTTCACAACGAATTTAAATCATGCACAACCCCGGTATTGGCCAAGTAATTATTTTCACACCTTTACTTTCTCAAACTTTTTCAACTCTCACGCAATACATGAGCGTGAGCCATGGTTTTAGCACTATGAGTGGAATGGAGTGTGGTGGAGGTTGCAAGACAAACAAGGAGAAGATGGTCACATTAACTAGGTATATCAATGAGCTATGGAGATGATCATCAATAGATATCAATGTGAATGAGTAGGGATTGCCATACAAATGATGCACTAGAGCTAAGAATATGTGAAAGCTCTTAAAGAAAACTAGTGGGTGTGCATCCAACTTGCTTGCTCACGAAGACCTAAGGCAATTTTGAGGAAGCCTATCATTGGAATATACAAGCCAAGTTATATAATGAAAATTTCCCACTAGCTATATGGTGGTGACAAAACGAGAGACTCTCAATCATGAAGATCATGCTGCTTAATAAGCACAAGTGTGGAAGGATAGTAGCATTGTCCCTTCTCTCTTTTTCTCTCATTTTTTTAGTGGGCTCTTTGGCCTCTTTTTTTTGGTGGGCATCTTTGGCCTCTTTTATTTCCTCACATGGTACAATGCTCCATCAATGATGATCATCACACTTACAACTCAAAACTTAGAGCAATGATGACTCTATATGGAATGCCTTCGGTAGTGTACCCTGACAATGATCTAGCATGGCATAGACATAAATGGAAACATCATGCTAGCTATCTTACGATCATGCAATGACAATGTAGAAGTGGTGGCACATGTCATGGTGGTAGTTGCATTGCAATATATCTCGGAATAGCTTTGAAAAAGCCATAGTAGGTAGGTATGGTGGCTGTTTTGAGGGAGGCTATATGGTGGGTTTTGTGCACAGGCAAAAGTTGCACGGCACTAAAGAAGATAGTGATGGTGGAAGGTGAAAATGCATCTAAACCATGGACTCAACATTAGTCATGAAGAACTCATATACTTGTTGAAAAAAAATTAGTAGTAATCGAAACAAAGCATTCAACACATACTCCTAGGGGAAGGGTTGGTAGGTATAAACCATCGCGCGATCCCGACCGCCGCACAAAGGATGACAATCAATATACTAATCATGCTCAGACTTCATCACATAGCGGTTCACCATACGTGCATGCTATGGGAATCACTAAGTCAACACAAGTATTCTTAGATCCACAACACAATACTAACATGACTTAAATATTACCACAACCACAACTCAAAACTAATTGAGAGGAATCAAACTGCTCTAACTATTCAATGCACATGAAGGTGAAAGTTTTCATATCCCTTTGGATAACTACCCCTTTTGAGACTACTATCATAGCATAGATCAACTACCAAGCCACGCGCTTCCGTGCTCTAAAAGATATAAGTGAAGCACACAGAGCAAAATCAACTAGCTCAAAAGATATAAGTGAAGCACATGTGAGCTGAATTGTCTACCCAAAGGATATAAGTGAAGCTCGACAAAATCACGGTGAGTGCATGTCTCTCTCTCTAGGTGTGAAGCAAGGAAGATTGTGACACAACAAAAATAAAAGACTCCTATGATACAAGACGCTCCAAGCAAAACACATAACATGTGGTGAATAAAAATATAGCCCCAAGTAACGTTACCGATGGATTGAAAACGAAAGAGGGGATGCCTTCCCGGGGCATCCCCAAGATTAGGCTTTTACGGCATCCTTGAATCAACTTGGGGTGCCTTGGACATACCCAAGCTTGAGCTCTTGCCACTCTTTATCTTTTTGTCCATAAGAACTTCACCCAAAACTTGAAAACTTCACAACACGAAACTTAAACAGAAACTCGTGATAACATTAGTATAAGAAAGCAAACCACCACTTCCTTAGGTACTCCCTCCGTCACGGTTTAGAAGGCATAGTTAGACTTGCGTGCGTTTTCAAAATAGACAAAGATTAAGACATGTAGCATTTACTCCTAGCAGCTAATTGGTACTCCGTTGTACTACTTCTATATGCATGCGTAGTGTGAATGCTATTTTTTAACTCATTTCACAGCCAATCAATAACCACCTAGGTCCTAGAGAATTTGCATGCACGCCTTCTAAACCGTGACGGAGGGAGTACTGTAGCAAACTTAAATTCTACTTATGTTGATGTTGGATTACTGCATTTTCAATCTTCCATGTCTAATACCCCCAGATACTATCCATAGTTTCATCAAAATAAGCAACCAACTCAAAAAAACAGAATCTGTTAACAGCAGACCAGTGTGTAGCAATGTGTATACTTCGTATACTTCTGGTACATGTAAAATTCTGAAAACTTACGAAAGTCTGAATAATTTGCGTGGAAGTCAGCAGAAAAAACAATCAACTCAAAAGCTCTTACAGAAGAAAAAAAATTATTTTCGTGACCAGAAAGTTTCTCTCTTTTCCAGCATGACCAAATGATCATCCCCAAGACTAATCATAACGGTTTTGCTTGGCACAAACGCAAAAACAAACACAAAAAAACACAATCATAACAAAATTATGAAAGTGTGGAAAACACAAAACAGAAAGAAAAATGATAGATTCCTTGGGTTGCCTCCCAACAAGCGCTATTGTTTAACGCCCATAGCTAGGCAAAAGGTGATGGAATCATGTATAGTCATCTTTGGTGCTCAAACCATAAGTAGCCCTCATCATAGATTCATAAGTCAATCTTATTTTTTTCTAGGAAAATGATCCATGCCCTTCTTTAGAGGAAATTGAAATCTAATATTCCCTTCCTTCATATCGATGATAGCACCAATAGTCCTTAGGAAAGGTCTACCAAGAATAATGGGACATGAAGGATTGCAATCTATGTCAAGTACAATGAAATCCACAGGTACATAGTTCTTATTTGCAACAATAAGAACATCATCGATCCTTCCCATGGGTTTCTTGACAGTAGAATCCGCAAGATGCAAATTAAGAGAACACTCTTCAATCTCATGAAAACCTAGAATATCACATAAAGACTTTGGAATCGCGGAAACACTAGCACCCAAATCACACAAAGCATTGCATTCATAGTTTTTTATTTTGATTTTGATAGTAGGTTCCCACTCATCATGAAGTTTTCTAGGTATAGAGACTTCTAATTCGAGCTTCTCTTCAAGAGATTTCATCATAGCATCTACGATATGCGCGGTAAAGGCTTTGCTTTGTTTATAAGAATCTGGAGAGTTTGCAACGGATTGCATCAAAGAAATGCATTCAAACATGGAGCAACTACCATAATTGAATTCCTTGAAATCCAAAGTGGGAGTTTCATTACTACCCAATATTTTGATTTCTTCTACTCCACTCTCCACACCTCTATCATCAAGATAGGTGGACTCCGAATCATTGGGGCATTTTTCAACCAAAGTGGATTCATATCCAGCCCCTTCATCAATAGGTTTGACACGCGAAAACAAAGGTTCAAGAGGAGTCACACCAGGCACTTTAAGATCTTCGTGATTTGCATCACTAGAACGCACCCTTTTAAACCATTCATGCCTAGCGCGAATTTGGGCGGTTCTTTCTTTGCTCTCATTCATGGAGACACGCATAGCTTTTAAAGTTTCATCCAAGTTGACCTTGGGAGGAGCACATCTAACTTTCAAAGCATCAATATCACAAGACATCCTATCAACGCTCTTAGCCAAATCGTCTATTTTGAGTAGTTTTTCCTCTATGGACGCATTGAAAATATTTTGAGAGTTGATGAACTCTTTGATATTACTCTCTAAATCAGAGGGTAATTTGTTGTTATTTCCATAAGTGTTGTTGTAGGAATTGCCATAATTGTTAGAGGAGTTACTAGGAAAAGGCCTAGGAACATAGTTTCCTCTAAAAGCATTGTAGTTGCCAAAATTGTTCCTACCAACAAAATTAACGTCCAAACTAGCGTTGCTACTCTCAATCGAAGAACATAGTGGTTTTCATTAGGATCTAAAGGAGCATTTCTACTAGCAACCAAATTCATCAACTCGTCCATCTTAGCACTAAGCGAGTTAATTTCTTCTATAGCGTGTACCGTTTTGCTAGCACGTGACCTTTCAGTGTGCCACTGAGAGTAGTTGGTCATGATATTGTCTAGAAGTTTTGTACCGTCCCCTAACGTGATTTCCATGGACGTTCCACCTGAGGCGGAGTCCAAGATATTGCGAGAAGCAAAATTCAAACCAGCGTAAAAGATTTGTATAATCATCCACAAACTCAAGCCATGAGCGGGACAATTTCTAATCATTAACTTCATCCTCTCCCAAGATTGTGCAACGTGTTCATGATCAAGTTGCTTGAAATTCATGATATCGTTACGTAGAGAGATAATCTTATCCGGCGGAAAATACTTGGATATGTAGGCATATTTGCACTTATCCCAAGAATCGATACTATTTTTAGGCAAAGAAGAAAACCAAGTTTTTGCGCGATCTCGCAACGAGAAAGGAAAAAGCTTCAACTTAATCACGTTATTATCCACATCTCTTTTTTATTGCATATCGCAAAGTTCAGTGAAGGTATTGAGATGGGATGTGGCATCTTCACTAGGAAGGCCAGAGAATTGCTCTTTCATAACAAGATTCAGCAAGGCAGCGTTTATTTCATACGATTCCGCACTAGTGGCGGGAGCAATCGGAGTACTAATAAAATCATTATTATTAGTACTCGAAAAGTCGTAAAGTTTGGTGTTTTCAGCCATGATGACCTCAACAAACCAACAAGAACACAAGCAAGCCAGAAAAATGGCAAAGCAAAACGGCAAAAGGGAAAAGAAAACGGCAAAGGAGAAAGGCAAATGAAACCGGCAAATGCGCAGTGTGGGAGAGGAAAACGAGAGGCAACTGGCAAAAAAGGTGAATGTAAGAGATGAGTTTGTGAGACCTACTTGGATAGATCTTGACTTGATCTCTCTCCCCCCGGCAACGGCGCCAGAAATACTTCTGCTACTGCGACAAAAGTCCTTCCAACGACGCCAGAAATCAGCGTGTTGACGGGAGACTATTCAAGTGATACTCCCCGGCAACGGCGCCAGGAATTCTTCTGCTACGGGCTACGCCTTTAGGGACTTCCTTGGCAAATATGCAAAGGATTTCCCCGTGGCCTTGGATCCTTGCGTTGGTGTTCCCTCGAAACCGAAAGGGTGATGTAGCACAGCGGCGGTAAGTATTTCCCTCAGTTTTGAGAACCAAGGTATCGATCCACAGGGAGGATCGCGTCAAGTCACAAGTACCTACACAAACACAAAGAGCTTGCACCCAACGCTACGAAGGGGTTGTCAATCCCTTATAGATTGTTTGCAAAGTGAGAACTGAAAGCAAAAAGTAAACAAAGCAAAGTAAAGGTGAAAGTGGAGACGATAGTTGTGAATAGACCCCGGGGCCGTAGTGTTCACTAGTGGCTTCTCTCATGAAAGCAAGTAAACGGTGGGTGAACGAATTACTGTCGAGCAATTGATAGAACCGCGCAAAGTCGTGATGTTATCTATGGCAATGATTATATCTATAGGCATCACATCCAAAACAAGTAGACCGATACTTTCTGCATCTACTACTATTACTCCACACGTCGACCGCTATCCAGCATGCATCTAGTGTATTAAGTTCAAAAGAACAGAGTAATGCCTTAAGCTAGATGACATGATGTAGATGGACAATCTCATATCTACGATAAAAGCCCATCTTGTTACCCTTGATGGCAACAACACGATGCGTGCCTTGCTACCCCTTCTGTCACTGGATGAGGTCACCGCACGGTATGAACCAAAACCAAGCACTTCTCCCATTGCAAGAATCTGATGACAAATCCACAATCATAGATAATCTGATGACAAATCCACAATTCATCACATCTCGACAAACACACCGCCAAAGAGGATTACATCGGATAGATCTCCATGAAGATCATGGAGAACTTTCTATTGAAGATCCAAGAAAGAGAAGAAGCCATCTAGCTACTAACTACGGACCCGTAGGTCTGAAGTGAACTACTCACGAGTCATTGGAGGGGCGATGATGTTGATGTAGAAGCCCTCCAGCTCCAAAGTCCCCTCCGGCAGGGCACCGGGAAGGGTCTCCAGATGAGATCTCGCGGAAACGGAAGCTTGCGGTGGCGGAAAAGTGTTTTCGTGGATGCCCTGATTTTTTTTCTGGATTTTAGGGAATATATAGGCAAAAGAGCTAGGGCAGGGGAGCTCCAGGGGGGGCACAAGCCTGGTAGCCGTCGGCCCCCCTGGTGGCGGCTACAGGGCTTGTGGGCCCCCTGTGGCGCTCCTGCCTTGGTCCTCAAGTCCCCCGATCTTCTTCTGCTCTGGAAAAATTTATTTTGGGGATTTTATTCCGTTTGGACTCCGTTCCAAAATCAGATCTGAAAAGAGTCAAAAACACAGAAAAAATAGGAACTCGCACTTGGCACTGAATTAGTAAGTTAGTCCCAAAAAAGATATAAAAGGTACATAAAACATCCAATGTTGACAAGATGACAGCATGAAACCGTCAAAAATAATAGATACGTTTGAGATGTATCAGTGATTATGTCTTGCTATATAATTCTCGTTTAAGATTTTTTGCAGGCAAGCTTCTCTCTAAATGGGAAGGTCCTTACATTGTTGAGGAAGTATATCATTCCTGTGCCATCAAGATGAACATCACGGAAGGTAATTTTCCGAGAGTGGTAAATGGGCAAAGAATCAAGCATTATATCTCGGGTACTCCCATAAATGTTGAAAGAAATATTATCAATACCATAAGTCCGTAGGAGTAAATAAGGCATATTTATCAGCCTGTTTCAGACTCCGAAAACAAAGAGGTATGTGATTCGGTAAGTAAACCGACTCCAAAACTTTCCGAGTAGGAATTTTTCTCCATTTTGGAATGTTCAGAAAAATAGAAAATTTAAAGTAGTCTGGAAAGCGCACGAGGAGGCGACAAGCCTGCCGGGCGCGGGCCACCCATGTGGCCGCGCCTGCGGGGCTTGTGACCACCTTGTGTGCCTCCCGGACTCCGTTTTCTTGCGGAGTACTCCTTCTGGTCGGAAAAAATCATTATATATTCTCCCGAAAGGTCTGACCCTCGTATTGTGCAAATTTCCTTTGTTTTCGTTTCGAGTATGTTTCTGCCGCAGATTTAGGGCAAGATGTCTTCTCAAGATTCAGAGGGGGGAAAGCTATGTGGCCGACTACCTTGCTAACCCAAAGGTCTATGGGGACTTGGATCATTATGGTTGGACCACTGATGAGTAAGAAGATTATGATCCCAAGGGGAAGGAAGGATCAAGTTCCGATGAAGAGGAAGCTCCTCTACCTCAATCTGGAAACACACGTGGAGTTAAAGAAGTCGAGCCTTCCTAACTCAAGGAAGAAACCTAAGATTTTGTTTACCCCTTCTCGTCTTTTGCAGGAGAGTAAGCAAGAATTATGCCAAAGGGTGTTGAGGCTTGAAGAGGAAATCAACGATCTGAAGGAGCAGAACTTTGTGCTCAAGAGGAAATTAAACAAATTTAAGAACTCTGCAACAACTCCACCACCATCACCTTCAAAGGAAGACAACTAAGCACGGGTTTGGGCAATCCCCTTGGCTTTTGCAAAGCTTGGGGGAGTAGGCCCGGTATCGTATCACCATCACATCTTTTGCTTTTACCTTTTATTAGTTTGATCCTTTTTGGTTTTATCTTTCTCTAGTAGAATTAAGTTCTTAGTGTTTTAGGCTTGAGTTTTTCTTTGTGTACCCCCGATGTATTCGAGTTCGTGAGTCATATAATAAAGAGTGCTTTAGTTAAGGGCCTTGCTTCATGCCATGATCTAAAGAAAAGAATGATAAAAGAACAAAAGCATGAAAGATCATGTAATGATCTTATGGGAAGTGATGGCTTCACATATAAAAATAATGTTGATTGAAACTTGTTGTGGGTGGACAAACGTAGACCTTGGTCACTGTTGAAATTAATAGGAAGTAATAAAGAAGGAGAGGTTCACATATAAGTATATCATCTTGGACACCATCTATGATTGTGAACACTCACTAAACTATTACATGCTTAGAAGTAGATGTTGGACAAGGAAGACAACATAATGAATTATGTTTGCTTGGTCCAGAGCAATGTTATATGACTAGAGATCCCTTAGCATGTGACGCTTGCTTCCACCTCATATCAGCCAAAACTTCCACACTAAGTAGAGATACTAATTGTGCATCCATAAACCTTCAACCCAGTTTTGCCATGAGAGTCCACCATACCTACCTATGGATTGAATAAGATCCCTCAAGTAAGTTGTCATCGGTGCAAGCAATAAAAATTGCTCCCTAAATATGTACGATCTATTAGTGTGTGGAAAATAAGCTTTGTACGAACCTGTGATGAGGAAGACATACAAGCGACAGACTGCATAATAAAGTTCTTTATCACAGGAGGCAACATAAACTGACGTTCCTTCACACTAAGAGGACACACATCCCAACCTCAAAAGCGCATGAAAACCTATGCTTCCCTCTGCGAAGGGCCTATCTTGTACCCTTACTTTTTGCCCTTGAAAGAGTCATGGTGATCTACACCAATCCCTTACTTTCTCTCTATCTTGGCTAACGTCATATGCTAGGGAAAGATATATATTCATATGTCAACTTGGAAGTAAGTATTCATGAATTATTATTGTTGACATTACCCTTGAGGTAAATAGTTGGGAGGTGAAACTATAAGCCCCTATCTTTCTCTGTGTCTGACTGAAACTTTGATCTCATGAGTACCACGTGAGTTGTAGCAATTGTAGAAGACAAAAGGATGATTGAGTATGTGGATTTGCTTTACAAGCTCTTATTTGACTCTTTCCGATGTTATGATAAATTGCAATTGCTTCAATGACTAAAGGCTATTGGTTGTTAATTCTCAATAAGGTTCTTGATCCATACTTTACTTTGTGAAGGAATTGTCACTTTAGCATGAGAGATTATATGATGATATTGTTGTTCTAATTATGATCATGATGCATGTATGTCCATATCGTGTTTTGTCAACACCTCTCTCTCTAAACATGTGGCCATATTTATTGATCTCGGTTTCCGCTCGAGGACAAGCGAAGTCTAAGCTGTTGGGGAACGTCGCATGGGAAACAAAAATTTTCCTACGCGCACGAAGACCTATCATGGTGATGTCCATCTACGAGAGGGGATGAGTGATCTACGCACCCTTGTAGATCGTACAGCAGAAGCGTTAGAGAACGCGGTTGATGTAGTGGAACGTCCTCACGTCCCTCGATCCGCCCCGCGAACAATCCCGCGATTAGTCCCACGATCTAGTACCGAACGGACGGCACCTCCGCGTTCAGCACACGTACAGCTCGACGATGATCTCGGCCTTCTTGATCCAGCAAGAGAGACGGAGAGGTAGAAGAGTTCTCCGGCAGCATGACGGCGCTCCGGAGGTTGGTGATGATCTCGTCTCAGCAGGGCTCCTCCCGAGCTCCGCAGAAACGCGATCTAGAGGAAAAACTATGGAGGTATGTGGTCGGGCAGCCCTGACAAAGTCGTCTCAAATCTGCCCTAAAAGCCCCATATATATAGGAGGAGGGAGGGGGACCTTGCCTTGGGGTCCAAGGGACCCTCAAGGGGTCGGCCGAGCCAAGGGGGGGAGGACTCCCCCCCAAACCGAGTTGGACTTGGTTTGGTGGGAGGAGTCCCCCTCCCTTCCCACTTCTTCCCTCTTTTTTTTCTTTTCCTTTGATTTCCTTCTCTTGGCGCATAGGCCCCCTTGGGGCTATCCCACCAGCCCACTAAGGGTTGGTGTGTCTCCCCAAAGCCTATGGACTTCCCCGGGGTGGGTTGCCCCCCCCCCCCCGGTGAACTCCCGGAACCCATTCGTCATTCCCGGTACATTCCCGGTAACTCCGAAAACCTTCCGGTAATCAAATGAGGTCATCCTATATATCAATCTTCGTTTCTGGACCATTCCGGAAACCCTCGTGACGTCCGTGATCTCATCCGGGACTCCGAACAACATTCGGTAACCAACCATATAACTCAAATACGCATAAAACAACGTCGAACCTTAAGTGTGCAGACCCTGCGGGTTTGAGAACTATGTAGACATGACCCGAGAGACTCCTCGGTCAATATCCAATAGCGGGACCTGGATGCCCATATTGGATCCTACATATTCTACGAAGATCTTATCGTTTGAACCTCAGTGCCAAGGATTCGTATAATCCCGTATGTCATTCCCTTTGTCCTTCGGTATGTTACTTGCCCGAGATTCGATCGTCAGTATCCGCATACCTATTTCAATCTCGTTTACCGGCAAGTCTCTTTACTCGTTCCGTAATACAAGATCCCGCAACTTACACTAAGTTACATTGCTTGCAAGGCTTGTGTGTGATGTTGTATTACCGAGTGGGCCCCGAGATACCTCTCCGTCACACGGAGTGACAAATCCCAGTCTTGATCCATACTAACTCAACTAACACCTTCGGAGATACCTGTAGAGCATCTTTATAGTCACCCAGTTACGTTGCGACGTTTGATACACACAAAGCATTCCTCCGGTGTCAGTGAGTTATATGATCTCATGGTCATAGGAATAAATACTTGACACGCAGAAAACAGTAGCAACAAAATGACACGATCAACATGCTACGTCTATTAGTTTGGGTCTTGTCCATCACGTGATTCTCCCAATGACGTGATCCAGTTATCAAGCAACAACACCTTGTTCATAATCAGAAGACACTGACTATCATTGATCAACTGGCTAGCCAACTAGAGGCATGCTAGGGACGGTGTTTTGTCTATGTATCCACACATGTAAATGAGTCTTCATTCAATACAATTATAGCATGGATAATAAACTATTATCTTGATACAGGAATTATAATAATAACTATACATTTATTATTGCCTCTAGGGCATAATTCCAACAGTCTCCCACTTGCACTAGAGTCAATAATCTAGCCCTCACATCACCATGTGATTTACATTGTAATAAATCTAACACCCATACAGTTCTGGTGTCGATAATGTTTTGGCCGTGGAAAAGGTTTAGTCAGCGGGTCTGCTACATTCAGATCCATGTGCACTTTGCATATATTTACGTCCTCTTCCTCGACGTAGTCGCGGATGAGGTTGAAGCGTCGTTTGATGTGTCTGGTCTTCTTGTGAAACCGTGGTTCCTTTGCTAAGGCAATGGCACCAGTGTTGTCACAGAACAAGGTTATTGGATCCAGTGCACTTGGCACCACTCCAAGATCCGTCATGAACTGCTTCATCCAGACACCCCCCTTAGCCGCCTCCGAGGCAGCCATGTACTCCGCTTCACATGTAGAATCTGCTACGACGCTTTGCTTGGAACTGCACCAGCTTACTGCACCCCCATTAAGAATAAATACGTATCCGGTTTGCGACTTAGAGTCGTCCGGATCTGTGTCAAAGCTTGCATCGACGTAACCTTTTACGGCGAGCTCTTCGTCACCTCCATACACGAGAAACATCTCCTTAGTCCTTTTCAGGTACTTCAGGATATTCTTGACCGCTGTCCAGTGATCCACTCCTGGATTACTCTGGAACCTGCCTGCCATACTTATGGCCAGGCTAACATCCGGTCTAGTGCACAGCATCGCATACATGATAGAACCTATGGCTGAAGCATAGGGGACGGAGCGCATATGCTCTCTATCTTCATCAGTTGCTGGGCACTGAGTCTTACTCAATCTCGTACCTTGTAACACTGGCAAGAACCCCTTCTTGGACTGTTCCATTTTGAACCTCTTCAAAACTTTATCAAGGTATGTGCTTTGTGAAAGTCCTATCAGGCGTTTTGATCTATCCCTATAGATCTTAATGCCTAGAATGTAAGCAGCTTCTCCTAGGTCCTTCATAGAGAAACTTTTATTCAAGTAACCTTTTATGCTCTCCAAAAGCTCTACGTTGTTTCCAATCAGTAATATGTCATCCACATATAATATTAGAAACGCCACAGAGCTCCCACTCACTTTCTTGTAAATACAAGATTCTCCAACCACTTGTATAAACCCAAATGCTTTGATCACCTCATCAAAGCGTTTGTTCCAACTCCGAGATGCTTGCACCAGTCCATAAATGGATCGCTGGAGCTTGCACACCTTGTCAGCATTTTTAGGATCGACAAAACCTTCGGGTTGCATCATATACAACTCTTCCTTAAGGAAACCGTTAAGGAACGCCGTTTTGACATCCATCTGCCAGATTTCATAATCGAAAAATGTAGCTATTGCTAACATGATTCTGACGGACTTAAGCATCGCTACGGGAGAGAAAGTCTCATCGTAGTCAATTCCTGGAACTTGTGAAAAACCCTTTGCCACAAGTCGAGCTTTATAAACGGTCACATTACCGTCAGCGTCTGTCTTCTTCTTAAAGATCCATTTGTTCTGAATAGCCTTGCGGCCCTCAGGCAGTATCTCCAAAGTCTACACTTTGTTCTCATACATGGATCCTATCTCGGATTTCATGGCTTCTAGCCATTTGTTGGAATCTGGGCCCACCATTGCTTCTTCATAATTTGCAGGTTCATTGTTGTCTAACAACATGATTGATAAGACGGGATTACCGTACCACTCTGGAGCAGCGCGTGATCTCGTCGACCTGCGTGGTTCAACAGAAACTTGAACTGGAGTTTCATGATCATCATCATTAACTTCCTCCTCAATCGGCGTTGCAACGGCAGAGGTTTCCCCTTGCCCTGCGCCACCATCCAGAGGGATGAGAGGTTCGACAACCTCGTCAAGTTCTATCTTCCTCCCACTCAATTCTCTCGAGAGAAACTCCTTCTCGAGAAAAGTTCCGTTCTTCGCAACAAACACTTTGCCCTCGGATTTGAGATAGAAGGTGTACCCAACTGTCTCTTTTGGGTAACCTATGAAGACGTATTTTTCCGCTTTGGGTTCCAGCTTTTCAGGCTGAAGCTTTTTGACATAAGCATCACATCCCCAAACTTTAAGAAACGACAACTTTGGCCTTTTGCCATACCACATTTCGTATGGTGTCGTCTCAACGGATTTTGATGGTGCCCTATTTAAAGTGAATGAAGCTGTTTCTAATGCATAACCCCAAAACGATAATGGCAAATCAGTAAGAGACATCATAGATCGCACCATCTCTAACAAAGTACGATTACGACGTTCGGACACACCATTACGCTGTGGTGTTCCAGGCGGTGTTAACTGTGAAACAATTCCACATTGTCTTAAGTGAGCACCAAACTCGAAACTCAGATATTCACCCCCACGATCAGACCGTAGGAACTTGATCTTCTTGTTACGATGATTTTCCACTTCACTCTGAAATTGCTTGAACTTTTCAAATGTTTCAGACTTGTGCTTCATCAAGTAGACATAACCATATCTACTTAAATCGTCAGTGAAGGTGAGGAAATAACGATATCCGCCGCGTGCCTCCACGCTCATTGGACCACACACATCGGTATGTATGATTTCCAATAAGTCACTTGCACGCTCCATTGTTCCGGAGAACGGAGTCTTAGTCATCTTGCCCATGAGGCATGGTTCGCAAGTGTCAAGTGACTCCAAAAGTCCATCAGTATGGAGTTTCTTCATGCGCTTTACACCAATATGACCCAAGCGGCAGTGCCACAAAAATATGGCGCTATCATTGTTTACTCTAACTCTTTTGGTCTCAATGTTATGTATATGTTATGTATATGCGTATCACTATCAAGATTCAATATGAACAATCCTCTCACATTCGGTGCATGACCATAAAAGATGTTACTCATAGAAATAGAACAACCATTATTCTCAGACTTAAAAGAGTAACCGTCTCGCAATAAACAAGATCCAGATATAATGTTCATGCTCAACGCAGGCACTAAATAACAATGATTTAAGTTCATCACTAATCCCGATGGTAGCTGAAGTGACACTGTGCCGACGGCGATTGCATCAACCTTGGAACCGTTTCCTACGCGCATCGTCACTTCATCTTTCGCCAGCCTTCGTCTATTCCGCAGTTCCTGTTTCGAGTTGCAAATATGAGCAACACAACCGGTATCGAATACCCAGGCACTACTACGAGAACCGGTTAAGTACACATCAATAACATGTATATCAAATATACCTGATTTTTCTTTGCCCGCCTTCTTATCTGCCAGATACTTGGGGCAATTGCGCTTCCAGTGACCCATACCCTTGCAATAAAAGCACTCTGTTTCAGGCTTAGGTCCAGCCTTGGGTTTCTTCGGTGGATTGGCAACAGGCTTGCCGCTCTTCTTCGAATTGCCCTTCTTGCCTTTGCCGTTTCTCTTGAAACTAGTGGTCTTGCTCACCATCAACACTTGATGCTCTTTACGGAGTTCAGACTCTGCGACTTTCAGCATCGCAAACAACTCGCGGGGAGACTTGTTCATCCCTTGCATGTTGTAGTTCAACACAAAGCCTTTATAGCTTGGCGGCAGTGATTGAAGGATTCTGTCAGTGATAGCTTCTTGCGGGCGTTCAATCCCCAGTTCAGCTAGACGGTTTGAGTACCCAGACATTTTGAGCACATGTTCACTGACAGACGAGTTCTCCTCCATCTTGCAAGCATAGAATTTATCGGAGGTCTCATACCTCTCGATCCGGGCGTTCTTCTGAAAGATAAACTCCAACTCCTGGAACATCTCAAATGCTCCATGACGCTCAAAGCGACGTTGAAGTCCCGGTTCTAAGCCATACAAGACTGCACATTGAACTATTGAGTAGTCCTCCTTACGCGCTAACCAAGCGTTCTTAACATCCTGATCAGCCGTAGCGGGTGGTTCATCTCCTAGCGCAGCATTAAGGACATAATCCTTCTTCCCAGTTTGTAAGATTAGCTTAAGATTACGAGCCCAGTCTACAAAGTTGCTTCCATCATCTTTCAACTTAGCTTTCTCTAGGAACGTATTAAAATTCAGGATGACTGTTGCGTGAGCCATGATCTACAACACAAATATATTCAAAGTGGACTTAGACTATGTTAAAGATAATTAGAGTTCAACTTAATCAAATTATATGCTAAACTCCCACTCAAAAAGTACATCTCTCTAGTCATTTGAGCGGTTCATGATCCACTTACACTATCCCAAGTCCGATCATCACGTCAGTCGAGAGTAGTTTCAGTGGTAAGCATCCCTATGCTAATCATATCAACTATATGATTCATGATCGACCTGTCGGTCTCATGTGTTCCGAGGCCATGTCTGCACATGCTAGGCTCGTCAAGCTTAACCCGAGTGTTCCGCGTGCTCAACTGTTTTGCACCCGTTGTATGTGAACGTTGAGTCTATCACACCCGATCATCACGTGGTGTCTCGAAACGACGAACTGTAGCAACGGTGCACAGTCGGGGAGAACACAATTTTGTCTTGAAATTTTAGTGAGAGATCACCTCATAATGCTACCGTCGTTCTAAGCAAAATAAGGTGCATAAAAGGATTAACATCACATGCAATTCATAAGTGACATGATATGTCCATCATGTCGTGCTTCTTGATCTCCATCACCAAAGCACCGGCACGATCTTCTTGTCACCGGCGCCACACCATGATCATCCATCAACGTGTTGCCATCGGGGTTGTCGTGCTACTTATGCTATTACTACCAAAACTACATCCTAGCAAAATAGTAAACGCATCTGCAAGCACATATGTTAGTATAAAGACAACCCTATGGCTCCTGCCGGTTGCCGTACCATCGACGTGCAAGTCGATATTTCTATTACAACATGATCATCTCATACATCCAATATATGACATCACATCGTTGGCCATATCACATCACAATCATACCCTGCAAAAACAAGTTAGACGTCCTCTAATTTTGTTGTTGCATGTTTTACGTGGTGACCAAGGGTATCTAGTCGGATCGCATCTTACTTACGCAAACACCACAACGGAGATATATGAGTTGCAATTTGACCTCATCCAAGGACCTCCTCGGTCAAATCCGATTCAACTAAAGTTGGAGAAACCGTCACTTGCCAGTCATCTTTGAGCAAAGGGGGTTACTCGTAACAATGAAACCAGTCTCTCGTAAGCGTACGAGTAATGTCGGTCCAAGCCGCTTCAATCCAACAATACCGCGGAATCAAGAAAAGACTAAGGAGGGCAGCAAAACGCACATCACCGCCCACAAAACCTTTTGTGTTCTACTCGAGAAGACATCTACGCATGAACCTAGCTCATGATGCCACTATTGGGGAACGTCGCATGGGAAACAAAAATTTTCCTACGCGCACGAAGACCTATCATGGTGATGTCCATCTACGAGAGGGGATGAGTGATCTACGTACCCTTGTAGATCGTACAGAAGAAGCGTTAGAGAACTCGGTTGATGTAGTGGAACGTCCTCATGTCCCTCGATCCGCCCCGCGAACAATCCCGCGATCAGTCCCACGATCTAGTACCGAACGGACGGCACCTCCGCGTTCAGCACACGTACAGCTCGACGATGATCTCGGCCTTCTTGATCCAGCAAGAGAGACGGAGAGGTAGAAGAGTTCTCCGGCAGCGTGACGGCGCTCCGGAGGTTGGTGATGATCTCGTCTCAGCAGGGCTCCGCCCGAGCTCCGCAGAAACGCGATCTAGAGGAAAAACTATGGAGGTATGTGGTCGGGCAGCCGTGAGAAAGTCGTCTCAAATCTGCCCTAAAAGCCCGATATATATATAGGAGGATGGAGGGGGACCTTGCCTTGGGGTCCAAGGGACCCTCAAGGGGTCGGCCGAGCCAAGGGGGGGAGGACTCCCCCCACAAACCGAGTTGGACTTGGTTTGGTGGGAGGAGTCCCCCTCCCTTCCCACTTCTTCCCTCTTTTTTTTCTTTTCCTTTGATTTCCTTCTCTTGGCGCATAGGCCCCCTTGGGGCTGTCCCACCAGCCCACTAAGGGCTGGTGTGTCTCCCCAAAGCCTATGGACTTCCCCGGGGTGGGTTGCCCCCCCCCCCCCCCCCCCCCCGGTGAACTCCCGGAACCCATTCGTCATTCCCGGTACATTCCCGGTAACTCCGAAAACCTTCCGGTAATCAAATGAGGTCATCCTATATATCAATCTTCATTTCCGGACCATTCCGGAAACCCTCGTGACGTCCATGATCTCATCCGGGACTCCGAACAACATTCGGTAACCAACCATATAACTCAAATACGCATAAAACAACGTCGAACCTTAAGTGTGCAGACCCCGCGGGTTCGAGAACTATGTAGACATGACCCGAGAGACTCCTCGGTCAATATCCAATAGCGGGACCTGGATGTCCATATTGGATCCTACATATTCTACGAAGATCTTATCGTTTGAACCTCAGTGCCAAGGATTCGTATAATCCCGTATGTCATTCCCTTTGTCCTTCGGTATGTTACTTGCCCGAGATTCGATCGTCAGTATCCGCATACCTATTTCAATCTCGTTTACCGGCAAGTCTCTTTACTCGTTCCGTAATACAAGATCCCGCAACTTACACTAAGTTACATTGCTTGCAAGGCTTGTGTGTGATGTTGTATTACCGAGTGGGCCCCGAGATACCTCTCCGTCACACGGAGTGACAAATCCCAGTCTTGATCCATACTAACTCAACTAACACCTTCGGAGATACCTGTAGAGCATCTTTATAGTCACCCAGTTACGTTGCGACGTTTGATACACACAAAGCATTCCTCCGGTGTCAGTGAGTTATATGATCTCATGGTCATAGGAATAAATACTTGACACGCAGAAAACAGTAGCAACAAAATGACACGATCAACATGCTACGTCTATTAGTTTGGGTCTTGTCCATCACGTGATTCTCCCAATGACGTGATCCAGTTATCAAGCAACAACACCTTGTTCATAATCAGAAGACACTGACTATCATTGATCAACTGGCTAGCCAACTAGAGGCATGCTAGGGACGGTGTTTTGTCTATGTATCCACACATGTAAATGAGTCTTCATTCAATACAATTATAGCATGGATAATAAACTATTATCTTGATACAGGAATTATAATAATAACTATTATAGCATGGATGAGAAGATCGTGTCAGTGCTTTGGTGATGGAGATCAAGAAGCACGTGATGATGGCCATATCATGTCACTTATGAATTGCATATGATGTTAATCCTTTTATGCTCCTTATTTTGCTTAGAACGACGGTAGCATTATGAGGTGATCTCTCACTAAAATTTCAAGATGAAATTGTGTTCTCCCCGACTGTGCACCGTTGCTACAGTTCGTCGTTTCGAGACACCACGTGATGATCGGGTGTGATAGACTCAACGTTCACATACAACGGGTGCAAGACAGTTGCACACGCGGAACACTCGGGTTAAGCTTGACGAGCCTAGCATGTGCAGACATGGCCTCGGAACACATGAGACCGAAAGGTCGATCATGAATCATATAGTTGATATGACTAGCATAGGGATGCTTACCACTGAAACTATCCTCAACTCACGTGATGAATCTAATTATCTTGAACATATCTAAGTCCACTTTGAATATATTTGTGTTGTAGATCATGGCTCACGCGATAGTCACCCTGAATTTTAATACGTTCCTAGAGAAAGCTAAGTTGAAAGATGATGGAAGCAACTTTGTAGACTGGGCTCGTAATCTTAAGTTGATCCTACAAGCTCGGAAAAAGGATTATGTCCTTGATGCTGCGGTAGGAGATGAACCACCCGCTACGGCTGACCAAGATGTTAAGAACGCTTGGTTATCACGTAGGGAGGACTACTCAGTAGTTCAATGTGCAGTCTTGTATGGCTTAGAACCGGGACTTCAACGTCGCTTTGAGCATCATGGATCATATGAGATGTTCCAGGAGTTGAAGTTTATCTTTCAGAAGAACGCCCGGATCGAGAGGTATGAGACCTCCGATAAATTCTATGCTTGAAAGATGGAGGAGAATTCGTCTGTCAGTGAACACGTGCTCAAAATGTCTCGGTACTCAAACAAGCTAGTTGAGCTGGGGATTGAACTCCCGCAAGAGGCTATCACTAACAGAATTCTTCAATCACTGCCGCCAAGCTATAAGGGCTTTGTGTTGAACTACAACATGCAAGGGATGAACAAGTCACCCGACGAGTTGTTCGCGATGCTGAAAGTCGCAGAGTCAGAACTCCGTAAAGAACATCAAGTGTTGATGGTGAATAAGACCACTTGTTTCAAGAGAAACAGCAAAGGAAAGAAGGGAAATTCAAAGAAGAGCGGAAAACCTGTTGCCAATCCGACGAAGAAACCCAAAGCTGGACCTAAGCCTAAAACGGGGTGCTATATATTATTGCAAGGGTATGGGTCACTGGAAGCGCAACTGCCCCAAGTATCTGGCTGATAAGAAGGCGGCCAAAGAAAAATCAAGTATATTTGATATACATGTTATTGATGTGTACTTAACCAGCTCTCGTAGTAGTGCCTGGGTATTCGATACCGGTTCTGTTGCTCATATTTGCAACTCGAAACAGGAACTGCGGAATAGGCGAAGGCTGGCGAAAGATGAAGTGACGATGCGCGTGGGAAATGGTTCCAAGGTTGATGCAATCGCCGTCGGCACAGTTTTACTTCAGTTACCATCAGGATTAGTTATGAACTTGAATAATTGTTATTTAGTGCCTGCGTTGAGCATGAACATTATATCTGGATCTTTTTTATTGCGAGACAATTACTCGTTTAAGTCAGAGAATAATGGTTGTTCTATTTCTATGAGTAATATCTTTTATGGTCATGCACCCAATGTGAGAGGATTGTTCATATTGAATCTTGATAGTGATAACACACATATACATAACATTGAGACCAAAAGAGTAAGAGTTAACAATGATAGCGCCATGTTTTTATGGCACTGCCGCTTAGGTCATATTGGTGTAAAGCGCATGAAGAAACTCCATACAGATGAACTTTTGGAGTCACTTTTATTTGATTCACTTGACACATGCGAACCATGCCTCATGGGCAAGATGACTAAAACTCCGTTCTCTGGAACAATGGTGCGTGCAAGTGACTTGTTGGAAATCATACATACCGATGTGTGTGGTCCGATGAGCGTAGAGGCACGCGGCGGATATCGTTTTTTTCTCACCTTCACTGATGATTTGAGTAGATATGGTTATGTCTACTTAATGAAGCACAAGTCTGAAACATTTGAAAAGTTCAAGCAATTTCAGAGTGAAGTTGAAAATCATCATAACAAGAAGATCAAATTCCTACGGTCTGATCGTGGGGGTGAATATCTGAGTTTCGAGTTTGGTGCTCACTTAAAACAATGTGGAATTGTTTCACAGTTGACACCGCCTGGAACAACACAGCGTAATGGTGTGTCCGAACGTCGTAATCGTACGTTATTAGGGATGGTGCGATCTATGATGTCTCTTACCGATCTGCCGTTATCGTTTTGGGGTTATGCATTAGAAATAGCTGCATTCACTTTAAATAGGGCATCATCAAAATCCGTTGAGACGACACCATACGAACTGTGGTATGGCAAAAGACCAAAGTTGTCGTTTCTTAAAGTTTGGGGATGTGATGCTTATGTCAAAAAGCTTCAGCCTGAAAAGCTGGAACCCAAAGCGAACAAGTGCATCTTCATAGGTTGCCCAAAAGAGACAGTTGGGTACACCTTCTATCTAAAATCCGAGGGCAAAGTGTTTGTTGCTAAGAACGGAGCTTTTCTCGAGAAGGAGTTTCTCTCGATAGAATTGAGTGGGAGGAAGACAGAACTTGATGAGGTTCTCGAACCTCTCATCCCTATGGATGGTGGCGTAGGGCAAGGGGAAACCCCTGCCGTTGCGACGCCGGTTGAGGAGGAAGTTAATGATGATGATCATGAAACTCCGGATCAAGTTCCTATCGAACCTCGTAGGTCGACAAGACCGTGTACTACTCCGGAGTGGTACGCTAATCCCGTCTTATCAATCATGTTGTTAGACAACAATGAGCCTGTGAATTATGAAGAAGCAATGGTGGGTCCGGATTCCAACAAATGGCTGGAGGCCATGAAGTCCGAGATAGGATCCATGTATGAAAACAAAGTGTGGACTTTGGAAGTACTACCTGAGGGCCGCAAGGCTATTCAGAACAAATGGATCTTTAACAAGAAGACTGACGCTGACGGTAATGTGACCGTTTATAAAGCTCGACTTGTGGCAAAGGGTTTTTCACAAGTTCAAGGAGTTGACTACGATGAGACATTCTCACTCGTAGCGATGCTTAAGTCAGTCAGAATCATGTTAGCAATAGCTGCATTTTTCGATTATGAAATCTGGCAGATGGATGTCAAAACGGCGTTCCTTAACGGTTTCCTGAAGGAAGAGTTGTATATGATGCAACCCGAAGGTTTTGTCGATCCTAAAAATGCTAACAAAGTATGCAAGCTCCAGCGATCCATTTATGGACTGGTGCAAGCATCTCGGAGTTGGAATAAACGCTTTGATGAGGTGATCAAAGCATTTGGGTTTATACAAGTGGTTGGAGAATCTTGTATTTACAAGAAAGTGAGTGGGAGCTCTGTGGCGTTTCTAATATTATATGTGGATGAAATATTGCTGATTGGAAACAACGTGGAGTTTTTGGAAAGCGTAAAGGATTACTTGAATAAAAGTTTCTCTATGAAGGACCTAGGAGAAGCTGCTTACATTCTAGGCATTAAGATCTATAGGGATAGATCAAAACGCCTGATAGGACTTTCACAAAGCACATACCTTGATAAAGTTTTGAAAAGGTTCAAAATGGAACAGTCCAAGAAGGGGTTCTTGCCAGTTTTACAAGGTACGAGATTGAGTAAGACTCAGTGCCCAACAACTAATAAAGATAGAGAGCATATGAGCACCGTCCCCTATGCTTCAGCCATAGGTTCTATCATGTATGCAATGCTGTGCACTAGACCGGACGTTAGCCTGGCCATAAGTATGGCAGGCAGGTTCCAGAGTAATCCAGGAGTGGATCACTGGACAGCGGTCAAGAATATCCTGAAGTACCTGAAAAGGACTAAGGATATGTTTCTCGTCTATGGAGGTGACGAAGAGCTTGCCGTAAAAGGTTACGTCGATGCAAGCTTTGACACAGATCCGGACGACTCTAAGTCAAAAACCGGATACATATTTATTCTTAATGGGGGTGCGGTAAGCTGGTGCAGTTCCAAGCAAAGCGTCGTAGCTGATTCTACATGTGAAGCGGAGTACATGGCTGCCTCGGAGGCGGCTAAGGAGGGTGTCTGGATGAAGCAGTTCATGACGGATCTTGGAGTGGTGCCAAGCGTACTGAATCCAATAACCTTGTTCTGTGACAACACGGGTGCCATTGCCTTAGCAAAGGAACCACGTTTTCACAAGAAGACCAGACACATCAAACGACGCTTCAACCTCATCCGCGAGTACGTCGAAGGGGAGGACGTAAATATATGCAAAGTGCAGACGGATCTAAATGTAGCAGACCCGCTGACTAAACCTCTTCCACGGGCAAAGCATGATCAACACCAGAACTGTATGGGTGTTAGATTTATTACAATGTAATTCGCATGGCGATGTGAGGGCTAGATTATTGACTCTAGTGCAAGTGGGAGACTGTTGGAATTATGCCCTAGAGGCAATGATAAATAAGTTATTATTATAATTCCTGTGTCAAGATAATCGTTTATTATCCATGCTATAATTGTATTGAATAAAGACTTAGATACATGTATGGATACATAGACAAAACACCATCCCTAGCAAGCCTCTAATTGGCTAGACAGTTGATCAAGGATAGTCAGGGTCTTCTGGCTATGAGCAAGGTGTTGTTGCTTGATAAGTGGATCACATCATTGGGAGAATCATGTGATGGACTAGACCCAAACTAATAGACGTAGCATGTTGATCGTGTCATTTTGTTGCTACTGTTTTCTGCGTGTCAAGTATTTATTCCTATGACCATGAGATCATATAACTCACTGACACCGGAGGAATGCTTTGTGTGTATCAAACGCCACAACGTAACTGGGTGGCTATACGGATGCTCTACAGGTATCTCCGAAGGTGTTCGTTGAGTTAGTATGGATCAAGACTGGGATTTGTCACTCCGTGTGACGGAGAGGTATCTCGGGGCCCACTCGGTAATACAACATCACACACAAGCCTTGCAAGCATTGTGACTTACGGAACGAGTAAAGAGACTTGCCGGTAAACGAGATTGAAATAGGTATGCGGATACTAACGATCGAATCTCGGGCAAGTAACATATCAAAGGACAAAGGGAATGACATACGGGATTATATGAATCCTTGGCACTGAGGTTCAAACGATAAGATCTTCGTAGAATATGTAGGATCCAATATGGGCATCCAGGTCCCGCTGTTGGATATTGACCGAGGAGTCCCTCGGGTCATGTCTACATAGTTCTCGAACCCGCAGGGTCTGCACACTTAAGGTTCAACGTTGTTTTATGCGTATTTGAGATATATGGTTGGTTACCGTGTTGTTCGGAGTCCCGGATGAGATCACGGACGTCACGAGTTTCCGGAATGGTCCGGAAACGAAGATTGATATATAGGATGACCTCATTTGATTACCGGAAGGTTTTCGGAGTTACCGGGAATGTACCGGGAATGACGAATGGGTTCCGGGAGTTCACCGGGGGGCAGCCCACCCCGGGGAAGCCCATAGGCCTTAGGGGTACTGCACCAGCCCTTAGTGGGCTGGTGGGCAAGCCCAGAGAGGCCCCTGCGCAGGAGATAAGAAAATCAAAGAGAAAAAAAAGGGGAAGTGGGAAGGAAGGGAAGGACTCCACCTTCCAATCCTAGTTGGACTAGGATTGGAGGAGGAATCCTCCTCCCCCCCCCCCCATCGGCCGAACCCCTTGGGGCCTCTTGAGCCCCAAGGCAAGGCTCCTCCCCTCCCACCTATATATACGGAGGTTTGAGGGCTGATTTGAGACAACTTTTCCACGGCAGCCCGACCACATACCTCCACGGTTTTTCCTCTAGATCGCGTTTCTGCGGAGCTCGGGCGGAGCCCTGCTGAGATTAGATCACCACCAACCTCCGGAGCACCGTCACGCTGCCGGAGAACTCATCTACCTCTCCGTCTCTCTTGCTGGATCAAGAAGGCCGAGATCATCGTCGAGCTATACATGTGTTGAACGCGGAGGTGCTGTCCGTTCGGCACTAGATCGTGGGACGGATTGCGGGACGGTTCGTGGGACGGTTCACGGGGTGGATCGAGGGACGTGAGGACGTTCCACTGCATCAACCGCGTCCACTAACGCTTCTGTTGTGCGATCTACAAAGGTACGTAGATCGGAAATCCCCTCTCGTAGATGGACATCACCATGATAGGTTTTCGTGCGCGTAGGAAATTTTTTGTTTCCCATGCGACGTTCCCCAACACAAGTAAGGGCAGCACCCAAGCACCGGTCCACCCACATATCAAACTATCAAAGTAGCGAACGTGAATCATATGAACATGATGAAATCTAGCTTGACAGAAATTCCCATGTGTCCTCGAGAGCGCTTTACTTCCTATAAGAGTTTGTCCAGGCTTGTTCCTTGCTACAAAAGGGATTGGGCCACTTTGCTGCACCTTTGCTACTTCTTACTTGCTACTTGCTACGAATCATCTTATCACACAACTATCTGTTACCGATAATTTCAGTGCTTGCGGAGAATACCTTGCTGAAAACCACTTGTCAGATCATTCTGCTCCTCGTTGGGTTCGACACTCTTACTTATCGAAAGGACTACGATAGATCCCCTACACTTGTAGGTCATCAATGCTCCCCGGCGATGGCACTCCGGTGAGCAGCGCAGGGATGCAGGCCCATGGCGCGCCTCAGGCGACCAGCCAACGAGGGCGCGGGCAGGAGGAGGCTCTGCCTCGGGCGCCGTGGGGAGGAGCTTGGGAGCCGGGGGTTGCGGTTGCCTCGGGCCCATATGGGCTCGGGCGGGCTAGATCCGGGCCAGAGCGGGCTCTGCGGCTGGAGGAGAGAGGAGGAGCTGGGTGGCGGCTAGGTTAGGGTTTGGCACGGGAAACGAGGGGGGTTAGGGAAGCTGCCTATTTATAGTCAAACAGGGCTAGGGTTATCCAAATCCGGCTCCGTTTTCGACCACGGGATCGCGATCGGACGGCCACGGGCGCGGAAATGGCTAGGTGGGCTGTGTAAAGTGGCTAGCTGGAGATGAGAGGGAAAACAGGCACCCGACAACGTATTTTAAAACAACGAAAAACGTCCAACAATAACCAAATACGGTGCCGCTACGGTCGACCATTCGGGTACCAAACGGACTTCGATTGCGACGAAAATTGGCAGGCGGCCTACCTACAACTAAATAAGACCTCACGCCAAGTTTCAACTCAATCCGAGAATATTTTATACACACTTTTAAAACCAAATATTTTAACGATGACGCGGGCGCGGGCGTGTGTGGTCGGGCTCAACATGGTCAACGACGAGAACGGAGAGAACCGGCAACTAATAACGGATGCAAGTTTTGAAACTGGCGGCAACGGGATGCAGATGCAATGCAGATGATGCGATGATGATGCGATAATAAAAATAGTCACACGAAAGCAACGAAAAAGAGGGGAATCTTCTAGAGCGTCGGTCTCGGGTTGTCACAACACTATGATGCACCTTCTATACCTAGCTCTCCTAGATACAAATTGCCTAATATACCTAAGGGTTATGTTATGGAAAGAGGAGTTGCTCGAGACTTTCTTGCTTGTAAGGATAGAGATGATCTTAAGAAATTGCTATGCAAGTGGAAGGAAAAGTCTTTGAATGCTAGAATGCAATATGATCCCAAGTTTGCTACTTCACCCATCTTTATTTCTGATAAGGATTATCAATTCTTTGTCGATCTTGAGTTAATTACTTTGGTAGAATCTGATCCTTTCCATGGTTATGAATCTGAAACTGTTGTGGCACACCTTACTAAATTGAATGATATAGCCACCCTATTTATTCGTGAGGAAAAAAATCGTTATTACTATATTCTTAAGTTGTTTCCGTTCTCATTAAAGGGTGATGCTAAGATATGGTTTAATTCACTTGCTCCAGATTGTGTGCGTAGTCCCCAGGATATGGTATTTTCTTTTTTGAAAACTATTTTCTTGCCCATAAAAAACAAGTTGTCTTGCAGAAATTATTAACTTTTGTGCAGATTGAAGAAGAGTCTCCCACAAGCTTGGGGAGGCTTGTCCAGTTACTCAATACTTTGCCTGATCATCCTCTAAAAAATTTAGATACTTAATATCTTTTATAATGAACTAACCGATGCTTCTGGGGACCACCTAGATAGTTGTGCTGATTATGTTTTGAGAGAACGAACTGTTGAACAAGCTGAACTTCTTAAAACCCCAACAGACGGTAAAATCCAATCCAACGGCCACAAGCCTGATGGATGCAATGTTGTAATCCGTCGGTTGAGAAGAATCCTTTTCGAAAGAAAAAGGATACAGACAAAAAAGGCAGTGTGTAACAAGCTTTAAGCGAGGGGAAACTTGACTGACTCCAAACAGATGTAAGTAAAAAATTCAGCCTAAGAAGTCATGAAAGAACACACACACAAAAAAAAACCCAGCAAGAATCTTGACAAAAGACTAAACGGTCAGTAAATCGACTTATCCAATTTAAATAATCAGCCTAATTACATATGGCTAAAGTGTGATCAAATTGAACCTTGGACGAAATAAAAACAAGTTTTAGTGTGCCACTGAATGAATCCAACGAGACTTGTACGACACAACCAGCATAGGATACTTAAAACCCCAAAATGGAAGCTGTGGGGGAGAGGAAAGAAGATACCAAAACCTTGATACTCCTTCCTACCACAACCTCCATTCATTTCCTTGATGCCACTCCATCCTCTCCTTGAACGACCCGATATATACATGGACATATCATTAAATTACCCAGTACGCAAATGACCGCGCCGCCATTGTTTCGATAGATTGTGAGTGGAGAGCAGAGCGCCTTCATTTTCCTCTCGCCCGCAATGGCGTCCGATTTTGACGAAGACCAGAACGTTCCCTACGCACATCCAGCAGGTGGTTTTATTTCATTCAGTTTTGTTGTGAAATCTATAGCGGTGTTAATCGAATCAACGTTTCATTCGTGTATACTGATCACGGAAAAAACTCCATGGATCATGCTGAAGGCCCCCCTGCGCTGGACAGAGCCGACAACGTGCGGCTGAGGGGGCACGCCAGCGACCGGGCGCCACTCCATGAGAACCGGCAGCAGGTGCTGCTGGAGGTCATCGACGCGTCCTCCGCCGGCGGCGACCGCAGGCTGGGGCTGGACCTCGTGGCCGTCCTGGACGTCAGCAAAAGCATGAGGAAGAACGACCGGCTGGGCAAGATGAAGACGGCCATGCACTTCGTCATCAACAAACTCGGACACATGGACCGCCTCTCCATCGTCAAGTTCTCCGAGGAGGCGGAGAGGCTGTGCCCGCTGCTCTCCGTCACCCCGCCTAACAAGGCACGCCTCAACCATCTCGTCGACGGCTTGCAAGTCATCGACCCAACCAATATAAGAGACGGCCTCGAGGCCGGCCTCAGCGTCCTCGCCGGCCGACGCATCACCGGCGGCCGCGTTGCCAGCATCTTTCTCTTGTCCGATGGGGACGAGAACAGAGGGCATGCTACTACTGTTGATGTCAGCGATGTGCCCGTCTACACGTTTGGGTTTGGTACGGACTACGACCCCAAGGTACATAACATGCTCCATTCTTGTTCCGCGAAATGTTTTTCTGTCATGTCCTATTATACCATGAAATGACTTATCGGTCTATTTTTCTTTTCTTTTTGCGGGGTCAAGGATTTATCGTTCGTTGCGTTGAAATGTCGTGCTTTTATATGGCCCTCTACCATAATGACATACTACTTTGATTAAAAAAAAGATGAAATTAGATAGTGCATACTGGTCCACAATGGAATATTATGACATGCTCCCAAACAAGAAAAGAAAAGCCCCACAAAACATCATGATGTACACTGGAACAAGAAAACCCCTGCTAAGAGCATCTACGACCGGAACTTGTTAATATGGTCCCTCATACGTCCGCGGACGTTCGAGGAAATTGATCGGGCGCGACTCATTTATTATCTTTCACATCCGCATCCCTCATATCCGAACTCTCATACCAATATAACCCATACAACACTATCTAAAGATAGTAGATCAAACACAGTTCATCGGATCGGATTGCATTACCGAACAGAAGAAGCAGTTCATCGGCAAATCCAAACTACACACTACCCAAACATACTTAAAATATAAACACAATGGGAAAGAGCGGAATAAATCAACATTTCCTCACCAGCCCTTTCCCCTTCCGATCGTCAAAGCAACACTACCCCTCCTCCGTGTAGGCGTCGTCGTCGTCGTCATCGGAGCCGGAGGAGGAGGCGTCATCATCATCCTCGTCGGAGCTGCACCGTCCCGCTCCTTTGCGTGGCGAGCCACTTTTGCCTTCACCACCGCCTATTTCGCTGGCTTGGGCTCCGGTAACTGGATGGCCAGTCGAAGAGTGTAGGCATTCTTGCAGCGGAGGCGACACGCTTTCATCACCATCGTCGTCAGTGAGCGATGAAGGATGCCCGTGAGGAGCACGTCTTTGGGGTCGACCGACACGCTCGAGGTCAAACATTGGGCGGCCAGCACCTACCCCTCTTCCTCGCCCGTTACCCCTCGCGGCGGCTGCACGTGCCTCGGACTCCGGTATCCTTGTGTGACCCTTCCCCGACGCGGGCACGAGGAACCAACGGTGGTCGGGCACCGCTTCCGGAGCAGAACGTGGTAGAGGTGGGGGCGTACCTGACCTGAACGGCCCGGCCGGAGCGGGAGAGGTCAAAACTGTGCGCTTCGTGGAAAGTGCCTCTGATGTCGCCGACGGTCCATCGACGGGCAACGGGCTTAGAGGATGAAGATCCGTCACCACTGAGGCTGCCATGGTCCTACAGCGACCGACGCAACGCGCTGCAGAGGGCCACGTCCTCCACACCGACGTTCAATCCATCAGAGTTGCTTTCATCGCCGGCCATCGGATCGAAGGATGGGGGAATAGAAGTGGAGTGGACAGAGAGTGAAGTGCCGGATATCTAGGATTTTTGGAATGGGATATTTGTGGGGTCCGTGGTGGGCCGGACTGACTTGGCAGGTGCCCGGACAAGCTCGGGCTCCCCCGTATCCACGCCATATTTGAGTTGGATATGAGGGTGCCGGTCAACCCTGATGTTTGAGGCCCATTTAAGGCGTTCGTCTTGGTCGATTTTTCCTGACCGGGCATTGGTCGGACGGCCTGCCCTGACGTTCCACACGGATATAAATGGTCCGGCTATAGATGCTCTTAACTAGAATCATGGTTCTCTAGGTGGCAAAAGATGGTGGATCATATTCCATCCGTCCATATTTACATAGGGTACTTGTGTTTCACTATTCGTTGATCGGGTACCCGACTATATTAACTATATGTCACAAAAAAATATTTTGTGAGGATATATATTGAAATGATAGTTTCTTGGTTTTATAATGTAGTGCATATATTATTTCTTATAATCAAGCTTCACAAACTTTGTCCAAGTTTATGGAAAAAACTATTTACATCTAAAATGTCAATATATATCATTAGATTTATCATAATATATAGTTTCATATTATATGTTTTTATATTGTGTAAATTGTCATAATTTTTACATGTACATGCTCAACCCACAACCGATGTTTGTTCAAACCATGACATAAAAATTGAAGTTACATTTTTTTTACATGAATGCATACCTACAAAGTGTTATGGTAATTAATTATTCCCTGCCAATATATTTTTGAACGAAGGTGTTGGACGAGATCGCGAGAAGGAGCAAAGGAGGAACGTTCAACTTCGTAGATGACGAGGAGAACATGACCGAACCCTTCTCGCAGATCCTGGGTGGTCTCCTCAGCATCGTGGTACAAGACCTCAAGCTCATTGTTTCCCCACAGCGAGGCGAGTCCATAATAGAGGGCGTGGACTCCCGGCTCTACCAGCAGACGTGGGACGCCGGCTCCGGCTCCATCACCGTCCATTTCGGCGATCTCTTCGCCGGAGAAGTACGCAGGGTTATCGTCCACATCTCCCTCCCTGAAGTCAACCAGAAGAAAGACGTCACCGCCATCATCGCGCAGTGCTCCTATAGGTATATGCATATATACTTCCTTTATTTTATAATATATCGACTCATGGTTTTCGAGATTCAACTTTGATCATAGATTAGACTAATAATGTATAAGTCATTTTATTAAAACATACCTTTAAAAACTTCTTCCGAATGCAAATTCAAAGGTACTCCCTCGGTCCGAAAATACTTGTCCTAGAATTGGATATAATGGATGTATCTATAACTAAAATAAGTCTAGATATATTCATCTTTATGACAAGTATTTCCGGAAGGAGGGAACATCTGTCATGTTCTTGTCGTGGTTGTCTATGTTGGTTAAATTTATGATCAAAGCTAAATCTATTATGAAACCAATGGAGTATATTCTTAACGTACGTACGTACATATCCAATATTAAGTATTGTATATGATTTGCACGTGCAGTGTCCGGGGACAACCTCTCTACTCCCGTGGATTGGCGGTTCCTATGCGCCGCACCCCAACTGGATCGGCTGACCTGAGCCGCATGAGGCCGGTAGCCCTGAGGAACGAGCTAGCCCGCGGCCGCCACGTAACCTTTCTAGAGGAGGCGCGTACGCTGGCGGACAACAATGACCTCCACGGCGCCGATGGAAAGCTGGTGGAGGCCAGGAACGATCTTGCACCCGAGCAGTCCAACTCCATGATCCACACCCTCAGGGCGGCGCTCGATAAGCTGCTGGAGATGATCAGGTCGCCGGGCGGCCCCCGCGCCGGCTTCGCCGCCTACCTGCGGTCGCTGAAGACGTCGCATGATCGCGAGCGCGTCTCGGCGACCGGCGACGTCAAGGGCGTCAGGCTCTTCGAGACGCGGCACACGAGCGCGTTCCGTGGGCAGGCCAAGCGGTTTGAGAAGCAGTCCACCATGGGGCGGCGACCGGCTCCCCACGAGTTCAAGGAGGAGGAGGAGGACGCGAATAGACTCAGGGAAGAAGACGGGCGCATGGAGAGGCGGCCGGTGTTGGTGGAGGCGAGGAGTGGTCTCTGGAAGACCTGGTGGGGGGACGACGACAAGCAGCACCGGAGGTCCGCCAGGTCCACGTCGGCGTGCGCGTGGGTGATGTGCATCCTGTGCCTGCTGCTCATCGTCGGCTTGATCGTCCTCGGCGTCTTGCTCTTCGCCGTCTACAACCACAAGATGCCGTACCTGGCGGTCGCCGGCGCGCAGCTGGGGGCGCTCCAGTACGACGGCCAGGCCGGTACCGTCCAGAACCTTCAGATCTCCATCGCCTTCCTGGCCATCAACAGGGACTCCAAGGCGGACGCCTATTTCTCCCGCGTCAACCTCGCGCTGCAGCTCCACGGGGTTGACATGCTTCTCCTCCGGGCGCCGCCGTTCGTCGTCCCGCCGGATACCTCCATGCCGCTGCAGTACAACGACGTGGTGTCCACCGGGCGGAGGCTGGACAAGGCCGGGATGCGATCCATGGACAAGTCGCTCAACGCCGGCGTGGTGCCGTTCGACCTACGCGGCAAGGTGCGCATGCGCGGGAAGACGGGCATCTTCCAGAACACCCAGTTTTGGACACGCTTTTCCTGCCGTCTACGCTTCTTCTTCCCCGGTAACGGCACCGTCATGCCGGTCGACCGCCGCAGTTGCCGCTCCAGGTGGCCGTAGCAGTCACACTTCCGCGTGTATGAAGCTAAACACATGTGTATATATATGCCCTAGCTGCAAGAGCCAACTGACTTAACCTAGCACACATGGCAAAAATACATTACCAAATCAACATTATTTTTAGTGGTATAATTCTTAGCCTGAATTATTGGTAATCTTATTGAGCCAAAACGATTTTTGGCAGTAACTAGAGCATCTCCAACATTCGTTAAAAAAAACCTAGCACACACGCGTAAAATACATTACTAAACAACATCATTTTTGTGGTGAATAAATTATTCGTAATCTTACTGAGCCAAAACGTTTTTTGGCAGTAAAATTAGAGCACCTCCAACATTCGTTAAAAAAAAACCTCGCACGCTAAAACTGACGCAGAAATGACTAGTCACAACTTTTGTCGGTGACGCTTCATTTCTCACCAATGTCAACACTACTTTTTTTCATTGGACAAAATTCGAACGACATAGATATTTGCTTAGTGCTGGCATTGCACATTAGGGTCGGCGTTGCGCATTAGGTCCATTAGGCCCACACGAGCACTAGTTTGTTTTAACAGCCCAACGTAGTAAAAAAACTTATCCTTTCGCCACTCTCGATCCCTAACTCCATCGGCATGTCCTTCTCTCGATCCTTGCCTCCGCCCCGCCCGAAGATGCCGCCGCGTGATGCGTCCCATCTTCGCCCAAGGCCGCCCGTCTCTACCCAACGTCGCACCCTGTCCGATGCCGCCCCGCCGACGCTAGGTAGCCCATTTGTCAACACTCGTGTATAGATATTATTGTTATACCTCGCCATTTGATTTCTCTGTTAGGCAGGGTAAATAAATCTATTAGGATGAGGAAAAATGCCTTCTATGTTAGGATGAACAAAAAAATTGAACACTCAAAGTTGAATTCCTGGATCTGCCATTGTTCTTAGGGTGTTAGAAATTCGTGCATCTCAAATAGGATTACAACTTCCGACTTCCTAGAAAATAGCACCACTACAAAGTAATAGATATATATACCCATACTTCCTCCCGGCACATCACTATTTCAACACCATTGCGCCCATGAGTACTCGGTGCATCTTTGTGCCCGCGGCTTCATGACGACTTCCTCAACACCGGCTACCCCGACTAGATATCGACCACATCATTCTTCGCATGGCTATCTCGATCACGACTACACCATCCTAAGCTCTCGACTACCTTGACAAACGCACAAAGGGTTACCATATTGCTTGAGTAACCTCATCGATTTTCATTCCAGCCACAACTTTCATGATGCATCGACTGTTATGATTGTGAATGAAATGTTCGTTGGCTTACATTTGGATTCTTGCTAGTCTCACAGTCTGCGTCGTTATCATTGCGATTGAGGGGGACGGGGGTGGAGGAGTTGAGTATCGTGATTAAAACAGAATAAGAATCATTTTTGTTTGTCTTATATTCTAACTTAATCATGTATTTCTATATATATGACCAGAGGCTTAAGCAATAAACATCGATTTCATCCATCCCTCTCTGTTACCTTCAAACAAATTCAAGTGGAGTTGACGCTGGTCGCCAGTGAACAAGCCTGGCGTTGGGGATTTGATGTCGCTCGCCTCTGGACGGATTTAGACCCCTGTCGGCGCATGGGATGCGCTCCGCCGCACGTCTTGATTGAACACACCCGACTCAAGCCGGGTACATGCGGTGCAATGCAGTGTACGTGCGTGCGTGACGCACTGGCGACGATAAATCCGCTGTGGGCCCTGCGCGCTGCGTCAATCATCAGCAAGCGTAAGTGTGACTCCAAAGTTATATGGACAAGGTGGTACAACCCTCAGAACCCCGCGCGTCCTCTGCAGATTTGCAGTACGATTTATGAACAAAGTCCAGCCTGGTCACGTACTCACGGGCGCGTCATCCCTCGTCTCTGCGGTGGCCATCCACGGGCTCAAATCCATGACCATTGACCAGTACGCCACGCACCGGGGAACTTCCAGAGATCGACGCCGAAACCGACGAGCATCTCCCTGCGCCGATCCGACTCCGTGCAATGCTTATCGCCCCCCGCCGCGTGTCCCCGTGACACCTCCCGGAGGCCGGGCGGCGCGTCCTGTCGTCTCGTCTCCGGTGGCCAGCCACGCACGGCGCAGACCGGCGCACCGCCTTATCTCGTCCGGGTTCCGGACCGCCTTATCTCGTCTGGTACAGTGATGCCCCGCCGCGCCGACGCGAGGTCCGTCTCGTCTCCGGTGGCAGCTTGCTGGAGCATCCTGGGCTGGTGGAGTCTGTGACCGTCTGCATGCGCAGGCACTACAGGACAACGAGAAAGAGCTTTCGATCCAAAGCCAAATTCGCTGGATCCGGTCACAGAGGTCTTTTAAAATATCGTCCCGCGTCTGATATCTGCCACAATAAGAAATTCATGCCATGTCCCTCCCTTGCCTCCCACCAGCTGTACACTCATTTGAGTAATGACACTGATATCATTGCTTATTTTTCATCATTTGGCAGGTGCCACATTCATTCATGCGTCGCATTCATGGCCATGCATAATGCAACACAGTCCAGTGCAGTGGAGCTCGTAAGCGCGCGTGTACTAGTCTATTTTCACCGGAGCAGCTGAGCTCGGTGGCACGGAGCACGCACGGGAATTCTGTGATTGGCCCTCCGTCTGCGGAACGGCTGTGGGCAGGGGCGCAGGCGGAAGGCGACGCGGGCGGACGTATGTACGTCGATGTGCGTGCATGTGGTTGGCCAATGGATCTTGATAACTTCGGCCAAGAGAAGGAAAACTGATCTCTATGACATCCAATATGAACAAGTGCCACACTTTTGCTTCTCTTGCGACCGTTTAGGGCACTCAGAGCTGTTCTACCCCAACCCGAGACCAAGAGATGAGAACGGGGAGCTGCAGTTTGGCCCCGAGCATCGGAAAAGAAGAAGAAAACGGTCTCTAGCGAGAGCTCATCTAAGGATCAGAATACACGTACGAGCAGTCAGAGGGAATCACGACACTCTTCCAATACTGGCAAGGAACATGTTGAGGTTGTTAGGTCCGGCGCCTCACCTTGCCTCGTGCCGGAGCTCTCTCACTCTCTATCTCTCACACACAATGGACTGGAGGTAGACGAAGAGGAGTACAGAAGAGGGAGCAGAGAGATGAAGTAGTTTTGCTTCCCAACGCACAAACGCTGCCGCCGCACGTACGGCCTATATTCCCTCGAGCAACAAACTCGATGCACCACCATTACAATGACGCTGCAGCGCATATATACATGGGCAGCGCTTGGGCACGACCTACACGCCTCTACCCACTCCCGCGCTTCGTTCGGCCCGCTCTGGACGCGCCCGCGACGCGCTCCTCACGCGCACACCGCGCCAAGCCCTCCACGAACCAGCGCATGCGCTCCGCCTAGATCGCCAATGGCCTGGTCTACACACACACACACGGTGCACACTTGCACGGACACGCCCCAGATAATGGCCATACCCAAGTCGGACCATGCCCAGACGATGGTCGGACTATGGCCAGACACTCGCACACGTCCGGTGCGTGCGCACGCACACACCTACGCCGCGGACCCGACACGTCCGACACGTCCAGCGAGCGCCCATACATGTGCTTGACGTGTCCGACTCGTCGCCGCGGCTTATTACGCCCAACAGAGGTGACCTCTCCTTTAAAGAATAAGTCATATACTAACAAGAGGAAAGAGGTGCCAAGGAAGGTTTACCGGCCAGTTGCAAGCCGTCAGCTTCTCCTAACCGATGGAAATAACCCATCTAGCAGCGCCATACGTGAAGGAACTTCCATGGGAAGAGAAGGCCAAGAGTTGTCTGATGATGACAGTGAGAGAGATGCAAAGAAAAAGAGACCCACACCTGAGAACTCGGCGGAGGCTGCGGTGCAGCCCTGCCGATCCCAATGAATTGCATGAGCTGGAACTGTCTGGGGCTTGGGAACCCCGAGGCAGTTCGCGAGCTTCGCAGCATTGTGAAGCAAGAAGTTCCTGCCCTACTGTTTGTAATGGAAACCAAAATCAGGGCAAAGCGAGTTGAAGATCTTCGGCACCAGTTGGGTTTCATGGGATGCTTCGCGGTGGATAGTGAAGGACTGAGAGGAGGTATTGGCCTCTTTTGGTCTAAGGACTACGATGTACAATTGAAAAATTACAGTTCCGGCCATATCGATGCGATGGTGCGGATGAAAGACACAAACTCCATGGAGTGGAGATTCACAGGATTCTATGGAGCGCCTAGAGCGAAGAACAGAAATCACAGCTGGCGGTTCCTCAGAACTTTGTATGAATTGCCACATTCTGGTTGGTTGTGCATGGGCGATTTCAAAGAGACTCTGTATGGCGATGAACATTTCAGTCGGGCAGCCAGACCAGAATGGCAAATGCGCGCCTTTAGAGATGTTGTTGAAGAAGTAGGTTTCCAAGATCTGGGTTGGTTTGGACTACCCTATACTTGGGACAATAGACAAGCCGGAGGTGATAACGTGAAGGCAAGGCTGGATCGGGTTTTTGCAAACGAAGCCTTCCGGCAGCGGTATGAATCAATTCGAGTGCGTCACATTAGTGCGGTTGAATTTGACCATTGTTTCGTTGTTGCTGAAATCCGAGACAAGCCGCACGACTATGGTGCACGTCGACAGAAACAGTTCAGATATTAAAACGTTTGGCAGACCCATAGGGATTATGAGGATCTTGTCATAGAAACTTGGCTGAAACAAACTCGCACCCCGGGCTTGCAAGGCATCGCAGATTCGCTGGGGGCACTCCAGCGCACCTTGGAGCCATGGGGGGCACGGGAGTTTGGCTGCCTTACACGCAATGTGAGACAGCTTCAGAAGAAGTTGGAAAAGATACGAGAGCAGTCCATTGGACGAGGCCCTTCCGAGGAGGAGAAAAGGACCGTTGCGAAGCTTCGAGAAGCGCTTAAGCAAGAAGAAATCTGGCTAAGGCAGCGGTCCAGACGATGAATCAGCTGTTCGACCGACCATTTGATGCAAAGGAGGTGCATGAAGCGCTTTTCCAAATGGCTCCATCCAAGGCACCCGGAGTTGATGGATACACAACGGGATTCTTTCAAAGACACGCGCAGCTTCTGAAGAATGATGTGACAGCTGCAGTGCTGGGTTTTTTGAATGGTGGGGACCTTCCTTTGGGTTTAAATGACACGTCTATCACTCTTATTCCAAAGGTACGACACCCACAGATGATATCTCAATTTCGTCCTATTGCATTATGCCCAGTGTTGTATAAGATAGCGGCTAAGGCGATCGCTAACCGCTTAAGATGCTATATGGACGATATTATCAGCGAGGAACAAAGCGCCTTTGTTCTTGGCTGCTTGATCACCGATAACGTTTTGGTTGCTTTCGAAAGTGTTCACACTTTGCGAAGAAGGAAGAAGGGAAGGAATACTGCATGTGCATTAAAGCTAGACATGATGAAAGCTTACGACCGCGTGGAGTGGCACTATCTCGAGGCCATTCTTCTTAGGCTCGATTTTAGCAATGCATTTGTCAGGTTGATCATGAAATGTGTTACGTCTGTGCGCTTCTCGGTACGAGTAAATGGAGAGCTCCAACCATATTTCACTCCCTCCAGAGGCCTCAGGCAAGGATGTCCAGTTTCACCATTCTTATTTCTACTGTGTGCTGAAGGTTTTTCCTCTCTCCTGAAATATTATGGTGGTAACATTGACATGTTGGAAATATGCCCTAGAGGCAATAATAATTAGTTATGGTGGTAACATTGACATGTTGGAAATATGCCCTAGAGGCAATAATAATTAGTTATTATTATATTTCTTTGTTCATGATAATCGTTTATTATCCATGCTATAATTTATTGATTGGAAACACAATACTTGTGTGGATACATAGACAAAACACTGTCCCTAGTAAGCCTCTAGTTGACTAGCTCGTTGATCAAAGATGGTCAAGGTTTCCTGGCCATGGGCAAGTGCTGTTACTTGATAACGGGATCACATCATTAGGAGAATCATGTGATGGACTAGACCCAAACTAATAGACGTAGCATGTTGATCGTGTCATTTTGTTGCTACTGTTTTTTGCGTGTCAAGTATTTGTTCCTATGACCATGAGATCATATAACTCACTGACACCAGAGGAATGCTTTGTGTGTATCAAACGTCGCAACGTAACTGGGTGACTATAAAGATGCTCTACAGGTCTCTCCGAAGGTGTTCGTTGAGTTAGTATGGATCAAGACTGGGATTTGTCACTCCGTATGACGGAGAGGTATCTCGGGGCCCACTCGGTAATACAACATCACACACAAGCCTTGCAAGCAATGTGACTTAGTGTAAGTTGCGGGATCTTGTATTATGGAACGAGTAAAGAGACTTGCCGGTAAACGAGATTGAAATAGGTATGCGGATACCGACGATCGAATCTCGGGCAAGTAACATACCGAGACAAAGGGAATGACATACGGGATTATATGAATCCTTGGCACTGAGGTTCAACCGATAAAGATCTTGGGAATATGTAGGATCCAATATGGGCATCCAGGTCCCGCCATTGGATATTGACCGAGGAGTCCCTTGGGTCATGTCTACATAGTTCTCGAACCCACAGGGTCTGCACACTTAAGGTTCGACGATGTTTTATGTGTATTTGAGTTATATGGTTGGTTACCGAATGTTGTTCGGAGTCCCGGATGGGATCACGGACGCCACGAGGGTTTCCGGAATGGTCCGGAGACGAAGATTGATATAATAGGATGACCTCTTTTGGTTACCGGAAAGTTTTCGGGCATTACCAGAAAAGTTTCGGGATCATCGGTAGTGTACCGGGAGTGCCGGGAGGGGTGACGGGGACCATCGAGAGGGGTGTCACGCCCCAAGGGGTATCATGGGCTATGAGAAGAGATAAACCAGCCCCTAGTGGGCTGGAATAAGTTCCCAGTAAGGCCCATAAGGTTTGAGAAGGGAAAACACAAGGTGGAAAGAATTTCCAAGTGGGAAGGTGGAATCCTACTCCAAGTAGGATTGGAGTAGGAATCCTCCACCTCAAATTTCGGCCAAACCTTGAGGGTTTGAGGCTGCCTCCTCCCCTCCCTCCCTCCTATATATACTGAGGTATTAGGGCTGATTTGAGACAACTTTTGCCACGGCAGCCCGACCACATACCTCCACGGTTTTACCTCTAGATCGCGTTTCTGCGAAGCTCGGGCGGAGCCCTGCTGAGATTAGATCACCACCAACCTCCGGAGCGCCGTCACGCTGCCGGAGAACTCGTCTACCTCTCCGTCTATCTTGCTGGATCAAGAAGGCCGAGATCATCGTCGAGTTGTACGTGTGCTGAACGCGGAGGTGCCGTCGGTTTGGCACTAGATCGGAGCGGATCATGGGACGGATCGCGGCACGGTTCGTGGGACGGTTCACGGGGCGGATCGAGGGACGTGAGGACGTTACACTACATCAACCGCGTTTCTTAACGCTTCTGCTGTGCGATCTACAAGGGTACGTAGATCGGAAATCCCCTCTCGTAGATGGACATCACCATGATAGGTCTTCGTGCGCGTAGGAAATTTTTTGTTTCCCATGCGACGTTCCCCAACATGACAGAGGCGTCAGAGTAAGCTTTCGATCGCCATGGGTCAGCCATCTTCTTTTTGCAGATGATTGCTTGATTTTTCTCAGTGCAGATGCAACCAGTGCACAACGACGGAATCACATATTGCAGATATATGGGGATGCATCCGGGCAGTGCGTGAATCATGACAAGAGTGCCATCTATTTCAGCCCGAATACTCCACGTACTATCAGGCAAGTACTAAAAACACTTTGGGGGTGAATGTTGAAGCTTTTAGCAAGAGATACCTCGGTCTTCCCACTGCCATGGGCAGAATCACTAGCGGGACATTTTATCACATAGGTGACCGATCAAGAGGCAAGATGCAAGGCTGGTGTGAAAGGCTCTTTGCGTGCGCAGGGAGAGAAACACTTCTGAAATCCATAGTACAAGCAATCCCCACGTTCAGTATGAGTTGTTTCCTACTTACAAAGAAAGTGTGCAAAAGCTTGACTTCCAGTATGGCTAAATACTGGTGGAGTAGCTCGATTGATAGAAGATCCCTTCATTGGATATCATGGAAAAGTCTCACGGTACCAAAATGCAAAGGAGGTATGGGATTTCGTAATTATCATCTGTTTAACTTAGAACTATTGGGGAAGCATGGGTGGAGGTTCATGACCAATCCAAACTCATTATGTGCCAGAGTCTTCAAGGGGAGGTATTTTCCCGACAGTGATTTTATGCAGGCTCAAGTGCCACACTCTGCATCGGCTGTATGGCCTGCCATCATTGCGGGCAGGAAGCTCTTGAAGCGGGAGTGGTTCAGCGTGTTGGTGATGGCTCCACTATCAACGCCTGGATCGACAAATAGATCCCAACCATTGTCTTCCGGTCCCCGATAATCAAGCCTGCGAACACAAGTGTGGAACGGGTGAGTGATCTGATTGATAACACCAACTGGACCTGGAGACGAGACTTAGTTCGAGGAACATTTTCCACACCAGATGCAGATGCAATTTTGAATATACCACTTCGGCGAGGTGGAGGAGAGGACTTTCTTGCGTGGGCACATGAGAAATCTGGCAACTACAGTGTGAAATCAGCGTACCGAGCTTTGATGAACCGCAACGAGCAACAAGCTCTAGGCGAAGGGCCCGACACCAGAAATTCCGTGGATCAATCACATATGTGGAAGGCACTTTGGTCTCTCAAAGTTGTCCCTAAGGTGCGTGTCTTCTGGTGGCATGTCATGCGCGGCATTCTACTTGATGAGAAGACGCTACACTATAGACATATCCGAGATGTCAGTTTATGCAAACTTTGCCGAGCACATGAGGAAGACCTTGAACATGCGATAATCCATTGCTCGCATGCGAGGCAGGTCTGGGACGAAGCTCGCCTTGTCCTGGACATCAAGCTGCCGAGACTACATCCGTCTTCCTGGGCTGGCGATATTTTATGTGGGTCTATGTTCACCGACAAGGAACGAGCAACGATAATCACTATAATCTGGTCCATCTGGAGTTCTCACAATACATGGACGCATGATGGCGAGAAGTTTGATCCGGTGAACTCCATCACTAGAGAGGCTTTGGCCTTGCTTGATGTACCTAAACAGCAAGCTGCAATGTTACCGGGACATGGCTGGCGGCCACCTGAACCAGATCAAGTGAAGATCAACACCGATGCAGCTGTGCGGTTCGTAGAGGAGAAGAGCGGAGCGGGGGGTGACACCCGCTCCCAGACAACACTGATGGGTGCCTGGTGCAAGCACCATCTTGGGGTCACTGATCCCATGATCGCCGAGGCACTAGCCCTACGGGATGGAGTAATCTTCGCAAACCTGAGAGGCTATGCCAATGTGATAATGGAGACCGATAGTTTGGAGATTGTGATCTCTAGAATACTCGTCACAACAGTCGCTCTGTTGTAGCACCAGTTATCTACGAAATTGAGGAGCTACCGGATAGTTTTCATTCTTTTGTAATTCAGCATGTTAGTAGATCCGCAAACGGTCGAGCACACTTGTGTGCCCTGCGTGCATGTAATGTGTCTGTAACCTAGAGTTGGCTCTCTGAGACTCCAAGTTTTCTGGTTAGTAGCATATTGTCTGACTGTCCAGCGAACACTTTTGTTTGAATAAAGCTTAGAAGTTCTATGCAAAAAAAAACAACTGTGCGTAATCATGGTGAGGGCACAAAACACACGTCGACATCTGCTTCCTCTTCATTGCTTGGTTCTTCACTCTCCGACGCTCATGTCGGCTCGCTCATTCGGACGTATTCCGGCCGGATTTCAGGTTTTGACTTAGCTAGATATGATCCATGTGTGATTTTTTAATATTTGATCATTATCCTATCATCGGAAAGCTCGGCGGTGGGTTTACATAACCCTGACAATAGGTTGAACGACGGCAACCGTCAATTGACGGTTCACGACTGACGTAACAAATCCCCTATCGCCAGGGCCTCTAGCGGTAGGATGCAAAACCCTACCGTCAACATCTCTGATGATAGAATTACACACCTTATCATCAGGATCCTTGATGATAGGGAGTGATCACTGAGTAATTTTTACAGAATTTGTCTTTTTTTATAAATTTGGCCGCGGTAATATTATAGCCTTTAAAACAAAAACAAATATAAAGATCTCACACACTATAATATGCATCACACCTTGATATGAATAGTAGTTTAACTAATAAACGGTTTAACTTAGCAAATGATCAATAGTTCGACAAATACAAAATAGTTTGAGAGAAAGAACACAAATAGTTTAACTAAGCAAGCCACTCAACAACAACAATTTCACTTGCTCCTCCCCTTTTGAGGTACGGTCCTTGTTTTTTCTTTCAACGAGTCTCATCAACATTCTTCTTGCGCTGACAAGGACGAGGTTTGTGAAATGGAGGACTCCTCCAATCCTTCTTTGGTGCCTTCCTCTTCTCAAGCTGGGTTGTCTGAGTTGATGAAGGCTCGTCATCGTCGTCGTACTGGTCCTCTTCATCACTTTGTTTCTCTTCCTTCTCTTCTTCTACTCTCTCCTCGTCGTATTTTTCCTCATCGTCCTCCGCCTCGTCCTCCTAAACCAACCTGGAAGACGAGGCAACATAGCTCAATGATACGAGGGTACACATTCACTAGTAGAAAAAAGGGCTTTGTTCCACTCGACGAAATCCCATTAGTCCCGATTCACTTACGAACGAGGACCCATGGGGGCATCGGTCCCGGTTCGTGAGGCCAGGGCGCCGGTCGGCCTCGTGGGCCATTGGTCCCGGTTCGTCTGGCCCCTTTGGTCCCGGTTCCAGACACGAACCGTGATGAATGTGCCTCGCTCCTGGCCCACAACAATTGGTGCCGGTTTTTGGCTGAAACCAAGACCAAATGTTGTCCTTCACTCTCGGTTTAGTCCACAAACCGGGACCAATGCTTGGCTATATATACCACCCGGCCGCGAGCAGAGCAGTACACTTGTCTGTTTTTTTGGCCAGCCGTGGGAGAGCTTTGTGGTACTCTAGGTCACCTCCTATGCACATGAGGTGTTCGATGAAATGCCCAAGCCACACTTAAGCTTTCTCCTCTCAAAGCTCCTTGGCCAAACTCCATTCTCCCTTAGTTTTGTGTAGCTTTGGCGGTCCGTCCGTGTCCCGTCCCCGTCCTCACCGCCGTCGATCGCCCGCGCCCATCTCGGCATCGGCACCACCGTGGTTAGTCTCTTCTTCTTATCTTCTTTCTAAAATAAAAAAGTTCTTACTTGTATGATTTAGATAGATACTTGTGGAATTTTCTTACTTGTATTATTGTTTGTTATTATATAGTGCGACGGTTTTGGTATCCGCTTCCATCGGCCCTCGTCCTGTCTATGATTCAGATGTGGTATATATTGTATCTTATAACTATTTGTTTTATTTAATATTTATGACAATTATGTCAACCAACTTGACATAGATTTTTATCTAGGAGGTATGTGAACCGGAAATTCGAACCGACATACAAATTCTTGCCGAGAAATTAAATTTGGTTGAAAAGAAAATAGTAACTTGAAAGAAAAATTACAAAGAGTTAAAGAGGAAAAGATGATATTGAAGTTGGATGTTGCCGATGTGCGTGACGATCACAAGATCAAGATGAATGCAATGCGCTTGAAGATTAGAAACATTAGAAAATATGCCATTCATACTAAGGCTTGGTATTATTATGCCGTTGGATCAATTTGTACCTTAGTAGTGGTTATCATCACATTTTTTGTTGCACTTAAATTTATTAGTTTCAATGTATGTTCTAATTAGATGCTCTATAGAACTATATGTTGTTCAATAATGAGAACTATTTAAGAACGTTATGTATTTATTTTGGTCACTACTGTATTTTGGCTTTAATGTGATGATTAATTTCTATTAATTTGGTCACTTCTATATTCATGATATGTTGTAATGGTTTTTAATACACGCACCCATGTGGAAAAAATAAAATAAGTTCGAAAAAATGAAATGCCTTTTGTAAGAGATGAGTTTTCGTATGAAACTCTCATACTTTGAAAGAGATTGTCCGATTTGTACACGAAGTGCATCCAGTTTTTGCGGCAACCCTCTTAACTTTTTAGCACATGCTATGTGGGTGAAATGATGATACCATGCCAACTTTCAACCTATTAAGAGTTCATTTGTAGTGCTTTTCAATTTCTAGGTCATTTAGCTCCAAAAAATCAGTAAAATCATGAAAAATACCATATGAAGTGAGAAAGTGTTGAAGATAGATGATGTGGCCTTGAATGGTTCATTTTGAACACACAAAAAGTCTGGATTTGAAATAAGTTCAACAAAATGAAATGCCTTTTGTAACAGATGAGTTTTCGTATGAAACCCTCATACTTCGAAAGTGATTGTCTGATTTGTACACGAAGTGGGTCTAGTTTTTTCGGCAACCCTCTCAACTTTGTAGCACATGCTATATGGGTGAAATGATGATACCATGCCAACTTTCAACCTATTAAGAGTTCATTTGTAGTGTTTTTCAATTTTTGGGTCATTTAGCTCCAAAAAATCAATAAAAGCATGAAAAATACCAAATGAAGTCAGAAATGTTGAAATTTTATGATGTGGCCTTGAATGGTTCATTTTGAACACACAAAAAGTCTGGAGTTCGAATAAGTTCAAAAAAATGAAATGCCTTTTTGTAACACATGAGTTTTTGTATGAAACCCTCTACTTCGAAAGAGATTGTTCGATTTGTACACGAAGTGCATCCATTTTTTGCGGCTACCCACTCAACTTTTTAGCACATGCTATGTAAGAGAAATGATGATACCATGCCAACTTTCAACCTATTAAGAATTCATTTGTAGCACTTTTCAATTTATGGGTCATTTAGCTCCAAAAAACAGTAAAAGCATGAAAATTACGAAATGAAGTCAGAAAGTGTTGAAAATTGATGATGTGGCCTTGAATGGTTCATTTTAAACACACAAAAAGTCTGGAGTTCAAGTAAGTTCGAAAAAAATGAAATGCCTTTTGTAACAAATGAGTTTTCGTATGAAACCCTCATACTTCGAAAGGGATTGTCCGATTTGTACACGAAGTGCATCCAGTTTTTGCGGCAACCCTGTCAAGTTTTTAGCACATGCTATGTGGGTGAAATGATGATACCATGCCAACTTTCAACCTATTAAGAGTTCATTTGTAGTACTTTTCAATTTATGGGTCATTTAGCTCCAAAAAATCAGTAAAAGCATGAAAAATACCAATTGAAGTCAGAAAGTGTTGAAAATTGATGATGTGGCCTTGAATGGTTCATTTTGAACACACAAAAAGTTTGGAGTTCAAATAAGTTCAAAAAAATGAAATGGCTTTTGTAATAGATGAGTTTTCGTATGAAACCATCATACTTCGAAAGAGATTGTCCGATTTGCACACGAAGTGCATCCAGTTTTTGCGGCAACCCTCTCAACTTTTTAGCACATGCTATGTGGGTGAAATGATGATACCATGCCAACTTTCAACCTATTAAGAGTTCATTTGTAGTGCTTTTCAATTTCTGGGTCATTTAGCTCCAAAAAATCAGTAAAAGCATGAAAAATACCAAATGAAGTGAGAAAGTGTTGAAAATTGATGATGTGGCCTTGAATGGTTCATGAAGACTCTGTTTTTAGTGTGGATCTATATGAGATGTTATGTTTGATGTGTCGAATCATGTGAAGAATAGATCTTGTTGGAATTTCTTGAATCATGTGAAGAATAGATCTTGTTGGCATTTCTTGAATCATGTCTAATCATGTGAAGAATACATCTTGTTGGAATTTCTTGAATCATGTCGAATCTTGTGAATAATAGATCTTGTTGGAATTTCTTGAATCATGTCGAATCATGTGGAATCATGTCGAATCATGTGAAGAATAGATCTTGTTGGGATTTCTTGAGTCATCTCGAATCATGTGAATAATAGATCTTGTTGGCATTTCTTGTATCACGTCGAATCATGTGAAGAATAGATCTTGTTGGAATTTCTTGAATCATGTCGAATGATGTCGAATGATGTGAAGAATAGATCTTGTTGGAATTTCTTGAATCATGTCGAATCATTTGAAGAATAGATCTTGTTGGAATTTCTTGAATCATGTCGAATCATGTGGAGCTTGGTGAAGAACCACATGTTCTTGCCGGTCTTCAACCTCTCCTCGAGCTTGGCGAGCCTTGGCGGACTTGTTGGTGCTGAGCTTCTTGTCCTTGGTGGTGAGGAAGTCGGGGGTGCCGGAGACCACCTCCTTGAGGTCGACGTCGAGGGTGTAGCGGGTGGGCATGAGGTGGGTGAAGTGGACGAGCTTGAGGAAGGCCTTGACGCAAGACTTCTTGGCCGAGTCCTTGCGATCACCTTCTTCAGGTATTTGGCTAGGACGGCAACCAGGCAGTGCCCATAGGGGCGGTCGCGGGTGCTGTTGGAAATATGCCCTAGAGGCAATAATAAATTAGTTATTGTTATATTTCTTAGTTCATGATAATCGTTTATTATCCATGCTATAATTGTATTGATTGGAAACACAATACTTGTGTGGATACATAGACAAAACACTGTCCCTAGTAAGCCTCTAGTTGACTAGCTCGTTGATCAAAGATGGTCAAGGTTTCCTGGCCATAGGCAAGTGTTTTCACTTGATAACGGGATCACATCATTAGGAGAATCATGTGATGGACTAGACCCAAAATAATAGACGTAGCATGTTGATCGTGTCATTTTGTTGCTACTGTTTTCTGCGTGTCAAGTATTTATTCCTATGACCATGAGATCATATAACTCACTGGCACCGGAGGAATGCTTTGTGTGTATCAAACGTCGCAACGTAACTGGGTGACTATAAAGATGCTCTACATGTATCTCCGAAGGTGTTAGTTGAGTTAGTATGGATCAAGACTGGGATTTGTCACTCCGTGTGACGGAGAGGTATCTCAGGGCCCACTCGGTAATACAACATCACACACAAGCCTTGCAAGCAATGTAAATTAATGTAAGTTGCGGGATCTTGTATTACGGAACGAGTAAAGAGACTTGCCGGTAAACGAGGTTGAAATAGGTATGCGGATACTGACGATCGAATCTCGGGCAAGTAACATACCGAAGGACAAAGGGAATGACATACGGGATTATATGAATCCTTGGCACTGAGGTCAAACGATAAGATCTTCGTAGAATATGTAGGATCCAATATGGGCATCCAGGTCCCGCTATTGGATATTGACTGAGGAGTCTCTCGGGTCATGTCTACATAGTTCTCGAACCCGCAGGGTCTGCACACTTAAGGTTCGACGTTGTTTTATGCGTATTTGAGTTATATGGTTGGTTACCGAATGTTTTTCGGAGTCCCGGACTAGATCCAGGATGTCACGAGGAGCTCCGGAATGGTCCGGAGGTGAAGATTGATATATAGGATGACCTCATTTGGTTACCGGAAGGTTTTCGTGCATTACCGGAAAAGTTTCGGGCTCATCGGTAGTGTACCGGGAGTGCCGGGAGGGGTGCCGGGGACCATCGGGAGGGGTGTCACGCCCCAAGGGGTCTCATGGGCTATGGGAAGAGATAAACCAGCCCCTAGTGGGCTAGAATAAGTTCCCACTAAGGCCCATAAGGTTTGAGAAGGAAAAAACACAAGGTGGAAAGAGTTTCCAAGTGGGAAGGTGGAATCCTACTCCAAGTAGGATTGGAGTAGATCTCCTCCACCTCCAATTTCGGCCAAACCTTTAGGTTTTGAGGCTGCCTCCTCCCCTCCCTCCCACCTATATATACGGAGGTTTTAGGGCTGATTTGAGACGACTTTTCCACGGCAGCCCGACCACATACCTCTACGGTTTTTCCTCTAGATCGCGTTTCTGCGGAGCTCGGGCGGAGCCCTGCTGAGACAAGGTCATCACCAACCTCCGGAGCGCCGTCACGCTGCCGGAGAACTCTTCTACCTCTCCGTCTCTCTTGCTGGATCAAGAAGGCCGAGATCATCGTCGAGCTGTACGTGTGCTGAACGCGGAGGTGCCGTCCGTTCGGTACTAGATCGTGGGACTGATCGCGGGATTGTTCGCGGGGCGGATCGAGGGACGTGAGGACGTTCCACTACATCAACCGCGTTCTCTAACGCTTCCGCTGTACGGTCTACGAGGGTACGTAGATCACTCATCCCCTCTCGTAGATGGACATCACCATGATAGGTCTTCGTGCGCGTAGGAAAATTTTTGTTTCCCATGCGACGTTCCCCAACAGTGGCATCATGAGCTAGGTTCATGCGTAGATGTCTTCTCGAGTAGAACACAAAAGTTTTTGTGGGCGGTGATGTGCGTTTTTCTGCCCTCCTTAGTCTTTTCTTGATACCGCGGTATTGTTGGATTGAAGCGGCTTGGACCGACATTACTCGTACGCTTACGAGAGACTGGTTTCATCGTTACGAGTAACTCCGTTGCTCAAAGATGACTGGCAAGTGTCGGTTTCTCCAACTTTAGTTGAATCGGATTTGACCGAGGAGGTCCTTGGATGAGGTTAAATAGCAACTCATATATCTCCGTTGTGGTGTTTGCGTAAGTAAGATGCGATCCTACTAGATACCCTTGGTCACCACGTAAAACATGCAACAACAAAATTAGAGGACGTCTAACTTGTTTTTGCAGGGTATGCTTGTGATGTGATATGGCCAACGATGTGATGTGATATATTGGATGTATGAGATGATCATATTGTAATAGAAATATCGACTTGCACGTCGATGGTACGGCAACCGGCAGGAGCCATAGGGTTGTCTTTATACTAACGTTTGTGCTTGCAGATGCGTTTACTATTTTGCTAGGATGTAGCTTTAGTAGTAATAGCATGAGTAGCACGACAACCCCGATGGAAACACGTTGATGGAGATCATGGCGTGGCGCCGGTGACAAGAAGATCGTGCCGGTGCTTTGGTGATTGAGATCAAGAAGCACGTGATGATGGCCATATCATGTCACTTATGAATTGCATGTGATGTTAATCCTTTTATGCACCTTATTTTGCTTAGAACGACGGTAGCATTATGAGGTGATCTCTCACTAAAATTTCAAGATGAAATTGTGTTCTCCCCGACTGTGCACCGTTGCTACAGTTCGTCGTTTCGAGACACCACGTGATGATCGGGTGTGATAGACTCAACGTTCACATACAACGGGTGCAAAACAGTTGCGCACGCAGAACACTCGGGTTAAGCTTGACGAGCCTAGCATGTGCAGACATGGCCTCGGAACACATGAGACCGAAAGGTCGAGCATGAATCGTATAGTTGATATGATTAGCATAGAGATGCTTACCACTGAAACTATTCTCGACTCACGTGATGATCGGACTTGAGATAGTGGATTTGGATCATGTACCACTCAAATGACTAGAGAGATGTACTTTTTGAGTGGGAGTTCTTAAGTAATATGATTAATTGAACTAATTGTCATGAACATAGTCTAATGGTCTTTGCGAATTACGATGTAGCTTGCGCCATAGCTCTACTATTTTTATATGTTCCTAGAGAAAATTTAGTTGAAAGTTGATAGTAGCAAACTTTGCAGACTGAGTCTGTAAAACCGAGGATTGTCCTCGTTGCTGCACAGAAGGCTTATGTCCTTAGTGCACCACTCGGTGTGCTGCACCTCGAGCGTCGTCTGTGGATGCTGTGAACATCCGACATACACGTTTCTGATGACTACACGATAGTTCAGTACAAAAATACTTAATGGCTTAGAAGCAAGGTGCCGAAAAACGTTGTAAAACGTCACGGAACATAAGTGATGTTCTAAAGAGATGAAATTGTGATTTCATGCTTGTGCCCTACGAGACCTCCGACAAGATCCTTTGTCCACAAAGTAAAGGAGAAAGGCTCAATCATTGAGCATGTGCTCAGATTGTCTGAGTACGACAATCGCTTGAATCAAGTGGGAGTTAATCTTCCAGATGAGATAGTGATAGTTCTCCAAAGTCACTGCCACCAAGCCGTGAGGGCTTCGTGATGAACTGTAACATATCAAGGATACATACAATGATCCTTGAGCGATTCGCGATGTTTGACACTGCGAAAGTAGAAATCAAGAAGGAGCACCAATAGTTGATGGTTTGTAAAACCACTAAGTTTCAAGAAAGGCAAGGGCTAGAAGGGATACTTCGTGAAACGACAAAACAGTTGCTGCACTAATGAAGAGACCCAAGATTAAACCCAAACCCGAGACTAAGTGCTTCTGTAATGAGGGGAACAGTCACTGAGGCGGAGCAACTTTAGATACTTGGTAGATAAGAAGGCTGGCAAAAGTCGAAAGAAGTGTATTTGATATACATGATGTTGATGTGTACTTTACTAGTACTCCTAGTAGCATGAGAGTATTGGATACCGGTTCGGTTGCTAAGTGATTAGTAACATGAAATGTAAGCTACGGCATAAACGGAGACTAGCTAAAGGCGCGGTGACGATACGTGTTGGAAGTGTTTCCAAGGTTGATATGATCAAACGTCGCACGCTCCCTCTACCATCGGGATTGGTGTTAAACCTAAATAATTGTTATTTGGTGCTTGCGTTAAGCATGAACATGATTGGATCATGTTTATTGCAATACGATTATTCATTTAAAGAGAATAATGGTTACTCTATTTTCTTGAATAATCACCTTCAATGGTTTATTGAATCTCGATCGTAGTGTTACACATGTTCATGATATTGGTGCCAAAAGATACGAGTTGATGATGATAGTACCACTTAGTTGTGGCACTGCCGCTTGAGTCATGTTAGTATAAATTGCATGAAGAGGCTCCATGCTGATGGATCTTTGTACTCACCTGATTTCGAATCATTAGTGACATGCAAATCATACCACCTGAGCAAGGCCTTGTTTTCATTGAGATGAAATTAAGATAGTAACTTGTTGGAAGTGATACATTTTGATGTATGCAGTCCAATGGGTGCTGAGACACGCAGTGAATATCATTATGTTCTTACTTCACTGACAATTTGAGTAGATACAAGAGTATTTACTTAATGAATCACAAGTCTGAAATGTTGAAAAGTTCAATTCCGTTTAAGAGTGAAGTTCGTCGTAACAAGAGGATAAACTGTCTACGATACGATCATGGAAATGAATATCTGAGTTACAAGTTTTGGTACACAGTTAAGACAATGTGGAAATTGTTTCGCAGTTCATGCCACCTGGAACATCATAGTGTGATGATGTGTCTAAACGTCATAGCCACGCACTATTTGGTATGGTGCATACTATGATGTCTCTTATCGAATTACCACTATCGTTTATGGGTTATGCATTAGAGACAACCGCACTCACTTTAAATAGGGCACCGCGTATTTCCGTTGAGATGACATAGTATAGACTGAGGTTTAGAGAAATCTAAACTGTCGTTTCTTAAAAGTTTGGGGTTTCAACACTTTGTGAAAAAGTTTCAGTCTGATAAGCTCGAACCCAAAGCGGATAAATGCATCTTCATAGGATATCCAAAACAGTTGGGTACATCTCCTATCTCAGATCCGAAAGCAAAGTGTTTGTTTCTAGAAACGGATCCTTTCTCGAGGAAAGGTTTCTCTCGAAAGAATTGAGTGGGAGGGTAGTAGAACTTGATGAGGTTACTGAACCATCACTTCGACCAGTGTGTAGCAGGGCGCATGAAGTTGTTCATGTGGTGCCTACACCAATTGAAGTGGAAACTGATGATGATGATCATTGAGCTTCGAATCAAGTTACTACAAACCTCGTAGGTCGACAAGGTCGCGTACTGCTGCAGAGTAGTACGGTAACCCTGTCTTGGAGGTCATGTTGTTGAGCAACAGTGAACCTACGAGTTATGGAGAAAGCAATGGTGGGCCCAGATTCCGACAAATGGCTGGAAGCCATGAAATCCGAGAGAGGATCCATGTGTGAAAACAAAGTGTAGACTTTGGTAGAACTACTTGATGGTCATAGGACTATTGAGTAAAAATGGATCTTTAAAAGAAGACAGACGATGATGGTGATAAGTCACTATTAAGAAAAGCTCGAATTGTCGCAAAGATGTTTTCGACAAGCTCAAACAGTTGACTATGATGAGACTTTCTCACTCATAGCGATGCTAAAGGTCTGTTAGAATTATGGTAGTTGTTGATACATTATTTATGAAATATTGCACGTAGGATGTCAAAACATTGTTTTCTCGACGGTTTCCTTGAGCAAACATTGTATGTGATACAACCAGAAGGTTTTGTCGATCCTAAAGATACTGGCAAGTATGCAAGCTCCAGTGATCCTTCAATGGACTGGTGCAAGCATCTCGGAGTTGGAATATACACTTTGATGAGATGATCAAAGATTTTGGGTTTGTACAAGGTTTATGAGAAACTTGTATTTCCAAAGAAGTGAGTGGGAGCACTATAGAATTTCTGATAGGTATATGTGGTTGACATATTGTGGATCAGAAGTAATATAGAATTTCTGTAAAGCATACAAGGTTGTTTGAAAGAAGTTTTCAACGGAGTACATGGATTACGCTACTTGAACGTTGAGCATCAAAGATCTATGGAGATTGATCGAAAGCGCTTAATAGAAGTTTCAACAAGATGCATGCCTTGACAAGTTTTTGAAAGAGTTCAAAATAGATCAGCAAAGAAGGAGTTCTTGGTTGCGTTGTGAGGTGTGAATTTGAGTAAGACTCAAAACCCGACCACGGCAGAATAAAGAGAATAGACGAAGGTCGTCTTCTATGCCTTAGCCGTAGAATCTAAAGTATGCCATGCTGTGTACCGCACCTGATGTGTGCCTTGACTCAAAGTATGTTGAGAGGTACAGAGAGTGATCCATGATTGAATCACTAGCAGCGGTCGAAATTTATCCTTAGTAACTAATGGACTAAGGAATTTTTCACGGTTATGGAGGTGGTTAAAGAGTTTGTCGTAAAGGGTTACGTCAATGCAAGCTTTGACACTAATCCGAATAACTATGAGTAGTGAAACGGATTCGTATAGTAGAGTAGATATTTGGAGCATTTCCGAATAGCACGTAGTAGCAGCATCTATAAGATGACATAAAGATTTGTAAAGAACGCACGGATCTGAAAGTTTCAGAACCGTTGACTAAAACCTCTCTCACGAGCAAGACGTGATCAGACCCATAACTATATTGGTGTTGGATTCGTTGGAATCACATGGTGATGTGAACTAGATTATTGACTCTAGTGCAAGTGGGAGACTATTGGAAATATGCCCTAGAGGCAATAATAAATTAGTTATTGTTATATCTCTTAGTTCATGATAATCGTTTATTATCCATGCTATAATTGTATTGATTGGAAACACAATACTTGTGTGGATACATAGACAAAACACTGTCCCTAGTAAGCCTCTAGTTGACTAGCTCGTTGATCAAAGATGGTCAAGGTTTCCTGGCCATAGGCAAGTGTTTTCACTTGATAACGGGATCATATCATTAGGAGAATCATGTGATGGACTAGACCCAAACTAATAGACGTAGCATGTTGATCGTGTTATTTTGTTGCTACTGTTTTCTGCGTGTCAAGTATTTATTCCTATGACCATGAGATCGTATAACTCACTGGCACCGGAGGAATGCTTTGTGTGTATCAAATGTCGCAACGTAACTGGGTGACTATAAAGATGCTCTACATGTATCTCCGAAGGTGTTAGTTGAGTTAGTATGGATCAAGACTGGGATTTGTCACTCCGTGTGACGGAGAGGTATCTCAGGGCCCACTCGGTAATACAACATCACACACAAGCCTTGCAAGCAATGTAACTTAATGTAAGTTGCGGGATCTTGTATTACGGAACGAGTAAAGAGACTTGCCGGTAAACGAGGTTGAAATAGGTATGCGGATACTGACGATCGAATCTCGGGCAAGTAACATACCGAAGGACAAAGGGAATGACATACGGGATTATATGAATCCTTGGCACTGAGGTTCAAACGATAAGATCTTCGTAGAATATGTAGGATCCAATATGGGCATCCAGGTCCCGCTATTGGATATTGACCGAGGAGTCTCTCGGGTCATGTCTACATAGTTCTCGAACCCGCAGGGTCTGCACACTTAAGGTTCGACGTTGTTTTATGCGTATTTGAGTTATATGGTTGGTTACCGAATGTTGATCGGAGTCCCGGACTAGATCCAGGACGTCATGAGGAGCTCTGGAGTGGTCTGGAGGTGAAGATTGATATATAGGATGACCTCATTTGGTTACCGGAAGGTTTTCGTGCATTACCGGAAAAGTTTCGGGCTCATCGGTAGTGTACCGGGAGTGCCGGGAGGGGTGCCGGGGACCATCGGGAGGGGTGTCACGCCCCAAGGGGTCTCATAGGCTATGGGAAGAGATTAACCAGCCCCTAGTGGGCTGGAATAAGTTCCCACTAAGGCCCATAAGGTTTGAGAAGGAAAAAACACAAGGTGGAAAGAGTTTCCAAGTGGGAAGGTGGAATCCTACTCCAAGTAGGATTGGAGTAGGACTCCTCCACCTCCAATTTCGGCCAAACCTTTAGGTTTTGAGGCTGCCTCCTCCCCTCCCTCCCACCTATATATACGGAGGTTTTAGGGCTGATTTGAGACGAATTTTCCACGGCAGCCCGACCACATACCTCCACGGTTTTTCCTCTAGATCGCGTTTCTGCGGAGCTCGGGCGGAGCCCTGCTGAGACAAGGTCATCACCAACCTCCGGAGCACCGTCACGCTGCCGGAGAACTCTTCTACCTCTCCGTCTCTCTTGCTGGATCAAGAAGGCCGAGATCATCGTCGAGCTGTACGTGTGCTGAACGCGGAGGTGCCGTCCGTTCGGTACTAGATCGTGGGACTGATTGCGGGATTGTTCGCGGGGCGGATCGAGGGACATGAGGACGTTCCACTACATCAACCGCGTTCTCTAACGCTTCTGCTGTACGGTCTACGAGGGTACGTAGATCACTCATCCCCTCTCGTAGATGGACATCACCATGATAGGTCTTCGTGCGCGTAGGAAAATTTTTGTTTCCCATGCGACGTTCCCCAACAGGTGCCCTCCTCGAACACGCGCACAACCACCGCCTTCTTCCCGGCATACCTGCCCAACAGCAGGATCACCGCCTTGCCCGGCTTCAAGAACTTCACCATCTTCCTTCTCCTATCCTCGTGTTGCGCCGCCGCCGATGGGTTTCGGGTTGGGGGAGGGGTTGGAGGCTGTGGACGGGGGAAAGATGGCGGCGTGGTTGGGGAGGAGATTATATAGGGTTGGCGGCGCTAGAGTTTCGCCGAATCATGTGAACAATAGATCTTGTTTTTGGTGGTTCTTCAACAAGCACCTCGGTAGTGGCAGACACAGGCCATTCTTGTCGGTTTGTGGCACCAACCGGGACCAAAGAAATCCTTTCGTGTCAGTTGTTGGTACAAACTGGGACCAACGACTCCCTTTAGTGTCGGTTTGCGGCACAAACCGGGACGAAAGGTCTCTTCTTCCCGCCCGTTAGGTTGCTAAAAATTTACCTTTAGGGACAACAGGTTTTCGCATATAAGGCGGGAGTTATCGAATTTTACCCAACCTCTCCCATTGGCCCCGCGCGACCGCCGCCGATCCATTCCTCCTTGTCGTTATCGCCGCCCCCGAGCCCATCACCGTCGCCGCCCCCGCCCCAAGCCCGTCATCGTTGTCGCCCCCGAGGCCGTCTCCATCGCCTCCCCTGAGCCCGTCGCCGTCGCCGCCTGATACATCTCCAACGTATCTATAATTTTTGATGGTTCCATGCTATTATCTTGTGAACTTTGGATCTTTTGTATGCATTTTATATCTTTTTTGGGACTAACCTATTAACTCAGTGCCAAGTGCCAGATCCTGTTTTTTTCCGTATTTTTGACCTTTTTCAGAGGAGAATATCAAACGGAGTCCAAACGGAATAAAACGTTCGGAAAGATTTATTCCGGAACAGAAGATACGCAGGGAGCTTGAGAACCAAGGCAAAGGGTCCCGGGGGAGGCCACAAGCCACCTAGCCGGGGCCTGGGGGGCGCGCCTAGCAGGCTTGTGGGGCCCCCGTGGCTCCTTTGCCCTACCTCTTCCGCCTATAAATTCCCTAAAAATCTGAAACCACGAGAGAGAGCCACGAAGATACTTTTCCGCCGCCGCAAGCTTCTGTCTCCGCAAGATCCCATCTGGGGACCGTTCTGGTCCCTGCCGGAGGGGGATTCGGACACGGAGGGCTTCTTCATCAACACCATTGCCTCTCCGATGATGCGTGAGTAGTTCACCACAGACCTTCGGGTCCATATCTAGTAGCTAGATGGCTTCTTCTCTCTCTTAGATATTCAATACAAAGTTCTTCATGATCTTCATGGAGATCTATCCGATGTAATCTTCTTTTGAAGTGTGTTTGTCGAGATCCAATGAATTGTGGATTTATGATCAAATTATATATGAATGTTATTTGATTTTCCTCTGATCTCTTATATGCATGATTTCATATCCTTGTAATTCTCTTCGAGTTGTGGGTTTTGTTTGGCCAACTTGATCTATAATTCTTGCAATGGGAGAAGTGCTTGGTTTTGGGTTCATACCGTGCGGTGACCTCACCAAGTGACAGAAGGGGTAGCGAGGCACGCATCGTGTTGTTTCCATCAAGGGTAAAAAGATGGGGTTTATATCTATTGCATGAATTTATCCCTCTACATCATGTCATCTTGCTTAAGGCGTTAATCTATTTGTTATGAACTCAATACACTAGATGCATGCTGGATAGCGGTCGATGTGTGGAGTAATAGTAGTAGATGCAAAAAGTATCGGTCTACTTGTCTCGGACGTGATGCCTATATGTATGATCATTGCCTTAGATATCGTCATGACTTTGCGCGGTTCTATTAATTGCTCGACAGTAATTCGTTCACCCACCGTAATATTTGCTATCATGAGAGAAGCCTCTAGTGAACACTATGGCCCCCGGGTCTACTTCATCTCATATTTTCAGCTCTACACTTTTACTTTGTTGCACTTTCCACCATCAAATCTCACCTTGCAATCAATCGTGAAGGGATTGACAACCCCTTTGTAGCGTTGGTTGCAAGTTTGTTGTTTTTGCACAGGTACTTTGGAGACTTGCCTTGATACTCCTACTGGATTGATACCTTGGTTCTCAAACTGAGGGAAATACTTACTTCTACCGTGCTGCATCACCCTTTCTTCTTCAAGGGAAAAACCAACGCAAGCTCAAGAGGTAGCAAGAAGAATTTCTGGTGCCGTTGCCGGGGAGTATCAAGTCAAGAATAGTCTTCCTTCAACGTGTCAATTTCTGGCATTGGGGATTATTCTAAGTGAAGGTGTTTCAAGTAACTTCCGCAAACTCATCTCTTGCATTTACTTTTTTGCCTCTCGTTTTCCTCTCCCCCACTTGTGAAAACAAAAATTTACCAAAATATTTGCCTTTTTTGTTTGCCTTTCCTTTGCTTGTGTGCTATGTGCCTTCAATATGCTTGCATCTCCGCTTGCTGAAAATCTATTGTTATGGATCCTCATCCACTTGCTAATCTCTTTAAGAGATCCAATTATGTTGATCCAATTGCTAGTGAGTTGAGTGCAATTGACTATCTTTATGAAGTTTTGCTTGAGATGCGTGAATCTGAAAATTGTGATGAAGAAATTTATGAAGTGATTCACGAGGGCTCTTTGGATGAAAAGCATGATTGCAATGGTTTCATTATAAATTCTATTAATGACAATCATGCTAAAAATATGCAAAACCCTAAGCTTGGGGATGCTAGTTTTGCTATGTCCACTACTTGTTGCAATGATCATGATTGGGGTAATGATTTTTATTTTGATCTTGAAATTTTGTTTAAGCCTCATGATGATTATGATATTTGCAATAATATTGAAAGTGGGATTGGAGAAGTCATGACTTTAGTTGATGATAATCCCACTATTTTTGAAGAGCGTCAACTTTGCATGCTTGTGGATCATGAAAAGAATATCCTATGTGATAGTTATATTGTTGAATTTGAATATGATCCCTCATGTAGTTGTTATGAGAGAGGAAAATATTGTGGTAGGAATTTTCATATCACTAAATCACCTCTCGTTATGTTGAGATTGCTATTGTCTATTTCGTCTTCCTTGCATATGGTAACTATTGGTTGTCTTGACAATTCGTTTTCCTATAAATTTCCTATGCATAGGAAGTATGTTAGACTTAGATGTGATTTTCACATGCTTTATGATGCTCTCATTGTGCTTCAATTCTTGTCTTTTGTGTGACCATCATTGAATTATCAATGCCTAGCTAAAAGGCTTTAAAGAAAAGCGCTTGTTGGGAGGCAACCCAATGAATAAATTTATTTTTGCTTTTTTCTTTATATTTTGTCGTGTCCACACCATCATAATTCTGTTATGATTGTGTTTTTTGTGTTTCTTTTTGTTTTTGACCCAAGTAAAACCTTTATGAGTAGTTTTGGTGATGGTTGTTTGATCTTGCTGAAAAAGACAGAAACTTTGCGCTCACGAAATTATTTTTCATTCCTATCCAGAAAGAGCTTTTGAGTTGATTCTTTTTGATGCTGGTTGATATGCCATTTGCCCTAATTGTCGTAATTGTTCAGAATTTTTGAGATAACAGAAGTATACAAAGTATATAGATTGCTACAGACTGGTCTGTTTTTGATAGATTCTGTTTTTGTTGTGTTGATTGCTTATTTTGATGAAACTATGGATAGTATCGGGGGGTACTAGCCATGGAAAAGTGAGAATACAGTAATCTAACACCAATATAAATAGAAATCAAGTTTTCTACAGTACCTAAAGAGTTGGTAGTTTGTTTTCTTATGCTAATGATATCACGAGTTTCTGTTTAAGTTTTGTGTTGTGAAGTTTTCAAGTTTTGGGTGATGTTCTCATGGACAATGGGATAAAGGGTGGAAAGAGCTCAAGCTTGGGGATGCCCAAGGCATCCGAAGACAAATTCAAGGACACCAAAAAGCCTAAGCTTGGGGATGCCCGGGAAGGCATCCCCTCTTTAGTCTTCAATCCATCGGTAACGTTACTTGGAGCTATAGTTTTATTCACCACATGATATGTGTTTTGCTTGGAGCGTCCTGTATTATAGGAGTCTTTTCTTTTTGTTGTGTCACAATCATCCTTGCTGAACAGCTTTTTGAGAGAGACATGCACTCATCGTGAATTTTCTAGAATACTCATTGAGCTTCGCTTATATCTTTTGAGTTAGGCAATTTAGCTCGCATGTGCTTGACTTATATCTTTTGAGCTAGATAACTTTTCTCTAGTGCTTCACTTCGATCTTTTTAGAGCATGGTGGTGTCATATTTTGGAGAAATAAAAACTCTCGATCTTCACTTATATCTTTTTCAGAGTGCTCTCTCTGAGTAACTTGGTAATTGGCTTGTGCTATGAAAGTAGTCCTAAAGATGATAGGCATCCAAAGAGGATATAATAAAACTTCCATATTCATGTGCATTGATTAGTAAAGAGAAGTTTGATTCCTCTTAATTAGTTTTCAGACATGGATATGGTAATATTAGAGTTATGTAAGTAGCGTGTTGTGAATCTAGAAATACTTGTGTTGAAGTTAGTGATTCCCGTAACATGCACGTATGGTGAACTGCTATGTTAGGAAGTCGGAGCATAATTGATTTATTGATTGTCATCCTTTGTGTGGCGGTCAGGATCGCGCGATGGTTAACACGTACCAACCCATCCCCTAGGAGTATGTGTTTAGCACTTTGTTTCGATTACTAATAAAACTTTCACAATAAGTATATGAGTTCTTCATGACTAATGTGAGTCCACGGTGTTGGAAATATGCCCTAGAGGCAATAATAAAATGGTTATTATGATATTTCCTTGTTCATGATAATCGTCTATTGTTCATGCTATAATTGTATTAACAGGAAACAGTAATACATGTGTGAATAAATAGATCACAATGTGTCCCTAGCAAGCCTCTAGTTGGCTAGCTCGTTAGTCAATAGATGATCATGGTTTCATGGTCATGGGCATTAGATGTCATTGATAACGGGATCACATAATTGGGAGAATGATGTGATGGACAAGACCCAATCCTAAGCGTAGCACTAGATCGTATTGTTCGTATGCTAAAGCTTTTCTAATGTCAAGTGTCTTTTCCTTCAACCGTGAGATTGTGCAACTCCCGGATACCGTAGGAGTGCTTTGGGTGTATCAAACGTCACAACGTAACTGGATGACTATAAAGGTGCACTACGGGTACCTCTGAAAGTGTCTGTTGGGTTGGTACGAATCGAGATCGGGATTTGTCACTCCGCGTGACGGAGAGGTATCTCTGGGCCCACTCGGTAGAACATCATCATGAGCTCAATGTGACTAAGGAGTTAGTCACATGATGACGTGCTACGGAACGAGTAAAGAGACTTACCGGTAACGAGATTGAACAAGGTATAGGTATACCGACGATCGAATCTCGGGCAAGTTCTATACCGATAGACAAAGGGAATTGTATACGGGATTGATTAAATCCTTGACATCGTGGTTCACTCGATGATATCATCGTGGAGCAAGTGGGAGCCACCATGGGTATCCAGACCCGGCTGATGGTTATTGGCCGGACAGGTGTCTCGGTCATGTCTGCTTGTCTCCCGAACCCGTAGGGTCTACACACTTAAGGTTCGATGACACTAGGGATATAGAGAATTGTTATACGAGGTTATCGAAAGTTATTCGGAATTCCCGATGAGATCCCGGACTTCACGAGGAGCCCCGGAATGGTCCGGAGGTAAATATTGATATATAGGACGGATGGTTTCGGACACTGGAAGTGTTTCGGGCGTCAGTGGTAACGTACCGGGACCACCGGGACCACTAGAGGTGACCCCGGGGGTCCACCAGAAGGGGGCAATGACCCCGGGAGGCTAGATCGGCCAAGTGCAGGAGGGAACCAGGCCCTAGGTGGGCTGGTGCTCCCCCACACTCATCCCAAGGCACATGAGGTGGAGAGGGGGGGAAACCCTAGGCGCTGCTGGGCCTAAGGCCCACCTAGGGGTGCGCCACCCCTCCCCCTGCCCTGGCCGCCGCACCTCCCATCTGGGGGGGCTGGCACACCACCTAGGGTGGGAACCCTAGGGGTGGCACGCCCCTCCCCTCCTCCAATATATAGTGGGCACTTTTGGGCTTTTGGAGACACGGTTTTCCCTCTCCCTGGGCGCAGCCCTGCTCCTCTTTCTCCTCCTCTCTGCCGGTGCTTGGCAAAGCCCTGCCGGGAGACCTCGTCTCTCCATCGGCACCACGCTGTCGTGCTGCTGGAGATCTTCCCCAACCTCTCCCTCCTCCTTGCTGGATCAAGGTGCGGGAGACGTCACCGGGCTGCACGTGTGTTGAACGCGGAGGTGCCGTAGTTCGGAACTAGATCGGAATCACACCACGATCTGAATCGCCGCGAGTACGACTCCATCAACCGCGTTCTAGTAACGCTTCCGCTTAGCGATCTTCAAAGGTATGAATATGTACTCACCCCTCTCTCGTTGCTGGTCTCTCCATAGGAAGATCTGAATATGCGTAGGAAATTTCTTGAATTTATGCTACGTTACCCAACAGTCGTATCACAACCAGGTTTTTTATGCATAGATTCTATGCACGAGTAGAACACAAAAGGTTTTGGGCGATGATTTGTCAATTTCTTGCCGCTACTAGTCTTATTCTTTTCCGGCAGTATTGTGGGATGAAGAGGCTCGGACCGACTTTACACGTACGCTTACGTGAGACTGGTTCCACCGACAGACATGCACACCGTGCATAAAGGTGGCTAGCGGGTGTCTGTCTCTCCTTCTCTAGTCGGATTGGATTTGATGAAAAGGGTCCTTATGAAGGGTAAATAGCTTTGGCATATCATCGTTGTGGCTGTCACGTAGGTAAGAAGGCGTTCTTGCTAGAAACCCAAATCAGCCACGTAAAACTTGCAACAACAATTAGAGGATGTCTAACTTGGTTTTGCAGGGTTTGACATGTGATGTGATATGGCCAAAGTTGTGATGTTGCATGTATGATGTATGAGATGATCATGTTATTGTAATAGGTTTCACGACTTGCATGTCGATGAGTATGCCAACCGGCAGGAGCCATAGGAGTTATCTTAATTTATTGTATGAGATGCAACGCCATGTGCTTACTACTTTTACTTCATTGCTAACGGTTAGCTATAGTAGTAGTGATAGTAGTAGTTGGCGTGACGACTTCACGGAGACATGTTGATGGAGATCATGATGATGGAGATCATGGTGTCACGCCGGTGACGATGATGATCATGCGATGCCTGAAGATGGAGATCAAAAGAGCAAACATGATAATGGCCATATCATGTCACTATATGATTGCATTGTGATGTTTATCATGTTTTTCATATTATTGCTTAGAACGATGGTAGCATAATAAGATGATCCCTCTTAAAATTTCGAGAACGTATTCCCCTAAGTGTGCACCGTTGCGAAGGATTGTTGTCTCGAAGCACCACGTGATGATCGGGTGTGATAGATTCTAACGTTCGCATACAACGGGTGTAAGCCAGATTTACACACATGAAACACCTAGGTTGACTCGACGAGCTTATCATGTACAGACATGACCTCGAATACAAGAGACCAAAAGGTCGAACATGAGTCGTATGGTTGAATATGATCAGCATGAAGTTGCTCACCATGGTGACTAGTCCGTCTCACGTGATGATCGGACACGGGTTAGTTAACATGGATCATCTATCACTTAGATGACTAGAGGGATGTCGATTTAAGTGGGAGTTCATACTAAATTTGATTAAATGAACTTAATTGTCATGAATTTAGTCTAAAAGTTGTCTTTATAAATATTGTAGATGGCCAACGTCAACCTCAATTTCAACGCATTCCTAGAGAAAAACAAGCTGAAAGATGATGGTAGCAACTATGCGGACTGGGTTCGCAACTTGAAGCTCATCCTTGAAGCAGCTAAAAGGGCTTATGTCCTTGATGTGCCGCTAGGTGACCCTCCCGCTCCTGTAGCAGCCCAGGACATTCTGAACGTCTAGCAAACGCGGAGTGATGACTACTCTCTGGTTAGGTGTGGCATGTTATACAGTTTAGAAACGGGGCTCCAAAGGCGTTTTGAGCAACACGGTGCATATGAGATGTTCCAAGAGCTGAAGCTAGTTTTTCAAGCTCATGCCCGTGTCGTGAGATATGAAGTCTCCGACAAGTTCTTTAGCTGTAAGATGGAGCAGAACAGTTCTGTCAGTGAGCACATACTCAAAATGTCTGGGTTACACGGTCGTCTGACTTCAGTTGGAGTCGAACTTCCGGATGATGCTATAATTGAGAGAATCCTCGAGTCTCTCCCACCAAGCTACAAAGATTTTGTGCTGAACTTCAACATGCAAGGGATGGAGAATACCATTCTCGAGTTGTACTCGATGCTCAAGTCTGCAGAAGTAGAAATCAAGAAAGAGCATCAAGTGTTGATGGTCAACAAGACCACTAGTTTCAAGAAGGGCAAGGGTAAGAAGAACTTCAAGAAAGACGACAAATCCGTTGCCGCGCCCGGTAAGCCAGATGCCGGGAAGAAGAAAAAGAATGGACCCAAGCCTGAGACTGAGTGCTTCTATTGCAAGGGAAAGGGTCACTGGAAGCGGAACTGCCCCAAATACTTAGCGGACAAGAAGGCCGACAACGTTAAAGGTATATGTGATATACATGTTATTGATGTGTACCTTACCAGCGCTCGTAGTAGCTCCTGGGTATTTGATACCGGTGCTGTTGCTCACATTTGCAACTCAAAGCAGGAACTGCGGAATAAGCGGAGACTGGCCAAGGACGAGGTGACGATGCGCGTCGGGAATGGCTCCAAGGTCGATGTGATCGCCGTCGGCATGCTACCTCTACATCTAACGTCGGGATTAGTTTTAAACCTTACTAATTGTTATTTAGTACCAGCTTTAAGCATGAATATTGTATCAGGGTCTTGCTTAATGCGAGACGGCTACTCATTTAAGTCAGAGAATAATGGTTGTTCTATTTATATGAGTGATATGTTTTATGGTCATGCTCTGCTGGTGAATGGTTTATTCTTGATGAATCTCGATCGTGATGTTACGCATATTCATAGTGTGAGTACCAAAAGATGTAAAGTTGATAATGATAGTCCCACATACTTGTGGCACTGCCACCTTGGTCATATCGGCGTTATACGCATGAAGAAGCTCCATACTGATGGACTATTAGAGTCTCTTGACTTTGAATCATTTGACACATGCGAACCGTGCCTCATGGGCAAGATGACTAAGACTACATTCCCAGGAATAATGGAGAGAGCAACCGATTTATTGGAAATAATACATACTGATGTGTGTGGTCCAATGAACGTTGAAGCTCGCGGTGGCTATCGTTATATTCTCACTTTCACCGATGATTTGAGTAGGTATGGGTTTATCTACTCGATGAAGCACAAATCTGAGACATTTGAAAAGTTCAAGGAATTTCAGAGTGAGGTCGAGAATCAACGTGATAGAAAAATTAAGTGTCTACGATCTGATCGTGGAGGTGAATATTTGAGTCACGAGTTTGGCACACACCTAAGGAAGTGTGGAATCGTTTCACAACTGACGCCGCCTGGCACACCGCAACGCAACAGAGTGTCTGAACGTCGTAATCGCACTTTATTAGATATGGTACGATCTATGATGTCTCTTACCGACTTACCGGTATCATTTTGGGGATACACATTAGAAACTGCTGCATTCACTTTAAATAGGGCACCGTCTAAATCCGTTGAGACGACACCGTATGAACTATGGTTTGGAAAGAAACCTAAGTTGTCGTTTCTTAAAGTTTGGGGCTGCGATGCTTATGTGAAGAAACTTCAACCAGAAAAGCTCGAACCCAAAGCAGAGAAATGCGTATTCATAGGATACCCTAAGGAAACTATTGGGTATACCTTCTATCTTAGATCCGAAGGTAAAACCTTTGTTGCCAAGAACGGATCCTTTCTAGAGAAAGAGTTTCTCTCGAAATAAGTGAGTGAGAGGAAGGTAGAACTTGATGAGGTAATTACACCCCCTCTCGAGCAGGATAGTAGCGCAGCGCGGGAAGTTCTTCCTGTGGCGCCTACATCAACTGAAGAGGAAGTTAATGATAATGATCATGAAGCTTCGGATCAAGTTACTACTGAGCCTTAAAGGTCCACAAGGGTACGCTCCGCACCAGAGTGGTACGGCAACCCTGTAATGGAAATCATGTTGTTAGACAATGGTGAACCTTCAAACTATGAAGAAGCGATGGCGGGCCCAGATTCCAACAAATGGCTTGAAGCTATGAAATCCGAGATAGGATCCATGTATGAGAACAAAGTATGGACTTTGGTGGACTTGCCTGATGACCGGCGAGCCATAGAAAATAAATGGATCTTCAAGAAGAAGACTGATGCAAACCGTAATGTGACCGTTTATAAAGCTCGACTTGTCGCAAAGGGTTTTCGACAAATTCAAGGAATTGACTATGAAGAGACTTTCTCTCCCGTAGCGAAGCTGGAATCAGTCCGAATCATGTTAGCAATTGCCGCCTTTTATGATTATGAAATTTGGCAAATGGACGTCAAAACAGTGTTCCTTAACGGGAATCTTAAGGAAGAGTTGTATATGATGCAACCAGAAGGTTTTGTCGACCCTAAGGGTGCTAACAAAGTGTGCAAGCTCCAGCGCTCCATCTATGGGCTGGTTCAAGCATCTCGGAGTTGGAACATTTGCTTTAATGAGGTGATTAAAGTGTTTGGGTTCACACAGGTTTACGGAGAAGCCTGTCTGTACAAGAAAGTGAGTGGGAGCTCTGTAGCTTTCCTCATACTATATGTGGATGACATATTATTGATGGGGAATAATATAGAGATGTTGGAGAGCATAAAGGCCTATTTGAACAAGAGTTTTTCAATGAAGAACCTTGGAGAAGCTGCATACATATTAGGCATCAAGATCTATAGAGATAGATCGAGACGCTTCATAGGTCTTTCACAAAGTACATAGCTTGACAAGATATTGAAGAAGTTCAATATGGAAAACTCAAAGGAAGGGTTCTTGCCAGTTTTGCAAGGTATGAGATTGAGTAAGACTCAGTCGCCGACCACGGCAGCAGATAGAGAGAAGATGAGTTATGTCCCCTACGCTTCAGCCGTGGGCTCTCTAATGTATGCCATGTTGTGTACCAGACCTGATATAAACCTTACCATAAGTTTGGTAGGGAGGTACAAAAGTGATTCCGGTATGGAACACCGGATAGCGGTCAAGAATATCCTTAAGTACCTGAAAAGGACTAAGGAAATGTTTATTGTTCATGGAGGTGACGAAGAGCTCGTCGTAAAGGATTACGTCGACGCTAGCTTCGACACAGATCCGGATGACTCTAAGTCACATACCAGATACGTATATGTTTTGAATGGTGGGGCAGTGAGCTGGTGCAGCAGCAAGCAAGAAGTCGTAGCAGCATCTACATGTGAAGCGGAGTACATAGCTGCTTCAGAAGCGGTTCATGAAGGAATTTGGATGAAGGAGCTCATCACCGACCTTGGAGTGGTTCCAAGCGCGTCGGGTCCAATGACACTCTTCTGTGATAACACTGGGGCCATTGCCATAGCCAAGGAGCCCAGGTTTCACCGGAAGACGAAGCACATCAAACGCCGCTACAACTCCATCCAGGACCATGTCCAGAGTGGAGTAATAGAGATTTGTAAAGTACACACGGATCTGAATGTCGCAGACCCGTTGACTAAACCTCTTGCACGAGCAAAACAAGATCAACACCATAATGCTATGGGTGTTCGATACATCACAATGTAACTAGATTATTGACTCTAGTGCAAGTGGGAGACTGTTGGAAATATGCCCTAGAGGCAATAATAAAATGGTTATTATCATATTTCCTTGTTCATGATAATCGTCTATTGTTCATGCTATAATTGTATTAACAGGAAACAGTAATACATGTGTGAATAAATAGATCACAATGTGTCCCTAGCAAGCCTCTAGTTGGCTAGCTCGTTAGTCAATAGATGATCATGGTTTCTTGGTCATGGGCATTAGATGTCATTGATAACGGGATCACATAATTCGGAGAATGATGTGATGGACAAGACCCAATCCTAAGCGTAGCACTAGATCGTATTGTTCGTATGCTAAAGCTTTTCTAATGTCAAGTGTCTTTTCCTTCGACCATGAGATTGTGCAACTCCCGGATACCGTAGGAGTGCTTTGGGTGTATCAAACGTCACAACGTAACTGGATGACTATAAAGGTGCACTACGGGTACCTCTGAAAGTGTCTGTTGGGTTGGTACGAATCGAGATCGGGATTTGTCACTCTGCGTGACGGAGAGGTATCTCTAGGCCCACTCAGTAGAACATCATCATGAGCTCAATGTGACTAAGGAGTTAGTCACATGATGACGTGCTACGGAGCGAGTAAAGAGACTTACCGGTAACGAGATTGAACAAGGTATAGGTATACCTACGATCGAATCTCAGGCAAGTTCTATACCGACAGACAAAGGGGATTGATTAAATCCTTGACATCGTGGTTCATCCGATGAGATCATCGTGGAGCAAGTGGGAGCCACCATGGGTATCCAGACCCCGCTGATGGTTATTGGCCGGAGAGGTGTCTCGGTCATGTCTGCGTGTCTCCCGAACCCATAGGGTCTACACACTTAAGGTTCGATGACGCTAGGGATATAGGGAATTGTTGTACGAGGTTATCGAAAGTTGTTCGGAGTCCCGAATGAGATCCCGGATATCACGAGGAGCTCCGGAATGGTCCCGGGGTAAAGATTGATATATAGGACGGATGGTTTCCGACACCGGAAGTGTTTCGGGCGTCACCGGTAACGTACCGGGACCACCGGGACCAATGGAGGTGACCCCGGGGGTCCACCGGAAGGGGGCAATGACCCCGGGAGGCTAGATGGGCCAAGTGCGGGAGGGAACCAGCCCCTAGTTGGTTTGGTGCGCCCCCACACTCAGCCCAATGCGCAGGAGGTGGAGAGGGGGGAAACCCTAGGCGCTGGTGGGCCTAAGGCCCACCTAGGGGTGCGCCACCCCTCCGCTCCTCCTATATATAGTGGGCACTTTTGGGCTTTTGGAGACACAGTTTTCCCTCTCCCTCGGCGCAGCCCTGCTCCTCTTTCTCCTCCTCTCTGCCGGTGCTTGGCGAAGCCCTGCCGGGAGACCTCGTCTCTCCATCGGCACCACTCCGTCGTGCTGGTGGAGATCTTCCCCAACCTCTCCCTCCTCCTTGCTGGATCAAGGTGCGGGTGACGTCACTGGGCTGCACGTCTGTTGAATGCGGAGGTGCCGTAGTTCGGCACTAGATCGGAATCACACCACGATCTAAATCGCTGCGAGTACGACTCCATCAACCACGTTCTAGTAACGCTTCCGCGTTGCGATCTTCAAAGGTTTGAAGTTGCACTCACCCCTCTCTCGTTGCTGGTCTCTCCATAGGAAGATCTGAATATGCGTAGGAATTTTTTTGAATTTATGCTACGTTACCCAACACATGGTATAGATGCACTTTCACCTTCCACCGTTGCTAGCCTCTCTAGTGCCGCGCAACTTTCGCCGGTGCACAAAACCACCATATACCTTCCTCAAAACAGCCACCATACCTACCTATCATGGCCTTTTCATAGCCATTCCAATTTATATTGCCATGCAACTCCCACCGTTCCGTCTCTTGACTTGTGCCGTCATTTTCATATTGCCATTGCATGATCGTAAGATAGCTAGCGAGATGTTTCAACGTCATACGCTAAGCTAGATCGTTGCACATCCCGGTACACTGCCGGAGGCATTTCCTATAGAGTCATCATTGCTCTACGTATTGAGTTGTGAGTAAATAAAAGTGTGATGATCATCATTATTAGAGCATTGTCCCATGTGAGAAATAAAAAAAGAGGCCAAAGATGCCCACCAAAAAAATAAAAAATGAAAAGAGGCCAAAGAGCCCAATTAAAAAAAGAGAAAAAGAGAGAAGGGACAATGTTACTATCTTTTTTCCACACTTGTGCCTCAAAATAGCACCATGTTCTTCATGATTGAGAGTCTCTTGTTTTGTCACCACCATATACTATTAGGAATCTTCATTATATAACTTGGCTTGTATATTCCAATGATGGGCTTCCTCAAAATTGCCCTAGGTCTTTGTGAGCAAGCAAGTTGGATGCACACCCACTAGTTCTCCTTTTGAGCTTTCACACACTTATAGCTCTAAGTGCATCCGTTGCATGGTAATCCCTACTCATTCACATTGATATCTATCGAGGGGCATCTCCATAGCCCATTGATACGCCGAGTCAATGTGACCATCTCCTCCTTTTTGCCTCACAACCTCCACCACACTCTATTCCACCTATAGTGCTATATACATGGCTCACACTCATACATTGCGTGAGAGTTGAAAAAGGTTTGAGAAAGTAAGAGTGCGAAAAAATTACTTGGCCAATACTGGGGTTGCGCATGATTTAAATTCGTTGTGTGGGGATGATGGAGCATAGCCACACTATATGATTTTGTAGTGATAACTTTCTTTGGCCTTGTTATTTCAAAAGTTCATGATTACCTTGCTTATTTGCTTGAAGTATTATTGTTTTCATGTCAATAGCAAACTATTGTTTTGAATCTTACGGGTCTGAACATTCATGTCACATGAAAAGAAGTTACAAAGGAGAAATATGTTAGGTAGCATTCACATCAAGAATTCAGTTTTTATCACTTCCCTACTCGAGGACGAGAATGAGTTAAGCTTGGGGATGCTTGATACGTCTCCAACGTATCTATAATTTTTGATGGTTCCATGCTATTATCTTGTCAACTTTGGATGTTTCGTATGCATTATATATCTTTTTTGGGAGTAACCTATTAACTCAGTGCCAAGTGCCAGTTCCTGTTTTTTCCGTGTTTTTGACCTTTTTCAGAGGTGAATATCAAACGGAGTCCAAACGGAATAAAACCTCCGGAAAGATTTTTTTCGGAACAGAAGATACGCAGGGAGCTTGAGAACCAAGGCAAAGGGTCCTGGGGGAGGCCACAAGCCCCCTATCCACGGCCTGGGGGGCCGTGCCTTGCAGGCTTGTGGGCCCCCTGTGGCTCCTTTGCCCTACCTCTTCCGCCTATAGATTCCCAAAAAATCTGAAACCACGGGAGAGAGCCACGAAAATACTTTTCCGCCGCCGCAAGTTTCTGTCTCCGCAAGATCCCATTTGGGGACCGTTCTGGTCCCTATCGGAGGGGCAATTCGGACATGGAGGGCTTCTTCATGAACACCATTGCCTCTCCGATGATGCGTGAGTAGTTCACTGATACGTCTCCATCATATCTACTTTTCCAAACTCTTTTGCCCTTGTTTTGGACTCTAATTTGCATGATTTGAATGGAGCCAACCCGGACTAACGCTGTTTTCAGCAGAATTGCCATGGTATTGTTTTTGTGCAGAAAAAGTTCTCAAAATGACCTAGAAATTTACGAGGATTTTTTGTGGAATATATAAAAAATACTGGCGCAAGAATCAAGCGGAGACGTGGAGCGAGGAGCCCACAAGCCCAAGAGTTGCGGCCCCCCTGGCCGCGCCTGGCAGGCTTGTGAGGCCCTCGGGGATCCGTCGCCTCCAACTCCAACTCTATTTAGTCCCTTTCGCCTGAAAAAAAATCAAGGAGAAGAGTTCATCGCGTTTTACGAATCGGAGGCGCCACCACCACCCGTTCTTCCTCTGCAGGGCAGATCGGGGGTCTGTTCTCGGCTCCAGAGAGGGGAGATCGTTGCCGTCGTCATCACCAACCTTCCTTCATCGCCAATTCCTTGATGCTCTTCACCGTTCGTGAGTAATCTCATCATAGGCTTGCTGGATGGTGATGGGTTGGATGAGATCTATCATGTAACCGAGCTAGTTTTGATGGGGATTGATCCCTAGTATCCACTATGTTCTGAGATTGATGTTGCTACTACTTTGCTATGCTTAATGCTTGTCACTAGGGCCCGAGTGCCATGATTTCAGATCTGAACCTATTATGTTTCCATCAATATATGTGTGTTCTCGATCCTATCTTGCAAGTTGTGGTCACCTACTATGTGTTATGACCGGGCAACCCCGGAGTGACAATAGCCAGAACCACTCCCGGAGATGACCATAGTATGAGGAGTTCATGTATTCACTAAGCGCTAATGCTTTGTTCCGGTTCTCTATTAAAAGGATAACCTTAATATCCCATATTTTCCATTAGGACCCCGCTGCCACGGGAGGATGGACAATAGATGTCATGCAAGTTCTTTTCATAAACACGTATGACTATATATAGAATGCATGCCTACATTACATTGACGAACTGGAGCTAGTTAAATATCTCCCCATGTTATAACTGTTACATGTTGAATGTCATCCGACATAATTATCCATCACCGATCCAATGCCTACGAGTCTTGTCCTATTGGTCCTTGCTACGTTACTTTGTCGCTACTGTTGTCACTGCTGCTACTCTTACCGCTACTGCTGTCACTGCTTTTACTGTTACCGTTGCTACTGTTGCTATCACACTACTCTGTTACTGAAACTTTGCTGCAGATACTAAGTCTTTCAGGTGTGGTTGAATTGACAACTCAAATGCTAATACTCGAGAATATTCTTTTGCTTCCCCTTGTGTCGAATCAACAAATTTGGGTTGAATACTCTACCCTCGAAAACTGTTGCGATCCCCTATACTTGTGGGTTATCAAGACTATTTTTCTGGCGCCGTTGCCGGGGTGGCCTAGCACTATTCTCTGAGTCACTTGGGATTTACGTCTGTTGATCACTATTTGGAATCCGAGAGATCCAAAAACTAAAGTCTTGCCCTCAACTACGAGGATAGGTAAGGAACTGCCATCTAGCTCTGCACTTGATTCACCTTCAGTTATGAGTAAGTTGGTGACACCACCACCTGCTAGAAATTCGGATATGTCGCCTGTGCTTGATGATGCTACTTCTGCTATCCATGATGCTTGTTATGATGCTTTGCTTGATACTGCTTTGCCACTAGCTGCATTCCTTGATGCACAAATTGCTAGAGTTGCTGCTGAATGTGATGATACTTCTGAAACTGCTGAGATTATTGAAGTAGAACCTGCTATTTCACCTGTTAGAACTAGCTCTCCTTGATATGAATTGCCTAATATACCTGAGGGTTATGTTATGGAGGGAGAGTTAGCTGAGGACTTTCTTGCTTGTAAGGATAGCTATGATCTTGAGAAATTACCGCGCAAGTGGAAAGAAAAATCTTTGAACGCTAGAATGAAATACGATCCTAAGTTTGCTACTTCGCCTATCTTTGTGACCGATAAGGATTATGAATTCTCCGTCGATCCTGAGTTAATCACTTTGGTCGAATCTGATCCTTTTCATGGTTATGAGTCTAAAACGGTTGTAGCACATCTTACTAAGCTGCACGATATAGCCACCTTATCCGCGGGTGAGGAAAAGATCCGCCACTACTATATACTTAAGTTGTTTCCTTTCTCACTAAAGGGTGATGCTAAGACTTGGTTCACTTATCTTGCTCCGGGTTGTGTGCATAGTCCCCAGGATATGATCTACTACTTCTCTGAGAAATATTTTCCTCCCATAAGAAACAAGCTGCCTTCCAGGATATATATAACTTTGTGCAAGTTGAAGAAGAGAGTCTCCCACAAGCTTGGGGAGGCTTGTCCAGCTACTAAATGCTTTGCCTGATCACCCTCTTGAGAAGAATGAAATACTTGATATCTTCTATAATGGACTAACCGATGCTTCTAGGGACCACCTAGATAGTTGTGCTGGTTGTGTTTTCAGGGAACGAACTGTGGAACAAGCTGAGATTCTATTGAATAATATCTTGTGTAATGAGAATGCTTGGACTATTCTCGAACCACCCCCGAAGCCAACTTCGAGGAAAAGAGGTACCCTATTCCTCAGTCCTGAAAATATGCAAGAAGCTAAGAAATCTATGCAAGAGAAAGGCATTAAATCTTAAGATGTCAAGAATCTACCACCTACCGAAGAGATCCATGGTCTTGATAACCCGACACAGGTAGTAGAGGTAAATTCTCTTCGTAGATTCAATGAGAGTGATATTCCTTTTCATAAACCTGCCAGCTTATGCTTAGATGAATTTGATAACTTTGTTGCCAAACAACAAAGTTTCAATGATTATGTTAGCAGACAATTGGAACAACATGCTCGTATGCTTAGTCATTTAAGTGCTTGTGTGGATAGAAATGTCAATGATCTTAAGCTTTTGAGTAAACATGCCTCTATGGTCACTACTCAGGTAGAACAAGTACTTAAGGCTCAAAATGACTTGCTCAATGAGCTGAATGACAAGTCTCTTAGAGTTATCACTAGAGGTGGTAGAATGACCCAGGAACCTTTGTACCCCGAGGGTCATCCTAAGAGAATTGAGCAAGATTCTCAAGGAGTTAGCACCAAGGCACCTAGTCATCCTAGGAAGAAAAAGAAAGATGATAGGAACTTGCATGCTAGCAACCCTGTTGCTGTTACACCCGAGAATCCAAATGATATCTCTGTTTCTGATGCCGAAACACAATCTGGTGATGAACATGAGCCTAATGATAATATCGATAGTGATGTTCATGATGATGCTCAACCTAGTAATGATAAGGATGTGGAGATTGAACCCAATGTTGATCTTGATAACCCACAACCTAAGAATAGGAGATACGATAAGAATGACTTCATTGCTAGGAAGCATGGTAAAGAAAGGGAACCATGGGTTCAAAAACCCATGCCCTTTCCTCCCAAACCATCCAAGAAAAAAATGATGAGGATTTTGAGTGATTTGTTGAAATGATTAGACCTGTCCTTTTGCAAATACGTTTGACAGATATGCTCAAAATGTCTCCTTATGCTAAGTACATGAAAGATATTGTGACTAACAAAAGGAGGATACCTGAGGTTGAGATTTCCACCATGCTCGCTAATTACACCTTCAAGGGTGGAACTCCTAAGAAACTAGGTGATCCCGGAGTGCCCACTATACCTTGCTCCATTAAAGGAAACTACGTTAGAATTGCTTTATGCGATCTTGGAGCCAGTGTTAGTGTTATGCCTCCCTCTCTTTATCATACACTTGATTTGGATAAGTTGACACCCACTGAAATGTATTCGCAAATGGCCGACAAATCAACTGCTTTCCCTATCGGCATTTGCGAGGATGTGCCTGTTGTAGTTGCTAACGTTACTATCTTAACGGAGTTTGTTATTCTCGATATTCCCGAGGATGATGCCATGGCGGTCATCCTTGGAAGACCCTTTTTAAACACCGCATGGGCTGTTATTGATTGCAACAAAGGCAATGTCACTTTCCTTGTCAATGGTAATGAGCATACGATGCACTTTCCGAAGAAACAATATCAAGTACATTGCATCAATGCTATTGAAAAAACTTCATCGATTCTTATTGGGAGCTTTGAATGCCCTATACCTACTGTTAAGATGAAGTATGATTCGCTTGTTGGGGATATGCACATCCCCATTAAGGTAACCTAGTGACTATTCGAAAATTCTGTGTTTATGTGATTCGAAAAAAGTTTGTCAAGGAGACTTGATCAAACTCATTGACGGATTTATTTTCATGACCATGAGATGGATGAATCTAGGAGTCACAACCCTCTGTTCCGAACTTTTACTTTCGGTTGTTTAGAAGAAAAATGATAGATTTAGCTTTAGTTTTTCCTGTTTTCTGCTTTTTGCGTCCCTTAGAAAAGTGTCCTGAAAATAAAAGTTCTTCGAAAGCCGTGAAAATCAAGTATGATTTTTTCTGGAATTTTTGAAAAATTCTGAGATAAAGAGCTAGTCAGGGGGATGCACCAGTGGGCCGCAAGCCCAGGAGGCGCGAGCACCCCCTGGCCGCACCTACCAGGCTTTGGGCCCCACGTGGCCCCCTCCACTTATTCCAGCTCCCATCTCCTTCTCCTACCTCCAGAAAAAAACATTCCATAGCTCAAAGTTGTGTTCTTGCTCTTCTTGCTGCGTTTTTCGATGTCCTTGTGCAAAGCCCTATTCACCAAACTGTTTGGGGGAATTGTTCCTTGGTATGTGGCTCCTCCATTGGTCCAATTAGTTTTTGCTCTAGTGCCTTATTCGTTGCGTATTATTGCTGCCTTGGTGACTTTGTTCTTGAGCTTTGGATGTTAATTTTAGTTGGTCCCAAGTAGTTCTGATGATGATATGGCCTCTAGGCACTTGTAGGAGTAGTTGCTATGAGTTTCGTTGAGACTTGTTCACTTTTCCTTTGAGTCACTAAAAATTTCAGAAAAGGAACATGTTCAGGAAAAACAATCATGGTGGTTCTTCAAGCAAGAGGGGTCCCCGTCTCGCGATTCGGGAGCCCGATCGTTACCAACCGAGGAACACACATGTACAACCATGTGAATGGACTTCTGATTAATTCATGATTGATGCAGGTTTCAAAGACGAGTTTGATACACTTGTTCACAAAGCCGGACTTGAAGAATTCATCTCCAATAAATGTGAACAGTATACTTCTCTCACTCCCTCTTTTGTTCGTAGATTCAAATTTTTAGTTGGCCGTCACACATCCATACTGTTTGATCTATATGACAAATCGTATACCATGGATTTAGAGGATTTCAATAGAATTTGCAAGATACCTGATTGGGGTAGTCTCAATGATCCTCCTAAGTCTTCGGTTAGAGATTTTATCTCTAGTATAACTGTCGGAGAAACTAGAGATATTACGCAGGCTACCATGGGGAGCATTCATTTTCCTGCCTTGCATTACTTTGCCCGCTTCATAGGTAGATGCATTAACGACAATATTGAGCATTATCACCTCTGCACACCTGACCTTAGTATTCTTAAGAGTGCAGTAATGGGTGATAGAAGTTTCAACATGGGAGCTATAACCGCGAGGAGGCTAAATAATAATGCTAACGAAGGGGATTTCTTTGGTCGGATCTATGCCACTCGCATAGCTAATTTTCTTGGAATACCCATCCGCGAAGGAGATCCCCCGCTCCATACAGCTTTCCTTGATCACGCCGCTATAACACGTTATCAGTTCCTTGAGAGGGATAATGAATCCCTCCTATACCGATTAATATATAACCGACAGCGTGTTTTCCATATTACCCTTCCTGCTCCTGCCTTCTTTGACTTTCAGGTAAAATAGAGATATTACATAACCAGAGGTGAGACAGCTATTCAGGCGGTAGCTGCCGCGTTCCCGTACAACCCCCATTATGATTTTGGATATCGCCCGGACCATCCATGGGAGTAGACCAACTTAGGACAAAAGCCTAAGCTTTGGGGGGGGGGGTACGTGTTTCCCACCGACTTTATATTCTTGCTCACGCTTTCACTTTGTTAGTCGGTGTTCACACCTTGCCACTATATCATCCGTGCTAGTTTATTTCTTTTTCTCACTTTCATCTCGTGTGTTTGTTTAGATTGAGAAAACCCAAAAAAATTGCATGTTCTTCTTTTGCTTGTTGGGAGCTTTCCCGTGTAAATAGTTTTCTTTTTCTTTGGGTCAAGGTAGAAGACCATGGTTACAATGTTTAGTGGCTGTCGCATTAATTTGCTAGGAGCTTATAATGTTTATGGTGATGCTAACTTAGAGATCATAGTTCCTGATGCCATGCTTAATTAGCTAGGAGCTTATAATGGTTTGTCTTGGATGCCAACATGAATTTGAAGATGATTATGATGTAGTATGATAGGATGGTATCCTCCTTTGAATGATTCAAGTGGCTTGACTTGGCGCATGTTTACGCATGTAGTTGAAACAAAATCAACATAGCCCCTATGATATTCATGTTTATGGTGATTTATGTCCCACTCATGCTTGCACTCAATGTTGGTTAATTTCAATGCATATTGATGACTATTGTCGCTCTCTAGTTGGTTGCTTCCCAGTCTTTTGCTAGCCTTCACTTGTACTAAGCGGGAATACAACTTGTGCATCCACTTCCATAAACCCAAAGTTGTTCCATATGAGTCCACCATACCTACCTATATGCGGTATCTACCCGCCGTTCGAAGTAAATTTGCATGTGCCACTCTCTAAACCTTCAAGTAATAATCTGTTTTGCATGCCCGAACCTCTCATATGGTGACAAGGGGCGATCAATATCTTCCATGCTAGGTGTGTTATCCTCGATACGTGTTTATTCACTATCATTCACGAGAAAGGGGCCGGTAATTGGAATGCCCAGTTCCATGCTCAAATCGAAAAGATAATTGCAAACAAAACTCCCCCTTGATTGTTGTTGGCATGGACGGCACCCGAGGATTCGACTAGTCGTGGAGTGTGATTGTTAGGTGGTGGGGGAGTCAAAACTTTACTTTTCTGTTTGGGAACCGCCTATAGCATGTGTAGCATGGAAGATAGTGAAAACTCTTGGTCATTACGTTGTAAATGAAAGCATGCCACCCAAATTATTTATCTCTGTTTTAAAAGCTTGAGCTCTGGCACCTCTGCAAATCAATGCTTCTCTGTGCGAAGAGCCTATCTATTTATGTTTCTCTTGAGTCATCCTCTTCTTATAAACGCACCAATTAGAGAGCACCTCCGTCATTTCTATGCTTTGATTTTAATTGATATTGAGTATGACTGTGACTGGATCTTCTTTGCCATGAATTACAATGATCAGTCAGCCCTTGGTCTTTGAAGGTGCTCTGCATTTATGTTTTGCAGTCTGAGAAAGAGCTCGCGAGATACCATCTATTCATATTGCTTCATGATTGTTTTGATTGAAGTGTTGACGTTTGAAACTTATTATTATTGCTCGCTAGTTGATTATGCCATTGATATGAGTACATCTTGAGACCTAAATGTCATTTCTTATGTGGTTAGCTTATGATCTTGGTGAAAATCTAAATATGAGTTAGACACAATTGCAACAACAAGATCAAACAGAGTTCGTAAAAGTTTTTCTTTTGTCTGTTTCAGTTTGTGAACTGAATTGCTTGAGGACAAGCAAGGCTTTAAGCTTGGGGGAGTTGACACGTCTCCATCGTATCTACTTTTCCAAACCCTTTTGCCCTTGTTTTGGACTCTAATTTGCATGATTAGAATGGAACTAACCCGGACTAACGCTGTTTTCAGCAGAATTGTCGTGGTTTTGTTTTTGCACAGAAATAAAAGTTCTCTGAATGACCTGGAAATTTACGAGGATTTTTTGTGGAATATATAAAAAATACTGGCGCAAGAATCAACCGGAGACGTGGAGCGAGGAGCCCACAAACCCAGGAGGCACGACCCCCCCTCTGGCCGCGCCTCGCAGGCTTGTGAGGTCCCCGGGGATCCTCCGCCTTGCTGATGCAACAAAAGACCTTCCAACGGCGCGAGAAACACGTGCTGATGGGAGACTATTCTTGTCTTGATTCTCCTCAGCAACGACACCATGAATCCTTCTGCTACGACTACGCCTTTAGGGACTTCCTAGGTAAATATGCAATGGATTTCCCCGTGGCCTTGGAGCCTTGCGTTGGTGTTCCCTCGAAGCGGAAAGGGTGATGTAGCACAGCGGTGGTAAGTATTTCCCTCAGTTTTGAGAACCAAGGTATCGATCCTGTGAAGGAGTATCACAAGTGTGTGCACAAACACAAAAAGCTTGCTCCCAACGCTATGAAGGGGTGGTCAATCGCTTATAGATTGTTTGCCAAGTGATAACTGAAAGCAACAAAGTAACAAAACAAAGTAAAAGCGAAGGTGTAAATGAAAGGTGTGAATAGACCCGGGGGCCATAGTGTTTACTAGTGGCTTCTCTCATGAAAGCAAGTAGACGGTGGGTGAACGAATTACTGTCGAGCAATTGATAGAACCGCGCAAACTCGTGACGTCATCTATGGCAATGATTATATTTATAGGAGTCACGTCCAAAACAAGTAGACCGATACTTTCTGCATCTACTACTATTACTCCACACGTCGAGCACTATCCAGCATGCATCTAGTGTATTAAGTCCAAAATAACAGAGTAACGCCTTAATCAAGATGACAAGATGTAGATGGACAATCTCATATCCACGACAAATTCCACCTTGTTACCCTTGATGGCAACTACACGATGTGTGCGTTGCTGCCCCTACTGTCAGTGGGAAAGGTCACCACACGGTAAGAACCCAAAAGCAAGCACTTCTCCCATTGCAAGAATCATTCATCTAGTTGGCCAAACAAAACCCAAGACTCGGAGAGACTTACAAGGATATCAAATCATGCATATAAGAAATAAGCAAAGACTCAAATATATATCAAAGATAATCTGATCACAAATCCACAATTCATCGGATCTTGACAAACACACCGCCAAAGAGGATTACATTGGATAGATCTCCATGAAGATCATGGAGAACTTTGTATTGAAGATCCAAGAGAGAGAAGAAGCCATCTAGCTACTAACTACAGACCCGTAGGTCTGAAGTGAACTACTCACGAGTCATTGGAGGGGTGATGATGTTGATGTAGAAGCCCTCCAACTCCAAAGTCCCCTCCGGCAGGGCACCGGGAAGGGTTTCCAGGTGAGATCTCATGGAAACGGAAGCTTGCTGCGGCGGAAAAGTGTTTTCGTGGATTCCGTGATTTTTTTTCTGTATTTTAGGGAATATATTGGTGAAGGAGCTAGGTCAGGGGGGCGCCAGGGAGGCCACAAGCCTGCTAGCCGCCGCCTCCCTAGTGGCGGCTACAGGGCTTGTGGGCTCCGTGTAGCTGTCCTGGCGTGGCCCACAAGCCCCCTGATCTTCTTCCGTTTGGAAAAAAATTATTTCATGGATTTTATTCCGTTTGGACTCCTTTCCAAAATCAGATCTGAAAAGAGCCAAAAACACAGAAAAAACAGGAGCTGGCACTTGGCACTGAATTAATAAGTTAGTCCCCAAAAAGATATAAAAGGTACATAAAACATCCAAAGATGACAAGATAACAGCATGAAACCATCAAAAATTATAGATACGTTTGAGACGTATCACACCTCCAACTCCAGCTCTATTTAGTCTCTTTCAACCGGAAAAAATCAAGGATAAGAGTTCATCGCGTTTTACGATACAGAGGCGCCGCCACCACCTGTTCTTCCTCTGGAGGGCAAATCTGGAGTCCGTTCTGGGCTTCGGAGAGGGCACATCATCGTTGTCGTCATCACCAACCTTCCTTCATCGCCAATTCCATGATGCTCTTCATTGTTCATGAGTAATCTCATCGTAGGCTTGCTGGATGGTGATGGGTTGGATGAGATCTATCATGTAATCGAGTTAGTTTTAATGGGGATTGATCCCTAGTATCCACTATGTTCTGAGAGTGATGTTGCTACTACTTGGCTATGCTTAATGCTTGTCACTGGGGCCCGAGTGCCATGACTTCAGATCTGAACCTATTATGTTTCCACCAATATATGTGTGTTCTCGATCCTATCTTGCAAGTTTTAGTCACCTACTATGTGTTATGACCCGGCAACCCCGGAGTGACAATAGCCGGAACCACTCCCGGAGATGACCATAGTATGAGGAGTTCATGTATTCACTAAGCGCTGCTAATGCTTTGTTCCGGTTCTCTATTAAAAGGAGAACCTTAATATCCTGTAGTTTCCATTAGGATCCCACGGGAGGGATGGACAATAGATGTCATGCGAGTTCTTTTCATAAGCACATATGACTATATACGGAATGCATGCCTACATTACATTGACGAACTGGAGCTAGTTACATATCTCATCATGTTATAACTATTACATGATGAATGTCATCCAACATAATTATCCATCACCGATCAAATGCCTACGAGTCTTTTCCTACCGATCCTTGCTACGTTACTTTGCTGCTACTGCTGTCACTGTTGCTACTGTTACCGCTACTATTGTCACTGCTGTTACTGTTACCGTTGCTACTGTTGCTATCACACTACTCCGTTACTGAGACATTGCTGCAGATACTAAGTCTTTCAGGTGTGGTTCAATTGACAACTCAACTGCTAATACTCAAGAATATTCTTTTGCTTCCCCTTGTGTCGAATCAACAAATTTTGGTTCAATACTCTACCCTCGAAAACTGTTGCGATTCCCTATACTTGTGGGTTATCATTCACCACAGACCTTCGGGTCCATAGCTAGTAGCTAGATGGCTTCTTCTCTCTCTTGGATCTTCAATACAAAGTTCTCAATGATCTTCATGGAGATCTATCTGATGTAATCTTCTTTTGCGGTGTGTTTGTCGAGATCCGATGAATTGTGGATTTATGATCAGATTATCTATGAATGTTATTTGAGTTTCCTCTGATCTCTTATATGCATGATTTCGTATCCTTTTAATTCTCTTCGAGTTGTGGGTTTTGTTTGGCCAACTTGATCTATAATTCTTGCAATGGGAGAAGTGCTTCATTTTGGATTCATACCGTGCGGTGACCTCACCCAGTGACAGAAGGGGTAGCGAGGCACGCATCATTTATTTGATGTATGGAATGGGTTGACTTTAGGTGTCATGGGGGTGGCTTCTCCTTCTTTTCCTTGTGTGCTAGATAGAAGAAGAATCCCGACTGTTGTCGTGGGGGTTGCTTCTCCTTCTTTTCCTAGGGCTAGATATTTGTAATGCACTAGGGAAAGGAGGAGTAGCGACCATCACCGACCGTCGAAATATCAGAGGCAGTGCCCACCATATACGTGAGATCAGAGTTTAGGAAGGAAAGACTCGACAGACCTAAAGTCAACTCGTTGCATATTGACTAATAGTGATCTGTGTGTTGATCACTTTTTGGAAGGAAATGTCTCACGACGAAAGGAAATTCGCTATGTGCGAATACTTCCAAGACGAGCGCGGCATGTGCGACATGCCTCACCTAGTTGATGATAGGCGCTTCAGCATCATGCTGGATGAGGACTTCGAAGTGGATACAGTAAGTCACAATGACAAGTCTTTTTTCGTAATTAAGCATGACTTCTTTTGCTTCAACTTATAATTTTTGTTTTTTACTATTCTACTAGCATAACCCCTTCCATGCAAGAATTTATGTCTTGAATAAGATTGGTTTCAGTACTAAAAAACTATGGAGGTAAAGAGAGTTCACTTGAGGACCGAGCATGGTTATACTTTTGCTGTAAAGTTGTACAATGCAGACACCTACTCCTATTTTGAATGCACAAATTGGCAAGCATTATGCAAGGCTTATGCATTTGAGCCTAATATGCTTATCACCTTTGATATTCGTCGGGAACATGAAATTGAAGGTAATATCGACATCTGGGTCGATGTGCAGACGCCTCCAGTTCTACCATTATGTGATTTTCTCAACCATATTTATTAAGTAATTTATATTGTTTATTTAAAAATAGTTGACAACTCATTTTCGTTCTTCAAAAAATGTACGGAAGATGGTAGACAGAACCTATTACTACAATGATGAAACGAAATTAACTTGTAAGGAGAAACATCATCTTGTCGCATTTATCAATGATCTTGAGAATTAAAATACCTATCAACAAACTCCCCCACATTATGGTCAATACGTGCCACTAGTGCACGTAGTGAACTACGGTAACATGCATGGAGATTGCATGTTAAGACTTTCTACTATTACGACATCCTGCATCTTTTCCATAAATTCTTGTAAAACTAAACTACATTGCTAGTTACAAAGTTAATATTATTTTTTTCAATAGAAAATCCCGCAAGATTGTGTGCCTCATCTTATGTTTCCAAGAGGTCGCGTTGATGTTATGAGCATACGACCAGCACGGCCAGGTCGGCCTAGGTATCTGCATCACTCCTGTCCATACGAGATTTCTAAAACCGATGAAATGACAATCAAAGATTGGAAAAATGTATGGTCAACCGTAGAGAGCTACTTGGAAGCAACATTGTGTGTAGGCCAAGAATGGGAGACAAGATGATCTCCATTCTCCATAATGGAGAGTCAGGGCCTATCTTGTTTTATGAAATTCTACCTAAGAGAGGGTAGAGTAGGTCCTATGAGAGAGGAGTAGGTCCTAGATACAATGTGTTATTATGTGCTACAATGTGTTATAGTTGATGATGATGAGGAGGAGGAGTTGTGATTATGACTAGTGACCAATTTTTGTTATATGGTGTCTTATTGACGAAAATGATGATTAAATAGTGTTGGTGGTAATGACTATGATGATTATTAGCTATAGTGATGCAAGACTTTTTATATTAATATGATGATGATTTTGATCATGATGATTTATTATTATATCATTGGGGGAAGGAAAGGTGATTAGATTCATGTGTGGATGAATCTTCGACATTGGGTTCATTAGCCCAGATGTCGTAAATGAATGATCGGTACGCCACAATACCTAAGAGACCGAGGATAACTTGCTAAAGTCGTTACATCTACATCACGGAGAAAGAGAGGACACTTCTCTCTATTAGCTAGCTAACACAATATGAAACCCCTAAATTAACCCTCCAAAACCCCCAACACCCCCATTAAAAAAAAACCACCTCCTGGTCCCGGTTGGTATTACCAACCGGGACTATAGGTCCTCCTGCGTGGGCTCCCCACAGAGGCCACGTGGAGGCCCTTCTGTCCAGGTTGGTAAAGGAACCGGGACTAAAGGTTTCGGGCATTAGTCCTGGCCCTTTAGTCCCAGTTCCGGAACCGGGGCTAATGGGTCTCTAGAACCGGGACAAATGGGCCATTTTCTACTAGTGATTGGGTCTGCATGAGCATGAGCTTCAGTAGAGCTAGTGCACACAAGCAGGCCCACCGGCTTGCGACATTGCTTCACGAACTTCTGCAATAAGAATGAAATAAGAACACAAAATTGTGATTTCAAATTAACAAGAACATAAGAAATAAAGTAAGTCTAGGAGGAGGCTCTGTGTTACCTTCTCCGTTTACCTCAACTAGTTCTCGGTATCTCGAGACGTGGGGATATAACTTAGCGCATCGGAGCCATGAAAATGCTTTTGGTCAACTCCGAAGCATGCAAAAGAATAAATGAGTCACGGTGACTAAAGTAGATGTCATCTAACTGCCAATTCAAAACAAATGAACACAACTTACCACTCGGTTCATGAGGGGTGCATACTCCCTAAATCCGCCTTCTCGCTCTCTGATACTGTCATAGTAGGCTTTATTCTCGGAGTCGTCATGGTACAGTGATTCGGCAAGTGCTATCGTCCACTGGGGCCTCAGGCGCAAACAATGCTTGAAGCCATCGTTGTACCACCGGACGTGATCCTCGTAATCCTACAAGTCAAACACTTTCCTCTCCACATCTTTGCGACTCTTCGGATCATTCCATTGTCGCATGTATTTGCCATGCTTCTCTCCCTAGTCTGTGATCGACTGACACTTTTGCGTGCTCATCCCTCAAGGCATAAGAAAGAACGTAAAACATCATAAGAAAGAATGTAACACATCAAAATGGAAACAAACGGAAATAGAGAGCATCGCACTCACAAGTGTAGGTTGGAGCCACAAGTGTAGATCTTCTCTAACTTGCAGAGCAACTCCCGCGCCAACTCCTCCATGTCATCTACCACATGAGGCGGTAGTTCTTTCGCACAAATAACACGGAATAAATAGCTCAACTCTGCCAGTACTAGCCATTCATCCCCAAGATAAATCCACGCAACATCACCCGCATTACCCGCTCAAGCCATTTGTGCCAACCATGACTCTTCAGACCAAATATTTCCAATTTTTCAAGACTCACTCCCCTCTTTAGATTTTTTGCATCCCATCAGGGAACATCAACTGCATTTGACCCACAAGATAATTTTCCTCATAGCGCCCCTTTTTAGATGGAACCAGGCTTTTGCCTTCGACCAGTTATGCTTTCCTTTCGATTGTCGCATGTTTTGTAATGGTCTATCACATAGAGTGTGTTGATCGACTCTAGCCTTAGGATTATCCTTTGACTTCCCCTTTTTCGGTGTCAAGATCGGCGGATCTCGGGTAGGGGGTCCAGAACTATGGACGTTGGATCGATGGGTTGCAGGAGACAAAGGGGACAGTGTTTTACCCAGGTTCGAGCCCTCTTGAGAAGGTAAAACCCTACGTCCTGCTCGATTATATTGATGGAGTATGAGGATTACAAAGTCTATCTACCTCAAGATCGTATGAGCTAAACCCTAGATGCATCAACTTGTCCCTGTGGATGAAAAAACCCTGGTTTATATAGACACCAGGGGTCCCTAGGGGTACACACAACCGACCTCAGCCAGGGGTAAACATGCCATTCTAGCCTACACAACTTGGATAACATGCGAGCTTTTAGAGCTTGCCTACTTGTTAACGGGAGCATCAAGCATTTTGGTCTTCAACAATGTGTCCCATTAGGTAGGCCCATGAACAACTGTCCAACCACGTAAGGAGCCCTTAATCTCGGACTCCCTCAGTAGCCCCCGAACTAGCATCTAGTGCCGATGTAAATGGTCTTCGTCAGCTCCAGAGTAATCGACTTGCGACGCGTGTTCCCCTCATGTTCGACTGCTTTCAAACTTGATACTTCGGTGATATCATGCCTTTAAAACAGACATTGATTAATGAGAAGGCCAAAAGGCCCAAGTGTGAACAGTCCCTCAACTGACAACCTTTCTGACGAAAGGTCGCAACCATCAGTAATGACAAAAACTCGATTTGCGGTCGAGACCGCTTTCTCACACGCATGTGTTGTCAATCGTGGATATCGTGGCCCGCATTTGAGGGGGTGATATGTCTCAAACATATCTATAATTTTTTATGGTTTCATGTTGTTATGTTGTCAACTTTGGATGTTTTATATACCTTTTATATCTTTTTTGGGACTAACTTATTAATTCAGTGCCAAGTGCCAGTTCCTGTTTTTTCTGTGTTTTTGACTCTTTTTATATCTGATTTTGGAACGGAGTCCAAACGGAATATAATCCCCGAAATAAATTTTTCCAGAACAGAAGAAGATTGGGGGACTTGAGGGTCAAGGCAGGAGAGCCACAGGGGGCCCACAAGCCGTGTAGCCGCCACGAGGGGGCCGACGGCTACTAGGCTTGTAGCCCCCCTGGAGCTCCCCTGCCCTAGCTCTTTCGCCTATATATTCCCTAAAATCCCAGAAAAAATAAGGGCATCCACGAAAACACTTTTCTGTCGCCGTAAGCTTCCGTTTCCGCGAGATCTCATCTAGAGACCCTTCTCGGTGCCCTGCCGGAGGGGACTTTGGAGTTGGAGGGCTTCTACATCAACATCATCGCCTCTCCAATGACTCGTGAGTAGTGAACTTCAGACCTATGGGTCCGTAGTTTGTAGCTAGATGGCTTCTTCTCTCTCTTGGATCTTCAATACAAAGTTCTCCATGATCTTCATGGAGATCTATCCGATGTAATCCTCTTTGGCGGTGTGTTTGTCGATATCCCATAAATTGTGGATTTGTGATCAGATTATCTATGAATTATATTTGAGTCTTTGCTGATTTCTTATATGCATGATTTGATATCCTTGTAAGTCTCTCCGAGTCTTGGGTTTTGTTTGGCCAACTAGATCTATAATTCTTGCAATGGGAGAAGTGCTTGGTTTTGGGTTCATACCGTGTGGTGACCTTTCCTAGTGACAGAAGGGGCAGCAAGGCACGCATCGTGTTGTTGTCATCAAGGGTAACAAGATGGGCTTTTATCATAGATATGAGATTGTCCATCTACATCATGTCATCTTGCTTAAGGCGTTACTCTGTTCTTATGAACTTAATACACTAGATGCATGCTGGATAGCGGTCGACGTGTGGAATAATAGTAGTAGATGCAGAAAGTATCGGTCTACTTGTTTTGGACGTGATGCCTATAGATATATATAATCATTGCCATAGATAACGTCACGACTTTGCGCGGTTCTATCAATTGCTCGACAGTAATTCGTTCACCCACCGTCTACTTGCTTTCATGAGAGGCGCCAATAGTGAACACAACGGCCCCCGGGTCTATTCGCAACTATCGTCTCCACTTTCACTTTTACTTTGCTTTGTTTACTTTTTGCTTTCAGTTCTCACTTTGCAAACAATCTATAAGGGATTGAAAACCCCTTCATAGCATTGGGTGCAAGCTCTTTGTGTTTGTGCAGGTACGGACCTCCCGCGGAGTGCGACAGACGCGGCCAAGCACTACGCGGTCCACGACGGGGACACCAAGCAGAGACTTTTCTGAGTGCAGTTTGAAGCTCCTGAAGCCAACCCCCTTCTTGTCAATAAAATGAAGCATCTTGTGGAGTTGCACACGATGGCGGAGCCGGCCATGAAAGACCTCTGCGTCTGTTTATGGCCTACTGAGCTTCTACCGGGTAGTTACTTCGGCTTAGTCCAGAAATTGTACGACGTTGCGCCTCGTCTCGAAGTCTTGAAGCGCTCTGTCTGCACACAGGGATCTAGGATGGCCTTTGTGAGGACAATGATGCATTGGCCAGGAGTGAAGCCCTTGACAATGGCAACCGCACCTCCGCCTCCTGGAAAAGAGCATATGCGGCTAGATGTTTATTTCTGTGCCACGACGGAGGGTGCTCGGGTGATCAAACTCCAATGCCCTAAAGATGTAATTTATGATAGTGATATTGCATCGTGCCTTGGAACAATATTCTACTATGAGTAGTGTTGTTGCATCGTTACTTTGAAGTATATTTTTCGACTCCTGTTTTGACCATTTAATCTGAAAGTTTCTAATCATCGGCTTCAGCCCCCATGTAGAAGATACAAACGATGTTTCGACATCCGCACTCTGACCCTTAGTCGATGCAATGGTGCGTGAAGGCAGTAGTGGGTGAAGTAAACGAGGCAGTCGGACTATTCGGCTTTAGTGATTTCATTTAGCCATAGGAGCTTGAATGCGAGGGCTGGCCCCAATTTTGTGTGGTAGTCGGATGAACCAAAATTTTCAAATGGTTACTGTCGTGGATTTGTCACAACATATGTCCTCGTGAAAGGACTTAGAGATGGAGCCTTCACACCTTGGTGGCAACTCGAAGGGGGTGAGCAAAAGCAAGACTCAGATTTACCCAGATTCGGCCCCTCGTGAGGAGGTAAAAGCCTACGTCATGCTTTGTGTAGATTAATGGTGGTTTCGATTACAAGGAGGGCGTAACTCGCCTGACCTAGCTCTCGATTCTCTCTAACCCGCCTGACCTCTTCGTGGGACTCGCCCTAGGGTTTACAAAGTCCTGCCATGCTACTCTTTGTGGCTTTCCTTATCTCTAAGTCGCCGTGTCCTCCACGATCAGGAGCTTCCTTGGTAATCCATCACCCACACGACTTCTTGAACCTCCATCCAGCCTCTGGGCCACGGGACACGCAGTAAATGGTAAGTCGCCCCATTTTGGCGACCCGGCCCACAAAGGGCGGGTTACCCGCAGGTAATATCCCCAACATTAGGCCCCAGATTGTCCTGAATTCATTCATGTCAATAAACCTCCATTAATTTGGGGCGACTCTAACCATTTCTATCCTTCGAGAACGATAAGTCGCCACCCGTTGTAACTTGATCTGAGTCGCCATGTAGTCTTGGATGACATCTCCTCCTCCCCTTAATTCCGGGGCTTTTAGCACCGCAACCATCAACGGATCTTTTGTTCATAATCACTTATCCCGAAAATCTAGGCACCATCATCGCAGTCTCTGACTCGTCGCCTCGATCTCCGCTTTGACAGCCTCGATTTCTGTTCCTACCCTTTAAATAACAAGAGAAATGGGGGGGGGGGGGAATCCCGTCACCTACCTCCATCTCTTCCTCGTCTTCCTCAGGCACGTCCTCTTCGAGCACCAGCGCCCCGGCGTCGTCACCGGCTTCCGGAGCTCCTCCATCAACCGTGGTCTTCCGGGCGCCAAGAAGCACGAAGTACTGCGCGTTCGTCCCCGGCACCGATCTCCTTCTCCCAGGTACACATATTCCCCCATTTTGGGTTAGGCCGAGAACACCATGACCTTAGTTTCCTGCGAGCTAGCTTCCGCGATGCGATGAACACCCTTACCTGCCTTAGATCCATTTCGGGTTTTCGCAATAGACTTTAGGGAGTAGCAGGCTTCGGCCACTTTATCACGTCTTTTTGCTATCTTAAGTATTCATGTCGAAGATCCAACGCTGTCACTATCTTATGCTCATAGCTTCCCTTCATTGTTTCGAGCAATATTCTTTTATTTTGATCCACTTGTAGATCCATAGTTTACTACCTGTTTTTAGAAACATGTTTTCCCGTGTGTTGAGAATATCCCTAAGGAAAAAATTACCTCTGAGAGTCGTCGTTTAGCTCCAGCCTCCATAGCGACTTAACTTTATCACCATAGCTATGACACCTCCCCTTCCAATTTGAAGGGCGAGTTACAATACTTTGAAGATACGTCCATGAATCGCCCGAATAGCGGGTTATGATATATGTCAACCATTGGCGAGTCACCAAACCCTTTTCGAACATACCGTAGAGCCATACCGGCGAGTTTGAATGCTTTCTAGTCATTACTAAGTCGCCTCATTCCACTCTCTTTTGCAGTCATGGCCATTACAAAGTGCGACTGGTTGCCAACATAAATTGACGATGCCACTCTTGAAAAGTTTGTCAAGGCGGGTCTTCTTGACAATAAAGAAACCAATGGTTGGAGAACCGCCCCCGGCGAGTTGACTCCCAACCCAGCTCCAGGAGAAGTAGTCATCTTTACCAATTACCTTGAGCGAGGTTTTAAACCGCCCGGGTCAAAGTTTTTCCGGCACGTCCTGCATTTCCTTAATGTTCATCCTCAGGATCTGGGACCCAACTCTATCAGCAACCTATGTCAGCTCCAGGTCTTCTGTGAAGTATATTTGCAGAGAGAGCCCGTAGTTCCTTTATTTTGGAACTTTTTTCCATTTGAACGGCCAGACTGAGTTTCCCAACGGTCCTAACCACGAGCTCGGAGGAGTCATCATCCAAAGGCACCGCGAATGTGAATTTCCAACAGTTCTTCTACCCAGCCATCCCAAGGGCTGGGCCGAGTCATGGTTTTACTGCTGAGACACCTCCCCACCTGGCGAGAACCCACTCCCAAGTTTCAGAGCAGATCGCCTGCCCATGGACTTTAAACTGCCCAAGAAGCTCAAAGAAGAAGAAGAATCGGAGTTTATCCCTATTTTCTCCGAGTTGAAGTCTTTGACCAACAACGGGCTCATCGGGGTTGACCTATTGCGTTGCTGGATAGAGTGGAACATCCTTCCCTTGAGCCGCCGAGACGGGGTGACGTATGACTAAGATGGCACGATAGACCATCCGCAGTCCTTAAGTCGCAAAAGACTCTCGGAGAGCGAAATTGTCGGAATCATCAAGAAACAAACCGGTGAGACCTTGGAAGAATGTGCCAAGATTGGGCTTAAGGCCTTCTGCCGCTCCAACCCGGTGCCGCGAGTAAGAATCCAAGCCGCCTTTTGTCTTTTTACTCTTAACAATGCTTTGAAATTCGCTTCTATTCATCAGAAAACTGATGCATTTTGGCGAAGGGGCCCCAAAGTGACCGCCCACAAGACCACCAAGCCGCCACCAAAAAAGAAGAAGACAGTAAGCAAAAAGAAAGCCGCCACCAAAGATTCATCTTTTGTTGGCGAGTCACAAGCCGACGAAGCGCACTCAGAGGAAGGTTCCCCCCTCACTCATTATCTATGTATTCTGGCTTACGTTTACACCATGTATCCTTGTGTGTAGGATGAGGACAATGAGAGCCAAGATGATGCGGTTGAGGTAATTTCCATTTCTTCCGACTCACCTTCTCCTTCTCCTAGACCAGCCAGGTGGATCTGTGGGAAAGTGCCCATGTCTCACCCATATGCTTATATGGACCTTGATTTCCCTTTGAAGAAAGCAATGTATACCCCCAAGCGCAAGACCCATAGTCGCTCTGGCGACTTAATCACTGGACTGCCTGAGAAGACAACCGGTCGGAAACGCACCAGCGAGGTACACTTTTGTTTTATCATACCCTTTCTTGTGTAAAATGTGACTCGCCGCTTTTTTAAGTTCAAGCCTCTGTTCTATCAGACTTCTCCCCCTACATCTGGCGACTCGGCAATATCAGCTCTCCTGCCGATGATTCGTGTACAAGGGTGAGTCTCTTTGTTAATCCCAATTTCTTCTGAACAATGATATGTGCTTTTAATATTGGCGCCTTTGTCTCAGAGCACAAGCGAAGAGGAGGAAAATCGGCGACCTATCTTCTGCTCCCAAAACTACGGACGCCTTAGGAACGAGCGCCCCTGTCCTAGAGATTGATGAAGAGCAAGCGGCGGCTCATGATACTCCTGCGGACGATACTCCTGATGCCCGGGATGAGTCGCCCGTAATTTTGAAGGAAACCGTTGATAGGGGTAACCCGCCAAGCCCTCTCAAGGTGTTTGACGATCCGGACAACGTCGTGGTCACCGGTACTGGCTATTCCACTCCTCTGATTGTAGTTCTTTCCAAGCATACCTCCAAGGCATCTCGCCCTTCTCCTGATCAAGACACAAGTAAGGTCGAGCTCCCTCGGTATGAGAAGCTGCATTTCGACCAACTTTGTTCTGGCTTCACAAGTCATCTGGAGAGAGATTATGAGATGAACAAGAGCCTGATTCATCTTATGAGGGTTAGGCATGAGGTACGCCTGTTTATGTACCTTCCTTCACCCATTAGCCTTCCAAGGGCCGGCTCATCTTTTGAAAGATGAGCCGGGTCTTTGAATGAATAAAAATCTTCAACCTGTAACCCTCAAGGGCCGGGTCATCTTTTGAAAGATGATCCGGGTCTTGAAGAAAATAAAAAATCTTCAACCTGTAGCCCCCAAGGGTCGGGTCATCTTTTGAAAGATGAGCCGGGTCTTGAAGAAAATAAAAAATCTTCAACCTGTAGCCCCCAAGGGCCGGGTCATCTTTTGAAAGATGAGCCGGGTCTTGAATAAATAAAAATCTTCAACCTGTAGCCCCCAAGGGCCGGGTCATCTTTTGAAAGATGAGCGGGGTCTTTAATATGGTATGATTATGAAGAAAATCATACATTAGCCCCCAAGTATCAGGAGTATTGCTTGCAGTAATGCTGAAACTTGTCTCCCCAAATTTGATGTGCGGGAGTCTATGACCCAGACTGAGTCGGCTGTAGCCGATTTAAGAAAAAATCTGGCTGACCAACAAGATGGACACTCCGAGTTGGAGAGGAAATTCCGCTTGATTCAGGCCGAGCTGGAGAAGATGAAGGCTGACCAGAAAAAACTTGAGAAGAAAGCCAAAGCTGACCAAGCCGCCATTGTTAAGCGTGTTGAGCAGGCTGAGGAAAAATTGGAAGCCGCCCAATGATACGTCTCCGTCGTATCTATAATTTTTGATTGTTTCATGCCAATATTCTACAACTTTCATATACTTTGAGCAACTTTTTATACTATTTTTGGGACTAACATATTGATCCAGTGCCCAGTGCTAGTTCCTGTTTGTTGCATGTTTTTTGTTTCGCAGAATATCCATACCAAATGAAGTCCAAACATAATAAAAACTTACGGGGATTTTTTTGGAATATTTATAATTTTTGAAAAGAAGAATCAACGCAAGGCGATGCACGGAGGGCCACAAGCCCTGTAGCCGCCACCAGGAGGTACGGCGGTGGCTGACAGGCTTGTAGCCACTCCTTAAGGCGGTTGGAGCCCTTCTTTCGCCGCAAGAAAGATAATATACGGAAGAAAAATTGTGTTAAAATTTCAGCCCAATCGGAGTTATGGATCTCTGGAAATTTAATAAACAGTGAAACACAGAATCTGGGAGCGCAGAAACAGAAGGACACAGAGACAGAGATCCAATCTAGGAGGGGATCTCGCCCCTCCGCCGCCATGGAGACCATGGACCAGAGGGGAAACCCTTCTCCCATCTAGGGAGGAGGTCAAGGAAGAAGAAGAAGGAGGGGGCTCTCTCCCCCTCTCTCCCGGCGGCGCCGGAACGCCGCCCAGGACATCATCGTGTGTCGGCGATCTACACCAACACCTCCGTCATCTTCACCAACATCTCCATCATCTTCCCCCATCTATATTCAGCGGTTCACTCTCCCGCAACCCGCTGTACCCTCTACTTCAACATGGTGCTTTATGCTACATATTATTATCTAATGATGTGTTGCTATCCTATGATGTCTGAGTAGATTATCGTTGTCCTATCGGTGATTGATGAATTGCTATAGTTGGTTTAATTTGCTTCTGGTTATGTTGCTGTACTTTGGTGCCCATCATATGATAGCGTGCGTGGATCACACCATAGGGTAAGTTGTATGTTGATAGGACTGTGTATTAGCAGGCTAGAGTGACAGAAGCTTCAAACCTAGCATAGAAATTGATGTATATGGGATTGAAGGGGGACCAATATATCTTATTGCTATGGTTGGATTTTACCTTAATGAACGTTAGTAGTTGCGGATGCTTGCTAATAGTTCCAATCATAAGTGCATAGAATTCCAAGTAAGGGATGACATGCTAGCATAGGCCTCTCCCACATAATACTTGCTATCGATCTAGTAACGTAGTCAATTGCTTAGCGACAATTCCGCAACTCCTACCACCACTTTTCCACACTCGTTAGACACTCGTATTTGTTTCTTTTTCTAACCAGCCCCTACTTTTATTTACGTGTTCTTTACTTTCTTGAAGCCTATCCTATCCCTCCTTCAAAGTACTTATAGTTTCATACTTGTTCTAGATAAAGCGAACGCAAAGTGTGCGTAGAGTTGTATCTGTGGTCGATAGAACTTGAGGGAATATTTGTCCTACCTTTAGCTCCTCGTTGGGTTCGACACTCTTACTTACCAAGAAAGGCTACAATTGATCCCTTATACTTGTGGGTTATCAAGATCTTTTTCTGGCGCCGTTGCCGGGGAGCAATAGCGTGGGGTGAATATCCTTGTGTGTGCTTGTTTGCTTTATCACTAAGTTGATTTATTTGTTGTTCTAAGTTGTTCTCTATCTTTATTTATGGATATGGAACACGAAATACCAAAAAAATTAGGTGTACTTGCTACTCATGGAGATGGGGAACCTCCTAAAACCCTCGAGGCTCGTTATGTGGAAAATATTATGTACTTCTTTAATAATCCTGAGAAAGCCCCATTCAATTATATAATGGGATACACGTTGGATCAACGTGAATAATTTTGGGATTATCGCTTGACTCAAAAAGGGAAACTTTTATGGGATCAAATCCATTTGTCGAAATGGTATGCTTGGGAACTATGCAAGAGATATGGTGTTGCTTGTTGCTCTAGGTTGAAGGCTCCACACCTTCCCTTTTCTTGTGAATTTAATGATCATAGAACCTTGGCTTCTTATGCTAATGGTATACATGATTACTATGATGTGGATCAAATAGAAGAGTTTGTTGCTTTTATGGGTGCTTATGAAATTGAGGCTCTGTTTAAAAGGTGTGATGATAATGATGATGCTCCTTACCGATCTGAAAATTGGGCTATGCTTCGTTATTGTTATACTAATTATGAATATAATGCCCATATTGAACGATGTAAGGAGAAATTCTCCGCTGCCCAAGAAAAGACTAATATTTTGCAGGAAACTATGGAAGAAGAAAATGATGAAAAGCTCATTAGATGAAAAAGATGACGAGGAGAGCGAAGAACAAAAGGAGGAAGAGCGGACTAGCTACTCGTGCCCACCTTCTAATGAGAGTAACTCTTCAACTCATACATTGTTTAATTTCCCTTCGTTCTTACCGAAGGATGAATGCTATGATCCCTTGGATTCGTTTGAAATATCCCTTTTTGATGAACTTGATGCATGTATGCTTGTGGCCATGTTGCCAATATGAATGATGCTTATGAAGATGAGCTAGCTATAGTCCCTTATGTTACACATGATGATTTTGATGAATATAATATGCATGTGCTTGCTGCTCCCACTTGCAATTATTATGAGAGAGGAACTACATCTCCACCTCTCTATGTTTCCAATACGATAAAATTGCAAGAAACCGCTTATGCTATGTATTGGGCTTTACTTGATGTGCATGAATTGTTCTTTTATGACATGCCAATGCATAGGAAGAGAGTTAGAATTTGTCATTGATTGATATATGTTGCCTTGTGCTCACTACTAAATTTCAAATCATTGCTAATTAAAATTGGCTTTGATATACCTTGGGATCCGGGTGGGTCCATTACTTGAGCACTTTATGCCTAGCTTAATGGCTTTAAAGAAAGCGCTGCCTGGGAGACAACCCGGAAGTTTTAGAGAGTCATTTATTTATGTTGAGTGCTTAAATTTAGTTTAAAAACAAAAATATATAGAGGGGAACTTAAAACTTTTTCAAAAAGAGAAGCGATTGAAAGGTGATGCATTGCGGAAGTGAGGGTCGACTTTGAACACTTGTGTTCATGCTCATGGAAACAATGTAGAATTTTCCATGGAAGTTTATCACAAAAATAATTACCCCCTTGTACAATTCCTTTGTGTTTTTAAAAATAATTTGCCAAGCAAAGCCTTTACGATTAGTTTGGGTGATAGTTGTTTGATCACGCTGAGAAAAGTCAAAAACTTTCTGCTCACGAAATTAATTTTCATTTTTATTCTGGTAGACCTTTTGAGTTGATTCTTTTTTCTGCTGATTGATATGCAAATTTCCAGACGTTCATAATTTTTCAGATTTTTTGAGATATCAGAGGTATACAGAATATACAGATTGCTACAGAGTGTTCTGTTTTGACAGATTCTGTTTTCTATGCATTGTTCTCTTATTTTGAGGAATCTATGGGTAGTATCGGGGGGTATGAACCATGGTGAAGTTGGATTACAGTATATATAATGCTAATATGAACTTAGAATGAGTTCACAACAGTACTTGAAGTGGTGATTTGGTTTATTATACTAACAGATCTAACGAAGTTTTGTTGAGTTTTGTGTGATTGAAGTTTTCAAGTTTTGGGTGAGAGCATGATGGATGAAGGAATAAGAAGAGGCAAGAGCCTAAGCTTGGGGATGCCGAGGCACCCCAAGGTAATATTCAAGGAAGACTCAAGCGTCTAAGCTTGGAGATGCCCCGGAAGGCATCCCCTCTTCCGTCTACAATCTATCGGTAATTTTACTCAGAGCTATATTTTAATTCGTCACATGATATGTGCAAATGCTTGGAGCGTCTTTTGTGTTTATTTTTCCTTTTTCTTTTATGCACCATGCTTGTATGAGATAGTCCTTGGTTGGCTTTATAGAATGCTTCATGTGCTTCACTTATATTATTTGAAGTTTGGATTGCCTGTTTCCCTACACATAGAAAACTGCCATTTGTAGAATGCTCTTTTGCTTCACTTATATTTGTTAGAGCGGGGCATATCTTTTATAGAAAGAATTAAACTCTCATGCTTCACTTATACCTATTTAGAGAGTTAACAGGAGTTGGCCATTCACATGGTTAGTCATAAAATCCTACATAAAACTTGTAGATCACTGAATATGATATGTTTGATTCCTTGCAATAGTTTTGCGACATGAATATGTGATATTAGAGTCATGCTAGTGAGTAATTGTGTATTCGTAGAAATTTGTGTTAAGGTAGCATGCACGTATGGTGAATAGTTATGTGATGAAGTCGGAGCATGACTTATTTATTGATTGTCATCCTTTGTTTGGAGGTCGGGATCGCGCGATGGTTAACTCCTACCAACCTTTCCCCTAGGAGCATGCGTGTAGTACCTTGTTTCGATGACTAATAGACTTTTGCAATAAGTATGTGAGTTCTTTATGACTAATGTCGAGTCCATGGATCATACGCGCTCTCACCCTTCCACCATTGCTAGCCTCTCTAGTACCGCGCAACTTTCGCCGGTGCATTACACCCACCATATAGCCTCCCTCAAAACAGTCACCATACCTACCTATTATGGCATTTTCATATCCATTCCGAGATATATTGCCATGCAACTACCACCGTTCCGTCTCATGACATGTGCCACCACATCCATATTGCCATTGCATGATCGTAAGATAGCTAGCATGATGTTTCCATGGCTTGTCTGTTTTTTGATGTCATTGTTATGCTAGATCATTGTCATGGTACACTACCGAAGGCATTTCATATAGAGTCATCATTGCTCTAAGTATTGAGTTGTAAGTGTGATGATCATTATTAATAGAGCATTGTCCCATGTGAGGAAATAAAAGAGGCCAGCGAAGCCCATTTACAAAAAAGAGGCCAAAGATGCCCACCAAAATAAAAATATATATTTATATAAATAAAAGAGGCCAAAGAGCCCACAAAAAATGAGATAAAAGAGAGAAGGGGCAATTGCTACTATCCTCTTTCCACACTTGTGCTTCAAATAGCACTATGATCTTCATGACAGAGAGTCTCCTATGTTGTCACTTCGATATACTAGTGGGAAATTTTCATTATATAACTTGGCTTGTATATTCCAATGATGGGCTTCCTCAAAATGGCCCTAGGTCTTCATGAGCAAGCAAGTTGGGTGCACACCCACTAGTTTCTTTTGTGAGCTTTCATACACTTATAAGCTCTAGTGCATCCGTTGCATGGCAATCCCTACTCACTCACATTGAAATCTATTGATGGGCATCTCCATAGCCCGTTGATACCCCTAGTTGATGTGAGACTATCTCCTCCTTTTTGTCTTCTCCACAACCACTATATTCTATTCCACCTATAGTGCTATGTCCATGGCTCACGCTCATGTATTGCGTGAAAGTTGAAAATTTTTGAGAACACTAAAGTATGAAACAATTGCTTGGCTAAAACCGGGGTTGTGCATGATTTAAATACGTTGTGTGGGGAAGATGGAGCATAGCCAGACTATATGATTTTGTAGGGATAACTTTCTTTGTCCATGATATTTTGAGAAGACATGATTGCTTTGTTAGTATGCTTGAAATATTATTGTCTTTATGTCAAATGATAGACTATTGCTTTGAATCACTCGTGTTTTAGTATTCATGCCATGACTAGATTATATGATCAAGATTATGCTAGTTAGCATTCCACATCAAAAATTATCTTTTTTTATCATTTACCTACTCGAGGACGAGCAGGAATTAAGCTTGGGGATGCTGATGCGTCTCCATCGTATCTATAATTTTTGATTGTTTCATGCCAATATTCTACAACTTTCATATACTTTTGGCAACTTTTTATACTATTTTTGGGACTAACATATTGATCCAGTGCCGAGTGCCTGTTCCTGTTTGTTGCATGTTTTTTGTTTCGTAGAATATCCATACCAAACGAAGTCCAAACGTAATAAAAACTTACGGGGATTTTTTTTGGAATATTTATGATTTTTGGGAAGAAGAATCAACACAAGGCGATGCAGTGAGGGCCTACAAGCCCTGTAGCCGCCACTAGGAGGTACGGCGGGGACTGGCAGGCTTGTGCCACTCCTTAAGGCGGTTGGAGCCCTTCTTCAGCCGCAAGAAGGATAATATCCGGAAGAAAATCGTGTTAAAATTTCAGCCCAATCGGAGTTACGGATCTCCGGGAATTTAAGAAACGGTGAAACACAGAATCTGGGAGCGCATAAACAGAAGGACACAGAGAGAGAGAGAGAGATCCAATCTAGGAGGGGCTCTCGCCCCTCCGCCGCCATGGAGACCATAGACCACAGGGGAAACCCTTCTCCCATCTAGGGAGGAGGTCAAGGAAGAAGAAGAAGGAGGGGTCTCTCTCCCCCTCTCTCCCGGCGGCGCCGGAACGCCGCCCGGGACATCATCGTGTGTCGGCGATCTACACCAACACCTCCGTCATCTTCACCAACATCTCCATCATCTTCCCCCATCTATATTCAGCGGTTCACTCTCCCGCAACCCACTGTACCCTCTACTTGAACATGGTGCTTTATGCTACATATTATTATCCAATGATGTGGTGCTCTCCGATGATGTCTGAGTAGATTATCGTTGTCCTATCGGTGATTGATGAATTGCTATGGTTGGTTTAATTTGCTTGTGGTTAGGTTGCTGTCCTTTGGTGCCCATCATATGATAGCGTCCGTGGATCACACCATAGGGTAAGTTGTATGTTGATAGGACTATGTATTGGCAGGCTAGAGTGACAGAAGCTTCAATCCTAGCATAGAAATTGATGCATATGGGATTGAAGGGGGACCAATATATCTTATTGCTATGGTTGGGTTTTACCCTAATGAACGTTAGTAGTTGCGGATGCTTGCTAATAGTTCCAATCATAAATGCATAGAATTCCAAGTAAGGGATGACATGCTAGCAGAGGCCTCTCCCACATAAAACTTGCTATCGATCTAGTAACGTAGTCAATTGCTTAGGGACAATTCTGCAACTCCTACCACCACTTTTCCACACTCCTTAGACACTCGTATTTGTTTCTTTTTCTAACCAGCCCCTAGTTTTATTTACATGTTCTTTACTTTATTGCAAGCCTATCCTATCCCTCCTTCAAAGTATTTCTAGTTTCATACTTGTTCTAGATAAAGCGAACGTAAAGTGTGCGTAGAGTTGTATCGGTGGTCGATAGAACTTGAGGGAATATTTGTCCTACCTTTAGCTCCTCGTTGGGTTCGACACTCTTACTTATCGAGAAAGGCTACAATTTATCCCCTATACTTGTGGGTTATCACCCAACAAGAGCTTTCCGGCTTAAAGAAACATGTTTCCAACATGACCGTCGCTATGTTTGGTAAGCATTAACCCTTGAGTGATGAATAATCTATCTGGTATCAAAAAATTATCAAACACTGATGTGTCCTTTGCAGGTGCACGAGCCGCCAATCTTCCAAACGACTGCATGTTGAAGTTAAAAGCCATATATACCTTCACTGAGTAGCTATACACCGGGGGCGTGCTGACGATTAAGGCGGTGATCGGCAGTAAAGAACTAGTCAGAACCATCAAACACATGCTCGGCTTTCTGTCTACATTGCCTCCTCAGATAGAGGAACTGAAAAGGTCAGCCGCCTGAAAGGGAGTATTGAACACCCTAAGTCGATGCTTAGCTTATGTCCTGGATCTCAAACACGAAGAAATAGCCGTCGGCTACCCCGAGCTGAACAATGACAGGTCAGAATTCACCGAGGTGGACTATCACCGAGTTATCATAGAATCTCGCTATGGGGCGACTCAACTGGCAACCAACTTAGATTTGAGTAAATACCAAGCCGCCTATGACGAGAAGAAAAAGAAGGTGATGCCTTCCTCATATGAAACTGCTAGCTTGGTTCCTCGCCGACCCAAGAATCCTTTTGATCTTGACATGGACCTATATCTCTTCCTTGATGATGAAGACGAGTTCGTTGCCCTGTCCAAGTGTAATTGGAAACTGGGCGACTTACAAATCGAAGGCAGGGAGAGCTCAAGGCAAGGTGACTCGGCGGCTGCTTGATTCATCCATGGATCCTTTCTTCACTGGGGGATGACGCCCATTTTGGCTACGCGAGCCATGTAATAGCTTTGTTAGTGTTTGTTGAAAAACAAGCAGCCAGTAGCTCTTTTTGATTGAACCACTTTTATTCCTTGAATATATGCATGACTCGCCTGCAAGCTTTGATGTACTAGGGAATATCATAATTTGACAAACAAATTTTTACCTTATGTGTAAGGAAAAACATCATCCGACTCAGTGAGTGTATGGCAAAGAATAGGCCAGCCCCGTGGATTATGTCAAAAAATAGATCTGCCCCGGGTTATGTCAAAAAATAGATCAGCCCCCGGGTTATGGCAGATAATGGTTAAAAAATGAGTCGGGCGAGTTATAATCAAAAGCTGACTCAAATATATTATGGAACCTTGTGGTCTTGCCATCAAGAAAGAAAGTTTTATCGACTCAGTGAGTTACGATAGGACAAGACGAGTTTGCAAAACTCTAGTGTTACCCTTAGAAAGCTTTTTGCAAAAAGCTTTGTTATTTTTAGACCGGCTGATCAGGTGCGAGTCAGGCTTCCGTGAAGCAGGTTCGATCAACCAATGGTTTCTCTATTTCCCATGTGTGACTCTGGCCGGTACCTTTAATGTTTTAACCAAGGCGAGTTCAGGGTCCAAATAACGGATTGACTCGCCCTGAGTACATAGGTCCATGTGGCGACTTGTTCAACACATATTCCAGTATAACCATTTGTAATGCGGTAATTTTTCGCTAGACAAGAGGGTATTCAGGCTGTACTCAATGAGTGGAAGCCCCCAAGTGACCTATGATTCAGGAAGAAACCAAACATAGGATCACAGAAGCATATACGCTCTTACTGCGAAAAGACTTGGGGACTAGTAGTCCCCAAGTAAGCCGGCTTAATTATCAAAACCACATAAGGCGCCTATGTTTGGACCGTGCAACGTGGCACCGCTGGTCCTCTTTGGCTTTATCAAAGCCCAGTTTTGAAGTAAGTGCAGCATGGCGACTTACGCTCTTTGACTTTGATAGCGTCCATGTTTGGGCGACTTATAGAACAATAAAGACTCATGCTTTCAAAAGCTGAAACGGCAAGGGACCTCGAAATTCGTGGGTGCCGGCTTTATTGGTTTCATAATTCACGGATTACAATTTTCTGAAAACCGGTAAAGAAAAAAAGGGGAGCTCATGGCTCTAAGTGTAGTAAGGCTGCAAATGGGTTATGTTCCACGGGCGAGTTGTCTCAACCTCTGTAGTTGGCCGATCTGCGCGAAGATCCACCAAGTAGTACGAGCCGTTCCGAAGATCCTTGCGGATGAAAAACGGTCCTTCCCACGGAGGTGATAGCTTGTGCATACCAGTATGATCTTGAATCAGACGGAGCACCAAGTCGCCTTCTTGGAAAGTCCGGCTCTTGACTCGGCGACTGTGGTAACGTCGCAAGTCTTTTGGTAAATAGCCGACCGTGATGCGGCTAAGTCTTGTTCCTCCTCCAAGGCGTCCAGCAATTCCTATCACGCCAGCTCGTTGTCCTGTTCCACGTAGGCGGCGACTCATGGGGAATCATGTTTGATGTCACTTGGTAACACCGCTTCTTCTCCATAGACCAGAAAAAAGGGAGTAAAACCCGTGGAGCAATTTGGAGTTGTCCGGATACTCCATAGTATTGACGGTAACTCCTCCACCCAACATCCTAGAGTACGTTCCAAAGGCACCATAAGCCGAGGCTTAATCCCATGCAATATTTCCTGATTCTCCCTCTCTGCCTGTCCATTAGACTCGGGATGTGCAACCGCGGAAACATCAAGTCGGTATGCTGTCGTGAACAAAACTCTTGCATTGCACCTTCGGACAGATTGGTACCATTGTCAGTAATGATACTATGAGGATATCCAAATCTGAAAATTAGTTTCTTCAAGAATTTGACGGACGTATCTGCATCACAGCTGCTAACAGGTTCCGCCTCCACCCACTTGGTAAATTTGTCAACCGCCACCAATAAGTGTGTATTTTTGGTGGAAGACATCTTGAAAGGGCCGACCATATCAAGCTCCCACACTGCAAACGGCCAAGTGATTGCTATCATCCGCAATTCCTGAGCCGACACGTGCATCTGGCGTCCAAATTTCTGGCAGCCATCACATCGGCGAACAATCTCTTCTGCGTGTGCGTGAGCCGTCAGCCAATAGAACCCATGTGTGAAGGCCTTAGAGACCAAGGATCGGGACCCGACATGATGACCACAGTCGCCTGCATGAATCTCATTGAGGATCATACATCCTTCTTCAGGAGAGACGCATATTTGAAATACCCCCGAGGTGCTTCGCTTGTGTAACTCACCATTGTGCATGACCATGGATTTACACCGTCGGACGATCTGGCGAGCTAGTAACTCGTCAGCTGGTAACTCGCCTCTGGCGAGATATGCCATGTAAGGAATTGCCCACTCTGGAGTAGCGTGGAGAGCCGCCACGAGCTGAGACTCGGGGTCCGGTACAGCTAAATCTTCCTCTGAAGGCAGTTTCACCGAGGGGTTATACAATACATCCAAAAAGACATTCGGAGGAACTGGCTTACGTTGTGACACGAGGCGGGAAAGAGCGTCCGTTCCTTCGTTAAGCCGTCGGACGATGTGATCCACTTGATAACCATTGAAGTGACCCGCTACATCTGACACAGCTCGTCTGTAAGCCGCCATCAGAGGGTCTCGTGAATCCCAGGTACCAGAGACCTCATGTGCCACCAAATCTGAATCGCCCGGACACCAGACTCGCATGAGATTCATCTCTTTGGAGAGTCACAAACCGTGGAGCAAGGCTTCGTATTCCGCTGCATTATTGGTACATGGAAACATGAGCCGAAGGACATAGCAAAACTGTCACCTTGAGGCGAAGTTATCACCAGACCAGCCCCCGAGCCTTCCAATTGCCTGGACCCATCGAAATAGATGGTCCAATAAGTGAGATCAGGTCTCTCCTCCGGGATTTGTAACTCGGTCCAATCATTGATGAATTCCACGAGTGCTTGAGATTTGATAGCCGTCTGAGGCGTATATCGCATGTGATGGGATCCAAGCTTGATGGCCCACTTAGCAATCCGTCCAGTGGCCTCTCGATTTTGTATAATGTCGCCGAGGGGGGCGGAGCTGACGACTGTGATCGGTTGTTCTTGGAAGTAGTGCTTCATCTTTTGAAGCGCCATAAGCACCCCAAAAAACAGATTCTGCCAATGTGGGTAACGTTGCTTGGAGAGGGCGAGGATCTCGCTGATGAAATACACCGGTCGCTGGACCAGATACTCCTTTCCTTCTTCCTTCCGCTCGACAACTAGTGCCACGCTAACTGCCTTGGAATTGGCTGCAATGTACATGAGCATAGGTTCCTTGTCTGCCGGAGCCGCCAACACTCGCGGGTTAGCTAATTGCCGCTTCAAGGCTTCAAAAGCTTCATCGGCTTCCTCCGTCCAAACGAAACGATCAGTTTTCTTGAGCAACTGGTAGAGAGGGATGGCCTTCTCCCCAAGGCGACATATAAAGCGGCTCAGAGCTGTGATTCGACCCGCCATACGGTCGACCTGGTTAACGTTGGTCGGTTTTCCTAGTGAGGTAATTGCCTCAATCTTGTACGGGTTGGCCTCAATGCCATGCTCCGACACCGAGAAAGCCAATAACTTCCCGGCAGGGACACCAAAGACGCACTTGGTGGGGTTAAGCCTCATGTGGTAAACACGCAGGTTGTCAAAGGTTTCCTTGAGATCTCCCAGGAGCGTCTCGTTTCGGTGAGACCTGACCACGATGTCATCCACATAAGCGTGGACGTTACGGCCTATCTGGTTGTGTAGGCATTTTTGGATGCAACGCTAATAAGTCGCCCCCGCACTCATGAGCCCAAACGGCATGGACACGTAACAGAAAGCTCCGAATGGGGTTATGAAGGATGTCTTCTCCTGATCCGCCATTACCATCTTGATCTGATGGTATCCCGAATAAGCGTCCAACAAGCACATACGTTCACAACCCGCCATCGAGTCAATAATTTGATCAATGCGGGGAAGGGCGAAGGGATCCTTCGGACATGCTCTGTTGAGGTCAGTGTAGTTGATGCACATGCGGAAAGTGTCGTTCTTCTTGAGCACCAGGACCGGGTTACCCAGCCATTCAGGGTGGAAAACCTCGATGATGAACCCGGTGGCAAGTAGCCGGGCTACTTCATTTCCAATTGCCTTACGACGCTCTTCATTAAATCTGTGAAGGTACTGTCGAACTGGCTTAACTTTAGGGTCAGTATTAAGATGGTGCTCAGCGAATTCTCTCGGTACACCCGGCATGTCAGAAGGTTTCCATGCAAAGATGTCCCGATTCTCACGGATGAATTCGATGAGCGTGCTTTCCTATTTGGGGTCGAGACCCACCCCAATAGTGAACTGCTTGATGGAGTCGCTAGTCGAAAAGTCGATAACCTTGGTGTCGTCCGTTGGTTTAAACTTGATGGGCGGCTCAGAATCGATGGTCGGTCTCTTGAGCAGCGTCATGTCTGCCGGGTCAATATTAGATTGGTGAAACTTGAGCTCCTCAGCTGCACAAGCTGACTCGGCATAGGCCGCGTCTCCTTCTTCACATTCTTGAGCTATCTTCCTGTCGCCGTTGATGGTAATAAGGCCCTTAGGTCCGGGCATCTTGAGTTTGAGATAAACATAGCATGGGCGGGCCATGAATCTGGCGTACGCCGGCCGTCCAAACAGCGCATGATAGGGGCTCTTGATTTTGACCACTTCGAACAGGAGGGACTCGCTCCTGTAATTTAACTCTGTGCCAAAAGCCACGTTAAGCTTAATCCGCCCAATTGGATATGCCGGCTTACCGGGGACGATGCCGTGGAAGACCGTGGATGATGGCATCAGGTGTTTCTCTAAGAGGTTCATTCGCCGGAAAGTGTCGAAATATAGGATGTTGATGCTGCTGCCTCCGTCCATGAGGACCTTAGAGAGGGTGTATCCTTCGACTTGGGGAGCCATGACCAGAGCCAAGTCGCCAGGGTTGTCTAATCGGGGTGGATGGTCTTCCCTGCTCCAGGTTATGGGCTTCTTAGACCAGTGAAGGTACCCGGGGGGCGCCGGGTCGGCTATGCTGAAGGTTCTATGCTGCACCTTCTGATCCCGCTTACACGTGTTGTTGGTGAACACATGGTACTGCCCGCTGTTCAATTGTTTGGGGTTATTCTGGAAGCCGCCTCGATCTTCCTGTCGCTGGGTGTCCCCTTGCGGGGGGGGGGGGGGGTGTTGCTAGAACACTCTCGGCGGATGGTACTGCTGGTTGTGAACTTGGTACTGGCCAGCGTTGGGCTGTGACCCGCCCTGTGGTCCTGGGTTAGAAAACCACCGAACGTGACCTGGCGCGACCCGTATGTGCCGGGTTGTTCCTGTCGCTGGCCCTGTTCGCCACCTTGACCTCTCCTGAGCACCTCGGCCCGAAATTCCTGCATCACATAGCAATCTTCCCACGAGTGAGTCGCCGGTCCTTCCGCCGTGGCATGCTGTGGACACGTGCCTTTAAGCATCTCGTGATAATTGCGTGGTTTCTCCCGCTAAAGCCTCGATTCTTCTGACGTGGGTTTCCGTTGCCGGTATTAGTATTAGCAACAAATTTCGTAGGACCTTCATGGTGTCTCTTCTTGCCGTGCCCACCATGGTGGTGGTTGCCCCGGCCTTGAAACTGAGGATGGCCTTTGTGTAACTCGCCCTTCCTGGCGGTACTAACTTTGTCATCGTCCTCCCCAGGATCTTTGGTGTCGTCTGACTCAGCATACCTGGTAAGGGTATCCATTAACTCATCCATGTCGTGTACTTTTCGCTTAAGCCGCCCTAGCTTTAGTACCAGAGGTTCGTAATGGCAGTTCTTCTCCAGGATCAACACCGCCTGAGCCGCTGAGATGCCCTTTGATGAGTGAATAACTTCCGTGACACGTCGGGTCCAATGGTGGGCCGACTCATCCGGACGCTGAACGCAGTGCTATAAATCGACGATGGTCATCGGGCGTTTGCAAGTCCCTCTGAAATTCTTGATGAAATGTTCTTTTAGCTCCGCCCAAGTGTTGATGGAGTTGGTTGGTAAGTTTTCAACCACGCACGTATCGTCCCTTCGAGCATCATAGTGAAGTACTTAGCGCAAACCGCCTCATTCACGTCAAGCATATCCATCGCCAGCTCATAACTCTCGATCCACGATCCTGGTTCGAGATCCGGTGAGTAATTAGGGACCTTCGGGGGCCCTTTGAAGTCCTTTGGCATTCGCTCGTTGCGCAAAACCAGTGCAAGACACGATACCCCGGTGTGCTTGCCCCCGGCATCCAGGAGCACGAGAGGTGGTGACGTGTAAGCCGGGTAAACCTAACCCGCCGCGGCTATTGGCTCTATTTGACGCGCAGCTCGCGCTGCATCCACGATATCTTGGGCTCGCGTGTCGGGTATCCCAAGCGGGTCGTGTTGAGGGAATCGCCACGGCCCACTGGTGACTGTGAGCAAGTCCTCATGGTGACTTCTGGTGTAACTCGCCTGAGGCGTGGAGTGCAGCCGATCGAGGCTTTGAGAATATTGTGCATGCTGGACCACGGCCGTCTTTAGCATCTCAATGGCATTTCTGGCCTCTATCTCGGTCGGGGAGTTTCCGTAGATCGGAAGGGACTCCAGGTGGTGGGTTGCCGTCAGCACATTTTCTCGGGCCCGGATGCGAGTTGGGTGTAAGTCGACCGGGATGCGCCCGTGGTGCCTCCTTTGGTGAATGGCGTCGGACGCGTGTTGCCGTCTCTCGGGCCGCCATCCCTCGGCGTTCAACCGCTCCATCTCTGGTGCGATCGCAGCCTGCTGCGTCTCCGCCCTGGCGGCTTCTACTTCCATGTCTCATTGTGCCTTGGCCATTGCCAGCACCCGCCCCTTGGCTAGCTCGGCATTGACAGACTCCTGATTCTCGGTCGTAACCGTGGTTGCCATGAGGCTGGCGACCTCCGCCGCTAGCTCCGCCATGGTTTGTGCTGGGGGTTTGGAGATTCCACCAGTATCATTGTTGCCAGTTGGATTTTGCTAAGGCTGCGCTGACCCCGCCATGTAGATGGCAATTTGCCGACGGGACCTCTCGAAGACTTCGGGATCCATTGCCAACGACATCCCTCCGAGTTGTCCTTCCTGGACAGGGTGGATTGAATCTGTCTCGCCCATGGACGATTCGCCATCGGAATTTACTGGGTTGATCTCCTGGACCGCCACTTCGTCCTGTACGTCGTTTCCCTGCGCAAAACCGACGAAGGCGTGGCGACTCATGTCTCGCTGGGTGATGGGGAGGACGTACCTGGCCGGCTCGACGATGTCGGTGGAAGTGTCCGACTCAGGTACGGGCGTCCCAATCATGCCGATGAAGATGTTGATTTTACCGAAGGGGACTCGGTAGCCAGATTCGACTGAATCGGCTTCCGGCTCCCACAGCGAGTTGTCGATGTAGTACCTCCCGCGGCGGCTCTTCATCATGATGTCGATCGCGTAGCTTTCTAACCCCGATAGGGCTCCCTTCGAGAACTCAACTCCACCGTGCGCTAGCCCCACGGTGGGCGCCAACTGTCATGGTTTTGTCACGACAGATGTCCTCGTGAAAGGACTTAGAGATGGAGCCATCGCACCTTGGTGGCGACTCGAAGGGGTTGAGCAAAAGCAAGCCTCAATTTTACCCAGGTTCGGTCCCTCGTGAGGAGGTAAAAGCCTACGTCCTGCTTTGTGTAGATTAATGGTGGTTTTGATTACAAGGAGGGCGTAGCTCTCCTGACCTAGCTCTTGGTTCTCTCTAACTTGCCTGACCTCTCCCTAGGACTCGCCTTTATATACAGGTCGAGGACCTAGGGTTTACAAAGTCATGCCATGCTACTCTTTGTGGCTTTCCTTATCTCTAAGTCGGTGTGTCCTCCACGATCAGGAGCTTCCTTGGTATCCATCTCCCGCATGACCTCTTGAACCGTCATCCAGCCTCTGGGCCATGGGACGCGTGGTAAATGGTAAGTTGCCCCCTTTTGGCGACCCAGCCCACTAAGGGCGGGTTACCCGCACGTAATATCACCAACAGTTACCACTAGGTTTGCAAAAGGTACAAAAATCTGTGTATAATACGGACTAAAACCTCCAGGGGTCTTTAGTTTTTAACTCAGATTGCAGAACGGTTCTCATTTATTATGACACTCAGTTTTGGTCTTTCTCCATTGAGGTATTTTTAGCCAGGCCAGCTAGGAATACAATCGCAGTGGTTCTCCCTTTACCCCTTTACTCGAACTAGCGGAACATAAGGAGGTAACCACAGGAGCGGGACAACCCAAGACATAATTCGGAACTAATGCATATAAAGCAATATCCAAGAAACCGAACACTGAAAAAAAGGTAGTGACAGGATGGTGCTCGGGACGGTATTTATCCAAGCCCCGGGTCTATTAGTCGATCAGACTCGATACTTGTTGAACAAATCTACGCTTCGGCGCCGATGAGCAAAGATGCATACATATATAAAAATGCTATGAAAAAGTACATGAATAATATTTATTATAATTCATGGTGCCATGACAGGTGTTACAGGGAACTAATGCTATTTCAAGGCTACCCTTTCTCCACGGCCTATCATGGGTGACTTAATGCCAGCCCTGCTTCCAACTGTGTAGTTTCTCCTATGCTTCTCAGAGAGAAGGGGTAGTATACTTTAAAGGTTGCTTTGTTGTCGGCAGGCGGACCTTGAGTAGGTGGTCTTGAGAAGTTGTCGTGCTATAGGTGAGCTTGACGCTCGAAAGAGTCTTAATGGCATCTCGTTCTTGTCTATAAAGACATGCAATCATAGTTCGGTCAAGCCGAGCATATGGTCCTTAGTTATGGTTCCCCACAGCTGCCCATGGTATTTTGAGAACGAAATTATATCAATGAGGGACATACCTGACGGGTGGCCGGGCTGTGCCGTGGGGGGCATAGTCCTATTTGTTTTGGGATGGAGACTCCTATGGGGTTTCCGATTGAGCTTGGGGTCGCTTGCCCACTTGTCGTGGCTTGATGACGAGCTTGCTGCTTGATGTTTTGGCGTTGTATTGGCATTCAGCTGCCAATGCCGATGTGTGCTCCTCGGTCTGGAGAGATCGCTCTGTATTGCCGTTGACGGTGATAACACCTCTGGGTCCGAGCATCTTGAACTTTAGGTAAGCATAATGAGGCACAACATTAAAGCGGGCTAATGTTGTGCGGCCGATTAGGACATGGTACCCACTGCGGAAAGGGACGATGTCGAAGATTAAGTCTTCGCTGCGGAAGTTGTCGAGTCATCCGAACACAACCTCCAGTGCTACTGTTCCCGAAGAGCGGGCTTCAACACCTAGGATCACTCCTTTAAAGGCGGTGTTGCTCGGTTTGATTATTTATGGGTCTATGCCCATCTTTTTCACCGTATCTAAGTAAATCAGATTAAGGCTACTTCCTCCGTCCATAAGGAATCTGGTGATGGAGTCTAGGACAAGGGCGACCAACCCTCCATGACGGATACTGGTCGGGTGATCTCTACGATCGAATGTAATCGGGCAAGCCAACCATGTGTTACACTTCGGGACTATGGGCACAACGGCGTAGACCTTCTGAAGGGCTCGCTTCCTTTCCTTCTTTGGTATGTGAGTGACATATATCGTGTTTACGGATTTTACTTCTGGGGGGACTGTTTCTGGCTCCGTGTGTTTGGACCGCGGGGCTCCTCATCGTCCTTTCTTCGTTGGCCCTTGCCTTGTTTTCCATATGCTAATTTGCTGGCCTGCTTAAACACCCAACACTTACGGTTGGTGTGGGTGGAGGTCTTGTATTGGGTGTCGTGGATCAGGCAGGGTCTCTCCATAATTTTATCTAATGGAGTCGGTCCATCCCTGTTCCCTTTGAAGGGTTTCTTCCGTTGTGTGGATTTTAAATTGCGGAAGCTGGCATTAACGGCCATGTCATCGGTGTCACCATTACAGTGATGATGTTTGCTTTTGTTTTGCCTTGGGTTGCCATTCCTGTCCCGTCCTTCAGAGGTACCAGTATCGTCCGCATTATGGCTGCGCTGAGCTAGCCAATTGTCCTCACGCTCGCAAAAGCGGGTCATGAGGGAAGTGAGAGCGTGCATTGTTCTCGGCATGTCCTGACCGAGCTGGCGAGCCATCCATTCATCTCGGATATTACGCCTGAATGAGGCTATTGCTTCGCCGTCCGAACAATCCACTATCTAGTTCTTTTTGGTGAGGAACCTGTTCCAGAATATGGTGGCCGACTCGCCTGCCTTTTGGACGATGTTGCTGAGGTCAGAGGAGTCTGGAGGTTGGATGTAGGTTCCTTGAAAATTGGACAGTAAGGCTTCTTCGAGTTCTTCCCAACTTCCGATAGAATCTTCGGGTAGGCTGTTGACCGAGTGTCGTGCTACCCCTTTTAGCTTTAGGGACAGGTACTTGATGGCATTGAGGTCGTCTCCCATGGCCATATGGATGTGGAGAAGAAATCTTCTATCCACACGAAGGGATTCGTGGTGCCGTCATATTGCTCTATATTCACAGGTTTAAACCCTTCCGGGAATTGGCGCTACATTACCTAATCTATGAAGCATAGTGGGTGAGTGGCGCCTGTGACCCCAGCTATACTGAGCCAAATATCGGCTATTGGTTGTGCCCGGTATGATTTCGGTATCTGTTGGTGTATGTACGCCGAGGTTGGTCTACATGCTATCGACTAGGAGAGTGCTTTTTGGATCCATAGATGGATTTGTTGCGACCTGTTCTATTGTCTAAGTCGTGACGTAGGTCATACTTGCCCCTGGGCTATACGTGTTGCTTTCCCTTCGTGTAGGGAGGCTCTGGTCTATACTCGACATCTCCGGCTGTTTTGTTGCGCCCTCGAGGTGGACGATCGGGCTCGTCGTACTATGTGCGCTTGGGGGACACGGGTTCTCGGGCCTTGTCATCGAAATGGGGCAGCACGATCAGCATGGGTAGCTTTTATTTTGAGCCGGCAACTCGGTGCCATCTCCTTCTTCGGCTGCCAATAGTTTTGTCCATGTTTTGTTGATGGTATCTTCTTTGGCTTGAAGGCCTGTTGCTTCCCCTGGAGACTGTGGGCGGTAGCTATAAGCTGCTTCCTGAATCATTCCTGACCCTTAGGTTCTTTGAGAACTGTGAAGTGCTCGGCATCCAAGCTATCCTCCATGTCTCGGGAGGGAGGTAGTTGTCATTGTCGGGGTCGTTGCTGCCTCTTGAGCTTGCGTTGGTTTTTCCCTTGAAGAGGAAAGTGTGATGCAACACAGGAGCAGTAAGTATTTCCCTCAGTTTGAGAACCAAGGTATCAATCCAGTAGGAGAATCATGCCAAGTCCAGAGTACCTGCGCAAACACAAAAGAGCTTGCACCCAACGCTATAAAGGGGTTGTCAATACCTTCAAGATTGATTGCAAAGTGAGATTTGAAGGCGGAAAGTGCAACGAAGTAAAAGTGTAAGGCTGAAAATATGGTGAGAAGTAGACCCGAGGGGCCATAGTGTTCACTAGAGGCTTCTCTCAAAATAGCAAATAATACGGTAGGTGAACAAATTACTGTCGAGCAATTGATAGAACCGCACAAAGTCATGACGATATCTAAGGCAATGATCATACATATAGGCATCACGTCCGAGACAAGTTGACCGATACTTTCTGCATCTACTACTATTACTCCACACATCGACCGCTATCCAGCATGCATCTAGTGTATTGAGTTCATGACGAACAGAGTAACGCCTTAAGCAAGATGACATGATGTAGAGGGATAAACTCAAACCAATGATGAAAACCCCATCTTGTTACCCTTGATGGCAACAACACGATGCGTGCCTCGTTGCCCCTTCTGTCACTGGGAGACGTCACCGCACGGTATGAACCCAAAACCAAGCACTTCTCCCATTGCAAGAATCTTAGATCAAGTTGGCCAAACAAAACCCACAACTCGAAGAGAATTACAAGGATATGAAATCATGCATATAAGAGATCAGAAGAAACTCAAATAAGATTCATAGATAATCTGATCATAAATCCACAATTCATCGGATCTCGACAAACACACCACATAGAAGATTACATCAGATAGATCTCCACGAAGATCATGGAGAACTTTGTATTGAAGATCCAAAAGAGAGAAGAAGCCATATAGCTACTAGCTATTGACCCGAAGGTCTATGGTGAACTACTATCGCATCATCGGAGAGGTCATGGTGTTGATAAAGAAGCCCTCCGTATCCAAATCCCCCCTCCGGCAGGGCACCAGAACGTGCCCCAGATGGAATCTTGCGCAGACAAAAGCTTGCGGCGGCGGAAAAGTATTTTCGTGGAACTCTCTCATAGTTTTGGAATTTTTCTGAATTTATAGGCGGAAGAGGTATGGCAGACGAGCCACTGGGGGCCCACAAGCCTGCTAGGCACGGGCCCCCTGGCCGCGCCTAGGGGGCTTGTGGGGTCCCCTGGTGGCCGCTGCCTTGGTTCTCAAGTCTCGTGCGTATCTTCTGTTCCGAAAAAATCTTTTCGGAAGTTTTATTCCGTTTGGACGCCGTTTAAAATCCTCCTCTGAGAAGGGTAAAAAACACGGAAAAAACAGGAATTGGCACTTGGCACTGAGTTAATAAGTTAGTCCCAAAAAATATATAAAGGGCATACAAAACATACAAATTTGACAAGATAATAGCATGGAACCATCAAAAATTATAGATACGTTGGAGACATATCAGTCATCGGGATCGGAATGGCCCTTGGGTTTGTTCGGATCCTCCGGTGGTTGCTCTGGAACTCCGAGGTTGAAGGTGTCCTGTTGGGTTGTCTTCTCCCTGGTGCCCTGTATGGCCCCACTTCCATTGTTTGCCTTGGACTGTTTGCGCTTCTTTCGACCCTTTGATGGCTTGTCCCTGGACTTACCACCATTTTGTGGAACGAGGGTGTGGCCGCCATTGCCGTTAGGCGTGTCCACCATGTAGACATCGTAGGTGGAGGTGGTTGTCCATCGCCCGGTGCTTACTGGGGCGGGATCATTGGCCGCATAATCTATGTCTTCGACCTCCTCGGAGTCGTAATCCAACACGTCGGTTAAGTCTTGGACGGTGGCAACCAAGTGGGTGGTGGGTGGGCTGTAAAAGTCCTCGTAATCCGCATCTGGACCAGTCCGAGTATACCTCGGGTCTAGTCCATCCGCAATTTTGCGATGATTGGATCTGGACGAGCGCCTCATTTAAAATCGAGAGGTTTTCTAGGTCAATCTCTTGATGGTTTTCGGAGATGACCTCCGCAGCTTCCGCGAGGGAAATGAGTTCGGCCGTGGCCGTCTAGAGTTGTCCGGGCGTAGAGGTTGGGTCCGTGCTCGAAGCCAACTCTTTGAAGAGGGAAACGAGGTCATGGCCGAACAGGAGACCGGAAGTCAAGGCTTCGAGATTTTAGAGCTCATTGGGCGAAATCGTGACCTTCACAGGGAAAGATTGCCCCAGGAGTGGGTGGAGAGCTCAAGGTTCGTGCACTATATCTCCTGCTCGGGGACGAGACTTCCGACCTGGCCAAGGTGGCCGGTCGGGTCGGCACGCAAGGTGGAGCTGCCGAACGTAAGAACCTGCGAGGGGACGAACATGTCACCATTGCTGATTCGATCCCTTATGATTAAGCCAGCCATCAATCCTTCTGGTGATCCCACAAATGAAACTCTCAATGAAAGCACCAACGTCGGTGTCAAAACCGACGAACCTCGGGTAGGGGGTCCCGAACTGTGAACCTTGGATCGATGGGTTGCGGGAGACAAAGGGGACAGTGTTTTACCCAGGTTCGGGCCCTCTTGAGGAGTTAAAACCCTACGTGCTGCTCGATTATATTGATAGAGTATGAGGATTACAGAGTTGATCTACCTTGAGATCATATGAGCTAATCCCTAGATGAATCAACTTGTCCCAGCGGATGAAAACCCCTTGGTTTATATAGATACCAGGGGTCTCTAGGGTTAAATGCAATCGACCTCAGTCAGGGGCAAACATACCAATCTAGCCTACACAACTTGGATGACAGACTAGCTTTTAGAGCTTTCCTACTTCTTCACGAGATCATCATGAAGTTCGGTCTTCAACAATGTGGCCCATTAGGTCGGCCCACGAACAAAAGTCCGACCACCCGAGGACCCCTTAATCCGAGACTCCCTCTCCCTCTATGCCAAACAATGTACCAAAAATGGCCTCTTCAATATTCTTTTCAGTGTGCGTCATGTCGATGTTGTGTGGAAGAAGGAGGTCTTTGAAGTAAGCCAGATCCCACAAGCATGAATTGTGAGTCAAGGCGTGTTCCGAATTATACCCCTTGAAATACCCTGCACTCTCTGGATCAGGCTCGGGAGTGTTTAACTGATCTAGGATCTACGGGCCACTCAACGTAGGTGGTGTCGAGTTTTTGACAACTTTACCTTTGATGTTCTTCTTGTCTTATCCGAACTCACGGCGAGGATCCAGGAACTGTCTATGCAAGTAGAAGTAAAAATACTTCTCACACGCCTAGAACCAATGAAACTCAAGAGCTGCCTTGCATGTGGGGGCACAGGAACCTTCCATGCACACACCAGCGAGCGAATAGTGCATACACCGGCAACTCATGCATCGAGTACATGTACCACACATGCATTTTGAAGTTTTCTTTTCTATCGACGTTGTATGTCTTGAATCCATCATCCCAAGCTTCTTGTAGTTCATCCTTAAGTCGTTGCATGCATACATTCATATTCTTCCCACGATAGTTGGGCCCTGGAATTATCAACATCGGCAATATGTTCTTTCTTTGCATAATCTGTCCGGGGGGAGAGATTGAGTGGAATAACAAACAGAGGCCAACTGCTACATTGGGTAGCCGTCATACCAAAGGGATTGAACCCATCCGTGCCGACGCGGACTCAAGGATGCCTTGGATCTGCCGCTTTATCCGGATGTAACGCATCGAAGTGCTTCCACGTTTCCGCATCAGATGTGGGTAGCATCATCTTATTCCCATCCGCATCTAGTTCGGTTCTTTTTCCCAATTTGTGACATGTCATGTGTCTCCCCGTCTCTTTGACCATGGAAATAGGTTGAAGTCTTGGTATGATTGGCATATGCCGAAGAACATTAACTGGGGTTTTGGTCCGCCTCTCATCACCAATACCATTGTCTACAACAACATACTTGAAAGAGTTGCAAATGGGACAATAGTTCAAGCCCGCATACTCAAGACTAACTAAGGCACATCCTTTCTCACATACATCTATCTTTTCATCTTAAGTACATGGAATATTTTCTCCGACTGGTACATGTACGTAGGCATGACATGGCCTTTGGGTAGAAAGCGTCCAAATAATGTCATCATCGCATCGTCGCATTCTCTGCCCAAGTTGAATTGACTTTTTTCGTGGATCCCTTGATTTATTTCTGTATTTTAGGGAATATATAGGCGAAGGATCTAGGTCAGGGGGCGCCAGGGAGGCCACAAGCCTGCTGTGCCGCCGCCCCCTGGTGGCGGATGGAGGGCTTGTGGGCCCCTGTAGCCCTCCTGGCTTGGCCCTCAAGCCCGCTGATCTTCTTCCGTTCGGGAAAAAATCATTTCGGGGATTTTATTCCGTTTGGACTACGTTCCAAAATCAGATCTGAAAAGAGCCAAAAACACAGAAAAAACAGGAACTGGCACTTGGCAATGAATTAATAAGTTAGTCCCAAAAAAGATATAAAAGGTACATAAAACATCCAAATATGACAAGATAACAACATGAAACCATCAAAAATTATAGATACGTTTGAGACGTATCAAGCATCCCCAAGCTTAACTCATGCTCGTCCTCAAGTAGGGAAGTGATAAAGAATGAATTTTTGATGCTTTCTTGCTACCTAGCATAGATGTCCTTTGTAACTCCTCTTATGTGACGTGAATGTTCAGATCCATTAGATTCAAAACAATAGTTTGCTATTGACGTGGAAACGATAATAATTCAAGCAAACTAGCAAGGTAATCATGAACTTTCAAAATAACAACGCCAAAAGGAAGTTATCCCTACAAAAGCATATAGTCTAGCTATGCTCTATCATCATTGCACAACGAATTTAAATCATGTACAACCCCGGTATTGGCCAAGTAATTGTTTCACACCTTTACTTTCTCAAACTTTTTCAACTCTCACGCAATACATGAGCGTGAGCCATGGTTTTAGCACTATAAGTGGTGTGGGGTGTGGTGGAGGTTGCAAGAAAAACAAGGAGAAGATGGTCACATTAACTGGCATATCAATGAGCTGTGGAGATGCTCATCAATAGATATCAATGTGAATGAGTAGGGATTGCCATACAAATGATGCACTCGAGCTAAGAGTATGTGAAAGCTCTTAAACAAAACTAGTGGGTGTCATCCAACTTGCTTGCTCACGAAGACCTAAGGCAATTTTGAGGAAGCCTATCATTGGAATATACAAGCCAAGTTATATAATGAAAATTTCCCACTAGCTATATGGTGGTGAGAAAACAAGAGACTCTCAATCACGAAGATCATGGTGCTTAATATGCACAAGTGTGGAAAGGTGGTAGCATTGTCCCTTCTCTCTTTTTCTCTCATATTTTTTATTTTTTTGGTGGGCTCTTTGGCCTCTTTTTTTGGTGGGCATCTTTGGCCTCTTTTATTTCCTCACATGGGACAATGCTCCATCAATGATGATCATCACACTTTCAAATCAAAACTTAGAGCAACGATGACTCTATATGGAATGCCTTCGGTAGTGTACCGTGACAATGATCTAGCATGGCAAAGACATTAATGGAAACATCATGCTAGCTATCTTACAATCATGCAATGGCAATGTAGACGTGGTGGCACATGTCATGGTGGTAGTTGCATGGCAATATATCTCGGAATGACTTTGAAAAAGCCATAGTAGGTAGGTATGGTGGCTGTTTTGAGGGAGGCTACTGGTTGGTTTTGTGTACCGGCGAAAGTTGCATGGCACTAAGAAGATAGTGATGGTGGAAGGTGAAAGTGCAGCTAAACCATGGACTCAACATTAGTCATGAAGAACTCTTATACTTGTTACAAAAGTTTTATAAGTAATCAAAACAAAGCATTCGACGCATACTCCTAGGGGAAGGGTTGGTAGGTATAAACCATCGCGCGATCCCTACCGCCAAGCAAAGGATGACAATCAAAAGACTAATCATGCTCAGACTTCATCACATAGCGGTTCACCATACGTGCATGCTACGGGAATCACCAACTTCAACACAAGTATCTCTAGATCCAAAACACCTTACTAGCATGACTTCAATATTACCAAAACCACAACTCAAAACTAATTGAGATAAATCAAACTTCTCTAACTATTCAATGCACATGAAGGTCGAAGTTTTCGTATCCCTTTGGATAACTACCCCTTTTGATACTACTTTCAAAGCATAGATCAACTACCAAGCCACGCACCGCTGTGCTCTAAAAGATATAATTGAAGCACATAGAGCAGAATCAACTAGCTCAAAAGATATAAGTGAAGCACATGTGAGCTGAATTGTCTACCAAAGGATATAAGTGAAGCTCGACAAAATCACGGTGAGTGCATGTCTCTCTCTCTAGGTGTGCCGAAAGGATGATTGTGACACAACAAAAGTAAAAGATGCCTACGATACAAGACGCTCCAAGCAAAAATACATAACATGTGGTGAATAAAAATATAGCCCCAAGTAATGTTACCGATGGATTGAACACGAGAGAGGGGATGCCTTCCCGGGGCATCCCCAAGCTTGAATCTCTTGAATCTCTTACGGCATCCTTGAATCTCTTGGGGTGCCTTGGGAATACCCAAGCTTGAGCTCTTGCCGCTCTTTATCTCTTTGTCCCTAAGAACTTCACCCAAAACTTGAAAACTTCACAACACGAAACTTAAACAGAAACTCGTGATAACATTAGTATGAGAAAGCAAACCACCACTTCCTTAGGTACTGTAGCAAACTTAAATTTTATTTATTCTGATGTTGGGTTACTGTATATTCAATCTTCCATGGCTAATACCCCCCGATAATATCCATAGTTTCATCAAAATAAGCAACCAACACAACAAAAATAGAATATGTTAACAGCACACCAGTCTGTAGCAATATGTATATTTAGTACACTTCTTGTACCTCAAAAATTCTGAAAAATTACGACAGTCTGAATAATTTGCGTAGCAATCAGGAGCGAAAAGAATCAACTCAAAATCCCTTATAGAAAAAAGTGAAAATTCTTTTCGTGAGCAGAAAGTTTCTGTCTTTTCCAGCATGACCAAACGATCATCCCCAAGACTAATCATAACGGTTTTGCTTGGCACAAACGCAAAAAGAAACACAAAAAACACAATCACAACAGAATTATGAAAGTGTGGAAAACACAAAACAGAAAGAAAAAGGATAGATTCGTTGGGTTGCCTCCAAACAAGCGTTATTGTTTAACGCCCTTAGCTAGGCAAAAGGTGATGGAATCTAAGTCTAACATACTTCCTATGCATAGGCATTTTATAGGAAAACATATTGTCAAGACAACCAATAGTTGCCATATGCAAGGAAGAAGAAAGAGACAATAGCAATCTCCACATAACGAGAGGTAATTTGGTAACATCAAAGTTTCTACCACAATATTTTCCCCTCTCATAGCAATTACACGTGGGATCATAATCAAATTGAACAAAATAGCTATCACAAAGGATATTCTTTTCATGATCCACATGTATGCAAAGTTGACGCTCTTCAAAAATAGTGGGATTGTCATCAACTAAAGTCATGAGTTCTCCAATCCCACTTTCAATATTGTTGCAAATATCATAATCATCATGAGGCTTGAAAAAAATTTCAAGATCATAAGAAAGATCATCACCCCAATCATGATTATTGCAACAAGTAGGGGACATAGCAAAACTAGCATCCCCAAGCTTAGGGTTTTGCATATTTTTAGCATGACTGTCACTAATAGGATTTATAGTGAAGCCATTGCAATCATGCTTTTCATTCAAGGAGCCCTCGTGAATCACTTCATAAGTTTCTTCATCACGATTTTCAGATTCACGCATCTCAAGCAAAACTCCATAAGATAATCAAGTGCATTCAATTCACTAGCAATTGGTTCCATATAAGTGGATCTCTTAAAGAGATTAGCAAGTGGATGAGGATCCATATCACTAGATTTTCAGCAAGCGAAGATGCAAGCATATTGAAGGCACATAGCACACAAGCAACGGAAAGGCAAACGAGAGAAAAGGGCGAACGAAAAAGGCAAATTGGTGAAGTGGGGGAGAGGAAAACGAGAGGCAACTTGAAAAAAAAGTAAATGCAAGAGATGAGTTTGTGAGACCTACTTGGATAGATCTCTCCTTCCCCGACAACGGCGCCAGAAATACTTCTGCTACTGCAACAAAAGACCTTCCAACGGCGCCAGAAATACGTGCTGACGGGAGACGTCTTGATTCTCCTCAGCAACGGCACGAGGAATCCTTCTGCTACAGCTACGCCTTTAGGGACTTCCTAGGCAAATATGCAAAGGATTTCGCCGTGGACTTGGAGCCTTGCGTTGGTGTTCCCTCGAAGCGGAAAGGGTGATGTAGCGCAGCGGTCGTAAGTATTTCCCTCAATTTTGAGAACCAAGGTATCGATCCAGTGAAGGAGTATCACAAGTGCCTGCACAAACACAAAAAACTTGCTGCCAACGCAATGAAAGGGTTGTCAATCCCTTATAGATTGTCCGCCAAATGAGAACTGAAAGCAACAAAGTAACAAAGCAAAGTAAAAGCGAAAGTGGAAACGATAGGTGTGAATAGACCTGGGACCGTAGTGTTTACTAGTGGCTTCTCTCATGAAAGCAAGTAGATGGTGGTTGAACAAATTACTTTCGAGCAATTGATAGAACCGCGCAAAGTCGTGACGTCATCTATGGAAATGATTATATATATAGGCATCAAGTCCAAATCAAGTAGACCGATACTTTCTGCATCTACTACTATTACTCCACACGTCGACCGCTATCCAGCATGCATCTAGTGTATTAAGTCCGAAAGAACAGAGTAACGCCTTAAGCAAGATGACATGATGTAGATGGACAATCTCATATCTACAACAAAGCCCACCTTGTTACCCTTGATGAAACTACTTGATGTGTGCCTTGCTGCCCCTACTATCACTCGGAAAGGTCACCACACGGTAAGAAGCCAAAACCAAGCACTTCTCCCATTGCAAGAATCATAGATCTAGTTGGCCAAACAAAACCCAAGACTCGGAGAGACTTACAAGGATATCAAATCATGCATATAAGAAATCAGCAAAGACTCAAATATATATCATAGATAATCTGATCACAAATCCACAATTCATCGGATCTCGACAAACACACTCCCAAAGAAGATTACATCGAATAGATCTCCATGAAGATCATGGAGAAATTTGTATTGAAGTTCCAGGAGAGAGAAGAAGCCATCTAGCTACTAACTACGGACCCGTAGGTCTGAAGTGAACTACTCACGAGTCATTGGAGGGGCGATGATGTTGATCTAGAAGCCCTCCAACTCCAAAGTCCCCTCCGGCAGGGCACCGGGAAGGGTCTCCAGATGAGATCTCGCGGATACGGAAGCTTGCGGCGGTTGAAAAGTATTTTCGTGGATCCCTTGATTTTTTTTTCTGTATTTTAGGGAGTATATAGGTGAAGGATCTAGGTCAGGGGGGAGCCAAGGAGGCCACAAGCCTGCTGGCCGCCGCCCCCTGGTGGCGGATGGGGGGCTTGTGGCCCCCCTATAGCCCTCGTGGCTTGGCCCTCGAGCCCCCTGATCTTCTTCCGTACGAGAAAAAATCATCTCGGGGATTTTATTCCGTTTGGACTCTGTTCCAAATTCACATCTGAAAAGAGCCAAAAACACAGAAAAAACAGGAACTGGCACTTGGCACTGAATTAATAAGTTACTTCCAAAAAATATATAAAAGGTACATAAAACATCCAAAGATGACAAGATAACAGCATGAAACCATCGAAAATTATAGATACGTTTGAGACATATAAATACACGTCTCGGCAACAAGCCAAGAGAATGTGTACTCGGAGAACAATGGGGTGTCGCTGACTAAATTTTGCCTGGGACCAAAGTAGAGCACATGAAACGAAAACCCAATCTACATGTACTTGGGTTGTCCATGGATAACATGGACAATTCAAAAGAATGGCGGTTATAAATATGCAAAGACATGCATATTTATAGATGCCACCCTTTCGAACGGGAGACTCCTAGGTTATGAGACTTGACATGAAAATAAAATGAAGTGGCATCGGCATGACAACCGAAACAGAGAAAATAGGGGAGGGACGGGGAAGAGATGACAATAGTGCTCACCGCTAGCGTGTACGGGATGTAGTCGCACGGGGGGCCGTCGAACACCAGACCCTCGGAGCTAAAAACAACTACACGTTGAAATCCACACGATCAACATTAATATTCAATGCCGATATAAAAATCTCTTTATATATAGCTGTTGGAAATATGCCCTAGAGGCAATTAAAAATAGTTATTATTATATTTCCTATTTAAAGATAATTGTTTATTATTCAAGCTATAATTGTATTGAATGAAAACATAGATACATGTGTGGATACATAGACAAAAGAATGTCCCTAGCAAGCCTCTAGTTGGCTAGCCAGTTGATCAATGATAGTCAAGGTTTTCTGGCTATATGCAAGTGTTGTCACTTGATAACTGGATCACATCATTAGGAGAATCATGTGATGGACTAGACCCAAACTATGAACATAGCATATTGATCATGCCATTTTATTGCTATTGTTTTCTGCGTGTCAAGTATTTGTTCCTATGACCATGAGATCATATAACTCACTTGCACCGGAGGAATACCTTGTGTGCATGAAATGTCGCAACGTAACTGGGTGACTATAAAGGTGCTATATAGGTATCTCCGAAGGTGTCCGTTGAGTTAGTATGGATCAAGACTGGGATTTGTCACTCCGTGTGACAGAGAGGTATCTCGGGGACCGATACGTCTCCATCATATCTACTTTTCCAAACTCTTTTGCCCTTGTTTTGGACTCTAATTTGCATGATTTGAACAGAACTAACCTGGACTGACGCTGTTTTCAACAGAATTGCCATGGTGTTGTTTTTGTGCAGAAATGAAAGTTCTCGGAACGTCCTAAAAATTTACGGAGAATTTTTCTGGAAATTTTGAAAAATACCTGCGCAAAGATCCACCGGAGGGGATGGGCCAGTGGGCCACAAGCCCTGTTGCCGCGGCCTCCCCCCTGGCCGCGGCAACCAAGCTTGTGGGGCCCACGTGGCTCTGCCGCCCCCAAACTCAGCTCTATAAATTCACTTACGCCCAGAAAAAAATAAAGAGAGAAGATTTCATCGCGTTTGCGATACGGAGGCGCTTTCACATCCTCTTCTTCATCTCGAGGACAGATCTGGAGTCCGTTTTTGGGCTCCGGAGAGGGCAAATCTTCGCCATCGTCATCATCAACCTTCTTCCCTCTCCAATTCCATGAAGCTCTTCATCGTTCATGAGTAATCTATTTGTAGGCTCGCTGGGCGGTGATGAGTAGGATGAGATCTATCATGTAATCGAGGTAGTTTTGATGGGGATTGATCACTAGTATCCACTATGTTCTGAGATTGATGTTGCTACTACTTTGCCATGCATAATGCTTGTCACTAGGGCCCGAGTGCCATGATTTCAGATCTGAAATTATTATGTTGTCACCAATATATGTGTGTTTTAGATCCGATCTTGCAAGTTGTAGTTACCTACTATGTGTTATGACCCGGCAACCCCGGAGTGACAATAACCGGAACCACTCCCGGTGATGACCATAGTTTGAGGAGTTCATGTGTTCACCGAGTGCTAATGTGTTGTTCCGGTTCTTTATTAAAAGGAGAACCTTAATATCCTGTAGTATCCTTTTGGACCCCGCTGCCACGGGAGGGATGGACAATAGATGTCATGCAAGTTCCTTTCCCTAAGCATGTATGACTACACACGGAATGCATGCCTACATCACATTGACGAACAGGAGCTAGCCACATATCTCTCCGTGTTATAACTGTTGCATGATGAATGTCATCCAAACGAATCACTGACCCATTGCCTACGAGTTCGTCCCACTGCTGCTGTTACTTGCTCTGCTGCTACTACTGTTACTATTGTTGCTGCTATTGATACTTGCTACTGCTGTTACTTGCTACTGTTGCTACTTGCTACTGCTGTCACTATTGCTGTTCCTTGCCACTGTTGTTACTCGTTACACTGCTGCTACCCGCTACAATACTTGTTCGCACGACGTTGACGGGAAAAAATATTTCTCGTCCACGGGCAACTTCTGGCGCCATTCATACGACAGTTATTAATAGCCTGCCTTGTCAACAGATCGTTTCTGACACCGTTGTTATCATCCTACTTTGTTGCTGATACTTTGCTTGAAGATACTAATCTTTCAGGTGTGGTTGAATCTGACATATTCTGCTGCTAATACTTGAGAGTATCCTCTCACTTCCTGTCCGGCGAACCAACAAATTTGGGTTGAATACTCTACCCGAAAACTGCCGCGAACCCACGTGCTGGTGGGCCATTGCAAGACAATTGCTAATTGTTGAGCAACTGGGAGCAGTTCTGGCTCTATTGTCGTGAAGGCATCAAGTCAGGAACACGTCAACAACATTCCTCTAGTGTCGTTGTCGGGGACTGCCGTTAGCAGCATTTTTCTGGCACCGTTGCCGGGGAAGTATTGATATATTCTCTGAGTCGCTTGGGATTTATATCTACTGATCACTATGAAGAATCTGAAAGATCCAAAAACTAAAGTCTTGCCCTCAACTACGAGGGGAGGTAAGGAACCGCCATCTAGCTCTGCACTTGATTCACCTTCAGCTATGAGTAAGTTTGCGACATCACCCCCTGCTAGAAATCTTGATATGTCGCCTGTGCTTGATGATGCTATGCCTGATACTACTAGAGATGCTATGCCTGATACTGCTAGAGATGCTATGCCTAATACTGCTTTGCCTGATGATGCTATGCTTGATACTGCTAGAGATACTACTTTGCCTGATATACGTGAGGGTTACATTATGGAGGGAGAGATAGCTGAGGATTTTCTTGCGTGTAAGGATGCCTATGACGCTGAGAAACTACTTCTCAAGTGGAAGGAAAAATCTCTGAAAGCTAGGATGATATACAACCCGAAGTTTTCCACTTCACCTATCTTTATCACCGATAAGGATTATGAATTCTCTGTCGATCCTGAGATAATCTCTCTAGTCGAATCTGATCCTTTCCACGGTTATGAGTCTGAGACGGTCGTAGCCCATCTTACCAAACTTCACGATATAGCTACCCTTTTCACTAGTGAGGAGAAGATCCGCCACTACTATATCCTTAAGTTGTTTCCTTTCTCTCTAAAGGATGACGCTAAAGCCTGGTTCGCTTCTCTTGCTCCTAGATGTGTGAGTAGTCCCCAGTATATGGTCTATTACTTCTGTGAGAAATATTTCCCTGCCCATAAGAAGCAAGCTGCCTTGCAGGAAATATACAACTTTGCTCAACTCAAAGAAGAGAGTCTCCCAAAAGCTTGGGGGAGGCTCGTCCACCTACAGAATGCTTTGCCTGATCACCCTCTTAAGAAGAACGATATACTTCATATCTTCTATAACGGACTTACCGATGCTTCTAAAGACCACCTAGATAGTTTTGCCAGTTGTGTTCTTAGGGAACGAACTGTAGAACAAGCTGAGACTCTACTGAGTAACATCTTGATCAACGATAATGCTTGGACTATTCCCGAACCACCTCCTAAGTCAACTCCGAAGAAAAGAGGTATTCTATTCCTCAGTCCCAAAGATATGGAAGAAGCCAAGAAATCTATGCAAGAGAAAGGCATTAGATTTGAAGATGTCAAAAATCTGCCACCTATCGAAGAGATCCATGGTCTCGATAACCCGATACAGGTAGTAGAAGTAAATTCTCTGCGTAGGTTTGATGAGAGTGACATTCCTTTTGATAAACCTGCTAGCCTATGCTTTGATGAATTTGACAACTTGTTGCCAAACAACACAGTTTCAATGATTATGTTAGAAGACATTTGGAACAAAGTACTCGTATGCTTAGTCATTTAAGTGCTTGTGTAGACAGAAATGTCAATGATCTGAAGCTTCTGAGTAAACGTGCCTCTATGATTACTACTCATGTAGAACAAGTACCTAAAGCTCAGAATGACCTGCTCAATGAATTAAATGACAACTCTGTCAGAGTCATTACTAGAACAGGCAAAATGACACAAGAACCTTTGTATCCTGAAGGTCATCCTAAGAGAATCGATCAAGATTCTCAAGGAATTAATGCAGATGCACCTAGTCATCCTAAGGAGAAGAAGAAGGATGATAGAAACCTACATGTCAGTTCACCAAATACTGTCACACCTGAAGAACCAAATGATATTTCTGTGTCTGATGCAGAAACACAATCTGGTGATGAACATGAACCTGGTGACAATGTGGACAGCGATGTTCACAATGATGCTCAACCTAGCAATGATAAGGATGTGGAGATTGAACCTACGGTTAATCATGATAACCCACAACCTAAGAGATACGATAAGAATAACTTCACTTCCAGGAAGCATGGTAAAGAAAGGAAGCCATGGGTTCAGAGACCTATGCCCTTTCCTCCTAAGCCATCCAAGAAAAAGGATGATGAGGATTTTGAGTGCTTTATTGAAATGATAAGACCCGTCTTTCTGCAGATGCGGTTATTTGATATGCTCAAAATGTCTCCATATGCCAAGTACATGAACGATATCGTGACCAATAAACGAAAGATACCAGATCTCGAGATCTCCACCATGCTTGCCAATTAGACTTTCAAAGGTGGAACTCCTAAGAAACTTGGTGATCCCAGAGTGCCCACTATACCTTGCTCCATTAAAGGAAACTACATAAGAACTGTTTTATGTGACCTTGGAGTCGGAGTTAATGTTATACCTCTCTCTCTTTATCATAGACTTGAACTGGATAAGTTGACACCCACTAAAATCTCTCTACAAATGGTTGACAAATCAACTGCTTTCCCGGTCGGCATTTGCGAGGATGTGCCTGTTGTGGTTGCCGAGGACAAATCACTAACACCACTATCTTAACAGACTTTGTTATCTTGGATATTCCCGAGGACGATGCCATGGCTGTCATCCTCGGAAGACCCTTTTTAAACACTACACGGGCTGTTATAGATTGCAACAAAGGCAATGCCACTTTCCATGTCAATGGTAATGAGCATACCGTGCACTTTCCGAAGAAACGATATCAAGTACATTGAATCAATGCTATCAAAAAAAATTCATCGATTCTTACTACCTTGGTGACCCTGTTCTTGAGCTTGAAATGTTGATTTTAGCTGGTCCCAAGTAGTTTTAGCGCGTGATACGGTCTCTAGGCACTAGTAGGAGTAGTTGCTACGAGTTGGATTAATCTTTATTCACTTTTCTTTTGAAGTCTCTAAAAATTTCAGAATTTTTTAGAGCTAGAACGAGGAAAAGATGAGGAGGTTCTTGAGAGGCTCTTCAAGCCGTAACCCCAAGGAGGATGAGAAGAACCACCCCAAGTACGTGGTTCCTCGAGTCACAGAAGTTCGAGCATGCGAGTGGCCAAGTGATGAATTTTTGCGCGCCGCCGGGCTTTATGAAGACTTTTATTACTTGGTGGAGAACGCAGGTCTTACTGCGTTCGTTGAAGATAAGTGCTCACAATACCTCCTCCTCACCAATATTTTCGTTCAAAGCTTCAACTTTTATCCGAGGAAGAATCCTCCCATGGTTGAGTTCATGTTGTATGATATCCCCCAGTGCATGACACTACAGGATTTTTGCAATGCATGCAAATTACCTTATGTTGGGGATATTCATGATCCTCGTCCACGGGACCTGGAGGATTTCATAGGTACTATTGCTGTTGGAGAGGAGAAAGGAGTGTCTCGCGCTAGAATTGCTAGCATACATTTTCCTGTGCTTTAGTACTTCTCATTATTTGTGGGAAAATGTTTGATTTGCCGTGGGGAGGCTGGATCACTTAGCTCTCCAGACCTTGCAGTTTTGTGCGAAGGCCTTTATAGCACTAAGACTTATAGCCTAGGTGCTATAGTAGCTCAGCGGTTGAACACAAACCGTTCCAAAGGTGTCGTCTATGGAGGTATCTATGCTACTCATCTTGCTAGACACTTTGAGGTACCTATTAGACTTAGCGAGGAAGAAGAGATGCTTCTTCCTGAGAAATATCTGGATTATAACATCATGGTTCGCCATGATTTTCTGGATAGAGATGCTAGTAGACGGATGATTTATAACCTGGTATTTAGTCAGGGTACTCGAGAGACTATTACTTTGCCTGCTCCTTCTTTGTTCGATCTTCATGCAGGCAGGTACACTATTATGCCCTCGGACATCTACGCATATTGGGGCTTAGCCCAACCACAGGTGCCCGTGCCCGAGCCGCGAGTCGAGTACCAGACGCCAGTTTATCAGTGGGAGCCAAAGGAGCTCACACAGCAGTGGCATCCACAGTCCGCTCCGGAGTATCCCGGAACTGGTTATTTCCCGCCTTGGGAGTAGACCAAGCTAGGCCAAAATCATAAGCTTGGGGGAGTACGTGTTCTCACCGACCTTACATTCATGCTTATGCTTTCACTTTGTTCGTCGGTGTTTACACTTTGCCACTGTATTATCCATGCTAGTTTATTTTCATTTTCTTGTTTTCTTGTTTTGTGTCCTTTGGAGAAAACCCAAAAATATTTTCATTTCTTCTTTTTGCTTGTTGGGAGCTTTCTCGGGTAAATAGTTTTCTTTTTTCTTTCGGTCAAGGTAGAAGATATTGGTTACAATGTTTAGTGGCTCTTGCATGCATACCTATTTAGCTTTCAAACAACCATATTACTTTGTCTTCTCCTTTGTGTTTGCCTGCAGATTCAGCTTAGTCCATTGCACGAGCACACTTATTATTGTTCACATCGTTCGATTGTGCAAGTGAAAGGCAATAATGATGATATATGGTGAAGTGACTGAGACTGGAAAAGCTGGTATGAACTCTATCTATTTTGTTTTTATAAATATGACTAGCTTGTCATCCCAGATTAAGCTTTGTTGTGAGAGAATCATGTTTGCAATGACAACTTAGAGTTCATAGTTTCTGATGCCATGCTTATTTAGCTAGGAGCTTATAATGGTTTGTCTTGAATGCCAACATAGATTTTGGGATGACTATGATGTAGTATGATAGGATGGTATTCTCCTTTGAATGATTCAAGTGGCTTGACTTGGCGCATGTTCATACATGTAGTTGAAACAAAATAAACATAGCCTCTATGATGTTCGTGTTCATGGTGATTTATATCCTGTTCATGCTTGCACTCCATGTTAGTCAAACTTATTGCATCTTGATGACCGTTGTCGCTCTCTAGTTGGTCGCTTCCCAGTCTTTTGCTAGCCTTCATTTGTACTAAGCGGAATACTGCTTGTGCATCCACTTCCATAAACCCAAAAGTTTTTCCACGAGAGTCCACCATACCTACCTATTTGTGGTACTTACCTGCCGTTCCAAGTAAATTTCCATGTGCCATTCTCTAAACCTTCAAGAAATAATCTGTTTTGCATGCCCGAACCGCTCATGTGGTGATAGGGGGCTATTGGTATCTTCCATGTTAGGCATGTTATCCTCGACATGTGTTTATTCACTGTCATTCACGAGAAAGGGGCCGGTAATTGGAATGCCTAGTTCCACGCTTAAATCGAAAACATAACTGTAAAACAAGACTCCCACCAGATTGATGTTAGTATGAACGGTACCCGAGGATTCGGCTAGCCGTGGAGTGTGATTGATTGGTGGTGGGAGAGTTAAAACTTTACTTTTCTATTTGGGAACCGCTTATAGCATGAGTAGCGTGGAAGATATTGAGAACTCTTGGTCATTGTGTTGACAATGAAACCATGCCATCCAAAATTATTATCTCTGTTTTTAAAAGTTTGAGCTCTGGCACCTCTGCAAATCAAAGCTTCCCTCTGTGAAGGGCCTGTCTATTTATCTTCCTGTTGAGTCATCCTCTTCTTATATAAGCACCAATTAGATAGCACCTTTGTCATTTTTATGCTTTGCTTTTGATTGATATTGAGTATGACTGTGACTGGATCTTTGTTGCTATGAATTACAATGTTTAGTCAGCCATTGATCTTTGAAAATGCTCTGCATTTATGTTTTGCGGTCTCAGAAAGAGCTAGCGAGATACCACCTATTCATATTGCTTCATGCTTGTTTTGATTGAATTGTTGGTATTTGAAACTCATTATTATTTTCTCGCTAGCTGATTATGCCATTGATATTAGTTTACCGTGAGACCTTTGTGTCACTTGCTTATGTGGTTAACTTGTGATCTTGCTGAAATTCTGGTTACGAGTTAGACATAGTTGCAACAACAAGATCAAATAGAGTTTGTCTAAGTTTTTCTTTCTCTTTCAGTTTGTCAACTGAGTTGCTTGAGGACAAGCAACGTCTTAAGCTTTGGGGAGTTGATACGTCTCCATCGTATCTACTTTTCCAAACTCTTTTGCCCTTGTTTTGGACTCTAATTAGCATAATTTGAAAGGAACTAACCCGGATTGATGCTGTTTTCAGCACAATTGCCATGGTGTTGTTTTTGTGCAGAAATGAAAGTTCTCGGAACGTCCTGAAAATTTACGGAGAATTTTTCTGGAAAATACGAAAAATACCTGCGCAAAGATCCACCGAAAGGGATGGGCCAGTGGGCCACAAGCCCTGTTGCCGCGGCCTCCCCCTGGCCGCGGCAACCAAGCTTGTGGGGACCACGTGGCTCTGCCGCCCCCAAACTCAGCTCTATAAATTCACTTTCGCCTAGAAAAAAATAAAGAGAGAAGATTTCATCGCGTTTGCGATACGGAGGCGCCGCCACATCCCGTTCTTCATCTGGAGGACAGATCTGGAGTCCGTTTTGGGCTCCGGAGAGGGGAAATCGTCGCCATCGTCATCATCAACCTTCTTCCCTCTCCAATTCCATGAAGCTCTTCATTGTTCGTGAGTAATCTATTCATAGGCTCGCTGGGCGGTGATGAGTAGGATGAGATCTATCATGTAATCGAGTTAGTTTTGACGGGGATTGATCCCTAGTATCCACTATGTTCTGAGATTTATGTTGCTACTACTTTCCCATGCTTAATGCTTGTCACTAGGGCCCGAGTGCCATGATTTCAGATCTGAAATTATTATGTTGTCACTAATATATGTGTGTTTTAGATCCGATCTTGCAAGTTGTAGTTACCTACTATGTGTTATGACCCGGCAACCCCGGAGTGACAATAACCGGAAGCACTCCCGGTGATGACCATAGTTTGAGGAGTTCATGTGTTCACCAAGTGCTAATGGGTTGTTCCGGTTCTTTATTAAAAGGAGAACCTTAATATCCTGTAGTATCCTTTTGGATACCGCTGCCATGGGAGGGATGGACAATAGATGTCATGCAAGTTCTTTTCCTAAGCACGTATGACTACACGCGGAATGCATGCCTACATCACATTGACGAACGGGAGCTAGCCACATATCTCTCCGTGTTATAACTGTTGCATGATGAATGTCATCCAAACGAATCACTCACCCATTGCCTACGAGTTTGTCCCACTGCTGATGTTACTTGCTCTGCTGCTACTACTGTTACTACTGTTGCTGCTATTGATACTTGCTACTGCTGTTACTTGCTACTACTGTCACTACTGCTGTTCCTTGCCACTGATGTTACTCGTTACACTGCTACTACCAGCTACAATACTTGTTCGCACGACGTTGACAGGAAAGAATATTTCCCTTCCACGGGCAACTTCTGGCGCCATTGATACGACAGTTAGGAATAGTCTGCCTTGTCAACAGATCGTTTCTGACACCGTTGTTATCATCCTACTTTGCTGCTGATACTTTGCTTGCAGATACTAATCTTTCAGGTGTGGTTCAATCTCACATATTCAGCTGCTAATACTTGAGAGTATCCTCTCACTTCCTGTCCGGCGAACCAACAAATTTGGGTTGAATACTCTACTGTCGAAAACTGCCGCGAACCCACGCGCTGGTGGGCCATTGCAAGACAATTGCTAATTGTTGAGCAACTGGGAGCAGTTCTGGCTCTGTTGTCGCGAAGGCATCAAGTCAGGAACACGTCAACAACATTCCTCTAGTGTCGTTGCCGGGGACTGCCGTTAGCAGGGACCACTCGGTAATACAACATCACACACAAGCCGTGCAAGCAATGTGACTAAGTGTAAGTCACAGGATCTTGTATTACACAACAAGTAAATAGACTTGCCGGTAACGAGATTGAAATAGGTATGCGGATACCGACGATCAAATCTCGGGCAAGTAACATACCGAAGGACAAAGGGAATGACATACGGGATTATATGAATCCTTGACACTGAGGTTCAACCGATAAGATCTTCACAGAATATGTAGGATCCAATATGGGCATCTAGGTCCCGCTATTGGATATTGACCGAGGAGTGCCTCGGGGCATGTCTACATAGTTCTCGAATCCATAGGGTGTGCACACTTAAGGTTCGATGATGTTTCAGTATAGTTGAGTTATATGTGTGGTTACCGAATGTTGTTCGGAGTCCCGGATGAGATCACGGACGTCACGAGGGTTTCCGGAATGGTCCAGAAACGAAGATTGATATATAGGATGGTTTCATTTGGTTACTGGAAAGTTTTCGGGCATTACCGACATTGTACCGGGAGTGACGAATGGGTTCTCGAAGTTCACCGGGAGGGGGGCAACCCACCCAGAGGGAGCCCAATGGCTTTAGGGTGGCGCACCTGCCCTTAGTGGGCTGGTGGGATAGTCCAAGAAGGCTTTGGCGCCAAGAGAAGAAAAACCAAAGAGAAAGAAAAAAAGGGGAGGTGGGAAGTCAGAGACGGACTCCACTATCTAATCCTAATTGGAGTAGGATTCTTCCTCTCCTCCTGGCCGGCGCACCCTTGAGGGCTTGGCCCTCAAGGCAGGCCTCCTTCCCCTCCCTCCTATATATAGTGGTGATTTAGGGCTGATTTGAGACAACTTTTGCCACGTGCAACTTGATACGTCTCTGTCGTATCTATAATTTTTGATTGTTTCATGCCAATATTCTACAACTATCATATAATTTTGTCAACTTTTTATACTATTTTTGGGACTAACATATTGATCCAGTGCACAGTGTCAGTTCCTGTTTGTTGCATATTTTTTGTTTCGCCGATTATCCATACCAAACGAAGTCCAAACGCAATAAAAACCTACGGGGATTTTTTTGAAATATTTATGATTTTTGGGAAGAAGAATCAACGCGAAACGATGCCCGAGGGGATCACAAGCCCCCTAGCCGCGGCCTCGGGGTGGGTCGCGCCTGGCAGGCTTGTGACCAATCCCTAAGGTGGTTTGGGACCTTCTTTCGCCTTAAGGAAGATAATATCCGGAATAAAATCATGTTAAAATTTCAGCCCAATCGGAGTTACGGATCTCCGGGAATTTAAGAAACGGTGAAAGGCAAAATCTGGGAGTGTTGCTGGCTACGCCTATAGGGATTTCCTTGGCAAGTATGCAAAGGATTGCCCCGCGGCCTTGGAGCCTTGCGTTGGTGTTCCCTTGAAGAGGACAGGCTGATGTAGCACAGCGGCGTAAGTATTTCTATCAGTTTGAGAACCAAGGTATCAATCGAGTAGGAGGATCGCGTCAAGTCACAAGTACCTGCACGAACACAAAGAGCTTGCACCCAACGCTATGAAGGGGTTTCAATCCCTTATAGATTGTTTGCAAAGTCAGAACTGAAAGCAAAAAGTAAACAAAGCGAAGTAAAAGTAAAAGCGGAGATGATAATTGTGAATAGACCCGGGGGCCGTAGTGTTCACTTGGGGCTTCTCTCATGAAAGCAAGTAGACGGTGGGTGAATGAATTACTGTCGAGCAATTGATAGAACCGCGCAAAGTCGTGATGTCATCTATGGCAATGATCATACATATAGGCATTACGTCCAAAACAAGTAGACCGATACTTTCTGCATCTAGTACTATTACTCCACACGTCGACCGCTATCCAACATGCATGTAGTGTATTGAGTTCATAAGAACAGAGTAACGCCTTAAGCAAGATGACATGATGTAGATGGACAATCTCAAATCTATGATAAAAGCCCATCTTGTTACCCTTGATGGCAACTACACGATGCGTGCCTTGCTGCCCCTACTATCACTGGGAAAGGTCACCACACAGTATGAACCCAAAACCAAGCACTTCTCCCACTACAAGAATCATAGATCTAGTTGGCCAAACAAAACCCAAGACTCGGAGAGACTTACAAGGATACCAAATCATGCATATAAGAAATCAGCAAAGACTCAAATATAATTCATAGATAATCTGATCACAAATCCACAATTCATCGGATCTCGACAAACACAGCGCCAAAGAGGATTACATCGGATAGATCTCCATGAAGATCATGGAGAACTTTGTATTGAAGATCCAAGAGAGAGAAGAAGCCATCTAGCTACTAACTACGGACCTGTAGGTCTGAAATGGACTACTCCCGAGTCATTGGAGAGGTAATGATGTTGATGTAGAAGCCCTCCAGCTCCAACGTCCCCTCCGGCAGGGCACCAGGAAGGGTCACCAAATGAGATCTCGCGGAAACGGAAGCTTGCGGCAGCGGAAAAGTTGTTTCGTGGACGCCCATATTTTCTTCAAGAAAGTACTTTTCCGCCGCCGCAAGCTTCCGTTTCCGCGAGATCTCATCTGGAGACCCTTCCCGGTGCCCTGCGGGAGGGGACTTTGGAGTTGGAGGGCTTCTTCGTCATCACCATCGCCCCTCCAATGACTCGTAAGTAGTTCACTTCAGACCTACGGGTCCGTAGTTAGTAGCTAGATGGCTTCTTCTCTGTCTTGGATCTTCAATACAAAGTTCTCCATGATCTTCATGGAGATCTACCCAATGTAATCTTCTTTGGCGGTGTGTTTGCGAGATCCGATGAATTGTGGATTTATGATCAGATTATCTATGATATATATTTGAGTCTTTGCTGATTTCTTATATGCATGATTTTATATCCTTGTAAGTCTCTCCGAGTCTTGGGTTTTGTTTGGCCAACTAGATCTATGATTCTTGCAATGGGAGAAGTGCTTGGTTTTGGGTTCTTACCGTGTGGTGACCTTTCCCAGTGATAGTAGGGGCAGCAAGGCACACATCGTGTAGTTGCCATCAAGGGTAACAAGGTGGGCTTTGTCGTAGATATGAGATTGTCCATCTACATCATGTCATCTTGCTTAAGGCGTTACTCTGTTCTTTTGGACTTAATACACTAGATCCATGCTGGATAGCGGTCGACGTGTGGAGTAATAGTACTAGATGCATAAACTATCGGTCTACTTGTTTTGGACGTGATGCCTATAGATATAATGATTGCCATAGATGACATCACGACTTTGCGCGGTTCTATCAATTGATCGATAGTAATTTGTTCACCCACCGTCTACTTGCTTTCATGACAGAAGCCACTAGTAAACACTACGGCCCCCGAGTCTATTCACACCTATCGTTTCCACTTTCGCTTTTACTTTCCTTTGTTACTTTGTTGCTTTCAGTTCTCACTTGGCAAACAATCTATAAGGGATTGACAACCCCTTCATAGCGTTGGGAGCAAGATTTTTGTGTTTGTGCAGGCACTTGTGATACTCCTTCACTGGATCGATACCTTGCTTCTCAAACTGAGGGAAATACTTACCACCGCTGCGCTACATCACCCTTTCCGCTTCGAGGGAATACCAACTCAAGGCTCCAAGGCCACGGGGGAAATCCTTTGCATATTTGCCTAGGAAGTCCCTTAAGGTCTAGCCCTAGTAGAAGGATTCCTGGTGCCGTCAACACGCCTATTTCTAGCGCCAATGGAAGGTCTTTTGTTGCAGTAGCAGAAGTATTTTTGGCGCCGTTGCCGGGGAAGGAGAGATCTATCCAAGTAGGTCTCACAAACTCATCTCCTGCATTTACTTTTTTGCCAGTTGCCTCTCGTTTTCCTCTCCCCCACTTCACATTTTCCGTTTTCATTTGCCTTTCTACTTTGCCGTCTTCTTTTACCTTTTTCGTTTTCCTTTGCCGGTTTTCTTGCTTGCTTGTGTGCTTGTTTGTTTATTGAAGTCATCATGGCTGAAATCACAAAACTTTGCGACTTCTCGAGCACTAATAATAATGATTTTATTAGTACTCCGATTGCTCCCGCCACTAGTGCGGAATCGTATGAAATCAACGGAGCTTTGCTGAATCTTGTTATGAAAGAGCAATTCTCTGGCCTTCCTAGTGAAGATGCCGCATCCCATATCAATACCTTCATTGAGCTTTGTGATATGCAAAAGAAAAGAGATGTGGATAATGACGTGATTAAGTTGAAACTTTTTTCCTTTCTCGTTGCGAGATCGCGCAAAAACTTGGTTTTCTTCTTTGCCTAAAAATAGTATCGATTCTTGGGATAAGTGCAAAGATGCTTACAAATCCAAGTATTTACCGCCGGCTAAGATCATCTCCTTACGTAACGATATCATGAATTTCAAGCAACTTGATCATGAACACGTTGCCCAATCTTGGGAGAGGATGAAGCTTATGATTAGAAATTGTCCCGCTCATGGCTTGAGTTTGTGGATGATTATACAAATCTTTTACGCTGGCTTGAATTTCGCTTCTCGCAATATCTTGGACTCCGCCTCAGGTGGAACGTTCATGGAAATCACGTTAGGAGACGCTACAAAACTCCTAGACAATATCATGACCAACTACTCTTAGTGGCATACTGAAAGGTCACCTGCTAGCAAAAAGGTACACGCTATAGAAGAGATTAACTCGCTTAGTGCTAAGATGGACGAGTTGATAAATTTGGTTGCTAGTAGAAACACTACTATAGATCCTAATGACATACCACTATCTTCTTTGATTGAGAGTAGCAACGCTAGTTTGGACATGAATTTTGTTGGTAGGAATAATTTTGGCAACAACAATGCTTTTAGAGATAACTATGTTCCTAGGCCTTTTCCTAGTAACCCCTCTAACAACTATGGCAATTCCTACAATAACACTTATGGAAATCACAACAAATTACCCTCTGATTTAGAGAGTAATATCAAAGAGTTCATCAACTCTCAAAAGATTTTCAATGCGTCCATAGAGGAAAAACTACTCAAAATTGATGATTTGGCTAAGATCGTTGATAGGATGTCTTGTGATATTGATGCTTTGAAAGTTAGATGCGCTCCTCCCAAGGTCAACTTGGATGAAACTTTGAAAGCTATGTGTGTCTTCATGAATGAGAGCAAAGAAAGAACCACCCAAATTCGTGCTAGGCATGAATGGTTTAAAAGGGTGCGTTCTAGTGATGCAAATCACGAAGATCTTAAAGTGCTTGGTGTTTCTCCTCTTGAATCTTTGTTTTCATGTGTCAAACCTATTTATGGAGGGGCTGGATATGAATCCACTTTGGTTGAAAAACGCCCCAATGATTCGGAGACCACCCATCTTGATGAGAAAGGTGTGGAGAGTGAAGTAGAAGAAATCAAAATTATGGGTAGTAATGAAACTCCCACTTTGGATTTCAAGGAATTCAATTATGATAATTGCTCCTTGTTTGAATGCATTTCTTTGATGCAATCCATTGCAAACTCTCCACACGCTTATAGCCAAAGCAAAGCCTTTACCACGCATATCGTAGATGTTATGATGAAATCTCTTGAAGAGAAGCTCGAACTAGAAGTCTCTATACCTAGAAAACTTCGTGATGAGTGGTAACCTACTATCAAAATCAAGATCAAAAACTATGAGTGCAATGCTTTGTGTGATTTGGGTGCTAGTGTTTCCGCGATTGCAAAGTCTTTATGTGATATTCTTGGTTTTCATGAGATTGAAGAGTGTTCTCTTAATTTGCATCTTGCGGATTCTACTGTCAAGAAACCCATGGGGAGGATCGATGATGTTCTTATTGTTGCAAATAAGAACTATGTACCTGTGGATTTTATTGTACTTGACATAGATTGCAATCCTTCATGTCCCATTATTCTTGGTAGACCTTTCCTAATGACTATTGGTGCTATCATCGATATGAAGGAAGGGAATATTAGATTTCAATTTCCTTTAAAGAAGGGCATGGAGCACTTTCCTAGAAAGAAAATAAGATTGCCTTATGAATCTATGATGAGGGCTACTTATTGTTTGAGCACCAAAGATGACTATACGTGATTCCATCACCTTTTGCCTAGCTAAGGGCGTTAAACAAAAGCGCTTGTTGGGAGGTAACCCAACGAATCTATCCTTTTTCTTTATGTTTTGTGTTTTGAGTGAAGTCTGTTTTGAACCCTGAGAGCGTAGGCAGCGACACAAATAGACCCCGACGTCCAAATCCCTCAAGTCTGTGTCATGTAGTCTCTAATCCCGGTCATAATGGCCCTTTAGCGCGTATTAGGAGGGGATTAGACGACGTGGCACCGTGGGGAGGTGGGATTGCTAGTTTAAACGGCTACTGCGAGACCGTGGGGAAGCAGGGAGGGGAACCAAATTAGGGTTCGCGAGGGGAAGAGATAGGCGATTGGCGGCGGAAGCGCTGATGTCATCGGCGTCGCTCGGCTCATCTGCTTCTCGCGGCGGAGGGATTCGCCCGAGAGGTGCAGCAGGAAGGTCGCCGGTGCCCTATCGGGAGGAGCCCATGGAGTATGAGCCGGCGATTTGTTGCCCCCGCTGCGGGGAGAAAGCGCTGCGGTGGATTTCGTGGAGTCCGGCGAACCCTGGAAGAAGGTACTATGCATGCATTGAAGCTCAGGTATGCTCTAATCTGATGTGTTCTTTCGCCCGTGCTTTCTTCGTCGATTTGCTTTGTTTTTTGCTATGCCCTCTGATGAACACTGCACCAATTGAACAGCACGGCTTCATTCAGTGGCATGATGGGCCTACAACTCTATTTTTGCGTGTACTGCTTGGAGATCTTCGAGACAGAGTGTGCAAGCTGGAGGCATATATCGATGCACTGTCAACTGAAGGAGCTTCAGGAGCTGCTGCTGCTGTAACTGACGGAGTGATGACAGGAAATGAAAAAATGCATCAGTTAGTGAGAAATGTGTTAGCAGAGAGATGTTGTTGTATGGCATAGTGATATTTCTGTCTGGTATGTTAGTAGGGATGATTTTAGGCTAGTGAATCAGTTAGTAGCTAGTTGGAGGCAATGTACTTGAGACAAGTTTGAATGACATTCAAGTTGAAAATCTTTTCATGAGATATGCAGTGCCATTGCTCTCTTTTTTGTATGTATCAAATGTTATGAGTTTGCTGTGAAAAGGAATAAAAGATCATTTTGACAGTTTTTTCGTCAAAAACATGTGCATAGCTTGATGTGAAAATCAGTAATATAGATCATTTTGGCAACTTGCTATATAACAGGAAATTTGTAAAGGGCAAGATCACACATAGAGACCAACTAGTTCACAGTACATTGCACATAATCAACTGGTTCACATCCAACATAACCACAAGTTCATAGGGACACCCAGATCCAAAATAACTAGTAGTTTGACACCAACATGACCATAAGCTGACATGGTTTGATCCACACAACCAAAATAATCATGAAAGGAACAACTTCAGTAGTTCCCACTTGCTGTGAAGTAAGCCGTGAACCCTCCTGTGCTCATGTGCCCCTGTTGTGCTCCTCTGCCCCTACCAACATTAGAGCTTGCTCCAGGTGCTTCATTTGTACTTACTCTCCCTCTCTTTGCTCCTCTACCCTTGCCAGCAGATGTGCTTCCTCCATGTGTATCATTGGTAGTTGCTGCAGAATTTCTCTTAGCTCTAGGAGGTCTAAAGCTTGTAGTAGCAGGCTGAGTGTTTGAGGCTGATGCATTTGTAGGTGTTCTTCTTTTCAAAGCTTCATTATGTGCTTCCTGAATTTGCATGAAAATAGAACAAAGAAAGGTCAGTTGCTACTTACAAAAACAGAGCATACAGTTGTATTGTGCATATTAAACTGTCAACTAACTTACCTCAGTATCCCTCAGTTTTTTTCCTTTCTTAGCAAGAAATGCCTTTGCTTTTTTGGTCCTATCTGGATTCTGTAGACAAGAACTTTTGTTGTGTCCCTTGGACTTACAAAATACACAAGTGATCTGAATGCCATGTTTGCTCAGCTTCTTCCCCTTGGGTGCTTCTCCCTCTTCTCTCCTCCTGTCATTTCCAGTCAATTTCTTCCTTGCTCCTGGCATGGCAATATACCCAGGTGCCACTGGCCTAGGGTTTTGAGAAACTGGCCAATTTTCTTCACCCTCTACTGGTTGCAGGCAATGTTCATATATCTTGTTGAATGTCTCAATGTAATAGCACTTGTGAATGAAATCTTCTACCTATTTTCCACTCTTGTAGATAGCACTGATCGCATGAGAGCATGGAAGGCCTGCTAGCTGAAAATATCCACATGAACATGTCCACTTCTCAAGGTTAACTGTGTACCTCTTTCTTCTTCCTAGCATATGTCTGACCTCAAATCCATCTTTTCCATTCCAAAGCACCTCAAGATATTGTGTCCTTGCAATGCTGACCTTTAGTTTTTTGAGTATGTTTGGGCAAATCTTTCCTGTCCAGTTAGCACTTTTGGTTCTCTGCTCTTGAACTCTGACAAGTATTTTTTTCCTTATCTTCTCCTGCTGAGAAATGATTGGGAAGTATCTTGCTTCTATAATGGCATTATTGAAGGACTCACATAAGTTGTTGTCAACCGACTCACAATTTGAACCAAGTGGAAAAAAGCCCTAGCCCAGTGATGTGGTTGTGTCCTCATGATGTCTTGTGCACCTTCAGGGGTTTTTTGAGCTAACTTGGCCTTGTTGTAGTTGAAATCCTCCCTATTACCAGACTTTGCAATTGCCCAGAATCTTTTTTGCAATTCATGGTCCCTATGCTTCTTTCTCCAATTGGCATATATCTTGTAGTTGAAAAACATTATTTTCCATGTCTGTTGGATCCAAGCAAACAGCAATTGTACTACTAGGGTTGCTCCTAAGCAGCTTTAACTGATAGTCAAAAACTTTAGTGTACTCACTCCTCATACCACACAACAACTTGTCCATTTTTTGCTGCCTTGCATTTTGAAGTTGAGACATCCGCAAACATGTCTTGTAGTACAGTAGCTTTGATGCTATCAATTTTCCACATCGGATTGGCCAATATGAAATGCTCATACCTGTCTGCCATGACCTTTGCACTGACCAATCTATTCTCTCTGTTCTGTGCACACTGATGGTCATCATGAAAGGTGATAATTTGAAACCTTGAACATCTGCTGGTCTTTGCTGCATAGATAATCCATGGACAACCAGGCATCCACATGTAACTCTCACCCTTGTCCCCTCTGACTTCTTGAATCTCATGCTTCTCTTGGTTGCAAGACCATATCTTTTAATAGCCTTGACAAATTGATTTTTACTTCTGAAAACCATCCCCAAACTGAAATGTGGAATATCAGTTTTTGGGTCAAATCTTGGATATTTACTCCTCCTTCTCTGAATGTTCCCATCACTATCTTCATCATTACTCTAGTCCTCATCAGAGGACTCAAATTCCATGTCCTCCACCACCTCCTCAACATTTGCAATGAAATCAATTGGCACAACCACATTTGAATCTGATTCAACCCATTTCCTAGAGTCTTTCATTTTTTTCCTAAACTTCCTTGCATGCTTTCTCATTTGAACAACCTCTGACTCCTCTCCACTATCATCGGTGTGTGGCACCTATTCAGTATCTTCTGAATCCTCTGAATCTGACTGTTCTTTTGCTTTCTCTGCTCCTACCTCTACTCCTTGTTGTACTGCATTTCCAGTTGATGGATGCTCTGCTGCTTTACTATAATCACACAGAGAAGGGTTTAGCACTTGAGAACTCTGAGATGGTTGAGAAAAACCTGCAGCAACATTTGCTCTCTTTATTGGGCTTCTAATTACTGCAGCGGTAACACCACTGCCATCAGGAACAAGAACTTGCTCGAGTAAGTGGTCTTCTGCACCTTGTGCGGTCATGAAAAGAGGAAATTCCCCTTCACTTTCATTGCCCATCTCATACTGCATTTCATCTTCAAAATCAGATCAACTGCCCTATTCTTCTTCTGAATCTTGCTCACCATTGTATTCCACAAAGATATCAGCAACACCACCATCACTTATGTGCCCTGACATGTTCATACAGCCCTCATCATCATGCAAAAAAATCAAGCCATTTATCAACTCTATACCAGGCAAAAGGAAGTAAAACTTCATGCTTTCCTTAACAACCATATGGTCTCTCAGATATCCTTTGACCTCTTGAAAGGACAACTTGTCCCTCTCAATTTCTGCATAGGCCACATCACCACCAACATAGTCCAGATTTGGGCCAATTCTAAGAAACTCCCCCCTATGTGAAACGTGACTTTTAACATCTCTGCCGGGTCCATTGTTTCAACAAAAAGCACCTACATTGCATCGATTTCGACGGATTAAAAACTTTAGAACAAACTTCGACCACCAATCATACTCCCTCCGTTCCTAAATATAGGGTGTATAGTTTTTCGCACGGAAATTAAAGAACGCGTGTGGAGGGGAAATTTCAGAAGTTTTGGGTGAGATTACACCTAACTAATTGACATCCGAAAATAGAGGAGCTTGCCTCATATAAGGAAATGTAATAAAATTCCTAAAACAAATATCCACACGAGTGATGCAACGCACTACACCTTATATTTCGGATTTTTTCTCAAAAATCTATACAACTTATATCAAGGAACGGAGGGAGTATGATTTTTCAACCCCTAATTTTGCTCTGCTCCACCTTTCAAGAACCCTAAACCTAACCGAGAAAAATCAGAGCATCGCTGGCGAACAAACAGAGGAGAGACCAGGGCATACCTTGCTAGATGCCGCCGGATATGTCGTGGATTGCCGTCGCGATCATCCACGCCGCCGGAGATGTCGTCGATGTGCAGAGACGAGGAGCTCACGCGTCGCAGAGAGAAGGAGAGGAAGGGCGAGGTGGGCGACTTGGTCCGTCTTGACCACTACTCCTTATTGGACCCACCTGCAGGCAGCTGAATCAGCCGGTTCCCGGACTTTCCCTAACCACGTTGGAATCCCACCGTTTGGGTACGCGCTAAAGGGCCATTATGACCAGGATTAGAGACTACAGGACACAGACTTCAGGGATTTGGACGTCGGGGTCTATTTGTGTCGCTTCCTACGCTCTCAGGGTTCAAAACAGACTTCACTCTTGTGTTTTCCACACTTCCATAATTCTGTTATGATTGTGTTTTTTGTGTTTCTTTTTGCGTTTGTGCCAAGCAAAACCGTTATGATTAGTCTTGGGGATGATCGTTTGTTCATGCTGGAAACGACACAAACTTTCTGCTCACGAAAAGAATTTTCATTTTTTTCCTGTAAGATATTTTGAGTTGATTCTTTTTGCTGCTGATTGCTACGCAAATTCTTCAGACTGTCGTAATTTTTCAGAATTTTTGGAGTAAAGAAGTATACGAAATATACAGATTGCTACAGACTGGTCTGCTGTTAACAGATTCTGTTTTTGTTGTGTTGGTTGCTTATTTTGATGAAACTATGGATAGTATCGGGGGGGTATTAGCCATGGAAGATTGAAAATACAGTAACTACCGAAGGCATTCCATATAGAGTCATAGTTTCTCTAAGTTTTGAGTTGAAAGTGTGATGATCATCATTGATGGAGCATTGTCCCGTGTGAGGAAATAAAAGAGGCCAAAGAAGCCCACCAAAATAAAAAAAATAAAAAAAGAGGCCAAAGAGAGCACCAAAAAAATAAAAAAAAATGTGAGAAAAAGAGAGAAGGGACAATGCTACCACGTTTTCCACACTTGTGCATATTAAGCACCATGATCTTCATGATTGAGAGTCTCTCGTTTTGTCACCACCATATAGCTAGTGGGAAATTTTCATTATATAACTTGGCTTCTATATTCCAATGATAGGATTCCTCAAAATTGCCTTAGGTCTTTGTGAGCAAGCAAGTTGGATGCACACCCACTAGTTTTCATTAAGAGCTTTCACATACTCTTAGCTCTAGTGCATCATTTGTATGGAAATCCCTACTCATTCACATTGATATCTATTGATGAGCATCTCCACAGCTCATTGATATGCCTAGTTAATGTGACCATCTTCTCCTTGTTTTGTCTTGCAACCTCCACCACAATCCACACCACTTATAGTGCTAAAACCATGGCTCACGCTCATGTATTGCGTGAGAGTTGAAAAGGTTTGAGAAAGTAAAGGTGTGAAACAATTACTTGCCCAATACCGGGGATGTGCATGATTTAAATTCATTGTGCAATGATGATAGAGCATAGCCAGACTATATGGTTTTGTAGGGATAACTTTCTTTTGGCCTTGTTATTTTGAAAGTTCATGATTACCTTGCTAGTTTGCTTGAATTATTATTGTTTCCACGTCAATAGCAAACTATTGCTTTGAATCTAATGGATCTGAACATTCACGTCACATAAGAGGAATTACAAAGGACATCTATGCTTGGTAGCATGAAAGCATCAAAAATTCATTCTTTATCACTTCCCTACTCGAGGACGAGCAGGAGTTAAGCTTGGGGATGCTTGATACGTCTCAAACGTATCTGTAATTTTTGATGGTTTCATGTTGTTATCTTGTCATCTTTGGAAGTTCTATGTACCTTTTTTGTCTTTTTTGACTAACTTATTAATTTAGTGCCAAGTGCCACTTCCTGTTTTTTCTGTGTTTCGGAACGGAGTCCAAACGGAATAAAATCCCCGAAATGATTTTTTCCCGAAAGGAAGAAGATCAAGGGGCTTGTGGGCCAAGCCAGGAGGGCTACAGGGAGCCCACAAGCCCCCACTCCGCCACCAGGGGGCAGCGGTGGGCAGGCTTGTGGCCTCCCTGGCGCCCCCTGACCTAGATCTTGCGCCTATATATTCCCTAAAAATAAGGAAAAAAATCAAGGGATCCCCGAAAATACTTTTCCGCCGCTGCAAGCTTCCGTTTCCGCGAGATCTCATCTGGAGACCCTTCCAGGTGCCCTGCCGAACGGGACTTTGGAGTTGGAGGGCTTCTTCATCATCACCATCGCCCCTCCAATGACTCGTGAGTAGACCTACGGGTCCGTAGTTAGTAGCTAGATGGCTTCTTCTCTCTCTTGGATCTTCAATACAAAGTTCTCCGTGATCTTCATGGAGATCTATCCGATGTAATCTTCTTTGGCGGTGTGTTTGTCGAGATCCGATGAATTGTGGATTTGTGATCAGATTATCTATGATATATATTTGACTCTTTGCTGATTTCTTATATGCATGATTTGATATCCTTGTAAGTCTCTCCGAGTCTTGTGTTTTGTTTGGCCAACTAGATCTATGATTCTTGCAATGGGAGAAGTGCTTGGTTTTGGGTTCTTACCGGGTGGTGACCTTTCCCAGTGATAGTAGGGGCAGCAAGGCACACATTGTGTAGTTGCCATCAAGGGTAACAAGGTGGGCTCTTTCATAGATATGAGATTGTCCATCTACATCATGTCATCTTGCTTAAGGCGTTACTATGTTCTTTTGGACTTAATACACTAGATGCATGTTGGATAGCGGTCGACGTATGGAGTAATAGTAGTAGATGCAGAAAGTATCGGTTTACTTGTTTTGGACGTGATGCATATAGATATAATCATTGCCATAGATGACATAACGACTTTGCACGGTTCTATCAATTGCTCGACAGTAATTTGTTCACCCACCGTCTACTTGCTTTCATGAGAGAAGCCACTAGTAAAGACTACGGCCCCCGGGTCTATTCACACCTATCGTTTCCACTTTCACTTTTACTTTGCTTTGTTACTTTGTTGCTTTCAGTTCCCACTTGGCAAACAATCTATAATGGATTGACAACCCCTTCATAGCGTTGGGAGCAAGATTTTTGTGTTTGTGCAGGCACTTGTGATACTCCTTCACTGGATCGATACCTTGGTTCATAAACTGAGGGAAATACTTACCACCATTGCGCTATATCACCCTTTCCGCTTCGAGGGAACACCAACGCAAGGCTCCAAGGCCACGAGGGAAATCCTTTGCATATTTGCCTAGGAAGTTCCCTAAGGCGTAGCCATAGCAGAAGGATTCCTGGTGCCGTCAACACGCCTATTTCAGGCGCCATTGGAAGGTCTTTTGTTGCAGTAGCACAAGGTAATCATGAACTTTCAAAATGACAAGGCCAAAAGAAAGTTATCCCTACAAAATCATATAGTCTGGCTATGCTCTATCATCCTTGCACAACGAATTAAAATCATGCACAACCTCGGTATTGGCCAAGTAATTGTTTTCACACCTTTTGTTGGGGATATTACGTGTTAATAACCCGCCCTAGTTGGGCCGGGTCACCAAATCAGGCGATTCATCTGAGCGTGGTTTGGGCCTTGGCCTGGCAAGACCGAAGGTTGTATGGCGGTTTATAATTTCCGGAAGGTCTCCAAGATTTGGAAGATGGCGACTTGGAGACCGTAGAGGTCACGATTTGTAGAAAGGAAAGTACCCTTGTAAACCCTAGGGGTTCGACCTGTATATAAAGGCGAGTCCCAGGGAAGAAGAGGACAGGTTAGAAATCGTCGAGTGCTAGGTCTGGCGAGTTATGCCCTCCTTGTAATCAAAACTCCATCAATACAACTCAAAGTAGGACGTAGGCCTTTACCTCCTCACGAGGGGCCGATCCTGGGTAAATCGTCGTGTCTCTCCTGTTCAACCCCTTTGAGTCGCCACCAAGGTGCGATGGCTCCGATACTAAGTCCTTTCACGAGGACATCTGCCGTGACAAAACCACGACAGTTGGCGCCCACCGTGGGGCCTATGCACGGTGGAGTTGAGTTCTCAAAGGGAGCCCTACCAGGGTTTGGGAGTTACGCGATGGGGCTCATGACCCGGAGCCGCGGTGGGAAGATCTACATCGACAACCAGCAATGGGGACCCGAGGCAGATTCGATCGAGTCTGGCTACAGGATCCCCTTCGGCAAGATCAACGTCTTCATCGGCATGATCGGATCATCCGTGCATGAGCCGGACATCTCCACCGACATCGTCGAGCCGGCCAGGTACGTCCGCCCAGTAGTGACGCCGAATCTGACTCGCCCAGTCTTCGTTGGGTTCACGCAGGGATCGGAGGAACTAGAACACTCGGCGTCCCAGGAAACTACACCAGTCAACACTGATGACGAATCATCCATGGGCGATTCAGATTCAATCCGGTCCCTACATGGGGATTGTCTTGGGGGCTTGTCACTGGCCATGGACCCCGAAGTCCTTGACCGAACCCGCCGCCAGATCGCCATCTATATGGCAGGGGCGACTCAACCCTCGCAAAACCCAACAGGAGGCGACGGAACCGGCGAGACGTCTAGAAGCCCGGCCGCTGTCTTGGTGGATTTAGCGGCGGAAATCACAAGGCTGATGGCGACTCCCCTCACACCGGAAAACCAGGAGGAGGTAAACGCGGAGCTGGCGAAACTCAGAGAAGCAGTGGCAAAGGCTCATCGGGATGCCGAGGTGGAATCCGCCAGGATCGAGACTCGGCAAGCTCAAATTGCAGCCGAAAGGACTCGCTTAAATACTGACAACTGGCGGCTCGAAAGACACCAGCGCGCATCCGACGCCGTCCATCAACGGAGACACCAAGGTCGCCTGCCCCCTGATCTCAACCCGACCCGCCTGTTCGATACTCCACGAACTCCTGGGGCGGGAGCCGCCCTTGGGGGAGGACCGGGTCAACCTCCTAACCCGCCGGTTCAACCAATTGAGGATCGCATTCCCCGATTCCGGACGCCTCAAGGCCACTTTTCCAAACCGGTGGACAACGTCCTTGCTGCAACTCGCCATTTGGAATCTCTTCCGATTCACGGCAACACTCCTGCCGAAATAGAAGCAAGGAATGTCATTGAGATGTTGAAGACGGCGGTGGTTCAAAACGCCCAGTTCTCACATAGCCTAGATAGGCTGCATTCCACTCCCGAGGCGAGCTACACCAGGAGTCGGCCAGAGGACCAGCCCGCCGTAAACAGCGGGCCGCGACCCGTCCCTCGGGACAACCCGCCTGATCATCAGAACCCGCCGGGCCGGGATCTCCCGAACATCCAAGTCGCCCCGGCCCCTCTCGTCGAGAGCGGTGGGCGAGTGGGGGTGCCGTGCTTGGCCCCCGCCCTTCGCAACGAACGAATGCCCAAGGATTTTAAGGGACCAAGAAAGGTGCCCAACTACACCCCGGACCTTGAGCCGGCATCTTGGGTCGAGAGTTATGAAATCGCCATGGACATGCTCGACGTAAACGAGGCAGTCTGCGCCAGATACTTCACGATGATGCTCAAGGGGTCAGCACGTACTTGGTTAAAAACTTACCCCCCCAATTCCATCCAGACCTTGGCCGAATTAAAGGAGCGGTTCATCAAAAACTTCCGAGGAACCTGCAAACGTCCAATGACAATCGTTGATCTGCAGCACTGCGTTCAGCGCCCTGATGAGTCGGCCCACCATTGGTCACGGCGGGTTGCGGAAATTATCCATTCGTCAGATGGCATTCCGGCGGCTCAGGCTGTGTTGATCCTCGAGCAGAATTGCCATTACGAACCCCTGATGCAAAAATTGGGGCGACTCAAGCGAAAGGTCCAAGACATGGGAGAGCTGATGGACACCTCACTAGGTACGCTGAGGCGGATGACACCAAAGATCCCGGTGAGGACGGTAAAGCTAATTCACCCAAGAAGGGCGAGTCATCCAAAAATCATACCCGGTTCCAGGGATGTAACCGCCACAACCAAGGAGCCAATGGCAAGAGAAGGCAGCAAGAGGAACCTTCGGATTTAGTTGCCAATACCAACACCAATAGTGGCAACCTACGCCAGAAGAAAAACAGAGGATTTAGTGGTAAGAGGCCGCGTAACTATGAAGAGTTACTCAAGGGCCCTTGCCCACACCATGCCACGGCAGACGGCCCGGCGACTCACTCCTGGGAGAAATGTTTCCTAATGCGAGAGATTCGTGCGGAGGCGATCAAGAAAAGCCAAAACAATGACCCGGACCAACGGCTGGAGCAGTTTGCTGCACCCAACCAACGACAGAACCCCTTTGGCGGTTTTCCCCAACCGGGGGCTCAGGGAAGCTCGCAGCCAAGCTGCGGCCAGTATCCGGTGCATCACCAGCGGCGGTATAACCCGCCAGGAGCCTTTCAGCAGCCACCCCCACAGGGAGCTCCGCAGGGTCAGGATGACAACGGAGGTTTCCGCAACAACCCCAAACAGTTAAGCAATGGGCAGTATCACGTTTTCACCACCAATGCTTGCAGACGTGATAAGAAGGTGAGCCACCGGGCGTACAGTGTGTCTGAGCCGACGCTTCCAAGGTACCTCCACTAGTCTGAGAAGATCATATCATGGAGTAGGGAGGATCACCCGCCAAGAGTTGACAACCCTGGCGATTTAGCGTTGGTCGTAGCTCCCCAAGTTGGGGGTACACCTTGTCCAAAGTGCTAATGGATGGTGGCAGCAGCATTAATATCTTGTATTTCAACACTTTCCAAAGGATGAACCTATTGGAAAAGGACCTGATGCCTTCAACCATAGTTTTCCACGAAATCGTTCCACGTAAGTCGGCGTACCCCATAGGCCAAGTCAGACTCACAGTGGCGTTTGGAACAGCGCAGAATTACAGGTCCGAGTCGCTGGTGTTCGAGGTGGTCAAATTGAAAAGCCCCTATCATGCGCTATTTGGGCGGCCGGCTTATGCCCGTTTCATGGCTCTCCCATGCTATGTTTACCTTAAGCTCAAGATGCCCGGTCCTAAGGGACCCATCACGGTTCATGGGGATAGAAGGATTGCAAAGTAATGTGAAGAAGGGGACGCGGCTTATGCGGAAGTCGCCTGCGCTGCAGAGGAGCTAAAACATCATCAGGCCAATGTTGACCCGGCGGACATGTCACCCCTAAAGAAGCCAACAACAGATGCTGAGTCGCCCCTCAAGTTCGAACCAACGGATGACACTAAAACAATTGATTTCGTTCCCGGCGACTCATCCAAGCAGTTCACCATCGGGAGGGGTCTGGATCCCAAATAGGAAAGCACGCTCATCGAATTCATCCGTGAGAATCGGGACATCTTCGCATGGAAACCTTCTGACATGCCTGGTGTGCCGAGAGAGTTCGCTGAGCACCATCTTAATGTTGACCCAAAGGCAAAGCCTATCCAGCAGTATCTTCGCATGTTTAACGAGGAGCAATGCAAGGCGATCGGGGAAGAGGTCGCCCGTCTCTTAGCCGCCGGATTCATCGTGGAAGTTTTCCACCCCAAATGGCTGGCTAACCCGGTTTTCGTACTCAAGAAGAACGGTACCTTCCGTATGTGCATTGATTACACGGACCTCAACAGAGCTTGTCCGAAAGATCCTTTCGCTCTTCCCCGCATCGACCAGATCATTGACTCGGTGGCGGGATGCGAACGATTGTGCTTTTTGGACGCCTACTCTGGATATCACCAGATCAAGAAGGCCCTGGAGGATCAAGAGAAAACAGCTTTTATAACCCCCTTTGGGGCTTTTTGCTATGTGTCCATGCCTTTTGGACTCAAGAGTGCGGGGGCGACTTATCAGCGCTGCATCCAGAATTGCCTCCGCAGCCAAATCGGTGGCAACGTCCACGCCTATGTCGACGATATTGTGATCAAAACCCGTCAGGGGGAGACGCTACTGGAGGATCTCAAGGAGACTTTCGATAATCTGCGGGTATATCAGATGAAGCTCAATCCCACCAAGTGTGTTTTTGGTGTTCCTGCAGGGAAATTGTTGGGCTTCCTGGTGTCTGAGCGAGGCATTGAAGCTAACCCGGACAAAATCGAAGCAGTTACATCCCTCGGAAAGCCGGCAAATGTTAATCAAGTTCAACGACTGGCGGGTCGCATTGCGGCTCTAAGTCGCTTCGTTAGCCGCCTGGGAGAAAAGGCGATTCCCCTTTATCAATTACTAAAGAAATCTGACCAGTTTGTTCGGACAAATGAGGCAGACGAGGCGCTCGAAGCCTTGAAACGGCAGCTCGTCAACCCGCCGGTCCTGGCTGCCCCGACTGAGAAAGAGCCCATGCTTCTGTATGTTGCGGCAAACTCCAAAGCAGTAAGTGTGGCAGTGGTCGTTGAAAGAAAGGAGGAAGGGAAGGAGTACCCAGTGCAACGACCGGTGTATTTTATCAGCGAAGTGCTAACCCTTTCCAAGCAACGGTACCCACATTGGCAGAAGTTAGTGTATGGGGTGTTTATGGCGAGACAGAAACTTAAGCATTATTTCCAAGAACATCCTATCACAGTGGTTAGTTCTGCCCCCTCGGGGACATCATCCAGAATCGGGAGGCAACAGGGCGGATTGCCAAGTGGGCGATTGAACTTGGGCCACATCATGTACGATACACCCCTCGCACAGCCATCAAGTCTCAAGCCTTAGTTGATTTCGTCAATGACTGGACGGAGTTGCAGGCCCCGGAGGACAGGCGTGATCTTACATACTGGACTATTTATTTTGATGGATCCAGACAGCTGGAAGGCTCGGGGGCAGGTGTGGTACTAGTATCCCCTCAAGGAGATAAATTATGTTATGTCCTCCGACTCATGTTTCCATGCACTAACAATGCTGCGGAATACGAAGCTTTGCTTCACGGCTTGCGACTCGCCAAGGAGATGAATCTAACACGAGTCCGATGTTTTGGCGACTCTGATCTGGTGGCGCAGCAAGTTTCAGGTACCTGGGATTCTCGGGACCCCATGATGGCGGCTTACAGAAGGGTTGTGTCTGACGTGGCGGGTCATTTTCATGGCTATCAGGTTGACCACATTGATCGGCGCCTCAACGAGGCAGTTGACGCCCTTTCACGTCTCGGTTCCCAACGAAAGCCAGTTCCTCCCAATGTTTTTCTGGATGTTTTGCATAAACCATCCGTGAGTTTACCATCGGAGGAGGAGTTGGCGATACGGGACCCTGAGTCTCAGTTCGTGGCGGCTCTCCACGTCACGCCGGATTGGGTTCTTCCCTATTTGGATTATCTCGCCCGAGGCGAGTTACCAACAAACGAAGTTTTGTCCCGTCAGATCGTTCGGCGGAGCAAATCCATGGTGATCATCAATGGCGAATTATATAAGCGGAGCGCCTCTGGAGTCTTTCAACGATGCGTTTCCTCCGAAGAAGGATGCATAATCTTAAATGACATTCATTCCGGGGACTGTGGGCATCATGCTGGGTCACGCCCTTTGGTGTCAAAGGCATTCCGTCATGGTTTCTTTTGGTTGACGGCTCATGCAGATGCAGAAGAGATAGTTCGTCGGTGCGAGGTATGCCAGCGTTATGGACGACAGGCTCATGTCCGGCTCAAGAACTAAGAATGATTCCCATCACTTGGCCTTTTGCGGTCTGGGGGTTAGACATGGTCGGCCCCTTTAAAATGTCATCCAACAAGAAAACCCATTTACTGGTGGCGGTTGATAAGTTCACCAAGTGGGTTGAGGCAGAACCTATTGGAACTTGCGATGCGGAGACAGCGGTCAAGTTCTTGAAAAAGCTAATCTTCCGGTTTGGATATCCACATAGTATCATTACTGATAATGGTAGTAATCTGTCCCAAGGGGCGATGCAGGAGTTTTTCCGTCGAGAACATATCCGGCTTGATGTTTCTGCGGTTGCTCACCCACAATCTAATGGGCAGGCGGAACGGGCGAATCAGGAGGTTTTACGAGGAATCAAGCCCTGACTCATGGTTCCCCTGGAGAAAACCCCAGGATGTTGGGTCGAAGAATTGCCTTCGGTACTATGGAGCATCCGGACCACCCCGAACCGGTCCACGGGTTTTACCCCTTTCTTTCTGGTCTACGGAGCAGAAGCCGTTCTTCCTACTAACATAAGGCATGACTCGCCTAGAGTCGCCGCACATGTGGAGCAAGACAACGAACTGGCGCGTCAAGACTCCTTGGACACCTTAGAAGAGGCACGTGACTTGGCTACGGCCCGTTCGTCCATCTATCAGCAGGATCTATGGCGTTATCACAACTGCCGGGTTAAGAGCCGGACCTTTCAGGAAGGCGACATAGTCCTTCGGTTGATAAAAGATCGTGCTGGCATGCATAAGTTGTCACTGCCGTGGGAAGAACCGTTCGTCGTCAGCAAGAATCTTCGCAACGGCTCTTATTATCTGGTGGATCTCCGGCCTAACCAACCAACCACGGAGGCTGAGTCAATTCGCCCCTGGAATATTGCCCACTTGCAGCCTTATTACACTTGAGCTCTTAAGCTCCGCATTTTGTAAGTTTTTCAGTTTTTATTATGAAGTAATAAAGTTAAAATGCTTCCCGACTTGGGGGCTTCTTCATTGAGATCAATTTTGTCATCCTGTCGCGACCTTATGAGCCGAAAAAATCATTATTTAGGGTGGCGCTTGAGCTTTCTGACTCGCCCCATCCTGTCGCGACCTTATGAGCCGACGAAATCATTTAGGGTGCGGGCTTGAGCTTTCTGACTCGCCCATCCTGTCGCGACCTTATGAGCCGACGAAATCATCTAGGGTACGCGCTTGAGCTTTCTGACTCGCCCCATCCTGTCGCGACCTTATGAGCCGACGAAATCATTTAGGGTGCGCGCTTGAGCTTTCTGACTCGCCCCATCCTGTCGCGACCTTATGAGCCGACGAAATCATTTAGGGTGAGCGCTTGAGCTTTCTGACTCGCCCCATCCTGTCGCGACCTTATGAGCCGACGAAATCATTTAGGGTGCGCGCTTGAGCTTTCTAACTCGCCCCATCCTGTCGCGACCTTATGAGCCGACGAAATCATTTAGGGTGCGCGCTTGAGCTTTCAAACTCGCCCCATCGTGTCGCGACCTTATGAGCCGACGAAATCGTCTAGGGTGCACGCTTGAGCTTTCTGACTCGCCCCATCCTGTCGCAACCTTATGAGCCGACGAAATCATCTAGGGTGCGCGCTTGAGCTTTCTGACTCGCCCCATCCTGTCGCGACCTTATGAGCCAACGAAACCATCATCTAGGGTGCGCGCTTGAGCTTTCTGACTCGCCCCATCCTATCGCGACCTTATGAGCCGACGAAATTGCTATTTTTTATTTACCTTCCTCGCACTGCCACAAGGTTTTCCAAACTTTTCTGATTCATTTTCAAATATTTGTTATCACTTATTATTCATTAAGCTTAGAACAGATTGATGATCAAAATCACTTTATCCATGGCGGATCAAGCATTATAAAGAATTTTCAAACGGCGGATCCAGTATTTCAAATCACCTTAAGGGCGACATAAGGGTTCTTTTCGAAGGTATCAAAAAAGCAGTACCGATTCCTAAAGTAGACCTATTACATGGCTCTTAGGGCCAAATCAATGAAGTTTATTCTGCTGACGCCCTTGGATCGTTTTGCTACGAGCTTTGGCCAACTTCAGTTTGCAAGTCGCCTAGTACCCAATTACACTTGGCCAGAGCTGCAAAGTCATCTTCATCAGTCAGGATTGATGAGAGATATGCGTCCAAGTCAAAAGGGTTCTTGGGTCGCCGTGGAGTTAAGTTGGTCGTCACAAAGGTTGGCGGGTTGACCTTCTTGTTCTTACTATCATAAGCAGCCTGGTACTTTGATAAGTCCAGACTTGCAGCAAGTTGAGTCACCGCCAGCCGGGAGTCCTTGAGGACACGCTGGTAGTCCTCTTCGGCGAATTCTAACCCATCATCCTTGAGTTGAGGAAAGCCCGTCGCTACTTCTTCCGGGTTGATCTCTGGAGCATACGCTAAGCAGCGACTTAATGTAGTCAACACTCCCTTCCAGGCGGCTGACCGAGTCAACTCGCCAATCTGGGGAGGAAGCATGGATAGGCAGCCAAGCATCTTGTTTATGGAGGTTATAGGCTCCTTGGCGTCCATCACTGCTTTCACAGTTAGTACATTGTCGGTATACAGCTGCTCTGTCAGCGTGTAATCGCCTTCAGCATCAGCACGCAATCATCCTGAAGGTTGGCGGCTCTCGGACCTGTACAAGGGGTAATGGTAATCAGCAACTCAAGATAAGAGATATCTAAAAAGGTCAAAGGTTTGAGTATTTTACCAAACACGGCTTGCGCCATGTTTGAGATATGACGTTTCAAACCGGACAGCTCTTGTTGCACAGTAGCTAGCTTGGCTTCAGCTTTCTCTGCTCGTTTTGTCGAAGCATCTTGGTCAGCTTGAGCCCTTTTTAAATCAGCCTTTAGTTTTTCCATCTCAGGTAAAACCAGTTGATACTTCTCCTCCGATTTGGTTCGGGCATCCTGCTGATCAGATAAGTTTTTCTTCAAGTCGCCAAGCGCTGATTCAGTCTGGATAAGAGTTTCCTGTTGAAGTACATGATAAGGGGCAAGTGTCAGAACTATTGCTAGCGATATCCCTGACACTTGGGGGCTAATGTATAGTTTTTTCACACAAAATTATACAGCATCAAGACCCGGCTCATCTTTTTATTGATGACCCGACCCTTGGGGGTTACTGGTCGAAAGTTTTTCTAAGTGATCAAGACCCGGCTCATCTTTTTATTGATGACCCGGCCCTTGGGGGTTACTGGTCGAAAGTTTTTCCAAGTGATCAAGACCCGGCTCATCTTTTTATTGATGACCCGGCCCTTGGGGGTTACTGGTCGAAAGTTTTTCTAAGTGATCAAGACCCGGTTCATCTTTTTATTGATGACCCGGCCCTTGGGGGTTACTGGTCGAAAGTTTTTCTAAGTGATCAAGACCCGGCTCATCTTTTTATTGATGAGCCGGCCCTTGGGGGTTACTGGTCGAAAGTTTTTATAAGTGATCAAGACCCGGCTCATCTTTTTATTGATGACCCGGCGCTTGGGGGTTACTGGTCGAAAGTTTTTCTAAGTGATCAAGACCCGGCTCATCTTTTTACTCATGACCCGGCCCTTGGGGGTTAATGGGGATAATATAGTCTATAACAAAGCTTACATCATGTTTATTCTTTAGCATCCGAAGCAGGCTTTTCTCCATTTCATAACTCGCCTCCAGGTGATTTGCAAAACCAGAGCAAAGTTCCTTGAATTCCAGATGTTCATATTCAGAAAGCTTAGTCTTGGAGAGTCTAGACTCAGGAACGGCTTGAGATGATGATGGCACATGCTTTGACAAAACCGTTGTGGCCGGTTTAGAGAAGTTGGTACCAGTGATAATTACAGCGTCCGGGTCTTCTGTTGTTGTCAATGGACTTGGCGGCTTGGGGGCATCCATTGTTTCCTTGGGCGAGCTAGGAAGATCCATTTGATCCTCAGGTTTGTCTTGGTCCGGGTTATCTTGGATCGGTGCCAGTTCTTTGATGGGCTTTGAGATTATAATAGGAGTTGACCCGCTGGTTTTCCTCTTCTTCGCCTGTGCCCTAAAAGAGGGAAGAGGCGCGTTTAAGGATTGAAAATGTATCACCATCAGATTCAAAGTAAAATTATCAAAGGACTTACCCAGGGACACGGATCATTGGCGGAAGTGTTGACATTACTGAGTCGCCAGAAGTAGGAGGAGAATTCTGCTAGAATTATACGTCAAAGATATTGGCGGGTCACAGATGCGATCCAAAGAAACATGAAGAAGTGTCATTCATGGGTACCTCATTTGGCTTTCTCTTGTTCTTTGTTGGTAAGCCGGACACCAGATCACCGGAATGACTTCGGGTCTTCCGATTTGAAGTATATTGTGTTTTCTTCAGAAGAAAATTTGGGTCCAAACAAGCATTTGGATGTGAGAAGGGAACTTTCCCACAAATTCGCCTGGCCGGCTTAGGTGGAGAAGGAGATGAATCGGAGGAAACAGAAATTACCTCTACGGAATCCTCCTGGCTTTCGTTGTCTTCATTCTATTCAAGAGAGGCAGAGACATAAATACAAAGTTAACAGTAGTGGATGGCGAGTGAAAAGAGGATAGGTTTTTACCTCTGAAGGTGCGTCGCTGACTTGAGATTCATCGGCTTCGGATGGCTCGGCCACAGCAGCTTTGCCCTTGCCCTTGGTTTTCTTCTTTGGGGGCGGCTTAGCTTGCTTCATGGCTGGCTTTTTGGGCTTCTTGGACCAAAATTTATCACCTTTCTGGAATGACATATGTTATAAAAAGCCACAATTCGAATGAAACATAAGAAGTAAAGGCAAAGGCGGGTTACAGTTGCTTACCTTGGGCGCCGGATTAATCTTACAGAAGGGTTTGAGGCCGATTTGGCTCCATTTTCCCGCAGGCTCGCCGATCAGCTTCTTGATGATGGCGACAATATCATTTTCCGTTAAAGCTGTGTGGAAATAACATTGAGGATGATCTAAGGTGCCGTCAAATTCGCACATTAACCCGTCCCGGCGACTTAAAGGGAGGATGCGCCATTCGACCCAGCAGCGGATCAAGTCGACCCCAGTAAGGTCGTTGTTTGTCAAAGATCTTAACTCGGACAATACTGGGATGAAATCTGATTCCTCCTCTTCGGTGAGCTTGTCCGGAAGCTTGAAATTCGTTGGAAGGCGATCTTCCCTATAGCCCAGAAGCTTGTTTTCGCCTGCAGGTGAGGTCTCTTGACAATAGAACCAAGACTCGCCCCAGCCTTTGGGATGGCTTGGCATGGCGAGTGAGGGAAATGGGCTATCCCTGCGGCGCTGAACGTTTACACCACCAAGTTCCAGGCTGGGGCCGTTGTGAAATTCCGTTTGGCGATTTAAGTGGAAAAAGTACCAGTATAAGGGAACTGAGGGTTCCATCCGCAGGTAAGCCTCACAAAACACTTGGAACTGGCATAGGTTACTTATCGAGTTGGGCCCCAGATCCTGGAGGCGGACGTTCATGAAAGCCATGGCATCTCTAAGGAACTTCGATCCGGGCGGCTTAAAACCCTGCTCAAGGTGTTCGACGAAAACAACTATCTCCCCTTCTTTGGGGTTGGGGAGATCCTCTCCGAACTCGGTACGCCAACCAATAACATCCTGAGGGTCCAAATTTCCAGTTTTCACATAATCCTCTAGTATGGTATCATTGACCTTGGTAGGGAGCCAGTCACTTTTGAAGACAGTGCCCATGCTACAAAGGAGTAAAGTACGGATGAATTTACACGCTTGAACATCTATCGTAAGAGGTGAAATAAGTTCATTTGACTCGCCAAGTAATTTGTTTGCGGACTGAGGAGAAATCTTGACCCGCCATATAAAGATCCGAGTCAGGTTGCTACGGCGACTTACGAAGGTTGGCTACTCACAAGAGTTGTGTCTTAAAGCGTCGGAGACATTTGATTAAAATGGTGAAGTATGAAGACTACAAACAGCTTTTACGCGACGAGCGGTAAATTATGGATCTACTCGACAGCCGAAAATACATGAGGAAAATGACTGGATACGGCAACTTACAACCAGGATGAGATAATGTTGTTGGTTTGATGAAATACTGCTCTAAACATGCAAATCGAGGGCGGATAAGTGAAGGTATTAGAGGCATTGGTTTTCCCGTTGTCATCAATACTAACTAATCAAGGATAGGTAACAAATATTCGGGAAGGCATCAAGAATACGGCAGTGATGAACTTCGGAAAGCGATGGGGATCTGCTCTTAAGTGAGCGGTGACCTAACCTGATGGGTTCGGCCGGAGGTGGTCGACGGCGACGAAGGCTGTTGGAGGAGCACGAAAGTCTCGGTCGGGAGCGGAGATCTTCGGTGGCGATGAAGTGCCTGGCAACAGCGAGGTGGTCGACGACGGTGAGATGGTCGATGGCGGCGAGCAGCTCGGCCGCGGTAAAGTGCTTGATGGTGACAAGATCTTTGGGCGGCGCCAAAGCTTTCGGGCGACGACAGGAACTGTGGTCGGCGGCGGAGCTCTCGGAAGGCAATAAGGGTTTTCTCGCTGTGATAATGGGGAGAAGATTGACAAGACTGGTGGGTGGAATGCGTCAGACCTGTCCCCCCACCTATTTAACAGGGCAGGCGCTGGAATCGAGGCGCAATGAGCGGGAACCGCCGAAGGATAAAAAGATTCTCTATAATGACGCTCCGAAAATTTTGGGATAGCAATATGAAAGGATCCGTTAGGATTACGTCAGTCTTTTCCGGAATTCAAGGGATAAGAAGATGCCAACGAGAAATGGTTTGGCGATTTAAGTTTTTCTACGACAGATGGCGGGTTAAAGTTTCTAACGTATAGAGAAGGATGAAGCATGAATAGCCTTTAACTGGGCAAAAATATTGGCGTGAAGAGAATTCAAGTCAATCTGGGGCCTAATGTTGGGGATATTACCTGTTAATAACCCGCCCTAGTTGGGCCGGGTCACCAAATCACTGGATTCATCTGAGCGTGGTTTGGGCCTTGGCCTGGAAAGACCGAAGGTTGTATGGCGGTTTATAATTTCCGGAAGGTCTCCAAGGTTTGGAAGATGGCGACTTGGAGACCGTAGAGGTCACGATTTGTAGAAAGGAAAGTACCCTTGTAAACCCTAGGGGTTCGACCTGTATATAAAGGCGAGTCCCAGGGAAGAAGAGGACAGGTTAGAAATCATCGAGTGCTAGGTCTGGCGAGTTACGCCCTCCTTGTAATCGGAACTCCATCAATACAACTCAAAGCAGGACGTAGGCCTTTACCTCCTCACGAGGGGCCGAACCTGGGTAAATCGCCGTGTCTCTCCTGTTCAACCCCTTTGAGTCGCCACCAAGGTGCGATGGCTCCGATACTAAGTCCTTTCACGAGGACATCTGCCGTGACAAAACCACGACACCTTTACTTTCTCAAACTTTTTCAACTCTCACGCAATACATGAGCATGAGCCATCGTTTTAGCACTATAAGTGGAATGGAGTGTGGTGAAGGTTGCAAGGCAAACAAGGAGAAGATGGTCACATTGACTAGGCATATCAATGAACTATGGAGATGCTCATCAATAGATATCAATGTGAATGAGTAGGGATTGCCATACAAATGATGAACTAGAGCTAAGAGTATGTGAAAGATCTTAAAGAAAACTAGTGGGTATGCATCCAACTTTCTTGCTCACGAAGACCTAAGGCAATTTTGAGGAAGCCCATCATTGAGTTATATAATGAAAATTTCCCACTAGCTATATGGTGGTGACAAAACGAGAGACTCTCAATCATGAAGATCATGGTGCTTAATATGAAGCACAACTGTGGAAAGGAGATAGTAGAATTGTCCCTTCTCTCTTTTTCTCTCATTTTTTGGTGGGCTCTTTGGCCTCTCTTTTTTTGGTGGGCATCTTTGGCCTCTTTTTGTAAATGGGCTTCGCTGGCCTCTTTTATTTCCTCACATGGGACAATGCTCCATCAATGATGATCATCACACTTACAACTCAAAACTTAGAGCAATGATGACTCTATATGGAATGCCTTAGGTAGTGTACCGTGACAATGATCTAGCATGGCATAGACATCAATGGAAACATCATGCTAGCTATCTTACGATCATGCAATGGCAATGTAGAAGCTGTGGCACATGTCATGGTGGTATTTGCATGGCAATATATCTCGGAATGGCTTTGAAAAAGCCATAGTAGGTAGGTATGGTGGCTGTTTTGAGGGAAGCTTATGGTGGGTTTTATGCACCGGCGAAAGTTGCACGGCACTAAAGAAGGTAGTGATGATGGAAGGTGAAAGTGCATCTAAACCATGGACTCAACATTAGTCATGAAGAACTAATATACTTGTTGCAAAAGTTTTAGTAGTAATCGAAGCAAAGCATTCAACGCATACTCCTAGGGGAAGGGTTGGTAGGTATAAACCATCGCGCGATCCCGACCGCTACACAAAGGATGACAATCAATAAACTAATCATGCTCAGAATTCATCACATAGCGGTTCACCATACGTGCATGCTACGGGAATCACTAACTTCAACACAAGTATTTCTAGATCCACAACACCTTACTAGTATAACTTCAATATTACCACAACCACAACTCAAAACTAATTGAGATGAATCAAACTTCTCTAACTACTCAATGCACATGAAGGTGGAAGTTTTCATATCCCTTTGGATAACTACCCCTTTTGAGACTACTTTCATAGCATAGATCAACTACCATGCCACACACTGCCGTGCTCCAAAAGATAGAAGTGAAGCACAAAGAGCAAAATCAACTAGCTAAAAAGATATAAGTGAAACACATGTGAGCTGAATTGCCTAACCAAAGGATATAAGTGAAGCTCGACAAAATCACAGTGAGTGCATGTCCATCTCTCTAGGTGTGCAGCAAGGAAGATTGTGACACAACAAAAATAAAAGACTCCTACGATACAAGATGCTCCAAGCAAAACACATAACATGTGGTGAATAAAAATATAGCCCCAAGTAACGTTACCGATGGATTGAAGACGAAAGAGGGGATGCCTTCCCGGGGCATCCCCAAGCTTAGGCTTTTTCGGCATCCTTGAATCAACTTGGGGTGCCTTGGGCATCCGCAAGCTTGAGTTCTTGCCACTCTTTATCTCTTTGTCCGTAAGAACTTCACCCAAAACTTGAAAACTTCACAACACGAAACTTAGACACAAACTCGTGATATCATTAGTATAAAAAAGCAAACCACCACTTCCTTAGGTACTGTAGAAAACTTAAATTCTACTTATGTTGATGTTGGGTTACTGTATTTTCAATCTTCCATGGCTAATACCCCCCGATACTATCCATAGTTTCATCAAAAAAGCAACCAACTCAACAAAAACAGAATATGTTAACAGCACACCAGTCTGTAGCAATCTGTATACTTCGTATACTTTTGGTACTTCAAAATTTCTGAAAACTTACGACAATCTTAAGAATTTGTGTAGCAATAAGCAGAAAAAAGAATCAACTCAAAAGCTCTCACAGAAAAAAAAAATCTTTTCGTGAGCAGAAAGTTTCTCTCTTTTCCAGCATGATCAAACGATCATCCCCAAGACTAATCATAACGGTTTTACTTGGCACAAACGCAAAAGAAACACAAAAATCACAATCATAACAGAATTATGAAAGTGTGGAAAACACAAAACAGAAAGAAAAAGGATAGATTCATTGGGTTGCCTCCTACCACGCGCTATTGTTTAACGCCCTTAGCTAGGCATAAGGTGATGGAATCACGTATAGTCATCTTTGGTGCTCAAACCATAAGTAGCCCTCATCATAGATTCATAAGGCAATCTTATTTTCTTTCTAGGAAAATGCTCCATGCCCTTCTTTAGAGGAAATTGAAATCTAATATTCCCTTCCTTCATATAGATGATAGCACCAATAGTCCTTAGGAAAGGTCTACCAAGAATAAGGGGACATGAAGGATTGCAATCTATGTCAAGTACAATGAAATCCACGGGTACATAGTTCTTATTTGCAACAATAAGAACATCATTGATCCTTCCCATGGGTTTCTTGACAGTAGAATCCGCAAGATGAAAATTAAGAGAACACTCTTCAATCTCATGAAAACCAAGAATATCACATAAGGACTTTGGAATCGCGGAAACACTAGCATCCAAATCAAACAAAGCATTGCATTCATAGTTTTTTATTTTGATCTTGACAGTAGGTTCCCACTCATCCTGAAGTTTTCTAGGTATAGAGACTTCTAATTCGAGTTTCTCTTCAATAGATTTCATCATAGCATCTATCATATGTGCGGTAAAGGCTTTGCTTTGGCTATAAGCATGTGGAAAGTTTGCAATGGATTGCATCAAGGAAATGCATTCAAACGAGGAGAAACTATCATAATTGAATTCCTTGAAATCCAAAGTGGGAGTTTCATTACTACCCAATATTTTGATTTCTTCTACTCCACTCTCCACACCTTTATCATCAAGATAGGTGGACTCTGAATCATTGGGGCGTATTTCAACCAAAGTGGATTCATATCCAGCCCCTTCATCAATAGGTTTATCACGCAAAAACAAAGATTAGAGAGGAGTCACACCAAGCACTTTAAGATCTTCGTGATTTACATCACAAATTTCAGGTTTAGCTGCCTTCTTATTGACTAAGGTAGCTTGCTTGTCAGAAATTTGGCCCACCAATTTATCAAGGTGAGCAAGCTGAGAATTTAGTGCAAGGAATTCTTTGGCCATATCATCAACTTCTTTATTCAAACATGCCATAAAAGAATTTTGCTCTTTTAATTCCCTACGAAAGTAACTATTTTGGTCAAACTGAGAAGACATGAAACCTTTGACACCAATTTCAATCTCTTCCAACCTTCTGAAACAATTTGGTTTGGCCATGAGGAAAGGTCTCTCACGAACAAGCCCAAGAGCAAGCAAGAAAAACGGGCAGGAAAAAGAAGGCAAGAGTCAAAAGAAAACGGCAAAGGAGAAAGGCAAATGAAAACGGCAAATGTAAAGTGGGGGAGAGGAAAACGACAGGCAACTGGAAAAAAAGGTAAATGCAAGAGATGAGTTTGTGAAACTTACTTGGCTAGATCTTGACTTGATCTTCCCGGCAACGGCGCCAGAAATCCTTCTGCTGCTGGCTACACCTATAGGGGTTTCCTTGGCAAGTATGGAAAGGATTCCCCCGCGGCCTTGAAGCCTTGAGTTGGTGTTCCCTTGAAGACGAAGGGGTGATGTAGCACAGCGGCGGTAAGTATTTCCCTGAGTTTGAGAACCAAGGTATCAATCCAGTAGGAGGATTGCGTCAAGTCACAAGTACCCGCACAAACACAAAGAGCTTGCACCCAACGCTATGAAGGGGTTTCAATCCCTTATAGATTGTTTGCAAAGTGAGAACTGAAAACAAAAAGTAAACAAAGTGAACTAAAAGTAAAAGCGGAGATGATAATTGTGAATAGACCCGGGGGCCGTAGTGTTCACTAGTGGCTTCTCTCATGAAAGCAAGTAGACGGTGGGTGAACGAATTACTGTCGAGCAATTGATAGAACCGCGCAAAGTCATGATGTTATCTATGGCAATGATCATACATATAGGCATCACGTCCAAAACAAGTAGACCGATACTTTGTGCATCTACTACTATTACTCCACACGTCGACCGCTATCCAGCATGCATCTAGTTTATTGAGTTCATAAGAACAGAGTAACGCCTTAAGCAAGATGACATGCTGTAGATGGACAATCTCAAATCTATGATGAAAGCCCATCTTGTTACCCTTGATGGAAACAACACGATGCATGCCTTGCTGCCCCTTCTGTCACTGGGAAAGGTCACCACACGGTATGAACCCAAAACCAAGCACTTCTCCCATTGCAAGAATCATAGATCTAGTTGGCCAAACAAAACCCAAGACTCGGAGAGACTTACAAGGATATCCAATCATGCATATAAGAAATCAGCAAAGACTCAAATATAATTCATAGATAATCTGATCACAAATCCACAATTCATCGGATCTCGACAAATACACCGCCAAAGAGGATTACATCGGATAGATCTCCATGAAGATCATGGAGAACTTTGTATTGAAGATCCAAGAGAGAGAAGAAGCCATCTAGCTACTAACTACGGACCCGTAGGTCTGAAGTGGACTACTCACGAGTCATTGGAGAGGCAATGATGTTGATGTAGAAGCCCTCCAGCTCCAAAGTTCCCTCTGGTCGCGGCTACAGGGCTCGTCGACCACCTATGGGCCTCCTGCCTTGGCCCTCAAGTCCCCCGATCTTCTTCTGTTCAGGAAAAATTCATTTCGGGGATTTTATTCCGTTTGGACTCCGTTCCAAAATCAGATCTGAAAAGAGTCAAAAACACAGAAAAAACAGGAACTGGCACTTGGCACTGAATTAATAAGTTAGTCCCAAAAAATATATAAAATGTATATAAAACATCCAAAGTTGACAAGATAAGAGCATGAAATCATCAAAAATTATAGATACGTTTGAGACGTATCAGGGAGCGCAGAAACAGAAGGACACCGAGAGAGAGAGAGAGAGAGATCCGATCTCGGAGGGGCTCTCGCCCCTCCGCCGCCATGGAGACCATGGACCAGAGGGGAAACCCTTCTGCCATCTAGGGAGGAGGTCAAGGAAGAAGAAGAAGAAGGGGAGCTCTCTCCTCCTCTCTCCCGGCGCCGCCGGAATGCCGCCCGGGACATCATCGTGTGACGGCGATCTACACCAACACCTCCGTCATCTTCACCAACACCTCCATCACCTTCCCCCATCTATATTCAGCGGTCCACTCTCCCACAATCCGTTGTACCCTCTACTTGAACATGGTGCTTTATGCTTCATATTATTATACAATGATGTGTTGCCATCCTATGATGTCTGGGTAGATTTTCGTTGTCCTATCGGTGATTGATGAATTGCTATGATTGGTTTAATTTGCTTGTGGTTATGTTGTTGTCCTTTGGTTCCCATCATATGAGCGCGCGCGTGGATCACACCACAGGGTTAGTAGTATGTTGATAGGACTATGTATTGGAGGGCAAGGGTGACAGAAGCTTCAGCCTGGCATAGAAATTGATGCATATGGGATTGAAGGGGGACCAATATATCTTATTGCTATGGTTGGGCTTTACATTAATGAACGTTAGTAGTTGCGGATGCTTGCTAATAGTTCCAATCATAAGTGCATAGAATTCCAAGTAAGGGATGACATGCTAGGAGTGGCCTCTCCCACATAAAATTTGCTATCGGTCTAGTAACGTAGTCAATTGCTTAGGGACAATTCTGCAACTCCTACCACCACTTTTCCACACTCGTTGGACTAACGTAATTGTTTCTTTATCTAACCAGCCCCTAGTTTTCATTTGCGTGTTCTTTCTTTTCTTGCAAGCCTATCCTTTCACGCCTACAAAGTACTTCTAGTTTCATACTTGTTCTAGATAAAGCGAACGTAAAGTGTGTGTAGAGTTGTATCGGTGGTCGATAGAACTTGAGGGAATATTTGTCCTACCTTTAGCTCCTCGTTGGGTTCGACACTCTTACCTATCGAGAAAGGCTACAATTGATCCCCTATACTCGTGGGTTATCAAGACCTTTTTCTGGCACCGTTACCGGGGAGCAATAGCGTGGGGTGAATATTCTCGTGTGTGCTTGTTTGCTTTATCACTAAGTAGATTTATTTGCTGTTCTAAGCTGTTCTCTATCTTTAGTTATGGATATGGAACACGAAATACCAAAAAAATTAGGTGTACTTGCTACTCATGGAGATGGGGAACCTCCTAAAACCCTCGATGCTCGTTATGTGGAAAATATTATGCACTTCTCTAATAATCATGAGAAAACCCCATTAAATTATATAATGGGATGCACGTTGGATCAACGTGAATACTTTAGGGATTATCGCTTGACTCAAAAAGGGAAACTATTATGGGATCAAATTCATTTGTTGAAATGGTATGCTTGGGAGCTATACTCGAGATATGATATTACTTGTTGCTCTAGGATGAAGGCTAAACACCTTCACTTTTCTAGCAAATTTAATGCTAATGAAACCTTGGCTTCTTATGCCAATGGTATATATGATTACTATGATGTGGAACAAATAGAAGAGTTTGTTGCTTTTATGGGTGCTTATGAAATTGAAGCTCTATTTAAAGGGTGTGATGATAATGATGATGCTGCTTATCGATCTGAAAATTTGGTTATGCTTCGTTATTGTTATACTAACTATGAATATAATTCCCATATTTATCAATTTATGGAGAAATTCTACGCTGCCCAAGAAGAGACTAATATTTTGTAGGAAAATATGGAAGAAGAAAATGCTGAAACTGTGAGCTCATTAGATGAAAAAGATGACGAGGAGAGCGAAGAACAAAAGGAGGAAGAGCGGACTAGCTACCCGTGCCCACCTTCTAATGAGAGTAACTCTTCAACTCATACATTGTTTAATTTCCCTTCGTTCTTACCGAAGGATGAATGCTATGTTGATTGCTATGATCCCTTGGATTCGTTTGAAATATCCCTTTTTGATGAACTTGATGCTTGCTATGCTTGTGGCCATGATACCAATATGGATGATACTTATGAAGATGAACTTGCTATAGTTCCTTATGTTAAACATGAAATTGTTGCTATCGCACCCACTTATGATAGTCCTATTATCTTTTTGAACTCTCCCAACTACACTATATCAGAGAAGTTTGCTCTTATTAGGGATTACATAGATGGGTTGCTTTCCACTATTACACATGATGATTTTGATGAATATAAGATGCATGTGCTTACTGCTCCTACTTGCAATTATTATGAGAGAGGAACTACATCTCCACCTCTCTATGTTTCCAATACGATAAAACTGCAAGAAACTGCTTATGCTATGTATTGGCCTTTACTTGATGTGCATGAATTGTTCTTTTATGACATGCCAATGCACAGGAAGAGAGTTAGACTTCGTCACTGCATGATATATGTTACCTTGTGCTCAGTACTAAATTACAAATCATTGTCAATTAAAATTGGCTTTGATATACCTTGGGATCCGGGTGGATCCATTACTTGAGCACTTTATGCCTAGCTTAATGGCTTTAAAGAAAGCGCTGCTTGGGAGACAACCCGGAAGTTTTAGAGAGTCATTTATTTATGTTGAGTGCTTTTATTTAGTTTAAAAACAAAAAAAATATAGAGGGGAACTAAAAACTTTTTCAAAAAGAGAAGCGATTGAAAGGTGATGCATTACGGAAGTGAGGGTTGACCTTGAACACTTGTGTTCATGCTCATGGAAACAATGCAGAATTTTTCATGGAAGTTTATCGCAAAAATAATTATCCCCTTGTACAATTCCATTGTATTATAAAAATAATGTGCCAAGTAAAGCCTTTATGATTAGTTTGGGTGATAGTTGTTTGATCATGCTGAAAAAGACAAAAACTTTGTGCTCACGAAATTATTTGTAGTTCCTATCCGGAAAGAGCTTTTAAGTTGATTCTTTTTTCTGCTGATTTATATGCAAATGGCCCTGATTGTCACAATTTTTCAGAATTTTTTGAGTATGATAAGTATGGTATAAGTTCATATTACTACAGACTTTTCTGTTTTTGACAGATTCTGTTTTCTATGCATTGTTCTCTTATTTTGATGAATCTATGGGTAGTATCGGGGGGTATGAACCATGGTGAAGTTGGATTACAGTAGATATAATGCTAATATGAATTTGGAATGAGTTCACAACAGTACATAAAGTGGTGATTTACTTTATTATACTAACGGATCTCACGAAGGTTTTGTTGAGTTTTGTGTGATTGAAGTTTTCAAGTTTTGGGTGAAACCACGATGGATAAAGGAATAAGGAGAGGCAAGATCCTAAGCTTGGGGATGCCCGAGGTACCCCAAGGTAATATTCAAGGAAGACTCAAGCGTCTAAGCTTGGGGATGCCCCGGAAGGCATCCCCTCTTTCGTCTAGAATGTATCGGTAATTTTACTCGGAGCTATATTTTTATTCGTCACATGATATGTGCAAATACTTGGAGCGTCTTTTGTGTTTATTTTTCCTTTTTCTTTTATGCACCATGCTGGTATGAGATAGTCCTTGGTTGATTTATAGAATGCTCTTTGCACTTCACTTATTTCTTTTGAGTATGGCTTTATAGAATGCTTCATGTGCTTCACTTATATCATTTTGAAGTTTGGATTGCCTGTTTCCCTACACATAGAAAACCTCCATTTGTAGAATGCTCTTTTGCTTCACTTATATTTGTTAGAGCAGGGCATATCTTTTGTAGAAAGAATTAAACTCACATGCTTCACTTATACCTATTTAGAGAGTTAACAGGAGTTGGTCATTCACATGGTTAGTCATAAAATCCTACATAAAACTTGTAGATCACTGAAAATGATATGTTTGATTCCTTGCAATAGTTTTGCGACATGAAGATGTAATATTAGAGTCATGCTAGTGAGTAATTGTTTATTCGTAGAAATACTTATGTTAAGGTTTGTGATTCCCGTAGCATGCACGTATGGTGAACAGTTATGTGACGAAGTCGGAGCATGATTTATTTATTGATTGTCATCCTTTGTGTGGAAGTCGGGATCGCGCGATGGTTAAATCCTACCAACCCTTCCCCTAGGAGCATGCGTGTAGTACCTTGTTTCGATGACTAATAGACTTTTGCAATAAGTATGTGAGTTCTTTATGACTAATGTTGAGTCCCTGGATTATACACACTCTCACCCTTCCACCATTGCTAGCCTCTCTAGTACCGCGCAACTTTCGTCGTTGCATTACACCCACCATATACCCTTCCTCAAAACAGCCACCATACCTACCTATTATGGCATTTCCATAGCCATTCTAATATATATTGCCATGCAAACTTCCATCATTCCGTTTATTATGACACGCACCATCATTGTCATATTGCTTTGCATGATGGTAAGATAGCTAGCATGATGTTTTCATGGCTTGTCCGTTTTTTGATGTCATTTCTACACTAGATCATTGCACATCCCGGTACACCGCTGGAGGCATTCATATAGATTCATATTTTGCTCTAAATAGCGAGTTGTAAGTAAATAAAAGTGTGATGATCATCATTATTAGAGCATTGTCCCATGTGAGGAAGTAATAAAAGAGGCCAAAGAGCCCACAAAAAAATGAAAATGAAAAAAAAAAGAAAAACAAAGAGGCCAAAGAGCCCAAACAAACAAAAAAATGAGAGAAAAAGAGAGAAGGAACAATGCTACTATCCTTTACCACACTTGTGCTTCAAAGTAGCACCATGATCTTCATGACAGAGAGTCTCATATATTTTCACTTTCATATACTAGTGGGAATTTCATTATAAGACTTGTCTTGTATATTCCAATGGTGGGCTTCCTCAAATTGCCCTAGGTCTTCGTGAGCAAGCAAGTTGGATGCACACCCACTTAGTTTCTTTTTGAGCTTTCATACACTTATAGCTCTTGTGCATCTGTTGCATGGCAATCCCTACTCACTCACATTGATCTCTATTGATGGGCATCTCCATAGCCAGTTGATACGCCTACTTGATGTGAGACTATCTCCTCCTTTTTGTCTTCTCCACAACCACCATATTCTATTCCACCTATAGTGCTATGTCCATGGCTCACGCTCATGTATTGCTTGAAAGTTGGAAATGTTTGAGAACACTAAAGTATGAAACAATTGCTTGGCTAAAACCGGGGTTGTGCATGATTTAAATACGTTGTATGGTGAAGATGGAGCATAGCCAGACTATATGATTTTGTAGGGATAACTTTCTTTGGCCATGATATTTTGAGAAGACATGATTGCTTTGTTATTATGCTTGAAATATTATTGTCTTTATGTCAAATGATAGACTATTGCTTCGAATCACTCGTGTTTTAGTATTCATGCCATGATTAGATTATATGATCAAGATTATGCTAGGTAGCATTCCACATCAAAATTATCTTTTTTATCATTTACCTACTCGAGGACGAGCGGGAATTAAGCTTGGAGATGTTGATACATCTCCGTCGTATCTATAATTTTTGATTGTTTCATGCCAATATTCTACAACTTTCATATACTTTTGGCAACTTTTTATACTATTTTTGGGACTAACATATTGATCCAGTGCACATTGCCAGTTCCTGTTTGTTGCATGTTTTTTGTTTCGCAGATTATCCATACCAAACGAAGTCCAAATGCAATAAAAAACCTACGGGGATTTTTTTGGAATATTTATGATTTTTGGGAAGAAGAATCAACGCGAAACGATGCCCGAGGGGGTCACAAGCCCCCTAGTCGCGGCCTGGGGGTGGGTCGCGCCTGGCAGGCTTGTGACCAATCCCTAAGGCGGTTGGGGCCCTTCTTTCTCCGCAAGAAAGATAATATCCGGAAGAAAATCGTGTTAAAATTTCAGCCCAATCGGAGTTACGGATCTCCGAAATTTAAGAAACAGTGAAAGGAAAATCTGGGAGCGCAGAAACAAAAGGACACACAGAGAGAGATCCAATCTCGGAGGGGCTCTCGCCCCTCCGCTGCCATGGAGACCATGGACCAGAGGGGAAACCCTTCTCCCATCTAGTGAGGAGGTCAAGGAAGAAGAAGAAGAAGGGGGGCTCTCTCCCCCTCTCTCCCGACGGCGCTGGAACACCGCCCGGGACATCATCGTGTGACGGCGATCTACACCAACACCTCCGTCATCTTCACCAACACCTCCATCACCTTCCCCCATCTATATTCAGCGGTCCGCTCTCGCACAACCCGTTGTACCCTCTACTTGAACATGGTGCTTTATGCTTCATATTATTATCCAATAATGTGTTGCCATCCTATGATGTCTGAGTAGATTTTCGTTGTCCTATCGGTGATTGATGAATTGCTATGATTGGTTTAATTTGCTTGTGGTTACGTTATTGTCCTTTGGTGCCCATCATATGAGCGCATGCGTGGATCACACCATAGGATTAGTAGTATGTTGATAGGACTATGTATTGGAGGGCAAGGGTGACAGAAGCTTCAGCCTAGCATAGAAATTGATGCATATGGGATTGAAGGGGGACCAATATATCTTATTGCTATGGTTGGGCGGATTTCTGCGAAGCTCGGGCGGAGCCCTGCAGCATTAGATCATCACCACCACCGGCGCACCATCACGCTGCCGGAGAACTCATCTACTTCTATGTCCTTCTTGCTGGATCAAGAAGGCCGAGATCATCGTTGAGCTGTACGTGTGCTGAACGCGGAGGTGCCGTCCGTTCGGCGATAGATCGGAACAGATCGTGGGACGGATCGCGGGACGGTTCGTGGGACGGTTCGTGGGGCGGATCGAGGGACGTGAAGAGCTTTCCCTACATCAACCGCGTTTCTTAACGCTTCCTGATGTGTGATCTACAAGGGTACGTAGATCCAAATCTCCTCTCGTAGATGGACATCACCATGATAGGTCTTCGTGTGCGTAGGAAAAATTTTGTTTCCCATGCAACGTTCCCCTACAGTGGCATCATGAGCTAGGTTCATGCGTAGATGTTATCTCGAGTAGAACACAGAGGGTTTTGTGGACGGTGATGTTTGATTTGCTGCCCTCCTTAGTCTTTTCTCGATTCGGCAGTATTGTTGGATTGAAGCGGCCCAGACCATCCTTATTCGTACGCTTTCGAAAGATTGGTTTCATCGATTGACATGCAACCTCGTTGCATAAATATGACTGGCGGGTGTCGGTTTCTTCAAATTTAGTTGAGTTGGCTTTGACCGTCCTTGGAGAGGTTAAATAGCAATTTGCACATCTCCGTTGTGGTTTTTGCGTAAGTAAGATGCGATCATACTAGATACCCATAGCAGTCACGTAAAACATGCAACAACAAATTAGAGGACGTATAACTTGTTTTTGCAGGGTATGCTTGTGATATGATATGGCCAATGACGAGATGTGATATATTGGATGTATGATATGATCATGTTGTAATAGTTAATATCGACTTGCACGTCGATGGTACGGCAACCGGCAGGAGCCATAGGGTTATCTTTAAACTAATGTTTGTGTTTGCAGATGCGTTTACTATATTGCTAGGGCGTATCTTTAGTAGTAATAGCATAAGTAGCACGACAACCTCGATGGCGACACGTTGATAGAGAACATGATGATGGATATCATGGTGTGGCGCCGGTCACAAGAAGATCGTGCCGGTGCTTTGGTGATGGAGATCAAGAAGCACATGATGATGGCCATATCATGTCACTTATGAATTGCATGTGATGTTAACCCATTTATACACCTTATTTTGCTTAGAACGACGGTAGCATTATAAGGTGATCTCTCACTAAAATTTCAAGACGAAATCGTGTTCTCCCCGACTGTGCACCGTTGCTACAGTTCGTCGTTTCGAGACACCATGTGATGATCGGGTGTGATAGACTCAACGTTCACATACAATGGGTTAAGCTTGACGAGCCTAGCATGTGCAGACATGGCCTCAGAACAAATGAGACCGAAAGGTCGAGCATGAATCATATAGTTCATACGATTAGCATAGAGATGCTTACCACTGAAACTATTCTCAACTCACGTGATGATCGGACTTGAGTTAGTGAATTTGGATCATGTACCAGTCAAATGACTAGAGAGATGTACTTTTTGAGTGGGATTTTAGCAAGTAATTTAATTAGTTAAAATCTAATAATCTTAAACATAGTCTAAGTCCACTTTTGAAATATTTGTGTTGTAGATCAATGGCTCATGCGACAGTCACCCTGAATTTTAATACGTTCCTAGAGAAAGCTAAGTTGAAAGATGATGGAAGCAACTTTGTAGACTGGACTCGTAATCTTAAGTTGCTCCTGCAAGTTGGGAAGAAGGATTATGTCCTTAATGCTGCGCTAGGAGATGAACCACTCGCTACGGCTAATCAAGATGTTAAGAACGCTTGGTTAACACGTAAGGAGGACTACTCAGTAGTTCAATGTGCAGTCTTGTGTGGCTTAGAGCTGGGACTTCAACGTCACTTTGAGCGTCATGGAGCATTTGAGATGTTCCAGGAGTTGAAGCTTATCTTTCAAAAGAACGCCCGGATCGAGAGGTATGAGACCTCCGATAAATTCTATGCTTGCAAGATGGAGGAGAATTCGTTTATCAGTGAACATGTGGTCAAAATGCCTGGGTACTCAAACCGTCTAGGTGAGCTGGGTATTGAACTCCTGCAAGAGGCTATCACTGACAGAATTCTTCAATCACTGCCACCAAGCTACAAGAGCTTTGTGTTGAACTATAACATGCAAGGGATGAACAAGTCACCCGGCGAGTTATTCGTGATGCTGAAAAGTCGCAGAGTCAGAACTCCGAAAAGAGCATCAAGTATTGATGGTGAATAAAACCGCTAGTTTCAAGAGAAATGGCAAAGGAAAGAAGGGTAATTCCAAGAAGAGCGGCAAGCCTGTTGCCAATCCGACAAAGAAACCCAAAGCTGGACCTAAGCCTGAAACGGAGTGTTATTATTGCAAGGGTATGGGTTACTAGAAGCGCAACTGCCCTAAGTATTTGGCTAATAAGAAGGCGGCCAAGGAAAAATCAGGTATATTTGATATACATGCTATTGATGTGTACTTAACCAGCTCTCGTAGTAGTGCCTCAGTATTCGATACCGGTTCTGTTGCTCATATTTGCAACGTGAAACAGGAACTGCGGAATAAGCGAAGGCTGGCGAAGGAGGAAGTGACGATGCGCGTGGGAAATGGTTCCAAGGTTGATGCAATCGCCGTCGGCACAGTTTCACTTCAGTTACCATCAGGATTAGTTATGAACTTAAATAATTGTTATTTAGTGCGTGCGTTAAGCATGAACATTATATCTGGATCTTGTTTATTGCGAGACGGTTTCTCGTTTAAGTCAGAGAATAATGGTTGTTCTATTTCTATGAGTAATATCTTTTATGGTCAAGCACCCAATGTGAGAGGATTGTTCATATTGAATCTTGATAGCGATAATACACATATACATAACAATGTGACCAAAAGAGTTAGAGTTAACAATGATAGCGTCATGTTTTTGTGACACTGCCGCATAGGTCATATTGGTGTAAAGCGCATGAAGAAACTCCATTCCAATGGAATTTTTGAGTCACTTGACTTTGATCCACTTGACACGTGCGAACCATGCCTCGTGGGCAAGATGACTAAGACTCCGTTCTCCGGAACAATGGAGCATGCAAGTGACTTGTTGGAAATCATACATACCGATGTATGCGGTCCGATGAGTGTGGAGGCACGCGGCGGATATCGTTATTTTCTCACCTTCATTGACGATTTGAGTACATATGGTTATGTATACTTGATGAAGCACAAATCTGAAATGTTTGAGAAGTTCAAGCAATTTCAGAGTGAAGTTGAAAATCATCGTAACAAGAAGATCAAGTTCCTACGGTCTGATCGTGGGGGTGAATATCTGAGTTTCGAGTTTGGTACTCACTTAAGACAATGTGGAATTGTTTCACAGTTAACACCGCCTGGAATACCACAGCGTAATGGTGTGCCCGAACGTCATAATCGTACTTTATTAGAGATGGTTCGATCTATGATGTCTCTTACCGATTTGCCGTTATCGTTTTTGGTTTATGCATTAGAGACAATTGCATTCACTTTAAATAGGGCGCCATCAAAATCCGTTGAGACGACACCATACGAAATGTGGTATGGCAAAAGACCAAAATTGTCGTTTCCTAAAGTTTGGGGATGTGATGCTTATGTCAAAAAGCTTCAGCCTGAAAAGCTGGAAACCAAAGCGGAAAAGTGTGTCTTCATAGGTTACCCAAAAGAGATAGTTGAGTATACCTTCTATCTCAAATCCGAGGGGAAAGTGTTTGTTGCTAAAACGGAGATTTTCTTGAGAAGGAACTTCTCTCGAAAGAATTGAGTGGGAGGAAGATAGAACTTGATGAGGTTGTCGAAACTCTAATCCCTCTAGATGGTGGCGCAGGGCAAGGGGAAACCCCTATCGTTGCGACAATGGTTGAGGAGGAAGTTGATGATGATGATCATGAAACTTCGGATCAAGTTCCTATCGGACCTCGCAGGTCGACAAGATCACGTAATGCTCCTCAGTGGTATGGTAAGCCTCTCTTATCAATTATGTTGTTAGACAACAATGAACCTACGAATTATGAAGAAGCAATGGTGGGCCCGGATTCCAACAAATGGCTGGAGGCCATGAAGTCCGAGATAGGATCCATGTACGAGAACAAAGTGTGGACTTTGGAAGTACTACCTGAAGGCCGCAAGGCTATTTAGAACAAATGGATCTTTAAGAAGAAGACGGACACAGACGGACACAGACATTCTCACCGGTAGTGATCCTTAAGTCCGTCCGAATCATGTTAGCAATAGCTGCCTTTTATGATTATGAAATCTGGCAGATGGATATCAAAATGGCATTCCTTAACGGTTTTCTGAAGGAAGAGTTGTATATGATGCAACCCGAAGGTTTTGTCGATCCAAAGAATGCTAACAAAGTATGCAAGCTCTAGCGATCCATTTATGGAATGGTGCAAGCATCTCAGAGTTGGAATAAGCGCTTTGATGATGTGATCAAAGCATTTGGTTTTATACAAGTGGTTGGAGAATCTTGTATTCACAAGAAAGTGAGTGGGAACTCTGTGGCGTTTCTAATATTATAGGTGGATGACATATTGCTGATTGGAAACAACGTGGAACTTTTGGAGAGCATAAAGGATTACTTGAATAAAAGTTTCTCTATGAAGGACCTAGGAGAAGCTGCTTACATTCTAGGCATTAAGATCTATAGGGATAGATCGAGACGCCTGATAGGACTTTCACAAAGCACATACCTTGATAAAGTTTTGAAGAAGTTCAAAATAGACCAGTCCAAGAAAGGGTTCTTGCAAGTATTACAAGGTTTAAAATTGAGTAAGACTCAGTGCCCAGCAACTGCGGAAGATAGAGAACAAATGAGTTTCGTCCCCTATGCTTCAGCCGTAGGTTCTATCATGTATGCCATGTTGTGCACTAGACGAGACGTCAGCTTGGCCATAAGTATGGCAGGCAGGTTTCCAAGTAATCCAGGAGTGGATCACTAGACGGCGATGAAGAATATTCTGAAGTACCTGAAAAGGACTAAGGAAATGTTTCTCGTTTATGGAGGTGACAAAGAGCTCGTTGTGAAAGGTTCCCTCGATGCAAGTTTTGACACCGATCCGGATGACTCTAAGTCGCAAACCGGGTACGTATTTATTCTTAATGGGCGTGCAGTAAGCTGGTGCAGTTCCAAGGAGAGCGTCATAGCATATTCTACATGTGAAGTGGAGTACATGGCTGCCTCGGAGGCAGCAAAGGAGGGTGTCTGGATGAAGCAGTTCATGACAGATCTTGGAGTTGTGCGAAGCGCACTAAATCCACTCACTCGTGCAATTGCCTTAGCAAAGGAACCAGGGTTTCACAAGAAGATCAGACACATCAAACGACGCTTCAACCTCATCCGCGACTACGTCGAAGGAGAGGACTTGAATATTTGCAAAGTGCACACAAATCTGAATGTAGCAGACCCGCTAACTAAACCTCTTCCACGGGCAAAACATGATCAACACCAGAACTATATGGGTGTTCGATTTATTACAGTGTAAATCGCATGGCAATGTGAGGACTAGATTATTGACTCTAGTGCAAGTGAGAGACTGTTAGAAATATACCCTAGAGGCAATGATAAATAGTTATTATTATATTTCTTGTTTAAAGTTAATTGTTTATTATCCATGCTATAATTGTATTGAATGAAAACATAGAACATGTGTGGATACATAGACAAAACAATGTCCCTAGCAAGCCCTAGTTGGCTAGACAGTTGATCAATGATAGTCAAGGTTTTCTGGCTATATGCAAGTGTTGTCACTTGATAACTGGATCACATCATTAGGAGAATCGTGTGATGGACTAGACCAGAACTATAAACGTAGCATATTGATCGTGTCGTTTTATTGTTATTGTTTTCTGCGTGTCAAGTATTTGTTCCTATGACCATGAGATCATATAACTCACTGGCACCGGAGGAATACCTTGTGTGCATCAAACGTCGCAACGTAACTGGGTGACTATAAAGGTGCTCTACAGGTATCTCCGAAGGTGTCCGTTGAGTTAGTATGGATCAAGACTGGGATTTGTCACTCCGTGTAACGGACAGGTATCTCGGGGCCCACTCGGTAATAGAATATCACACACAAGCCTTGCAAGCAATGTGACTAAGTGTAAGTCACTGGATCTTGTATTACAGAATGAGTAAAGAGACTTGCCGGTAACGAGATTGAAATAGGTATGCGGATACGACGATCAAATCTTGGGCAAGTAACATACCGAAGGACAAAGGGAATGACATACGGGATTATATGAATCCTTGACACTGAGGTTCAACCGATAAGATCTTCGGAGAATATGTAGGATCCAATATGGGCATCCAGGTTCCGCTATTGGATATTGACCGAGGAGTGCCTCGGGGCATGTCTACATAGTTCTCGAACCCGCAGGGTCTGCACACTTAAGGTTCGATGATGTTTTAGTATAGTTGAGTTATATGTGTGGTTACCGAATGTTGTTCGGAGTCCCGGATAAGATCACGGACGTCACGAGGGTTTCGGAATGGTCCGGAAACGAAGATTGATATATAGGATGGTTTCATTTGGTTACCATAAAGTTTTTGGGCATTACCAGCATTGTACCGGGAGTGACGAATGGGTTCCGGAAGTTCACCGGGAGGGGGGCAACCCACCCGGAGGGAGCCCAATGGCTTTAGGGTGGCGCACCAGCCCTTAGTGGGCTGGTGGGACAGCCCAAGAAGGCCTTGGCGCCAAGAGAAGAAAAACCAAAGAGAAAAAAAAGGGGAGGTGGGAAGTAAGAGAAGGACTCCACTTTCCAATCCTAATTGGAGTAGGATTCCTCCTCTCCTCCTGGCCGGCGCACCCTTGAGGGCTTGGCCCTCAAGGCAAGCCTCCTTCCCCTCCCTCCTATATATAGTGGTGATTTAGGGCTGATTTGAGACAACTTTTGCCATGTGCAACTCAACCCTACACCACATAGTTTTACCTCTAGATCGGATTTCTGGAGAGCTCGGGCGGAGCCCTGCAGGAGTAGACCATCACCACCACCGGCGCGCTGTCACGCTGCTGGAGAACTCATCTACTTCTCCGTCTTGCTTGCTGGATCAAGAAGGTCGAGATCATCGTCGAGTTGTACGTGTGCTGAACATGGAGGTGTCGTCCGTTCGGCGCTAGATCGGAACGGATCGTGGGACGGATCGCGGGACGGTTCGTGGGACGGTTCGTGGGGCGGATCGAGGGATGTGAAGATGTTCCACTACATCAACCGCGTTTCTTAACGCTTCCTGCTGTGCGATCTACAAGGGTACGTAGATCCAAATCTCCTCTCGTAGATGGACATCACCATGATAGGTCTTCGTCTGCGTAGGAAAATTTTTGTTTCTCATGCAACGTTCCCCTACAATAGCTACTTGTCCACTTCTATTTCCATCTATTTTCTCCTATATTTCCTCTTCTTCTCATCTTCTTCTTTCTTTTCTTCTTCATCTTCTTCTTGTTGTTGTTCTTGTTCTTCTTCTTCTTGTTCTTGTTCTTCTTCTTTTCTTCTCCTCTTCCACTTCTTCTCTTTTTCTTCTACTTTCTCCTCTTCTTCTCTTTTTTCCTTTACTTTTCCTCATCCTACTCCTCCTCCTCCTCCTCTTCTTCCTCTTCCTCTTCTTCTTCTTCTTCTTCTTCTTCTTCTTCTTCTTCTTCTTCTCCTTCTTCTTCTTCTTCTTTTTCTTCTTCTTCTTCTTCTCCTCCTCCTCTTCTCTTCTTCTTCTTCTTCTTCTTCTTCTTCTTCTTCTTCTTCTTCTTCTTCTTCTTCTTCTTCTTCTTCTTCTTCTTCTTCTTCTTCTTTCTTCTTATTCTTCTTCTTCTTCTTCTTCTTCACCTCTTCTCCTCTCTTTCTTATTCTTATTCTTCTTCTTCTTCTTCTTCTTCACCTCTTCTCCTCTCTTTCTTATTCTTATTCTTCTTCTTCTTCTTCTTCTTCTTCTTCTTCTTCTTCTTTTCCTTTGTCCTTTGCCCTTTTTCTTCTTCTTTTCCTTCTTCTTTTCTTCTTCTTTTCCTTCTTCTTTTCCTTCTTCTTTTCTTCTTTTCTTCTTTTTCTTCTAATTTTATTCTTCTTCTAATGAATAACCTAATTTTCTTCTTCTTCTAATTACTAATTTAATGTTCTTCTTCTAACTAACCTAACTAATCTAACTAACAATAGCTAGCTAATTACTAATCTAATTAATGAAAAAATGCACAATAGTTGACACCCGGCGATAAAGGCTACAGAGAGGGAAAGAGAGGAGGCAGAGAGAGCTCACCGGAGGGGACGGCCGGGCGTTAGATTGAACCAGGCCTTTGTCTTTAAATAGTTGTGCTTTCCTTTTTAGATTGAACCAGGCCTTTGGCTTCGACCAGTTCTGCTTTTCATTTGATTGTCGCATGTTTTGTAACGGTCTATCACATTGGGTCTGCTGATCGACTCAAGCCTTAGGATTATCCTTTCACTTTTCCTCTATGTCGAACAATGTACAAAAAATGGCCTCTCCAGTATTCTTTTTAGTGTGCATCATGTCGATGTTGTGTCGAAGAAGGAGGTCTTAGAATTAAGGCAGATCCCATAAGCATGTCTTTTGAGTCCACGCGTGTTTCGAATTATACCCCTTAAAATACCCTGGACGCTCTGGATCAGGATCGAGAGCGTTTAACTCATCCAGGATCTCTTGGTCTCTCAATGCAGGTGGTGTCGAGTTTTTGACAACTTTACCTTCGATAAAGTTTTTCTTTTCTTTTCCGAACTGATGACGAGGATCCAGGAACTGTCTATGCAAGTCGAAGCAAAAATACATCTAACCTGCCAGCAGCCAATGAAACTGAAGAGTGGCCTTGCATGTGGGGCACGGGAACCTTCCATGCATATACTAGCCAGCGAATAGTGCATACACCGACAAGTCATGCGTCGAGTACATGTACCAGACATGTACTTTAAACTTTTCTTTTCTAACGGTGTCGTATGTCTTGAATCCATTATCCCAAGCTTTTTCAATTCATCCTTAAGTGCTTGCATGTACACATTTATATTTTTTTCTCGGATAGTTAGGTCTTCGAATTATCAACGGAGGCTCGTAAATGACGAAATGACGATACGCGTGAGAAATGATTTCAAGATTGATGTGATCGCCGTCATAAACTCACTCTTCGATTATCATAAGAATCCATGCTAAATTTAAATAATTGTTATTTGATTCTCTGTTGAGAGCCTGTCGTGTCTTCATGTCCTGTCATCTCTTATTTTTTAAATGTCGACAATGGATTGCCGAATTAATTGATCAGAGGGAAAATACGTACAGTACTGTTTCAAAGAGACTCGCACGGGTCCCAAGAGGTAAAAACAAAAGAAACAGAAAGAAGAGGAGAAAAAACAGGCTGTGAGGGGCTAAAACTCTCATTTTCGATCCGTCCTTCCTGCCCTATCTGCTCTCCTCTCCTCTGGCGCCAACTCACACGCATCACACCCCTCTCCAAGGCTGGCAAACTATTCTACATTTCCCAGCAACACCCATCGGTTTATCTCCAGACCCCTATATAAACCCATCGCGCTCTGCTCATTTCACTCACACAAACACAAGCTTCTATCAACCTTTCTCCCCATCTTCATCTTCTAGTACTTGTTCCTAGCTAGCTCTAGTTGAGTGGGCATACATTTGGGAGCATCGAGCACGAAACGCATGGCTCGCATGGGGGCGTCGGTGCTGGTGATCCTGCTCGCCTCTTGTGCCCTGGCGGCGGCGAGCTTCGACAAGGAGTTCGACGTTACCTGGGGTGACGGGCGCGGCAAGATCCTCAACAATGGCCAGCTGCTGATGCTGGGGCTGGACAAGGTCTCCGGCTCCGGGTTCCAGTCCAAGCGCGAGTACCTCTTCGGCAAGATCGACATGCAGCTCAAGCTCGTCCCCGGCAACTCCGCCGGCACCGTCACCGCATATTACGTAAGCAAACATCCTTACATTCCTCTGCTTCTCGGTCTCCATCCGATGACACGGTTGCCTAACTCGATTGTTTTGGTGTGTATGAATGTACGTGCAGCTGTCGTCGCAGGGTCCGACGCACGACGAGATCGACTTCGAGTTCCTGGGCAACGTCACCGGCGAGCCATACACGCTGCACACCAACGTGTTCACGCAGGGGCAGGGCCAGCGGGAGCAGCAGTTCCGCCTCTGGTTCGATCCTACCAACGACTTCCACACCTACTCCATCCTCTGGAACCCGAAGCACATCATGTAAGCTGGTCCCTCGCCATTCCTCGACCTTCTTTTCTCTTTCAAAACGCCGGCAATCTCATGGACTGACTGATTTGGTGGGGTAAACAATGCAGCTTCTTGGTTGACGACATGCCGATCAGGGACTTCAGGAACATGGAGGGAAAGGGGATCGCCTTCCCCAAGAACCAGCCTATGCGGCTGTACTCCAGCCTCTGGAACGCCGACGACTGGGCGACACAGGGTGGCCGCGTCAAGACCGACTGGTCCCACGCTCCGTTTTCCGCCTCCTACCGCGGCTTCAAGGCCGACGCGTGCGTGGTGACCGTAGGTGGCCGGCCGCGCTGCGGCGCCAGCATCGGCACGGACGCGGCCCCAGGGACCGGCGGCGCGGCCGCGGTCGGCGACTGGTACAACCAAGAGCTGGATCTTACGCGGCAGCAGCGCATGCGTTGGGTGCAGAGCAATTACATGATCTACAACTACTGCACTGACCCCAAGCGCGTCGCCAAGGGCGTCCCTGCCGAGTGCTCCATGTAGTCCCCTTGTCCATCCACCAATATATCCGACAGTTGCTGGCATTGGACCGCGTATCCGTTGATCGCCGGAGGAAGACGGCTTGAGATAGGAAAGATGGGGTGTTTGTATAGACCGAAATCAATAATAAGGATTAGTGATGGGAAATGTTGTAAAGTAGCCGGTGGTAGATTCTTCTGTTCGTCATTTACGCCCAGTTCGAGTAATCGTGCTCAGCCTCAATTCTCGTATGTAATATATTGCCCTCTCACTGCTGTATGAGTGTATGGTGCTCCTGTGTGTTCGATGGATTTTGACCAGCGCATTAACTGGTAACTGGTTTTGTTATAAGAAACGGGCTAGTGTTAAACCTGAGAATTGTTTCAAACCATACCCATTCATTTATCTTTCAAAATCATACTTGAACCATACTCATTTAGTGTCATTTTTAGCACAAACAAAATCAAACCTTTATTTTTTCACCCAAACCAATTTAAACCCAAAACATAACCGTGGGTTTCAATCCAGTACATAACCATGAGTTTGTTTTAATGTACATATGATTACACAAATAAACATGTTAAGAAACAAATGAGATAGAAAAGGCATAACTGTATCTACAACAGTTTAGAAACAAAGTAATCCTTGAGATACAGTCAACACATAGTAAAAGGCAAAAAAACATGTCCACGGCTGAAAAGCTCACTAAGAGCATGTCCAACAGCCGCGCTCCGCGCCGCCCCAAAAAACGTGTTTGTCGCACGCGCTTCGGCTGGTTTAGCGCGGGGTTAGGCGCATGCTCCAGCAGCCGCGCTATAATGCAGCGCGTGCGCGCCGCTCCAGCAGTGCCAAAAATGCAGCATGCGCAAACCATTTTTTAAATAGATTGCATTTAAATAAAAAGCATATAAAGTTATTTTACATAGATTGCCACTTGATAGGTAGTTCGAAAACATAGATAGATAATTCGGTGCTAGATAGTTCGAAAACATAGAAACTAATCTCAGTCGCTCCAATCATCTGCACCATCATCATCGTCATTGGTGTCGTCAGAGGTTGACAGCCAGATGTCGAACCAACGCTCGTCTTCTTCAGTGAAGAAGGAGCTCCCGCCTGCATTGACGAGGTCGGCCTGCGCACTCGCCAATGCCTTCCGCCGACGCATGTCCAACCGCTCCTCGCGGCGCCGGCGCGTGTCCTCCTCGCGGCGCCTTGCCCAATAACTCTGCTCGTAGGCGACATCCTCCTGGTGGCGCCGGCGCCACTCCGCCATGACCCGCTCATCCTCCTGGGCGTCGAGGAGGCGGCGCTGCCGCGCAGTGTGCTCCGCACGGTCTTGTGCGGAGTTTACACGAGGCGGCGGGGCGACGTCTAACGCCTGCTGGAGCGTGTAGATGTCCTGGAAGTTCATTTGGCGGCGCAACCTGTCTAGGCGCCACGCCGCCGCGTCGAACGCGCGGGCGGCCTTGTGCGCCGTGTCGTACGTGCCGAGGCTAAGCCGGAGACGGTGTAGAACCCGCCGTTAGGGCGCTCGCGGACGCCGCGGTAGCCGGACGCAGAACGGCGGCGCGGCGGCATGGTGGCGCGTCGGGGGAGGGGCGCTGGAGCGGTGGCGGCGCGAGGGAGCGGCAGCGCTGCGCTTTTATAGGCGCGCGTGAAGTGGCACGGCAAAAATGGCGCGCAAGCTGCCGCCTTTTCGCGCGCGCGCAACCGGTTGCCGCGCGCGTTGTTTTCCCGCCGCCGCTGGAGCGCGCCATTCCGTCCCGCGCGCGCTAAAATGGCGGTTTACCGCGCGCGCCCCTTTTCGCGCGTCTGTTGGAGATGCTCTAACAAGTGCATTAAAACCAAATTGCTTAGCGAAAGCATAAGAAAACACTTCCGATTTTCATCTGCCGTTTCCCCATAATACATAATTACATAGTGCATTACAGTATGCACGCGGATCAAAGATACTCGTTCTCGGTCGTCGTTGATTATTGCATAAAACCAATGCATAGAAACCGGTTTAGACTTATAATTTATAACAGTTAATAATCAAACCGTTTAAACCCATAACCAACTATACCCAAACAGGTTTCTCCACATACCCAAAACAAAACCAAACTAAAAAAATCCCAGTCCAATATGAACCAATCAAACCCAAAGTAAAAAACCGTACCGTTACACCCGTTTTTTTAATAATCATTCTCACGTTTAGTTAGTGTGTTTGATCAAAACTTTGAGTAACTCTCGCTTAACTGTGTGCTTGATCAAACCTTAAAAGGGTTTGTCTATATCACATCAAGATGTGAGATAATACCTCACATCTAAAATGACATCAATGTCATCTTATTAAAAAATAAGGCCACCTTGTTTTTCTTTTTTTTGTAAAAATCTACTGAACAGGGTGCACATGCTGGCTGTCGTGTGCGGGCGATGTGTGAGGCTGCTACATGCGCGAGCCATGGTAGCCAATAATTCTATTTTAATACCGGGTTTACTTTCCTCTAGTTACAGAGCTATGCATTCATCCATTCACTAATGTTAGCTACAGTAATAGCTATAATATTATACTCCCTCCGTCCTTAAATAAGTGTCTCAACTATATACTAGCTCTAGTATAAAGTTGTACTAAGCTTGAGACAGTTATTTTGGGACGGAGGGAGTAGTATGTTACAGCGAACATGCATTTTGCTTTTGCACAAAGAGTTGATATAGTACCTTGTTCACGTCATATGCATATGTCAAAAGCAAAAAAAAAGGTTGACTAAGCTAAAATCCACTTCTACTCTACATGTTTATAGTTATTTCCAAAAATGATTATTTAACCAGGTAGGCAAGCACAATATATTATCCCAACATTTGGATGTAATTTTCTCAGAAAACAAGCTGGTTTACGGAAATTTTGGCCAAAAAACTGTAATATTGTGTGAAAAATAAATTTGCAAAAGGCAGGCACCCGAATTACATTATTATTAGAATCCAAATTTGGAAAAAGGTCATGATTCTTACAAATAATAATTTGAAAACACAAATTTGATATTTTTAAAGTTTATAATTCTTAGAAAATCTTGATGAACGGATAGATGCCCCACAATTGGACGTCACGGGTATAGTTGAACTTGCAACTCAGACAAAAAATACCAGGGTTAGAAATCGAGAGTGTGATTGCAGCTAGGACAGAAAAAAGTCGGACCAGAGTTGCTAATTGTGGATGGACTTGTAACTGGGAAAAAATACAGGCCCTAGTTGCGAGTCAAGGATGAACTTGCAACTATGATTAAAACTTGCCGGCTTCAGTTGCGAGTAGAGGATGGACTTGTAACTGAGACAAAAATGATCAACTTTAGTTGCGAGTTGAGAATGAACTTGCAATTGGGATAAAAAAGTTTAGGATCCAATTGCGAGTCGAGGATGGGATTGCACTGAGAAAAAATGATAAGACCCTAGTTGCGAGTCAAGGGTAGATTTGCAACTCGTAGAAAAAAGATCCAAACACAATTTCGAGTCAAGGGTGAACTTGTAACTAGGACAAAAATGGTTGGGCCCCAATTGCGAGTCGAGAGTGGACTTGCAGCTAGGATAACACAGGTTGGGCCCAGTTGCGAGTTGAGGATGAGGTTGCAACTTAGACAAAAAAAGGCAGGCCCAGTTGCGAGTCGAGTGTGGATTGTAACTCAAAAAAAAGTTAGGGCCAAGTTGCAAGTCGCGAGTGAACTTGCAACTAGCACAAAAAAGGCCGGACCCAGTTACGAGTTAATTTGGACTTGTAACCGAGATAAAAAAAAGTTGAGTCCCAGTTATGAGTTGAGGATAGACATGCAACTAGGACAAAAAAAGTTTAACCATGTAAGGTGAGCCATTAGGTCTAGCAGTGACCTGGGTCTATGTCTTTGAATGTAAGTATTTATTTCTCAAGATTTATACGCACATTCCTTCAGTCTGAGTAGATAGCCTATATAATCACTTGCTAAGAAGGCATCTATTCTTTAATTCTAAATTTTCAATCCCTAGTCCTCTTTGGGTCTTTGGATTTATAAATAATATATGGTTTGAGATCATGTGTGTGTGAGATGTGAATTGGATCACTTGGGCATTCGGTGTTGTGTTGCGCCAAGTTTTATTTTTCAATGTCCTTTGTTTTGTATTCAAGTAATCCTCAAATGTTGCTATGTATTAAGTATGAAACTACATGTACGTCAAAATTGGCCAAATTACTGAAATTGAAGATAGCAATATGAAGATGGTTTCTAAGATAAAAATTAACATACAAAAATCGAAGGTAACCATGGTTATTTTTTTTAACTGACTATCGTTCTATCTTTAGCCACATGCCCTTTTCGTTTTTGCCTAACTAGCAAGTGCTTTAGACATCATTAACTTCTCCGAATATCTCTACTCAGTGTAGTCAAATGCCTTTGCTGGTTTTCCTAACTAGCAAACTTTTTTAGCGAAAGTGACATTCTGCTCCTAGGTGCAAACAGCTGAGTGAACAGTAAATACCAAAAAAATGCAAAATAAATTCCAAAAATATGATTTTCTTCTAGATAAACATTCTTTATTGTTCTGTCTACATATAGATTTTCATGAAGAGAGCACATTCTTGATACTTCGGTTACAAAGACATTACAGACAACCCAAAATGCTTAGCTTTCTCACAGCATCGTCTTTGTTGTCCTCAGGACATAGAATGTCAATTCTTCACAAATTTTGGCAAGGAAATAGACCAATCAAATATGTGTGTTCTGAAGCTTTATTTTCAGATCATCTTGTTTACTTAAATTATATTTTCTTCTAGTCTTTCTGTTCATCCTGGTGCATTTACGCCCTGGAGTAGAAACTCCATATTGGCGTTATACGCATCATTAACTTCTTTGGAATTTGGATATCAATTGCTTAGACTGGCCATAGTGGGAGTAACTTAGGTAGTATCATATACTTGGGACTAGCAAACGTGCTGATGTCACACATAATTAAAGAAGAGAGAGAGGGTTAGAGTAACATAAGTAGATAACGTAACATGTTAAATGTTATGCTACTATAGGTCATGCATGTCAATAAATAAGGTCATCTATGATACTAGTTTATGATACTATGCATTATGAAGGTAGTATCATACAATAGTATCATATGCATGATACTACTATATGATACTCCCCACTATGACCAGCCTTAGTGTAGCACGCCATCGAGACGTTGTAAAACAGCGATGCGAGCCATTTGGATTGCAGCCAATGAAAACAATGATCGCAAACACACTCAAGCGCAAAAAACAAATCCACTATTTCCAAATTTAAGAGTCGCGTGCCCATCCTTGGAGACCTGACCAGTGACCACTGAGTGATGCATGTTATATCCACTAGATCGGCGGAGTGCTGCCTGTTATATCCAGTAGATCGACTGGGCTAGAGAGATCCGGTAGTGAGGTGAAGGAGATGGGAGATACCTTCACCTTGAGTCGAGGAAGTCCCGGAGCCGGCCATGGTTACGGTGGCCGGTGACAGCAGAGAGATCGACGGCGAAGTTGCTGGTGGTGTCAGTGGGCTTCCCATCGCTTGAGCGCTTCCCTCGAGATCAGATTAGGGTTAGGAGTGGGGAAACCGTGGTGGCGGCGAACCTCGTGTCATGTGCCATGGTCCCCACCTCCTCTATATAGCACTGCGCGACAGGGGCCCACCAGCCTTGCTTGGGCTGGACGCCCCCGATCAGGGCGTGAGTCAAGGCTCCAATGGGCCGTTGGGCCCATTGGGGAAGAGATCAATCTAACATTCTCCCCCTTGATCTCATCATATACTTTTAACTTTACTCGTTTCATAACAGATCAATACATAGGGCATGTTTTATCGTCATAGCTCAATTGCCGATAGAATCGGATAACCACAACGTACCTCTCTGTTTTTGAAAAAAAATCTTTAACCTTCGGCCCTTTATTGTCCTGAAATCGTAGACTATATCATAAAACCCATGTCGACTGTGTGTTCTCCGAACACACTAGGCGGTAAGCCTTGAATAAGCATATCTGCAAACACTTGTCTGTTGCTTTTATGCTTAAAGCATTTCTACATAATTCCGGACTTTCTCCTTTACAACACATAACTCTGTGTCAGTGTGTTTGGCATCGACATTTGACTCGTTTTCATATGAGCGAAAAACTTAAAATGGTTATCATTGTTGTCAACCATTATCAACTCCGGGTACAGGTCTCCTTAACCATTTTGCCTGTCCCTCAGCCTCATATCAAGCTATAACATATCTTTGCATCACATTGATGATAATTGTTTCATTCATTTGGAAATTTTCCACACAGAACTCCAAGTATGAAAGTTAGTGACAATTGTGGATTTATCTATACATTTCACAAGTCCTATCTTTGTACTCACAATCTTTTGAGAGCACTTATTTCTTTCAGCATGAGGTTGATATCTTTGACTCCATTCCATTGATCTATATATGGACTGGACATTGCTAAAACAACCCGGATATATACATGAACTTTGTCAGGGTAATATATTGAGCTTTCAACAGCTGAAACATATGGTACCATATCCGTTTTCAATCGTTTCTCATCAACTTTTGGAACAACATAGTTTTCAGTTACATTACCCTTGACTATAAGAACAGGCGTAGGTTTTGTCGCATGCATACTTTAGAGATCTTTCTTAGCATGTCCATGCGACATTCCTAATACCCCTTTTATTCTTTTCTTGGTGAATCTCGATACTTATAACGAGAGACACTCTATCGAGAATACTCTTTTGAACTTTGAGGACAAGAACTTCTTTTCTCCTCCTGCAGTAGATTGACATCACCACTAGCAAGTAGGACGTCATCCACATGCACAGGAATTAGGAAACGAATTTCCCATTCTATAACTTTGCATGAATACAATTGTACTCTCATTTTCTTTAACCCAAAATAACATCTGATTCTTTTAACTTCAAATGACACTGTCTAGAGACTTGCTCTAGTCCATAAAAGACTTCTTGAAGCAGTATTCCTTGTGTTCTTTACTTTCATCTGATGTAACTCAGATCATGATGTGCCACTAACACTCATTCTAATCTATTCATTCTCTTTACACAAAATCTTTCGATTTAAGTCATGCTTTACACCTTTACATATTTCCTTTGGAGCCACATCTGCCTTGTAGACCCTTTAAATTCTACTGTTTTGGCTCCATTGGAAATTACTTATGAGTCCCAAACATCGTGGGGATTCACCAATTTTATTTCATCTCACAAAGTCTCTTATCATTTAGACAAACAGACACTTCTCAAAGCTCGATTGAGCGCAACCTCCATTTGAATTTCACTAACATAGACTTTATGGTAATCAGAAGTATCTGATTTTCTCATTCTTTGAGACCATCAGTGTCTCAGGTACTGGTGTTGGAATTATGCCCTAGAGGCAATAATAAATGTATAGTTATTATTATAATTCCTGTATCAAGATAATAGTTTATTATCCATGCTATAGTTGTATTGAATGAAGACTCATTTACATGTGTGGATACATAGACAAAACACCGTCCCTAGCATGCCTCTAGTTGGCTAGCCAGTTAATCGATGATAGTCAGTGTCTTCTGATTATGAACAAGGTGTTGTTGCTTGATAACTGGATCACGTCATTAGGAGAATCACGTGATGGACTAGACCCAAACTAATAGACGTAGCATGTTGATCGTGTCATTTTGTTGCTACTGTTTTCTGCGTGTCAAGTATTTATTCCTATAACCATGAGATCATATAACTCACTGACACCGGAGGAATGCTTTGTGTGTATCAAACGTCGCAACGTAACTGGGTGACTATAAAGATGCTCTACAGGTATCTCCGAAGGTGTTAGTTGAGTTAGTATGGATCAAGACTGGGATTTGTCACTCCGTGTGACGGAGAGGTATCTCGGGGCCCACTCGGTAATACAACATCACACACAAGCCTTGCAAGCAATGTAACTTAGTGTAAGTTGCGGGATCTTGTATTACGGAACGAGTAAAGAGACTTGCCGATAAACGAGATTGAAATAGGTATGCGGATACTGACGATCGAATCTCGGGCAAGTAACATACCGAAGGACAAAGGGAATGACATACGGGATTATACGAATCCTTGGCACTAAGGTTCAAACGATAAGATCTTCATAGAATATGTAGGATCCAATATGGGCATCCAGGTCCCACTATTGGATATTGACCGAGGAGTCTCTCGGGTCATGTCTACATAGTTCTCGAACCCGCAGGGTCTGCACACTTAAGGTTCAACGTTGTTTTATGCGTATTTGAGTTATATGGTTGGTTACCGAATGTTGTTCGGAGTCCCGGATGAGATCACGGACGTCACGAGGGTTTCCGGAATGGTCCGGAAACGAAGATTGATATATAGGATGACCTCATTTGATTACCGGAAGGTTTTCGGAGTTACCGGGAATGTACCGGGAATGACGAATGGGTTCCGGGAGTTCACCGGAGGGGGGCAACCCACTCCGGGGAAGCCCATAGGTATTTGTGGGGGTCACACCAGCCCTTAGTGGGCTGGTGGGACAGCCCACCAAATCCTATGCGCCAAAGAAGAAAAATCAAAGGAAGAAAAAAAAAGAGGGGAAGAAGTGGGAAAGGGGAAGGACTCCCTCCCACCAAACCAAGTAGGACTCGGTTTGGGGGGGGAGAGTCCTCCCCCCTGGCTCGGCCGACCCCTTGGGGTTCCCTTGGACCCCAAGGCAAGGTCCCCCTCCCTCCTCCTATATATATGGGGCTTTTAGGGCAGATTTGAGACGACTTTCTCACGGCTGCCCGACCACATACCTCCATAGTTTTTCCTCTAGATCGTGTTTCTGCGGAGCTCGGGCGGAGCCCTGCTGAGACAAGATCATCACCAACCTCCGGAGCGCCGTCACGCTGCCGGAGAACTCTTCGACCTCTCCGTCTCTCTTGCTGGATCAAGAAGGCCGAGATCATCGTCGAGCTGTACGTGTGCTGAACGCGGAGGTGCCGTCCGTTCGGTACTAGATCGTGGGACTGATCGCGGGATTGTTCGCGGGGCGGATCGAGGGACGTGAGGACGTTCCACTACATCAACCGCGATCTCTTATCGCTTCTGCTGTACGATCTACAAGGGTACGTAGATCACTCATCCCCTCTCGTAGATGGACATCACCATGATAGGTCTTCATGCGCGTAGGAAAATTTTTGTTTCCCATGCGACGTTCCCCAACAGTGGCATCATGAGCTAGGTTCATGCGTAGATGTCTTCTCGAGTAGAACACAAAAGGTTTTGTGGGCGGTGATGTGCGTTTTGCTGCCCTCCTTAGTCTTTTCTTGATTCCGCGGTATTGTTGGATTGAAGCGGCTTGGACCGACATTACTCGTACGCTTACGAGAGACTGGTTTCATCGTTACGAGTAACCCCCTTTGCTCAAAGATGACTGGCAAGTGACGGTTTCTCCAACTTTAGTTGAATCGGATTTGACCGAGGAGGTCCTTGGATGAGGTTAAATAGCAACTCATATATCTCCGTTGTGGTGTTTGCGTAAGTAAGATGCGATCCTACTAGATACCCTTGGTCACCACGTAAAACATGCAACAACAAAATTAGAGGACGTCTAACTTGTTTTTGCAGGGTATGATTGTGATGTGATATGGCCAATGATGTGATGTGATATATTGGATGTATGAGATGATCATGTTGTAATAGAAATATCGACTTGCACGTCGATGGTACGGCAACCGGCAGGAGCCATAGGGTTGTCTTTATACTAACCTATGTGCTTGCAGATGCGTTTACTATTTTGCTAGGATGTAGCTTTAGTAGTAATAGCATAAGTAGCACGACAACCCCGATGGCGACACGTTGATGGATGATCATGGTGTGGCGCCGGTGACAAGAAGATCGTGCCGGTGCTTTGGTGATGGAGATCAAGAAGCACGTGATGATGGCCATATCATGTCACTTATGAATTGCATGTGATGTTAATCCTTTTATGCACCTTATTTTGCTTAGAACGACGGTAGCATTATGAGGTGATCTCTCACTAAAATTTCAAGACGAAATTGTGTTCTCCCCGACTGTGCACCGTTGCTACAGTTCGTCGTTTCGAGACACCACGTGATGATCGGGTGTGATAGACTCAACGTTCACATACAACGGGTGCAAAACAGTTGCGCACGCGGAACACTCGGGTTAAGCTTGACGAGCCTAGCATGTGCAGACATGGCCTCGGAACACATGAGACCGAAAGGTCGATCATGAATCATATAGTTGATATGATTAGCATAGGGATGCTTACCACTGAAACTACTCTCGACTCACGTGATGATCGGACTTGGGATAGTGTAAGTGGATCATGAACCACTCAAATGACTAGAGAGATGTACTTTTTGAGTGGGAGTTTAGCATATAATTTGATTAAGTTGAACTCTAAATTATCTTGAACATAGTCTAAAGTCCACTTTGAATATATTTGTGTTGTAGATCATGGCTCACGCAAGTGTCATCCTCAATTTTAATACGTTCCTAGAGAAAGCTAAGTTGAAAGATGATGGAAGCAACTTTGTAGACTGGGCTCGTAATCTTAAGCTAATCTTACAAGCTGGAAAGAAGGATTATGTACTTAATGCTGAGCTAGGAGATGAACCACCCGCTACGGCTGATCAGGATGTTAAGAACGCTTGGTTAGCGCGTAAGGAGGACTACTCAATAGTTCAATGTGCAGTCTTGTATGGCTTAGAACCGGGACTTCAACGTCGCTTTGAGCGTCATGGAGCATTTGAGATGTTCCAGGAGTTGAAGTTTATCTTTCAGAAGAACGCCCGGATCGAGAGGTATGAGACCTCCGATAAATTCTATGCTTGCAAGATGGAGGAAAACTCGTCTATCAGTGAACATGTGCTCAAAATGTCTGGGTACTCAAACCGTCTAGCTGAACTGGGGATTGAACTCCCGCAAGAAGCTATCACTGACAGAATCCTTCAATCACTGCCGCCAAGCTATAAAGGCTTTGTGTTGAACTACAACATGCAAGGGATGAACAAGTCTCCCGGCGAGTTGTTTGCGATGCTGAAAGTCGCAGAGTCTGAACTCCGTAAAGAACATCAAGTGTTGATGGTGAGCAAGACCACTAGTTTCAAGAGAAACGGCAAAGGCAAGAAGGGCAATTCGAAGAAGAGCGGCAAGCCTGTTGCCAATCCGCCGAAGAAACCCAAGGCTGGACCTAAGCCTGAAACAGAGTGCTTCTATTGCAAGGGTATGGGTCACTGGAAGCGCAATTGCCCCAAGTATCTGGCAGATAAGAAGGCGGGCAAAGAAAAATCAGGTATATTTGATATACATGTTATTGATGTGTACTTAACCAGCTCTCGTAGTAGTGCCTGGGTATTCGATACCGGTTCTGTTGCTCACATTTGCAACTCGAAGCAGGAACTGCGGAATAGACGAAGGCTGGCGAAAGACGAAGTGACGATGCGCGTAGGAAACGGTTCCAAGGTTGATGCAATCGCCGTCGGCACCGTGTCACTTCAACTACCATCGGGATTAGTGGTGAACTTAAATCATTGTTATTTAGTGCCTGCGTTGAGAATGAACATTATATCTGGATCTTGTTTATTGCGAGACGGTTACTCTTTTAAGTCTGAGAATAATGGTTGTTCTATTTCTATGAGTAACATCTTTTATGGTCATGCACCGAATGTGAGAGGATTGTTCATATTGAATCTTGATAGAGATACGCATATACATAACATTGGGACCAAAAGAGTTAGAGTAAACAATGATAGCGCCATATTTTTGTGGCACTGCCGCTTGGGTCATATTGGTGTAAAGCGCATGAAGAAGCTCCATGCTGATGGACTTTTGGAGTCACTTGATTTTGATTCACTTGACACGTGCGAACCATGCCTCATGGGCAAGATGACTAAGACTCCGTTCTCCGGAACAATGGAGCGTGCAAGTGACTTGTTGGAAATCATACATACCGATGTATGTGGTCCAATTAGCGTGGAGGCACGCGGCGGATATCGTTATTTTCTCACCTTCACTGACGATCTAAGTAGATATGGTTATGTCTACTTGATGAAGCACAAGTCTGAAACATTTGAAAAGTTCAAGCAATTTCAGAGTGAAGTGGAAAATCATCGTAACAAGAAGATCAAGTTCCTGCGGTCTGATCGTGGGGGTGAGTATCTGAGTTTCGAGTTTGGTACTCACTTAAGACAATGTGGAATTGTTTCGCAGTTAACACCGCCTGGAACACCACAGCGTAATGGTGTGTCCGAACGTCGTAATCGTACTTTGTTAGAGATGGTGCGATCTATGATGTCTCTTACTGATTTGCCATTATCATTTTGGGGTTATGCATTAGAAACAGCTGCATTCACTTTAAATAGGGCACCATCAAAATCCGTTGAGACGACACCATACGAACTGTGGTATGGCAAAAGACCAAAGTTGTCGTTTCTTAAAGTTTGGGGATGTGATGCTTATGTCAAAAAGCTTCAGCCTGAAAAGCTGGAACCCAAAGCGGAAAAATGCGTCTTCATAGGTTACCCGAAAGAGACAGTTGGGTACACCTTCTATCTCAAATCCGAAGGCAAAGTATTTGTTGCTAAGAACGGAACTTTTCTCGAGAAGGAGTTTCTCTCGAGAGAATTGAGTGGGAGGAAGATAGAACTTGACGAGGTTGTCAAACCTCTCATCCCTCTGGATGGTGGCGCAGGGCAAGGGGAAACCTCTGTCATTGCAACGCCGGTTGAGGAGGAAGTTAATGATGATGATCATGAAACTCCAGTTCAAGTTTCTGTTGAACCACGTAGGTCGACGAGATCACGCGCTGCTCCAGAGTGGTACGGTAATCCCGTCTTATCAATCATGTTGTTAGACAACAATGAACCTGCAAATTATGAAGAAGCAATGGTGGGGCCAGATTCCAACAAATGGCTAGAAGCCATGAAATCCGAGATAGGATCCATGTATGAGAACAAAGTGTGGACTTTGGAGATACTACCTGAGGGCCGCAAGGCTATTCAGAACAAATGGATCTTTAAAAAGAAGACGGACGCTGACGGTAATGTGACCGTTTATAAAGCTCGACTTGTGGCAAAGGGTTTTTCACAAGTTCCAGGAATTGACTACGATGAGACTTTCTCTCCCGTAGCGATGCTTAAGTCCGTCAGAATCATGTTAGCAATAACTGCATTTTTCGATTATGAAATCTCGCAGATGGATGTCAAAACGGCGTTCCTTAACGGTTTCCTTAAGGAAGAGTTGTATATGATGCAACCCGAAGGTTTTGTCGATCCTAAAAATGCTGACAAAGTGTGCAAGCTCCAGCGATCCATTTATGGACTGGTGCAAGCATCTCGGAGTTGGAACAAACGCTTTGATGAGGTGATCAAAGCATTTGGGTTTATACAAGTGGTTGGAGAATCTTGTATTTACAAGAAAGTGAGTGGGAGCTCTGTGGCGTTTCTAATATTATATGTGGATGACATATTACTGATTGGAAACAACGTAGAGCTTTTGGAAAGCATAAAAGGTTACTTGAATAAAAGTTTCTCTATGAAGGACCTAGGAGAAGTTGCTTACATTCTAGGCATTAAGATCTATAGGGATAGATCAAAACGCCTGATAGGACTTTCACAAAGCACATACCTTGATAAAGTTTTGAAGAGGTTCAAAATGGAACAGTCCAAGAAAGGGTTCTTGCCAGTGTTACAAGGTACGAGATTGAGTAAGACTCAGTGCCCAGCAACTGATGAAGATAGAGAGCATATGCGCTCCGTCCCCTATGCTTCAGCCATAGGTTCTATCATGTATGCGATGCTGTGCACTAGACCGGATGTTAGCCTGGCCATAAGTATGGCAGGTAGGTTCCAGAGTAATCCAGGAGTGGATCACTGGACGGCAGTCAAGAATATCCTGAAGTACCTGAAAAGGACTAAGGAGATGTTTCTCGTGTATGGAGGTGACGAAGAGCTCGCCGTAAAAGGTTACGTCGATGCAAGCTTTGACACAGATCCGGACGACTCTAAGTCGCAAACCGGATACGTATTTATTCTTAATGGGGGTGCAGTAAGCTGGTGCAGTTCCAAGCAAAGCGTCGTAGCAGATTCTACATGTGAAGCAGAATACATGGCTGCCTCGGAGGCGGCTAAGGAGGGTGTCTGGATGAACCAGTTCATGACGGATCTTGGAGTGGTGCCAAGTGCACTGGATCCAATAACCTTGTTCTGTGACAACACTGGTGCCATTGCCTTAGCAAAGGAACCAAGGTTTCACAAGAAGACCAGACACATCAAACGACGCTTCAACCTCATCCGCGACTACGTCGAGGAGGAGGACGTAAATATATGCAAAGTGCACACGGATCTGAATGTAGCAGACCCGCTGACTAAGCCTCTTCCACGGCCAAAACATGATCGACACCAGAACTGTATGGGTGTTAGATTTATTACAATGTAATTCACATGGTGATGTGAGGGCTAGATTATTGACTCTAGTGCAAGTGGGAGACTGTTGGAATTATGCCCTAGAGGCAATAATAAATGTATAGTTATTATTATAATTCCTGTATCAAGATAATAGTTTATTATCCATGCTATAATTGTATTGAATGAAGACTCATTTACATGTGTGGATACATAGACAAAACACCGTCCCTAGCATGCCTCTAGTTGGCTAGCCAGTTGATCGATGATAGTCAGTGTCTTCTGATTATGAACAAGGTGTTGTTGCTTGATAACTGGATCACGTCATTAGGAGAATCACGTGATGGACTAGACCCAAACTAATAGACGTAGCATGTTGATCGTGTCATTTTGTTGCTACTGTTTTCTGCGTGTCAAGTATTTATTCCTATAACCATGAGATCATATAACTCACTGACACCGGAGGAATGCTTTGTGTGTATCAAACGTCGCAACGTAACTGGGTGACTATAAAGATGCTCTACAGGTATCTCCGAAGGTGTTAGTTGAGTTAGTATGGATCAAGACTCGGATTTGTCACTCCGTGTGACGGAGAGGTATCTCGGGGCCCACTCGGTAATACAACATCACACACAAGCCTTGCAAGCAATGTAACTTAGTGTAAGTTGCGGGATCTTGTATTACGGAACGAGTAAAGAGACTTGCCGATAAACGAGATTGAAATAGGTATGCGGATACTGACGATCGAATCTCGGGCAAGTAACATACCGAAGGACAAAGGGAATGACATACGGGATTATACGAATCCTTGGCACTAAGGTTCAAACGATAAGATCTTCGTAGAATATGTAGGATCCAATATGGGCATCCAGGTCCCGCTATTGGATATTGACCGAGGAGTCTCTCGGGTCATGTCTACATAGTTCTCGAACCCGCAGGGTCTGCACACTTAAGGTTCGACGTTGTTTTATGCGTATTTGAGTTATATGGTTGGTTACCGAATGTTGTTCGGAGTCCCGGATGAGATCACGGACGTCACGAGGGTTTCCGTAATGGTCCGGAAACGAAGATTGATATATAGGATGACCTCATTTGATTACCGGAAGGTTTTCGGAGTTATCGGGAATGTACCGGGAATGACGAATGGGTTCCGGGAGTTCACCGGAGGGGGGCAACCCACTCCGGGGAAGCCCATAGGTATTTGTGGGGGTCACACCAGCCCTTAGTGGGCTGGTGGGACAGCCCACCAAATCCTATGCGCCAAAGAAGAAAAATCAAAGGAAGAAAAAAAAAGAGGGGAAGAAGTGGGAAAGGGGAAGGACTCCCTCCCACCAAACCAAGTAGGACTCGGTTTGGGGGGGGAGAGTCCTCCCCCCTGGCTCGGCCGACCCCTTGGGGTTCCCTTGGACCCCAAGGCAAGGTCCCCCTCCCTCCTCCTATATATATGGGGCTTTTAGGGCAGATTTGAGACGACTTTCTCACGGCTGCCCGACCACATACCTCCATAGTTTTTCCTCTAGATCGTGTTTCTGCGGAGCTCCGGCGGAGCCCTGCTGAGACAAGATCATCACCAACCTCCGGAGCGCCGTCACGCTGCCGGAGAACTCTTCTACCTCTCCGTCTCTCTTGCTGGATCAAGAAGGCCGAGATCATCGTCGAGCTGTACGTGTGCTGAACGCGGAGGTGCCGTCCGTTCGGTACTAGATCGTGGGACTGATCGCGGGATTGTTCGCGGGGCGGATCGAGGGACGTGAGGACGTTCCACTACATCAACCGCGATCTCTTATCGCTTCTGCTGTACGATCTACAAGGGTACGTAGATCACTCATCCCCTCTCGTAGATGGACATCACCATGATAGGTCTTCGTGCGCGTAGGAAAATTTTTGTTTCCCATGCGACGTTCCCCAACAACTGGCACTTCTTTCATATGGGGTTGTCGTTGCTCTGTCATTGCCAAGAGGCAAATTAGTTCTATAGTCACCCATTTCCAAGAGGCAATAGGTTTTACAGGGACCTGTATCACAAGATCCATGTTTACACATTCATCCTTTATAGAGCTAACAACAGGTGTTGTATAGGTCATACTACATGCTCCCCCAGATTACTCCATCTTCTCTAAAAATGGCGTATCTTTAAACTTTTCATTTGGGTTTATTCTGTTAAAACTTTTTTCTTTATGGCACTTTAAGCACCATTTTTGTATTCCTTAGTCTGCTTTCATAACTATAAAAGATCCAGAAATACAACTATTTCTTTTCTTTAGGGGTATTATAATGACTGTCGTACTCCCCTTGATAATCATATTCTTTATTAATGGATCACTTTAGATGCATAATGTGCATCACATTATCTAAAGTACATGGGAGTCATGAATACAATGTATTTCATATTTCTTTCTCCCCCTCGAAATGTGGCAAGAACTTTTCTGCCACAATTTCGAAAACCATTCATAATTCTTGTGAATTGAGGAAACTTCGATTATCTAGTCCATTCATCTTATTACTTCATGTAAAATGAAGTTATGTGTTAACTAGTATGGGAGTACTTTTTCCTCATTTCATTTCAGAAACTCAACAGAGTTCTTTATAATTGGTACATTTGCAAGTCATACTTGCATATCATTCTTGTCTTTAGGTCCGTCTGTAACTTTCATCCTCTTTGGATTTATTGAGTGTTTAATGTCCGTTACACATAAGGTGTATGGTCGATACTAGGAAAGCATAATAGCTACTCCATACTCTTTCTTCCATAGTGGAACACATTAACCGCACATGAGTCATCATATCTTTCTCCTGTCATACAGGATAAGTCATTTGCAAAAATTTCTCCCGTCATGCAGGATTTTTGACATAATACTATGTCAACTTTACCTAGTTACGCAGGTATTTTCCCAGACTTTTCCCGCCATGCGGTTTTTATCATAATCATCTTTTCCCGCTATGTGGGTAATTCCGTGTAAGGGACATAAATGTCAGAATTGGCTCTTTTGACTGCATATTCAATCATCAAATTCATAAATAAATCCGAATGTTCTTTGATACACATGCTTGATCCGACGTTGGTCAAATTAAACACGCATGTTGCTTGTTTCATCTCAAATCATGTTGACTGAAAAAAACTTCTTCATAGAGAGTACATGAAAGACATTCCTCAACCAAGACTCTCAATGATCTATCTCTTTTCTTTTGAAGCCATTCTTTAGAGAGAACATACTCCCTCATGTTGTGACCTTTCTTGTTCATCTTTCGGGTCACAAGTACCCAGCCATTCGCTTTCACGAATGAAAGCATCAAAAACTTTTAGTCTGAGAAAACTTAGCCAATAAACAACAATAATGAGCATAAAAATAACCTACGTTGGTCTGGTTAAAAAATATGCACATTAAACCTTTTAAAACTTTCTTTTATAGTCTAAATCACCGTAGTGTCAGAATTAGAATAAAACATCATCCTTCTACATTAATTCCATATCACCGTTGGGCAGAAATGGAAATAATGCATATAACTCATAAACAATGTGATGATAGTATTTCTATTGAACAACTTTGCTAAGAAATAATCATTTCTCTAGCTCGAGAGCATTTCTTGATCTTTATTGCAGAAGGAACAAGAAATATACATTTCTCTAGCTCGAGAGCATTTCTTGATCTTTATATGTTCTCTGAAAATTGATCACTTTCATACAAAATTTATCAGAGGTATAAGCTTTGAACATATGATGACTCAAAAAATTATAGTATTGTTGTCATCAACGTTGGTCAGAAAATAACAATACCATATTTTAATTTTAAAACACATATATTTCTTTTGTCATAGTGGAAACAATCTCAATCTTATTTCACCCATATGGGAAAAACATTGCTAAGAACAGTCCTTCCAACTAATTTTCCCGTTGGTTCAAATTTAATTGGAGGATTAAACTTTTAGTTTTCCGCAGAAATGTGAATTTAAAATTCATGTACTTTTTATACTTCATAGAAAAAATATTCTGTTAAATCAAAAATTCACGGACTTTATTTTCCTTTTACAAAATCCATGAATTTTTTTTCTTGAAAAATCTCCTTTTATTTTCAGAAACATTTATTTTTCTTTGCAGAAAAAATATACTTTTTTCAGAGACTTTGAACTTTGCTTTTCCTTTTTCTAAACATAATTTTCGTTGGAAAATTATGTGGAGAAAAAGAAAAGATAAAACTGTTGTGTCCAAATTGGGACAAAACAGAAAAAACATGTGGTTCGAAAACCGCCATGTAGCGCCGGCCAATGCCCTCGTGGCTGAGAGCCAGCTGCGTGGGCCGGCCTGCTGGTGGCTAGGATTTCAATCTGAGGCGCCCCTTTTGATCCGACGGTACCACGTGGGGATCGGGGAAACAAAAGCAGGACCCGAGCCGACCGGGGGGGGGGGGGGGGGACCCTAGCGCTCATTTCCTCCCCCCGTGCCGCTCGACTCCTCTCGCTCCCGCTCCGGGAAGCTCCTTCTCGCACGCAAACGGCGACGGCGGGCCACCGACGGTGCTCTTTTCGGCCGCCGGCGACGGGGTCAGAGACCTCCGCCCCGCACGAGCTTCTCCTTCCCCCCCTTTCCCTCCTTGCGCCGCTCTCCGTGTTCTGTCCGCATCGCGGCTGCGAGCCCATGCATTTTTGAGGCGACTCTAGTCGGCCGCCGATGACGGGGTCGAAGACCACCGTCCCGTGCGCGCCCCTGGTTCCTCCCCCCGGCCTGCGGCTCGTGCCGCACGGCTCTCTCTTTTCCTACAGCCGTACCAGAGCGACCTGAGACTCGAGAGGCTCCTGCGGTGGCCTGCAGCGGCGCCTCCTCCGCCCATTTTGCCGGCGTGCGCGAGCACCTCGAAGGTGAACGCGCCGCCGTCAAAATGAGGTGGTGGTGGTGCCTTTTGCTCCCGGGAGGGAGTAGATCTTTCTCCCTTTTCTTTGCATTTTTTCATTTTTGTTTTCTTTTTCGGATCAATCTGATTTGTCTTTGCCTTCGAAGAGGTGAGTTCTTCTTCCCCACACCTCGGCTTGCCGATGCGTGTGGGGATCGAGGGGAACGGGCGCGGCCGAGGCGGCGTTCTTTGCCAGATGGAAATCCGGTGACTTTGCTTTTTCTTTTGATCTTGTTCTTTGCCCTCTTCTAGGGTTCTTAGTGGGGAGGGGGTCTTATTTCTTCTGCTGCCGAAACTAGGACCTAGTGGCATCTGATATCCTTGTTATATCCACTAGATCGACTAGGCTAGAGAGATCCGGTGGTGGGGTGAAGGAGATGGGAGATACCTTCACCTTGAGTCGAGGAAGTCCCGGAAAAGGCCATGGTTACGGTGGCCGGTGAGAGCAGAGAGATCGATAGCGAAGTTACTGGTGGCGTCGGTGGGCTTTCCATCGCTTCAGCGCTTCCCTCTAGATCGGATTAGGGTTAGGAGTGGAAAAACAGTGGCGGCGGCGAACCTCGTGTCATGTGCCATGGTCCCCACCTCTTCTATATAGCGATGCGTGACAGGGACCCACCAGCTTTGCTTGGGTTGGACGCCCCCGATCAGGGCGTGAGTCAAGGCTCCCATTGGAAAGAGAGCAATCTAACACTACCCACATTACATCATCATGAATTCGTGATTTTGTTTGTCGTCATCGTGTGCGACGTAAAACGGTTAGTAGTAGAGAGTTACAAAGTCCGGGCACATTTGATCCCTATCACGAATTTGGCGTGAAAACACACTATTTTGGTTTAAATATATTGCCAAAAAATCCTACATGTAGACATGATCATTTTGGCATTGGAAATTTACCAAGTGATAAATAAAATACAATGTAATTAAGTTACAACAACTTACGGCGAAAGCAGCCAACTTGTGATTCACTCTAGGTTTAATGCAATTTTTAATCCTGCTTTTCAGTCATCGTGACCATGACCGCCTTGGGTGCATGCTGGACGCGCTTCTCGCTACTGCGCACGGACTCTCATCTTTATAGGACCGTCTGCGAGTCTGTCGCTCGATGGTTTCTTTTCTGTTTCTTTTATGTTTCTTGTGCATGATTGTGTTGTTGCCCCATCCATTTTTATTTACTTTGGTACTCTAAACTCGGATTTACGGATGTTTGTTTTATCTATAAAGCATGATAAAAGCATATTTTAAGGAACCGTAGTCGTGAACAAAATAGAGTTGCACATTGCTTAACGAACTTTGATCGTAGTGGTGACAACACTGCATGTTGGTTGGGTAGACCACCTTCATGTGTCACTATGCTGATTGCTGAGGATTTTAAGTCTGTTACAGTTTAATAAAATCTTTCTGTTCTCCGAAAAAAAAAGCATATTTCAAGGAACCGTACGAAGATAGTTAAAAGAATCCAAACTTTTAACAAATTTAAGACATTTTGAATATTTCGATATGGACACATAAGGATTGACGTGATTGAACATACACACTGAAATAGTCTATATACATTCGATTAAAAAACCGTCCTATATTTGTGGATATTTAAAACAATCCAAACCCTTGTGTGATATTCAAAACACCTCTTTTCGTTCCTCGATGCTGTAGCATAAAGATTAAGATGAGTGACCTACTCCTACGAGCTCGAGAAGATATTTCTGCCAAGCAGCTAGTAGCCCGTATGATTGCACGAAAAGGGTGGGGTCGATGAGATAAGAGGCCACTCGACTGACCCGTACTTGGCCAGCTCACTCGATCGGCACAGCCAGCCAGACCATTACAAATTCGAAGGAGCATGCAATGGATCGGGCGAGCCGGTAGTGTAGCGAATTCAAGTGGACTTGAAAGGTGGCGCGTACGACTGCTCCTTGGAATTGGATCGCCATTAAGCAAGCCTGGCGTTGGTGATTTGGACCCTGTCGGCGCATGGGATGCGCTCCGCCGCACGCCTTGATTGAGCGCGCCAGGCCGGTTCAGGGCCGGCGTCAACTCGTTCGTGGCCCCTGCGCGCGCGCTGCGTTAACATTCAATCAGTATGCGTAAGTGTGACTCCAGAAGACCAGAAAATTATATGGATACAGTACAACCCGATCTGCATTTTGGTTTATGAACAAGCTCCAACCGGCTAGCGGGCCGTGACCAAGCCGAGACGGGTCACGTACAGACGCGTGATCTCTGTGGTGACCACGGGTTCAACGTATGGACGACGACACCGACATGCATCGCACATATGCATGCACGCACGCTGGCTCCGCTCTGGCCACGCGCGCGGCGGCACTGGTCTACCGGATATGTTCGCATGATGGTCCGTACTCGATCGAGCTGGCTCCGGTGGCTGAGGGGCGCTGTGCTGACGCTCCGTCCGCCGCGCACAGATATCAGTCTTCGCACGGCTGATCCCGTGACGGCAGCCGGCCCTGCCCGGACAGCTGTGCCGGCGCATGCATGGACAGATTCAGACTCCCTGTACGGCTCCGTGCATGCGCATCGCCCGCCGTGTGGCCTCGTGATCGGGCCGGCGCCTCGATGCTCCGAGGTCCCTCGCACCACCAGCCATGCACGGCGCAGACTGTCTCAGTGCTTATCTCATTCTGGGTCCAGACTGCCTTATCTCATTCGTGGTTCGTCGCGTCTCCGGTGGCTAGCCTCCGGCACTGGTGGAACCTGTGACCTTCTCTGCATGCACACACGTACGTAGTAAGAGTACATGACAACTGGGGAGAGCTATCTCTCGACCCAAAGCCAAATTCCATGGACCGGGGGGGCATGGGCCTTCAAAATGTAGCCCCCAATCTGATATCTGCCATAAGAAATTCGTATCATCTCCCTCCACCAGCTGTACTCGTTCTAATAATTCTCAGGACATAATGACACTCATATGATTGTTTATTCCATCATTTAGCAGGTGCGACATTCATGGCCGTGTCGCGGCCCTCCCGTACGTCGGCCAACCGGACCCTCGCAGACTGTGGTATTTCACCGGAGCAGCGGTGACCATGGATGGCCTGATGCACGCACGGGGACCGTGTGGCTGGCTGGCCTGTGCCTGGTGCGCACGGCCGTGGGCCGGGGCCGGGGCGCAGGCAGAACGCGACGCCGGCGGACGTACGGCGATGTGCGTGCACGCGGTTGGCGAATGGCAACCAGCTGTACGTAATCATGGCGAGGCACGTCGGCGGTCTGTTTCCTCTGCACTGCTTGTTTCTTGGACTTTGCGACGCTCATGTCGGCCTGCTCATTCGATCCTTGTGCATTTTCTACATATCTCTCTTAACTTTTTAGTTTTGAAATATGTTACAATAGTTTTCACTCCTAAGGACAACTCCAATATGCCGATCCAAACGGACGGCGTTTTTATTCAAATTTTATCTATTTGGGTTGGCCGCCCGCTCGACTTCCGTCGTATTTAACATTTGGATCGACGGTGCGTCCAACGTCTGCGATTCATATTTGCCGACGTGATCGGCTGATCGTCCTTTTTTCAACAAATATGCACAGCTTTTACATTATTTCATAAGTACACATATAAAAAATAGCATAGTTTCAGAACAAAATAAATCATAGTTTTCAAATAAATAAGTATAATTTTACAAATCGAATAAAAATTAAATTGTCTCAAATACATATGAAAAAAGATACAACACGACAGCTTACGGCCGGAACATGATCGTGACAGTTTATTAGGATCGTGACAGTTTGAGTCTTAACAGTTTACAAACTATAAACGTAGCATGTGCGTGACAGTTTATTAGAAGAATGATGTGATGGACAACTAACGATCTAATGCAGAAAACAATGCTAATAAACTATCACGATCACATGTTACGTTCATAGTTTGGGTCTTGTCCATCACATCATTCTCCTAATGATGTGATCCTGTTATCAAATGTCAACTCATGTCTATGGTCAGGAAACCTTGATCATCTTTGATCGATGAGCTAGTCCATTAATGGCTCACTAGGGAGAGTGTGTTGTCTATGTATCCACACATGTATTTCAGTTTCCATTCAATACAACTCTATCATGGATAATAAAAGATTATCATCACTGGTAGAAAACAGGGCATCAGTCCCAGTTCCAGAGGGCCTTTAGTCCCTGTTCTCTAACCGGGACAAAACGATCGGGACTAATGCCCATTACTTTTAGTCCTGGTTGGCTTACGAACCGGAACTAAAGGAGCTCCACGTGGCCGCCATGGGACGCCCAGGCAGGAGGACCTTTAGTCCCGGTTGGTAACACCAACCGGACCACCAGGAAGCCACGCGTGAGCAGCTCGCAGGCGCTGGGTTTTTTTTGAAGGGGGGGTAAGGGTGTAACAGCCCGAGACCGACGCTCGAGAAGATTCCCCTTTTATTTTGTTGTCATCGTGTAATTTATTGTGTTTGTCGCATTCATCATCGCATCATCTGCATTGCATCGGCACTTTGTTGTCGCCAGTTTTCAAAACCTGCATCTCTTATTATTTGTCGGTTCTCTTCGATCCTGGTGCAGTTTTTTCTACTTATTGATACATTTCAAACATATCGACTTCTCCAAACACTTTTGTTGTTGTTTTGGCCTCATTCTTGCATGATTTGAACGAAACTAACCCGGACTAACGATGTTTTCAGCAGAGCTGCCTGTATGGTTTTCTTATGTGGAGAAAAATGGATTTTTAGGTGTCCCGAAAAATTCCAATGCAAAATAGAGAAAATACACGCACTAGGAGGAACCCTTGACCAGAAGATGGGCCAGAGGGGGCCACTAGGCCTCCAGGCGTCCTGGTGGCGCGGCGTGCCCCCTAGCCACGCAGGGAGGCTGTCTGGGTGGGGGCCACCCCCTCTGGTGCCCTACCTTGGCTCCTATTTTTACCCGAGATGGAGAAATTCTAGAACATAAGTCGTTTTGACAGTTCTCGATGCGGAGCCGCCGCCACCCTCGGTTCTTCTTCGGGAGAGCTAATATGGAGTCTGCCTTGGCCTCCGGAGAGGGAAAATCATCGCCATCGTCATCACCATCGCCACTCCATCACCCTTTCATGACTTTCCCTTTCATGTGTGAGTAATTCCTTGTTGTAGGTGAAGGGGGTGGTAGGGATTGGATGAGTTAGATCATGTAATAGTTCGTCAGATTGTTGGGGGTATGTTGCCTATCATCTACTATGGTGTTTATCAACTTTGCTACTACTTGTTACTCTTAATGCTTGTCACTTTGGGACCGAGTGCCATGATTTCACATCTGAATACCTTATGTTTTCATGAATATATTTGTGTTCTTGATCCTATCTATGAGTAGTATGCACTTATTATAGTCCGGAACCGGCGATCCCAATGGTGACAGCTTGGGACACGAAAGGGGATAGACTATAATTTTAGGATTCCATGTATCCATTGATTGTTAATGCTTTGTTCCGGTGCTCTTTGACAGGAGCACCTTAATCTCCATAAGTTCCTTTTGGCCCCGTTGGTAGCGGGATGGTAGGACAAAAGATGTTGTGCAATTTGTTATTGCAAGCACGCACGACTACCTTGGGATACATGCCTAATGTTTGATATTTGCCTAGATGATCATTACTTTTCTGTATGCCTTGCCCCAAGTTAAATACATGATATCTCTCATCCATGACCAACCATCCATCTCCCTAGCCTACAGTGTTTTAATCCTGTTGGTTACAAGTTGCTTTACTTTTGTTGTTTTAATTGCGTTGCTTTGTCACCATTATTTCCGTTGCCATCATCACTTCCATATCACAGTTGCTACTAATATTTCATTGCCAAGCAAGTATCTTTCAGGTGCGGTTGAATTGACAACTCAACTGTTAAATCTTATAAATATTCTTTGGATCCCTTGTGTCGAATCAATAAATTGGGTTATATTACCCGCTAAGACTATTGTGATCCCCTACACTTGTGGGTTATCAAGACTATTTTTTGGCGCCATTGCCGGGGAGCATAGATTTATTTACAAGTCTACTTTGAGTTATTTTGCTTGCTGCGATTTATCCGCTATGTGTAAGGAAGGATACCCCAAGGTTCCGATTTTACCATCCACTACACGAAAAGGTATTGTTCTTAGCACTAGTGCTACGCTTGATTCACCTTTCGTTATGAGTAAGTTTGCTTCACCACCACCACATGATGCTTCTACCGAGTCCGTCACTATGTCTGACACTTTTGATGATGCTTCTACTACTCTTGATGAGACTGGTTACTTGGTTATTTTATTGAGTCTCAGATTGGTAAGGCTGCAAAGCAGTTTGGAATTGAAATTCCTGTTACACGCTACCCCATTGGTAGATCCTTTGGTTACCCAGATTTGAGTGGTCTTAGGGAAATAATTCTTGATGATGATTATATTGAACTTGATGATGATTTATTCAGGGAGCTTACAGAGTGTGCTGACTCTGACCCTGCTGCTGTTAAGAAGCTGCTTGAAAAGCATTCTATGAAGAATAAATTTACTCATGATCCTGAATTTGCTTCATCTCCTATTTGCATTGAGGGTGCTCATTTTGATTTCTTTGTTGATCTTTCACTTATTTCCACAGTTGAAGCTGACCCCTTTTATGGCAGAGAAAATGGCGATGCTATTGCACACCTTACCAAACTCACTGAGTTGGGTGGCTTATTCACTACAGAGGACAAGAAGAGAAATTATTATGTTACTAAGCTACTTCCTTTCTCTTTGAAGGGAGATGCTAAAGCATGGTATGATGCACTACCATGTGGTTCCATTAAGAGTCCTCAAGATTTAGCTCAATCTTTTGTTGCTAAATACTTTTCTGCTCATAAGCACCATGCTACTTTACAAATAATATATAACTTTAAACAGTTGTAGGATGAGCACCTCCCTAAAGCTTGGGGGAGGTATTGCACTTTACTCAAGGCTAGACCGGGACATGAAGTCCCTAAGAATGAATTGCTTGATATATTTTATGCTGGTCTAACCGATGAATCTACAACCTATCTGGATAGTTGTGCTGGTTGTGTTTTCAGGGAAAGAACACCAGATGATGCTGAAGAACTAATGGGCAAGATAACTAAGAATCATGATGATTAGTCCATTCTTGAACCACCTCCACCACCAAAGAAGAGGGGTATGCTTTCCTTGAGCCCCGAAGTTATGCAAGAAGCCAAGAAGTCCATTAAAGAGAGAGGTATTAAAGCTGAAGATGTGAAGAATCTACCTCCTATTGAGAAATTATGTGAGCCTACCACTCACCCACCTATGGTAGAGGTACACTCTCTTTTAGAATTCAATGCAAGTGACATCCCTCATGGTAAGCCACCTGATCAATGTTTAGATGAGCTTGATAATTTCATTGTCAAGCAAGGTCACTTTAATGAGAGGATTCAAAGCCAAGTGCATGATAATTCCCTTTCTATCAAAAGTTTGCTTGATGTTTTAAGTAGAACTATTAATGATGTTAAAGGTCTTGTTAAGCATTTTCATATGGTTCAAACTTAGCTTGAAAAAATTTCTAATGTGCACAAAGATTTGTTTGCTAACAATGCCAAACAAGTTGATACACATGCATATGGTATAAAGACCCGAGGTGGTACACACACCCAGGACCCCCTCTATCTGGAGGGGCATCCAAAGGGGATCGAGCAAGATTCTCAATTGCAGGAAGAAGACGTAGTCAGCTCCCCGAAGAAGAAGAGGAAGAAGAAACACAAGGAAGCTGACAACTCCAATGATCCAATAATTGATGAAGAACCTATTGTTGATCCTAATAGTATATCTATTTCTGATGCCGAAACTGAAGATGGTGCCAAAACTGATAAAGATAATGAGAAGAATGATCCTCCTGAAGTACAAGAAGAAGAAGCACCCGACAAGCGCAACAGATATACTAGAGAAGACTTTGTTGCAAGAAGACATGGAAAGGAAAGAGAACCATGGGTACAGAAATCAATGCCCTAACCAGGTAAGTCTTTCAACACCAAAGAAGAAGAGCATTACAATAAATTTTGTGAATGGATGAAACCTCTTTTTCTTCAAATTCCTTTGACTGATGCGAATAAGTTGCCTCCGTACTCGAGGTATATGATAGATATCGTTACTAATAAAGGAAAAGTTCCTAATGAGGCAATATCTACTATGCTTTCTAATTACTCTTTCAGTGGTAAGATTCCTGAGAAGCTTGGTGATTCACGTATACCCACCATTCCTTGCTACATAAAAAATAATTATGTCAGAACTGCTTTATGTGATCTTGGTGCAGGAGTGAGTGTTATGCCTTTCTCTCTTTACAAACGGCTTTGTCTAGATAAACTAATCCCTACAGATATCTCTCTTCAAATGGTTGATAAATCAACAGCCGTTCCTGTTGGTATTTATGAGGATGTTTCTTGTTGAAGTTGCTAATTGCTTGATCCTTACTGACTTTGTTGTGCTTGACATGCCAGAGGATGGGAGCATGTCTATTATTCTTGGTAGACCTTTTCTTAACACTGTAAGTGCTATTATTTATTGCAATGAAGGAAAGGTGACTTTCAATGTTAATGAGAAGGAGCACACGGTATATTTTCCGAAGAAGATTGATAAAAGGCATGGCCTTAATTCTATTGAGAATATTGAGATCGTGAAGGTTGGAGAGTGGGATTGTCCTCTACATGTGCACCACAAATACAAAATCATTATCGTGGGGACAATTACCATTAAAATAAAGGTACCATGATTGCTTTATAAGAAGTGAAACTTTTTTGCTCAACATAACACCTGTTTGGTAGTAAGACTTGATCAACCTTGCTACCAAACATGTTTTATATGAGTAAAAAGAGAAGTTTGTCATGTTTTCATTTTCTTTATATTTCATCCTCCTTGATGTATCAAAGTTATATGTTTTTGAAACTTCATATGTTTAACCATTGCTTCGAGCTTTCTGGAAGTTTTGCAGCTTTCGGCACTTCGAATTTTTTTCAAAAGAGAAGTTGTTAGAAAAATTTCAAAAAAATTATAATGAAAATTTCCATCAAAAAAGAGACACACGGGCACCTAGGGCTGACCAGTGGGGCCACCCCTAGTCCAGGCGGCCAGGTGGCGCGGGCTGGCCCCTTGTCGCGCCTACAGGGCGCCTGGGCCCACCTGGTCCCCTTTCCACGTACTTCTTCCCTTCTCTCTCTCTCTCTCTCACTCCAAAAATCCCGATTTTTTCCTGGATCTCGAGTTCTTGTTGTTCTTGGTGGCAAATTTCGATCTCTCTCTACAGCCCATCATTTGCATTGAGAATTTGAGCATTTGCTCCTTGGTATGTGACTCCTCCACTCCTCCAATTAGAATTTTGATTGGGTGTATTATTTGTGAGTATTTAGGAGTTCTTGGTGCTGTTCATATGAGCTTGCATGCATGTTTAGAAATTTATTTATGAAGTTTTGACGCAAGTTTATGCATGAGGGAAGTGAGTAGAATAGTTTGCTCCAACTCATTTTGCTTAAACCTTCATTTTTGTGATGTACCAAAAATTTCAGAAATGAGTTTGTTTGGAAAAGCAAAAGGATGGCTTGGGAAGAAGAGACCCGAGCCACCGATAGACTAACTAGAGCTGCAGCTTCACCTTCTACTGTGAGGACAAGTTACAATGATGATATCGTGTCACCGGAGTTGCTCCACGAGGCGGACACGACACGTGCCATGACATACCCGTGTTCAGATTTCCTTGCGGCGGCAGGCATTAATGATGAGTTTGATAACCTCTGTGCAGCTGCAGGTTTGACACGACTCGTAACATGATGTGTGCCACAATACCCGAAACTCACATGTTATTTTGTCAACTGGTTTAGATATAATGATAAAACTTCCATGATTGAATTCAGATTATATGAGGATGTCTTTACCATGTCTTTGGCAGAATTTTGTGACGTTATAGGTGTGCGGAATGTCGGGAAGACGACCAGAATGAAAGTTCAGTCCTACGAGGTGAAATCCCTACTTGCCGCCCTTTGCAGCAAGGATCCACAAGACATTCACCGGGGAAAGATTTCCAGCATCTTGTTTCCCCACATCAGGTATTTCGCATACTAAATTGCTCGAGGGGTGTTAGCTCCGGATCTTGCTATCTTGGCAGCTGCCCTCTTAGGAGACAACACGTATAATATTGGTGCTCTGATTGCTCGTCGCCTCGTCGCTAACAATGGCAAAGGGCCTCACTTTGGTGGTGTCGGGGGGATAACCCCGGGGTAGGCTCATCAAGCCCGCTCCTTCATTTCCGGCCCAACGGACATGAAGATATGGAGATTCCCAAGGCCCAAGTCTTCTTACCGGCTAGGCATCGCCTGCCGGCTGGAAGACGAGGCGGCCACCTTTCTGGCCGGCCAGGCAGCCCCTGCCGGCTAGAATGCAGGCGGCCTCCCCTTTAGAGCCGGCCTGGTCTCGCCAGCCGGACTAGGGAGGAGGCGGCCACCCGCAAGTCGGCTAACCAAGCAGGCTAGCCGGCCGAGGATCACCAGTCACATCAGATCGTAGGTCAAGAAAGGACCTCACGATTAAAGGTAGCTACGTGTCAGCAAAGGTACTGGATCGGGGCGCCCGGCAGGTACGAGCGTCGGCGGCCACGCCGCTGACCTACCCCGGCTCTGATCCATCACCTAGCCTGATGTCGGACTGTCACACTCCCACTCCATTACTGCACTCGGTGTGGGGAACAGTGGAGGCGGTCGTACTGCCTGCCCGTGAAGAATCTCGCGGGGCGACGCTCGACGTACAGCGTGTGCTCAGCGTAAACCTTACGCGGGAGCCCCATTGGCCAGCCGGCGGGTCCCACCAGCAATCGAGACCATGCAGCCGGCGGGCCCCTCATCGACAATACAAGACCCTTGTGGGCCCCTGGCCAGCCGGCGAAGCAGCCAGCCGGGTCCCATGCATGTACCTTTTATCCATATTGTAGGTCGGCGGGTTCGCCTATAAAACCCCCCGGCCGCCCCCCATGCAAGGGGACCGATCACTTGCCAGTCATTCAACACTACACACTCACCAACCAACAAAGAGTGAGGTAGAGACGAGCCGGCTGATCCCCTCTTCCTCCTCCCAACACAGCTCCAGGAGCAACATTGTACTCTGTTCCCATACATCAAACACACAAGCAGGATTAGGGGTATTATCTCTACGGAGAGCCCTGAACCTGGGTACATCTTGCGTCCCATGCGTGTACCAACCTCGTTCCCAGCGCCCACCTTTGTCCCTTCGGTTCTCACCGACTTTAGCCTACCTATGGCATATGTTGTGAGTATTCACCGACATTTGGCACCCACCGTGGGGCCGATCGCGGCATCGGCTGGCTTCACGCGCTGGGCGGGGCCCCGCACCTACACCACCGGATGCATCGCGTCCGGATGAGTCTGCATGCCCGTGGAGCTCGCTTTTGACGAGGCGACGCCCATGATGATCGACGTCCCCGTCTGCCATGCGGATTCGGACGAAGATTCTGATGATGAGGCGCTCCCTAGCGTCGTCGTCGCTGCTATGGAGAACCTCAGCGTTCTCTTCAGCGACCTTCGCCTCAACGACGACCCGCGCTACTTCGGCGAGGACTACGATGTTGAGGCGCTCTGCGCCAGCTTCAGTAGGCTCTCTATCGCTGAGACGCGTGCCCACGACGTTTACCCCAGTAACGTCCTCATCTTCGACGGCCCTCCGCCGTCGATGGGGTTCTTCACCCCATACCAGGTCGCTGCCGTCTCCAACGCCATGGAGGTGATGGTTATCGGCGCTGGCACTAGCACGGCTCCCTGCAAGGCCTCCGCAGGCGTCAGCGGGCCCGCTGCGGCCGTCGCTGATACTCTTCGAGACGCCATCGCCGGCCTGAAGACACCGGTCACCGCTTCCGCCGATCCTACAGATGCTCGAGCCCCACTGGAGGAGGCTCGCAAGTGTATCTTGGAAGATGGCATCGCCGTGGCCTCAGCGAAACGTCGGTTGGAGGCTACACATCGTGAGTATAAGTCCACATACGGCCTTACTCCGATTTCCGAGGCCCCCCAGCTGGCTTGGATCGGTCCGCAGCCGCGAATGATTCATCGCCAAGGTTCTAGGCGGGGACCTGCCCACCTACGAGACTCCCGCGGCCAACATGCGGGCAGCGCAGGCGGCCATGGAGGAGATGGCAAGCCTGGAAGGCGAGGATAGCGCCTTCTAGGAGAAGTGTGTCAAGGATCTCCTTGACGCCCCTAACCAGCAGCACGCTCGGTTTGATCCCGACCAGGCTCATTCAGAGTCCCCGGGACCGAACTCGGGGGCTCGCCGCAACCCTAGCGGCCAGCACCACGCCGAAGGATCTTCCTCGCATCGCCCTTCCGGCTGGAGGGGCGAGGGAAGCCAAGGCCGGCGCTCGCAGCACCAGAGCGAGCACACTTCGGACTTACGTCGCGGAGGCGACGAGGGCGACTCGGAGTACGGGGACCTTCCCCCGCGAAGAACTCACGCCTCCGGCTCCGGAGTCGCTTCCCCTCTCGCCACCGGGGATGGCGCCCCCGCCTCCCAGGACGAGCGGGACGCCCGCCGGCGTATCATCGCCCTGGCCCATTCGGCCCTCCTAGAGGAAGACGGACCCGTCGGTCCGGCTTGCTTCGGCCCCCGGATCCTAGGGGAGCCATTCCCCCGAGGTTTCACCTTGCCTCGGGATACGCCAAAATACAACGGCACGGCCAAGCCAGAAGACTGGCTGATCGACTACACCACGACCGTGGGCATCGCCAGGGGCAACAAGCGCGTAGCGGTTCGCTACGTGCCACTCATGTTGGCCGGCTCGGCCCAGACTTGGCTTAACAGCCTCCCGGCCGGCAGTGTGAACTCCTGGGTGGACTTCGAGGAGGCGTTCGTCCGCAACTTCACGGCACCTACAAGCACCCTGGCCGGCCCCGCGAGCTGGCCACGTGCGTCCAGAAGGCCGACGAGCCCCTCCGCGACTACGTCACCCGGTGGACAGAGCTCCGCAACTCCTGTGAGGGGGTGCATGAGGTACAAACCATCCAATACTTGATCGACGGATGCCGAGACGGAACCCTCCTCAAGCACAAGCTCATGTGCGCCGAGCCCACCTCTTTGGCCGTGCTCATGGCCAAGGCGGACAAGTACGCCATGCCCGACTCTGCAATGCGCATCAAGGTGACCGCCTTGGACAAGGTTGTGCCTGCGCCGGCTACTCCCAAGCCGGCTGGGGACAACCGAGGCGGCCAGAACAACTACAAGCGCAAGGCGGATCAGATGGATCCCCGCTCCAACAACAAGCTAGTGGCCAACGTGGAGGGCGAGGCGTCGGCTTCCCAAGTCGGCCCTCCACAAAAGCGTCGCAATCAGGGCAACCCCAACTGGTTGCCCAAGCAGTCTCTCGAGCAGTTGCTCGACGCCCCCTGCAAGATACATTTAGGGGCGGCGCCGTCTACCCATACCCTTCGACTGTGCAGCGTCGCACACCGGCTGTCGCAAGGAGAGGGCATGCCGGCTCCTCCGGGTGCGCAGGCGGCGCCCCGTGCACCGGTTCCCCATCACGCTCCGCTTCCGCCACCGCCGCCTCGTGATGACGGTCCTCACCCTGACGACTACCCACATCAAGTCGGAGCATTCGTCGTCTTCACCAGTGAAGGCGACGACAAGCACAGCATGCGCCAAAGGCAGCGCGAGGTAAACGCCACTGTCCCCCCGGTTCCCCAGTACATGCATTGGTCTGACAAACCAATTACATGGAGCCGGGTGGACCACCCTGCGGTGATGCCCAATCCGGGGTCATACGCACTCGTCCTCGACCCCACCTTCGCCTCCAAAAGGCTCACCTGCCGATTCTCCCGGGTGCTGGTCGATGGCGGCAACAGTATCAACATCCTCTACCTCGACACTCTCCGCAAGCTCGGGCTCAAGGAGATGGACGTCCTGCCAACCAGCACTGTCTTCCATGGCATCGTGCCTGGGCAGTCATGCTCGCCCATTGGCAAGATATAGCTGGACGTCCTCTTCGGCGACAAGGCTCACTTCCGCCGAGAGTCCATATGGTTCGAGGTAGTGGACCTCAGTAGCCCGTACCACGCGCTGCTGGGGAGACCGGCTCTGGCCAAGTTCATGTCTATTCCGCACTACGCCTACCTGAAGATGAAGATGTCGGGTCCCAAGGGCATCATCACTGTTGTTGGCGACTACAAGAAGTCGCTCGAGTGTGCCCTAGATAGCAGCCGCCTCGCCGACGCCTTGGTGATCGCTAAGCAGAAGCGGCAGATCGACCGGCTCGTGGCCCAGGATACCGAGCAGCCGGCGATTCCTTCTCCTCCGTCCCAATCGGCCGGCGAGGGCTCTTTCAAGCCGGCTAAATAGACCAAGCAGGTCCCACTCGACCCTGCTAGCCCAAAACAGTGCATCACCGGGGCTGGCCTCAGCCCCAAATAGGAAGGCGAGCTCCTCGACTTCCTCCGTGAGAATCGGGACATCTTTGCATGGTCCCCCAAGGACATGCCGGGTGTTCCGAAGAAGTACGCCGAGCACAAACTTCATGTGCAGCCGGATGCAATGCCGGTGAAACAACCTTTGCGCCGCTTCACCGAGGGGAAGCGGCGCACAATCAGAGAAGATATCACCCGGCTCCTTGCAGTCGGCTTCATCATGGAGGTTTTCCACCCGGACTGGCTGGCGAAACCAGTCCTGGTGCTGAAGAAGAACAACACATGGAGAATATGCATCGACTACACTAGCCTGAATAAGGCCTGTCCGAAAGACCATTTCACGTTGCCTAGGATAGGTCAAGTGATCGACTCCACTGCAGGCTGCGAACTGCTGTCATTTCTGGATGCTTATTCAGGCTACCATCAAATCAAGCTGGATCCAGCTGATCGCCTCAATACCTCCTTCATCACGCCCTTCGGGGCCTACTGCTACACCACCATGACGTTCGGTCTGAAGAACGCAGGTGCGACGTTCCAACGCTGCATGCAGCAGTACCTGCTGCCACAGATTGGCAGAAACATCCACGTCTATGTGGATGACATCATCGTCAAGACGAAGCAGCACTTCAGCCTCCTCGACGACCTACGGGAGACACTCGCCAATCTGCGCGAATACAAGATCTGGCTCAACCCGGAGAAGTGCGTCTTCGGGGTCCCAGGCGGCAAACTCTTGGGGTTCTTCGTATCCGCCCGCGGCATCAAAGCGAACCGTGAGAAGATTAGCACCATCGAGCGGATGGTGCGGCCGGCTCGGATCCTGGACGTCCAGAAGTTTGCCGGCTGCTTGGCATCCCTCAGCCGGTTCGTCAGCCGGCTTGGCGAGAAGACCCTTCCACTCTACCAGCTCATGAAGAAGACGACGAAGTTCGAGTGGAACGACCAGGCGGACGAAGCCTTCCGCGACCTCAAGCGGGTAATCTCGAGCCCGCCAATCTTGGCAGCCCCATCTGAAAGGGAACCCATACTCATATATATCGCGGCGACCACTCGCGTGGTCAGCGTAGTGTTGGTAGTTTAGCACAAAGAGGAAGGCAAGGCCCTGCCAGTACAGCGCCCTGTCTACTACCTTAGCGAGGTCTTGTCTGCCTCTAAGCAGAACTACCCTCACTATCAGAAAATGTGTTATGGTGTTTACCTTGCTGCAAAGAAATTAAAACAATACTTCCAAGAGCATGCCATCACTGCGGTGAGCACGGCTCCACTCTCAGAGATCATGGGCAACCGTGATGCCACGGGCAGAATTGCCAAATGGTCCATCGCCATGGCGGACCATGACATTCGGTACGAGCCTCGCACCGCCATCAAATCACAGGTGGTGGCCGACTTCTTAGTCGACTGGGCTGAGACCCAGTTCGAGCCACAGCCTCCAAACTCCACGCATTGGCGGATGCACTTCAACGGCTTGAAGATGCGGACAGGACTGGGAGCCGGCATCATCTTGACGTCCCCGAAAAGGGACCAGCGCAAGTACGCTCTCCAGATCCATTTCGCCACCTCCAACAACGTCGCCGAGTACGAAGCACTGGCTCACGGCCTCCGGCGGCTCATATGCTTCGGTGATTCGGACTTGGTGGTGTAGCAGGTCTCTGGCGAATGGGACGCGAGGGACGCCAACATGAGAAGCTACCGCTTCCTCATCCAGCAACTCAGTGGCCCCTTCGAGGGTTGTGAGTTCCACCATGTTCCTAGGGCGGAAAATGAGGCGGCAGATACGTTGGCAAAGATCGGCTCCATGAGGCAGGCCATCCCAGCCGGCGTCTCCCTCGAGCAACTCCACAAACCGTCTATCAAGCTGTCACCTGAGTCGGCATCAATCTTTGTACCGACAAACTCTACAATACAAGCGCCGCCGGCTCCGCCAGTTATGCCGGCTGTGGACCCCACGCCGGCTGCGCTGATGGCACCGGCTTCAAATGCGGCACCGACTGAGTCTACGGTGCAAGCGCCGTCGACTCCACCAACTACGCCGGCTTCAGATCCTAATCCGGCTCCATTGGTCCACCCGACTCCAACAACGGCAACTCCGGCTCTGCCCGGGCTCGAATCCTCCCAGTGGGTGGATGTCGTGGAGATAGACGATGAGCCGGCTGCAGCAATAGCACCGGAGACGCCATTGAGCTCGGGGGCTGTGGAGGCCCCTAGCAGTCAAGGCGAAGCGGAGGCGACCCTTGTGTCGGCTCCATCATGGGCTCAGGCCATTCTGGCCTTACTTCTTCACGGTGAACTTTCTCAGAATGAGGCGCAGGCGAGACATACCCAGCGCAAGTCCGCCGCTTACACCATCATCAATCGCGAGTTGGTGCAACGCAGCACGACCGGCGTGTTCCAACGCTGCGTCGAATCAGAAAAAGGGCAGGAGATCCTCAGAGACATCCACCAGGGGGAGTGTGGGCATCATGCCGCCTCCAGAACCCTGGTGGCCAAAGCATTCCGCCATGGATTCTACTGGCCCACGGCCCTCGAGGAGGCTGTGGATCAGTGCACAAAGTCATATGCCGCCTTCAGCACTGAAAACCATCCCCTTATCATGGCCATTCGCCGTCTGGGGACTGGACATGGTTGGGCCCTTCAAGACGGCTCGTGGAGGGATGACACATCTTCTGGTAGCCGTCGACAAGTTCACCAAGTGGATCAAAGCCAGGCCTATCAAGAAGCTTGACGGGCCCACTGCTGTCAGGTTCATCACGGACATCTTTGTCCGATATGGCGTTCCCCACAGCATCATCACCGACAACGGCACCAACTTCGCCAAGGGCAACGTGGCGCTCTACTGTTCCAAGGTAGGCATCCGGCTCGACCTGGCCTCGGTGGCACACCCCCAGTCAAACAGCCAAGCGGAGAGGGCCAACGACCTGATCCTAGCCGGCATCAAGCCAAGGCTGGTGGCACCACTGGTCAGGTCAGCCGGCTGCTGGATCGAAGAACTCCCGGTTGTGCTATGGAGCCTCCACACCACGCCCAACCGGTCGACCGGCTTCACTCCATTCTTTTTGGTATACGGGTCCGAGGCTATCATCCCCACGGATGTCGAATTCGACTCGCCTCGGGTCACCCTATACACAGGAACAGAGGCAAAGGAGGCCAGAGAAGACGGTGTGGATCTCCTCGAAGAAGCAAGGGACTTGGCCTTGAGCCGGACGACCATCTATCAACAAAAGCTGAGATACTAACACAGCAAAAAGATCAGCCTATCTCTTTCAGGGAGGGAGACTTGGTCCTTAGAAGAATCAAGCGCACTACCGGCCAGCACAAGCTCTCACCCCCCTGGGAGGGACCCTTCATCATCAGTAGGGCGCTGCACAACAATGCTTACTACCTGATTGACGCCTAGAAGCCGAGGAAGCGCAAGAGGGACGACTCCGGCCAAGAAACGGAGCGCCCATGGAACGCGGCGTTGCTTCCCCCGTTCTATTGCTAAAAGGCAGAAGACAAGCAAAGGAAAGAACATGCACATGTATCTTCCTCCCTCTTTAGGGAACAAAGAAGGCAATAAAAAGGACATGCTCCATGTTTCTTTTTATCAAGAGTTCTCACTCAAGTGTACGGGCTACACGACGTACCACCTCTTGCCAGCTTAACCAAGCTCGGAGGCTACGTAGTGCGGCCCCTTGCTAGCTTAAAACAAGCTCGGGGGCTCGCCAGCCGCCTGAACGGTCAAACACTTATAACGGACACATAGTGTACCGGCTAACCCCTGGTCCGTCGCTTGAACCTGCGGGCTGACTCCGGTCACTCGGTTCACGATATGACGCCAGGTAAGGTCGAATACATGCATAGTACGGAAGCCCAGGAAGCACAAGAGGGACGACTCCGGCCAAGAAACGGAGCGCCCATGAAACGCGGCGTTGCTGCGCCCGTTCTATTGCTAAAAGGCAGAAGACAAGCAAAGGAAAGAACATGCCCATGTATCTTCCTCCCTCTTGAGGGAACAAAAAAGGCAATAAAAAGGACATGCTCCATGTTTCTTTTTATCAAGAGTTCTCACTCAAGTGTACGGGCTACACAGCGTACCACCTCTTGCCAGCTTAACCAAGCTCGGAGGCTACGTAGCGCGACCCCTTGCTAGCTTAAAACAAGCTCGGGGGCTCGCCAGCCGCCTGAACGGTCAAACCCTTATAACGGACACATAGTGTACCGGCTAACCCCTGGTCCGTCGCTTGAACCCGCGGGCTAACTGTAAGTGCATCTAGTGCCCCTTAGTGATTTTGGTGGTTTGAAGACTTATAGGTTAAGTATCTAATGTGTTTATAAGTATACACATGATCTATAAGTCATTGAGGAGTTTGAGATATTTGAAGAATATCGACCCCTAAAAATATATGTCTTCAGTTGAAGAAATTGGTCTGAAGCTGAAGAAATGAATCGTGAAGAATTTGCGATGAAATTGATATTCCTCATGAAGATATTGATATTGAGAAGATCGGTGGTTCCTGAAGAAAATCGTTCTGAAGAAATTGAAGCATGAAGATTTATGTTTTCTGTTTTACTTTCTTCGCATTTGATGAATAGGAACACCGTACTGTTAAAGGGGGTCAAAGTAACGCTATGGAATGAATTTCCTCATGATGCTCAACCCAAGCCAAATACTACCAAAAGGCTCAAGTGAGGAATATGAGTGACATGAGGACTCTCACAGTTGAGAGTCCCGACCGTTTCGATAGCCACGCCAAGTCACTGGTCTTATCCACTCCAACGGTCATATTATTTAAGGGCATTAATGTCAAATCATGTCGGGATGCTCCCAGACTATAAATAGCCGCCCCCCACAACCACTAGCTGGTTGGCTGCTCCGTTAGAAACCGACACTTGTCATAAGAGCAACCCAAATTCCTCAGAGCTTTCGAGAGTAAATCATCAGTGAGGAAATCCACCACCCACAGAAACCACAAACCAAAACTAGTGATTGAGCATCACTGAAGAAGTTGTTCCTGTGTGGGACTGAAGCCTTTTACCTTTGAGGACTGTGCATCCTCCAGACGGTTAGGCGTCATGGTCTAGAGCAATCCAGCAGTCAATTGTGGATCGCCGGGTGACCGAGTTTGTGAGGGTTTGGAAGTCTGCCCTGAAGACTTACCACGAGTGTTGGGCGAGGACTGTGTGTCTTTAGCTCAAGGAGAATACGGTAGGGACTGTGTGTCCCGGGACTGGGTGTCCTTTGGTTTCAATACCAAGCCGCTCCAAACCAGATGTACAACTGTCACAACAGTTGGAACTGGGTCATCAACAACAGTCTTCACCAAGAATCGGGTTTTAATTCCTCAACTCTTTACATTCTCTGTATTATGTGTTGATGACATTCACTGTGACTGTTTGAAGAATTTGCTGAAGACTTTCTCTGAATTTCCTCAACCCCAAATTCTTCACTTGAGTTAATCATCATCTGTATTCTGCGTGCCTGCTTACTGTGCAATCTGTTTTCATAATCTTCACTCTGCAATACTGCTGTCTTGAACGATTGCACGACTGATCCTTAACTGTTTCCGCTATAAGTTAGTCATCAGTGAGGAATTTCCTCAAAAGGAATTTCCTCAGTGATGAAATTCTAAAAATCTCCTATTCACCCCCCCTCTAGTCGATATAACACACTTTCAATTGGTATCAGAGCAAGGTACTCCCTTGTTCTGTGTGATTTTGGTTTAACCACCTGGAGTTTTAGTTATGTCGACTGCAGGCATGTTTAAGGTGACTGCAGCATGTCCTACCTACGAGGGAAAGAATTTTCCCTTCTGGAAGAACAAAATGCAAATGCATCTACAAGCTATAGACAACAATCTCTGGTATATTGTGGAAAATGGTGTCCCCATCATTTCTGCTAGTGTCACTGCAGCTGATGTGAAGAAATTCAAGCAACTCGATTCTCAAGCGAAGAACATCATCTGTGGTCATCTGAGCCCTGGCCAGTTTGGAAGAGTAAGTGCCTTAGGCTCTGCAACACTGATCTGGGAGAGACTGTGCAAGGTAAATGAAGGAGTATCAACCCAACGCGACTCTTGTGTTGATATTCTTTGCAATCTCTTCAATCGCTTCAAGAGACATGAAAATGAAAGCTGCCAAGACACCTTTGATCGCCTCACTGACATATCAAATGAACTGCAAGCACTGGGAGCTCGAGGCATCACTGATCACGAAGTTGTGAAGAAACTGCTGAGATCTTTGGATTCTTCATTTGACACTTTAGTTCTGATGATCCAAGAAAGACCAGACTACAAGATGCTAGATCCTGCTGATATCCTTGAAAGGCTAAATACTCATGAATTCCAGCTAGAAGAAAAGAGAGATCTATATGGACAAAGCTATTCCAGACCACGTGCACTGAAGGCAAGTGCAATTTCCTCATCTGAAGAAGAAGACACAGATGACAGCAGTTCTGACCCTGAAGAATTTGGTCAGGAACTTGCAATGCTTGTGAGGAAATTCCAGAGATTTACACGACGAGGCCAGTTCGGTAAATCATCAAGAAGAGACATGAGGAAATCAGAATCTGCATCTGAGCACTACAAGAAACGGACCTGTCACAAGTGCAAGAAATCAGGTCATTACATTGCTGATTGTCCTCGCTGGGGAAAGGAATCAAAGAAGAAGAAATACAAGGATGACAGTTCTGATGACTCAAAGAAGAAGAAGAAATCTTCAAAATCCTCATCCTTAAAGTCCTCCTCACACAAGAAGACTAGCCTCAGAAAGGCTCGGGCACTTATTGGCAAGGAAATGGATTCCGAGGCAGAATCAGAAGAATGTGATGATGAAGAAGGCTCTAGAGAAGATTCAGAATCCGGACAGGCTAGTCTTGCACTAGCAACCAATTTCGTCAGCAAGTCAATCTTCAATCTTGAAGAAAATGAGTGCACCATCCATACTGATGACTATGCTGATGACTTCGCTCCAACCTATTGCTTCATGGCAAAAGGTCCAAAGGTATCACATAATGCCTCCTCATCTGATTCAAGTGACTGTGAACATGATGATTACAAAAAACCCAGTTACAGTAAACTTGCCATCATTGCCACTAAACAACAAACTGCTCTGGAAAAGCTTCAAAAACTGCTAGACAAAAGTGATGATCTGTTGAATGATAAAATGAATCTTAACCAAATCCTCGCTGATGACATGAAAAATCTTCAGTCTAGATTTGATATTCTTCAGGATCGTTATGATACACTCCTCACTGATCATGAGAAGCTTTCCTACGAATTTCTTCAAAGGAAGCTTGATCTTGAGAAGCTGAGGATGTCTTATGATGATCTTCGTATGGAAAATGATTCATTACTAGCTCAACAGATCAACGCTAGTCAAGTTGAATTTATTCCTCCATGTCTTAAATGCATTGATCGTGAAACTGCTAATTCTTCACCAGAATCTTCAAATGCTACCACTGCCACAAATACTTCAACTGCACCTGTTGTGTCTATTTCCTCACTTGAGGAAAACACAAATGTCACTGATGAAAATGCAGGGTTGAAGGAATTGTACGTGACAGGCATGTACAAAAGCCTAAAAGGACATCAAATCCTTTGTGATGTGCTCAAAAAGCAGATCTTGAACAGGAACCCGAGGAAAGAAGGAATTGCCTTTGAGAGGAAATTGAATGCTGATGGATCTTATTGGAAACCTGAGCAGTATCCCAAAACCTCATGGGTTGCTGCTACTGGGCCTCCTTTTGATCCATCTAATCTAACTGGCTTCTCATGTGAATTATCCTATTCCTCGGATGAGTCATTTGATTCCAACTATAAACTGTTCAAAGATCAATCTGGTGAAGTATTTGCTCGATATGTTGGAACTAACTGCAGGAATGGCCCTCCTTTGAGGAAAATCTGGGTTCCCAAAAGTTGTCTTGAAAATCTTCAAGTAAATGTCCTCATGACATCACCTCTGAAGAATCTGAACCCCAGATCAAATTCCTCAGGAGGACCAAAGTCTTCAAGAGGATCAAAATCCTCAACTGGTCAAAACTATGCTCATACCCGTGCTTATGCGTCTAACATGCAGGGAAACTACAAGGAATATGATTATGAGCGCTATTCTTCAAATCATTATGTTCATAAATCCTCAAACCAGTTCTCTGCATACTCATATGAGTACTTTAACCCTCCTACTGTTAAGAGAAGTGCATTAGCTTCAATGCCACCTTTCTCATATGGTGCTCGCAGGATGATGAACGCTTTGCCACCCCTTCAGATGTGGGTGGTGAAGAAATCAAACTAATCACTTCTGCAGGTCAGATCTCCAGATGAAAATCATCATCTGAAGAATTTGCTGGAGACCTGAGGAAATGCTTGATAGGACGCAAGCTAATGATTGATGAAATAGAAATATTTCACACGTCCTTACATTTCTGTGATGATGAAATTAGTATCATATTCTTCAAATTTGAAGCATATGAGATGGTAAGCTGTACTAATTCATCTGCAGGATGACAAACCCAAAAATACTAAGTGGGTTCTCGATAGTGGCTGCACACATCACATGACTGGTGATAAAAGCCTACTGATGAATATGCCACTAACTCCATCACCTCTGAAGCAAATCACATATGCTGATAAAGGTAAAAGCAAGGTATTGGGACTTGGCAAAGTAGCTATTTCCAAGGATAGGCATATGGACAAAGTGATGCTTGTTGAATCCCTTGGTTTTAACCTCATGTCAGTCTCGATGCTTTGTGATCTTGATATGATTGTTATCTTTGGTAGATATAGATGTGTAGTCATCATGGAATCTAACAGATCCAAAGTCTTCGAAGGTGTAAGAAGAGGGGATTTGTACATTGTTGACTTCTCTACAGGTCCTCAACCAGCCACTTGCTTACTAGCAAAAACCTCAGAAGGATGGCTGTGGCACCGAAGACTAGGTCATGCAGGCATGAGGCATTTGCACACACTTGCAAAGAAGAAGCATGTCATTGGCATCGAATCAGTCAAATTCCTCAAGGATCATCTATGTGGTGCTTGTGAATCTGGGAAAATGACCAGATCCAAGCATCCCTCCAAAACCATCATAACCACTACCCGTCCATTCGAATTGCTTCATATGGATTTATTTGGACCTACTCACTATGCCACACTAACCAATGCAGCATCTTTATATGGCTTCGTCACAGTTGATGATTATTCCAGATAAACTTGGGTGCATATTATAGTATATAAAACTGAAGTGCAGGAAATCTTCAAACGATTTTCTTCAAGGGCCTCGACGAACTTCGGCATCAAGATCAAACATATTAGGAGTGATAATGGAACCGAGTTCAAAAACACTGGTCTTGATGATTATCTTGATGAACTTGGTATTACTCACGAATTGTCTGCTCCTTATACTCCTCAGCAGAATGGTGTCGTCGAAAGAAAGGACAGGACTCTGGTTGAAATGGCAAGAACTATGCTTGAAGAATATCAGACTCCTCGTCGCTTCTGGCCTGAAGCAATCAACACTTCATGTCATATCATCAACAGGGTATATCTTCACAAATTCCTCAAGAAAACCTCATATGAACTCCTCACTGACAAGAAACCCAATGTAAGTTATTTCAAAGTCTTCGGTGCAAAATGCTGGATTAGAGATCCTCATCATAGCTCAAAATTTGCACCTAAGGCACATGAAGGTTTTATGCTCGGTTATGGAAAGGACTCGCACACCTACAGAGTCTTCAACAACTATCACAACAAAGTTGTTGAGACTGTAGATGTGCGGTTCGATGAAACTAATGGCTCGCAAAGAGAGCAATTGCCTTCTGATCCAGATAAGCTGTCTCCTGAGGAAGCAATAAAGCTTAAGCCTACTGAAGACATTGTTTCCACTGAGGAAATTGGTGAAGAAACAATCCCTATCGCTGTTGAAAGTCAAGAAGATGCTCCTGAGGAAATTGCAACAGCACCACTTCCTCAGCCCAGACAAAATCCTCAACCAGCTCATCCGAGGATTGCAAATGAAGTAGAACTTGACAAAGTCCTCAACGACATCAACGCGCCAGGTCCTCTCACTCGCTCAAAAGCTTCACACTTAGTTAAGTTTTGTGGACATTTTTCTTTTGTATCCATCACAGAACCCTCAAAAGTAGCTGAGGTTTTTCTGGAACCGGAGTGGATCCAAGCCATGCAAGACGAACTTCTTCAATTCAAGCTGAATGACGTATGGGAGCTCGTCAAGCGACCAGATCCTCGCAAGCATAACATCATCGGCACCAAGTGGATTTTCCGAAACAAGCAAGATGAGGACGGTCAAGTGGTGAGGAACAAGGCACGATTTGTAGCCCAAGGCTACACCCAGGTTGAAGGAATAGATTTCGATGAAACTTTTGCACCTGTTGCTAGACTTGAAGCTATTCGAATTCTACTTGCTTACGCTAATCATCATAACATCATCTTATATCAAATGGATGTGAAAAGTGCATTCCTCAATGGTAAGCTTGAGGAAGAAGTATATGTTGCTCAGCCCCCAGGTTTTGAGGATCCAAAGAATCCAGACAAAGTCTTCAGACTCAAAAAGGCTCTGTATGGTCTCAAGCAAGCCCCTCGGGCATGGTATGATACATTGAAGGAATTCCTCATGAAGAAAGGCTTCAAACCTGGTTCACTCGATCCAACTCTTTTCACAAAATCTTATGATAATGAGCTGTTTGTATGTCAAATATATGTTGATGATATCATATTTGGCTGTACTGACAAAAAATACAGTGATGAATTTGACTATATGATGAGTGAAGAATATCAGATGTCTATGATGGGGGAGCTGAAATTCTTCTTAGGTCTTCAAATTCGTCAACAAAGCAATGGAATCTTCATATCACAGGAGAAATACCTCAAGGATGTTCTGAGGAAATTCGACATGCATGAATGCAAAGGTGCCAAGACTCCAATGCCTACCAACGGTCACCTCGGCACTGATGAAAATGGTAAAGATTTCAAGCAGCATGTATACCGTTCTATGATTGGCTCTTTATTGTATCTATGTGCATCTAGGCCAGACATAATGCTTAGTGTTTGCATGTGTGCACGTTTTCAAGCAAAACCGAAGGAATCACACCATAAGGCTGTGAAACATATTCTTCGATACCTAGCTCACACACCAACACTAGGATTATGGTATCCCAAGGGCTCCAATCTTCATGTGGTAGGGTATTCTGATTCAGACTATGCTGGTGACCGTGTGGATCGCAAGTCAACTTCTGGCACATGCCATTTCCTCGGAAGATCACTGGTTTGCTGGTCCTCAAAGAAGCAGAACTGTGTATCACTCTCCACTGCCGAAGCTGAGTACATTGCTGCTGGTTCTTGCTGTGCTCAATTACTATGGATGAAGCAAACCCTCAAGGACTACGGCATCGACATGAAGAATGTGCCTCTCTACTGTGACAATGAGAGTGCTATCAAGATTGCCTACAACCCAGTACAGCACTCGAAGACCAAGCACATCCAGATTCGTCATCATTTTCTTCGGGACCATGTCCTCAAGGGCAATATCCTCATCGACCATGTGAAGACTGATGATCAACTGGCTGATATCTTCACTAAGCCCTTGGATGAGAAAAGGTTTTGCAAGTTGCGGTGTGAGCTAAATATCTTAGAGTCTTCAAATGTTTTGTAAAAACATGGACACATCCTAACACTTATGCAAAGTTGATGAGTTAGATGTGCAACACATGATGAAACGATATTCTTCAACCAATGAAGAAAGTCACTCTGAATGTGAAGAAATTAACGAAGAAATTGATTCTCAGGGCCCTACGACAATTGTACGCGGCGTCTGTAATCAACATTCTTATATGGTGGGCAACGCCACCGCCCAATGTGAAATTCCTCAAGTTGATTTTCTTCAAATGATCAAATTCCTCACAATGCATTTTTCTTCAAAACAGTTGTTCTTCATTGTGATGATCTATTGCAAAATCTTCCAAAACACTTGATGACTTTCATTTGCCTAGGTAGACTGTGATTTCTAGTCCTCAACAGCATTCACTTATTGCTACTTCTTCAAGTTGATGTTTCTGCTAAGTGAATGTGATCGGACCCTATTTTCCCTCTATGCTATACTTATCCAGTCTATTCAATTCTTCATATGCGTTCTACTTGAAACTTTGTTCAAAATCCTCACTGCATCCTTGTCAGCTGATGATTTTGTAACGAAAATCCTCAAATCTTCGAAAAATTGTTTTCTTCAAAGGAACAGTAACTGAACCCCCACTTCCCACGATTGGATAGCCACGATCTCCACTATCTCCACCGCATCGTACGGGAGCTACACGTGTCGTGCGGAGACGTAGAGGCAAGGGCTATTCGGTCCGAAACTTTCGCGCCAAACAGTAACTTTCGGGCTATAAATATGTCCTTATCCCCCTCGGTATCATCTTCTTCGCCTCATCGCTTTCCTGCCACAGCACACCGAACCCTAGCGCCACCGCTGGTAGTCTTGTCGCCGGCAAGGAAGAGCTTCACTGCCTCAACCTTCTCGCCGCCAGGATCGCGCCGGAGTCGGAACATCTACGTTTGCCGCCGCCGTAGACGTCCTTTGCTGCCAAGTTAGGGTGCATTGGACACTTGACCGAAGAGCATCTCCAACACCACCTTTTTGTGTTCTTCGTTCGCACCTTCCAGGGTAATTATATCCCATTTTTACAACAGATTAGATCTAAAATTTTACCTCTCCCATGTGAAATCTGTTTTTCCTCAAGATACGATGCGCACATGATTCCTCAAACACTATCCATCTCCACAATCATTGATGAACTAGCTAAGCATCTAAGATTTTCACGAGATTCCTCAATTGTGCTAATTTTCGGATCTGTACAACTCTGGAACCCAAGAACAGGATGCTTAAGCAAATTCCTCAACCACTGGTTATATTCCTCAAACTGTCAAACTTTTTCATTTTCTTCAAATCTGAGAACGCATATGACCTCTCCAAATTCCTCGCAACTATACTCTGTTCACAGGTACACACATGTCAGCTGATGAATCTCTCGGTTCTCATCACATTAACTCATTTGCAGCATTTCTGGAAGAAACTCTTCAAGGCTCATCAGAATCCTCAAGAGTTCAAAATCCTCAGAAAGTTCCTCGTCTGAAGAAAATGGAGGAAGAAAGGAAACAGAAGGGAGGAAAGAAACTGGAGCAGAACACAGCTGTTGATATTCCTGATGACATATACCTGGACTATTGCACGCCTGATGATGAACCTGAGACTATGCCTAAAAGGAAGATTAGGCTGCAGAAAATTGAACGCAGATGGGCAAAGGAGTGGAAGGAGTACAGGTTTGTGACTCCAAAATATGCGAAGAAATTCGCTTTGAAGCCTCCTGGCAGAAGGGCCCCACTTGAGGATCATCAAGTAGCTCATCCCTCAAGTCTTATGACACTTGATGACTACCCAGATGAAAAAGAGAGGCATCTCGCCAAGCTCAAGAAGCAAGCAGAAACAGCAGTGAAGAAATTTCATGAATCCTCAGTTGCTGCCTCCTGTGCTGCTCATTCCTCAGCAGCAGAAACCTCAGGCTCCGAGATTCCTCAACCAAAGTCTGTGCCAACAAAGCCAAAAGCTTCAAAACCCCAAGAGAAGTTTGCACAGACTTCTGTCACCAAACCCTCAGCTCCAAAACCCTCGGTTCCAAAACCGTCAACACCAAAACCATCAGCGCCAAAACCCTCAACACCAATCGCATCTACACCAAAGTCCTCAGCTCCACCTCCAAAGCCAGTACAGAAGAAAGTCGTGAAGACTACGACTGCCAGCTCTAGCTCCTCACTCCCAGCTGCAACTAGCTCGGAGACAAAGTCTTCAACACCCCATGTGAAGACTTTGGCAACTACCGAACCTGCACCTCTGCCCAGCCCCAGCAAAATCATCACAGTCCCGTCTGCATCAAAGGGAAGTGATGAATATGATGATGAAACTCTGGAAGCCATCATCAGGAACAAGCAAGAAAGGGTAGCACAGGCATCAGGCAGTACTATTCCTCTGGCGATGGACCCCAAGGTCCTCCTCGACTTCATCAATGTGTGGTATGAAGACCCAAACACACCCATTGATGATTTGAAACTTCCTCCTGGTGTCAGCCACATGGTGGCTACCTTCATAAATGAAGCCAAGTGGAAGGAACAGAAGGCCAAGCAGGCAAAGATTGCAAAGGCCAGAAAGGAGAAATTCCTCAGGCAAAATGTTCTCAAGCTGACGCCTGAAGCATTGGTGTCCACCCAGGCAGAGCTACAAGTCTTGACTGACAAGTGTGAGAAACTGTCAGACCGCACAAGCATCAAACGCAATTTCATCAAGCTAGCCACTAGTGTTGTTGATGACTACAACAAACGTCACCCCCCACCAGCACCGACTCCTCAGCCCCTGGTTGAACAGCCAGAAGATGCATCTCCTGATGAGGAGGAAATTCCTCAAGCTGAGGAACAACACCAAGAGCGTCGTGCTGATGAGCCGGCTATTGAAGAAATCATCACCGAGACCGCTCCTGATGAAACTGCAATCCCTGATCAAACTGCTCCTGATCCAGCTGCTTCATCAAAGCAGGCTGATGACTCTGTTCCAGCTGGTTCCTCACTGCCAGCTGAAGAATCTGTTGAGAAAACACCTTCACCAAAAACTTCAAAGGTGAAGAAGTTAATCCCGTCTGCATCAGACGTGAAAAAGACAAGGGCTGCTGAGAAGGAAGCAAAGAAGAGAAAAGCTTCCTCAGCAGAAGAAAAGATTGAGGCAAAACGCCTCAAGGAAACTGAAGAATCTGCCCCTCTGGACCCGGTGCCTCTTAATGTTGCACCTTCATATGAAATGGTCGTCATTTGTGACCATACTACAAGGGCAGATGAGGAAATGAAGGATGCTGCCTCTGAGGAGCATACTGATGAGGAAATACAAATTGATGATAGTCCTCAACCTCATATTCCTCAGAAAGAGTCTACTGAAGCTTCAGCTGCAGCAGCTGATGAATCTGCTTCTGCCACAAAGTCAGCTGATGAAAATCAAGCTGAAGAAAATGACCAGTTTGAGCAGGCTCCTCCCACTGAACAGGCTGACCAAACTCCTCAAGCTGAGAAGGAACAAGAAATTCCTCAGCCTGATGCTCAGCCAGAACAAGAAATTCCTCAACCTGAGGAAACTGCTGAAGAAAATGTTCCCGCCCCTGACAATGAATTCATTGTGCTCAACCCAGAGACTGCCATGGTTGTTTCCCCTCCCATTCCTCAGCACAATCTCAATCCAGTTCAGCGCCTGCCATTCTCAAAGCGGCCAAAGTTTTAGAAAGAGAATTTCTTTGAGGAACGCATGTATTTCATCGGCGAGAATCCTTATGACAAGCCTCAAATGAGGCATCTGAAGTTTTGGACAAGGACTCAGATGAACTACTATGCTTCTGTGCTCTGTGGCCGCAACAAGATATTCCAGCACAGGCACATTCCTCATGATGAACTTGAAGAGATTCCCTGCATGGAACCAGTCCTCAGTGTACTACATGATGCAGGTTTGCTCCCTATGTGCTCCAACATATCAGATTGGAATAGTGAGCTAATTCTTCAGTTCTATTCAACTCTGCACATCTCGGGCAATGCTGATGACATCAACACTTGGGTGTTCGACTGGATGACCCAAAATACTCACTACAAGGCTCCAGCGTCTGAACTCCTCAGAGAACTGCCCGTACCAATTCCTTCAGAAGGGGCAGTGAAGCTTTATGGTGAGCGTGAGCTGCCAAATGGAATGATGGAAGTCCTCATGAAGCCTTTGGCTGCAGGAAAACCCTCAAGAACCACATTCCTCATCCATGAGCTCAAGTACACACCCCGGTCTGTCTACCGCATTCTCTGCAGTGTGCTAGCGCCAATCAAAGGCCATGATGATGACGAAGATGTCGTCGGCCTCATGAAGAATATCCTCTTCAACATAATTCACGGTATCCCCATGAATATCCATGATTTCTTCTTGAGGACTTTGGCTGACAATGCAATGTGCCCATATGATCACAAAATTTATGCACCATGGATCATGAGATTCCTCAGGACAAGGACATGCATCAACTTTCACGCAGATTTCCAGAACCATGTTGGTTATATGCCTCCTATCCGGGTCAACAAGAAGACTTTCGAGCCCATTGAGGGAAAAGGAAAGTTTGTAATTGATGAAGGAAGCAGGCCTCTTGATGGTCAATTTAAAGAGCCAGATGCATATTCCTCATGGGACGATACTGAGACTCGTCCACCAAGCCCAGTTCCTCCTCGCGTGCTAAACACCAGAGAGCTTCTTCTCAGTCTTCATCAGAAGGTCGATCACAACCACAAATGGGTCAAACGCCAGTTTGGTGCCATTATGAAAACCCTCACTGAGACACAGAACAGTGTGAAGCTTAATCATCACTATCTGCATGAGGTTTTTGATCGCACCTGGGCTACCCTTGCACATCTGAAGACCCAGACTGAGCTTGAAGAATTGAACTTTGAGCAAGACTTTGACTGGTCGTGGCCTCCCAAGAAGAAGTTCAGGCCCATTCCTGTGCCAGATCTTGAAGACAGCTCCTTCTCGTCCTTCCGCACTGCCGAATCTGATGAGGAATAGCTCGACACCGCAACAGGCCCAAGGAAGAAGACTACACCCAAGAAGCGCCAAGGATCTTCATCAACCGCCAAGAAATGAAGTCTTCACGGGCGTTAGTCCTCAGTTTGTCCCTTTTTGTCACTTGATGACAAAGGGGGAGAAACTTGAGAGTTAGTCTTCAAACGGGATTTATTTTTGGGGCTTATGAACTATATTTAAGTTACAAACTCTTGGCTCTTCTGAAGTTTTTATGTAATGAGTTGTAACTTAAGCCCGATGGTACTGTGACGCTTTTGAACGTTTTTCTTCGCATGCTTATTCCTCAAGTTTTAATGCACGCATGCTGAAATTCGTCAGATACCATTTGCCATCATGCATCCTCATTTTCTTCATATAATATGTTATATGTATGCACGATTTACAAGATTCAGGGGGAGATCTCCATGATATAAATCATCAATGTGCATATGCTATAAAAGCAAAATCCTCAAGGTATGCACATCTTCAGGGGGAGTCTCTGTGAATCTTGTTTTCAAATTCCTCAAATGAGTATTTACACTTCATATTTTTGATCCCTGTTGAAGACTTAACCTAATTGTCATCAACCACCAAAAAGGGGGAGATTGTAAGTGCATCTAGTGCCCCTTAGTGATTTTGGTGGTTTCAAGACTTATAGGTTAAGTATCTAATGTGTTTATAAGTATACACAGGATCTATAAGTCATTGAGGAGTTTGAGATATTTGAAGAATATCGACCCCTAAAAATATATGTCTTCAGTTGAAGAAATTGGTCTGAAGCTGAAGAAATGAATCGCGAAGAATTTGCGATGAAATTGATATTCCTCATGAAGATATTGATATTGAGAAGATCGGTGGTTCCTGAAGAAAATCGTTCTGAAGAAATTGAAGCATGAAGATTTACGTTTTCTGTTTTACTTTCTTCGCATTTGATGAATAGGAACACCGTACTGTTAAAGGGGGTCAAAGTAACGCTATGGAATGAATTTCCTCATGATGCTCAACCCAAGCCAAATACTACCAAAAGCCTCAAGTGAGGAATATGAGTGACATGAGGACTCTCACAGTTGAGAGTCCCAACCGTTTCGATAGCCACGCCAAGTCACTGGTCTTATCCACTCCAACGGTCATATTATTTAAGGGCATTAATGTCGAATCATGTCGGGATGCTCCCAGGCTATAAATAGCCGCCCCCCACAACCACTAGCTGGTTGGCTGCTCCGTTAGAAACTGACACTTGTCATAAGAGCAACCCAAATTCCTCAGAGCTTTCGAGAGTAAATCATCAGTGAGGAAATCCACCACCCATAGAAACCACAAACCAAAACTAGTGATTGAGCATCACTGAAGAAGTTGTTCCTGTGTGGGACTGAAGCCTTTTACCTTTGAGGACTGTGCATCCTCCAGACGGTTAGGCGTCATGGTCTAGAGCAATCCAGCAGTCAATTGTGGATCGCCGGGTGACCGAGTTTGTGAGGGTTTGGAAGTCTGCCCTGAAGACTTACCACGAGTGTTGGGCGAGGACTGTGTGTCTTTAGCTCAAGGAGAATACGGTAGGGACTGTGTGTCCCGGGACTGGGTGTCCTTTGGTTTCAATACCAAGCCGCTCCAAACCAGATGTACAACTGTCACAACAGTTGGAACTGGGTCATCAACAACAGTCTTCACCAAGAATCGGGTTCTAATTCCTCAACTCTTTACATTCTCTGTATTATGTGTTGATGACATTCATTGTGACTGTTTGAAGAATTTGCTGAAAACTTTCTCTGAATTTCCTCAACCCCAAATTCTTCACTTGAGTTAATCATCATCTGTATTCTGCGTGCCTGCTTACTGTGCAATTTGTTTTCATAATCTTCACTCTGCAATACTGCTGTCTTGAACGATTGCACGACTGATCCTTAACTGTTTCCGCTGTAAGTTAGTCATCAGTGAGGAATTTCCTCAAAAGGAATTTCCGCAGTGATGAAATTCTAAAAATCTCCTATTCACCCCCCCTCTAGTCGATATAACGCACTTTCACTAACTCCGGTCGCTCGGTTCACGATATGACGCCAGGTAAGGTCGAATACATGCAAAGTCCGGCTATACTTGGGACGGCCGGCTCGGGCTGGCTCGATCGTATATACGATCTCATTCAAGACTCAGGACGACCTCTGACTGCCGGGAACAACAAATATGATGGAAAAAACCAGGCTCCATGCTTTCTCTTGCTAAAAGAGTTTTCACTCAGTGTACGGGCTACACCGCGTACCACCTCTTGCTGGCTTAATCAAGCTCGGAGGCTACGCAGCGCGGCCCCTTGCTAGCTTTAAACAAGCTCGGGGGCTCGCTAGCCGCTCGGACGGTCAATCCTTGTAGTCGGGCACATAGTGTACCGGCTGATTCCCGGTCCTTCGCTTGAACCTGCGGGCTGGCTCTGGTCGCTCGGTTCACGATGTGACGCCGGGTCAGGTCGAATACATGCACAGCCCGGCTATACTAGTGACGACCGGCTCGAGTTGGTTCATTCAAGCCGGCCTCTGATTGGCTTATGTCTTGTTTTTTACGTCTTGATGGCTTCGGATAAGAGAAGTCAACCAGGAATCAAAAGACAAGATCATAAGACAACACGCTTGGTGACGGATATAATGCTGAATATATACATTCATGAAAAGCATTGGCCCACGGCCCACGTTCGTTACATCCCTCCGGGGGTAGAACCAAAAACACAAAAGGACGCTAGTTACGGGACATCGGCCTCAGAGGTCCTCTCGGCCGCTGCTCCTGATGTGGTAGCATCGCCGCCTCCGGCTCCTCCTGAGGTGGATGTGTCGTCTCCCCCATTGCGGCCCCCGGCTCCGCTGATCCCGGAGTCAGCATACGCCCGACCGCTGGAGGCGGCTGCAGATTCCGCAGCCCGAACCGCCTCGTCAGAGCTGTCGTCGGCGTCATAGGGCTGAAGGTCGTGCAGATCTTCAGCGATCACACCACCGTCTTCACCCCGCTCCAAGACGAAGTCATCCCAGGCTGCATACTCGGCGACGGCGCTGGCTCTCACCCGGAGCTCCTCCTCCATGCCTTGCAGCTCCGCCTTTGAGCCGTCGCGCTGGGCAGCCAGCTTGCCCAAGTTCAGGTTGCAATACCATGACTTGGCCAAGCGCAGGGCCATATAAGCCCCAGACCATGCTGCGGAGGCACGCCACCTGTCCAGGCGCTCTCCACCCGCTGCGAGCCAGCGGGCAAGCCGGCTCATGGTCGTCGGCTCCACACCCTCCGGCCACAGGGCCGCCACCATCGACGAACCTGCAACCTAGAGCCGAGTCATAGACTTGCACAGGACGTGCAGGCGGGCCCGAAGGCCCACCCCGATCTCCTCTACGCTCTAGCCGGAGGTAGTATCCACCTCCTGCCCGGCCACGTGGCGCTCCTCACGGAACACCTCAACGGCGGTGTCGGCTGCGACCTGGGTCTCAGAGAAGAGATCTGGGGTAAAGACAACCGGGACGTAAGAACACAACAAGAGGAGGAGACGGCCAAAAGACCAAACACAAAACAAGGAAGAAAGACCCACGCTGGAAGGCGCCGTCAGTCTCATGAAAGACCTCGAGGACCTTGCGCTCCCGCACCTCACTCGCATGAGTGAGGCGGGCGATTTCCTCCTGGAGGGTCGTAGCGGACTCCATTGCCTTAGCCAGCTGCGCTTGCTTCTGGGTAAGGGCTTCGTCCTTCGCCCTCAAGGCGGCGTCCTTGAGGTTCTCCTCCTCAAGATGAATGGACGCGAGGCGGTCCACGTCGGCAGAGTAGGAGGCCTCCTTCTCCTGGAGTGTGGCCTGCAGCCGCTCCAACTCGGCGCGGCCGGCCGCCTCGAGCTCCTTCTTCTTCGCCTGAAGAAGGTCCAGCTGCTCTTGGAGCCGGTCGCCGGCTCCGCGAAGGGCATCACACTCCGCGGCAGCCTCGCCCAGCCGGACTTCAAGCTCGGCGATCTGGCTATCAGCCCCCAGGTGCTGGTCCCGAAGCTCGTTGTACGCCTGTACCTAAGCATCGTAAAGCGCGTGCCAAAGGGGAGAGAAAGGGAACATGATTAAGATTCGACCTGGTTAAAAGCATAACCAGCCCGATTCTGGGGGGCTACAACCAGTGGGTGCGCTTGCGCGCCTCCACTAAAGAAAAATATGCAGAGAAAAAGGCCTCCAAGAGATTCGGACCGGTTGGCAATTAACCCGCCCGATTCTCACGGGCTACACCCAGTGGGTGCGCTGTCGCACCCCCACTGACATCAAGAGAAGAGAAAAACGCGCAAAAAAAAACCAAAAAAAGCAAGGCCTACGTGGGTGCGGGCTTCCAGGCGTTCCATCTCGCCGCATACCACGCGGGCCGCCTGCTCCACCTTCGACCGGCCGCTGTCAAACAGCGTCACCAGCTCCGGCACGCCGGGGAGAATGGTGCCGGCGGGCATTCATAGGCGGGCCGCGTTCGCCGCCCGCCATGACTTCATGGGCCGGCTCCCAAGCCGGCCCCCTGCCCTTGGTGCAACAGGGCCCCGCTGGGGGACGATGATGGCGCCGGCTCCTGGTGCCGGCTCGACGGCGGGCTCGGGCGCCGTCCCAGCCGGCGCTACCTCCTCCGCGGGAGGGGGATGAGCCGCGTCCGACGCACCCATGGTCGCCCCTGGGACATCAGGGGCCACGTCCGGCGCGGTCAGATCCAGCGCCAGCGTGTCAGGAGCTGCTTCGACCCGGGGAGAAACCGGGATCGTCTCCAGGTCCACCTGCTCCGGGGCTGCCGGCTTAGACGGCTGGGCCCCTTCGATCCTCGGGGCCGGCCTAGAGGCGGCCTCGCTAGTTGGCTCCTCCACACAGGCATGTGCGGAGGGGTCCTGTCTAGCCTTCGCACGCTTCTCTGCCAGCCTCTCGACCCGGCTGGGGCAAGGCTGACCCACGGCGGTCTTCCCTACGGCCGTGTCCCACGGGCGCTTGGATTCTACCTCGAGCTCCCTATCGGCAGCATCACTTCTGCCCAGCCGACCCCCTCGGCTGCGGAGGCGTGTCTTCATCCGCATCCTCCGCCTCCCTGTCAAGCCAAGCTTCTCAGGAACAAAGTTCATCTCAAAATATGGAAGGGAGAAGAGGAGGAAACCATACCCTGCAACTACCGGAACCTGCCTCTGGCCACCGCCACGGCGCCTCTTCGCGCCGTCTGCTCGCTGCCCGGCAGGAGGACCCGGCGCCGGTCGCTTAGAAGCCGTCCGAGAAGTTGCGGCACCCTTGCCCTTCTTCCCGGCTGCCTCGTCAGCAACGGTCGCTCCGCCACCTTGACGCCGGCCGCGCGACGGTAGTGGGCCGGTGACCTCCTCCACCTCGTCGGAGTCTCCCTCGAAGGCTGCATCAGAGCAGAATGAGGCTTCCTCATCGTCGTCCGTCCAGTCTGCTAGGGCGTGTGCGGGTACTCACCAGACGGCTCGGTCCCTTCCGATTCCAGGGGATCTCCCGAGCCGGCGGAGGAGTCTGAGCGGGGCTCCATCGCATCCTCGTCCTCCATCTCGGAGGCGCCAGACGCCTCCACGTCAGGAGCAGGCGGACGGAGGGACCCCTGCAGGGTCTTGAACATCTACAAGAAAGGAATTCAACCAGGCTCAGAAAACGCCACCGGCTTCAAAACAAAACGACAGAAAAGAAGGGAGTAAGGCTACCATCGGAGGCAGATGAGCCCGGTTGAACGGGGCCATCCCCCATGTCCATTCCCCGCCCTCATCCATGCGGGCGATGGAGATCAGGTTCACCCTTCGCGCCACACCACCCGGGGTGAACCTCTTGATGGACAGCCGGCATGGGTCAAGCCGGCCGCTCATCTGGCAGACCAGATGTGGCCGCCTATGTAGAGGTAGAATCCGGCGGAGCACCATGGTGGAGAGAAGGTCGCGGTCGAGGAGGCCGCTCTCCCTCAAGACATCGAGGTGGGCGCGAATAGGCGCCACCTCAGGATGCGGCTTGGGGGTCTTCGCGTCCCAGTTCTGCCGCATCGGAGGGGCGATGGCGAACGAGGGCATGTTGAGGGTGTCCTGGGCCGGGTCGGTGCTCCTCACGTAGAATAACCCCTTCTGCCAATGCTTGATGGAGTCTTGCAAAGGCATCTGGGGGAAGCCGGACTTCGGGCGGTGATGCACCAACGCGGCCCCGCACGGCGTCATGGGGCGCGGCCCCTTGAGCTTCTCCACCTCTGATTTCTCCATGGCGATGGATTGCTGCTTAAAGAAGAACAGGTTGCGCCACAGATCGACGCGAGGCTCGATTCCCACGAAGCCCTCGCACAGGACCACGATGGCAGCCAGCTGCAGTATGGCGTTCGACGCCAAATGATGCGGCTGCGGGCCGAAAAACTGGAGCCACTCGGCGAAGAAAGAGCTAGCCGGGAGCCCGAAACCCCGGTAGAAGTGCTCGGCGAAGACCACCACCGACACTTGGGAGGCCGGGGGCAGCAGTCGATGATGGCGGAGCGCATCGATGAGCTCCTCGTCGACATCGCTGCTCAGCCAGGCCCCCTGCAAGGACGCCTGCTGCGCCGACGACTTCCTCAAAGAAGATCCACCGGCCATGGTTGCGGGTGACAAGAGCTCGAAGCGGTCGGCGGAGGTCTCGGCGGCGAAAAGAAGGAGACGAAGGGCGCGAGCTCTTCTTCTCAGGACGCAAGGAGGAAGAAAGCACGGAGCAGGGCAAGAAGAGGGAGCGAATGGCCTCCTCGAAACCCTCGCGTCCCATTTAAACCCCCACGAAGCATCATGGGGAGGGGATACGATGCGCGCCGGGCCCCATTAATTCCGTGTATTACGAGCGGTAACGCCCCCCTAAGCCCAACCGTTGCAAAGTAAATCCGCACAAGATCTCCCGCGCGGAGGCCGAGGGGGCGTCGTGGCGGGACCCAGGGCCCAGGCCCGGTCCCGTCAAGCAGTAATCGACATCATTACGCCAGGCAGGGCCTGGCACGTGGAGTTCTCGCTTCGAAGCTATCCGGCTCCAAAGCCGGCGCCCTTCGCCACAAACAGCCGCCAAAGTATCAAGACAAGACAACAAGCCGGTGAGGCCGCCCGCCCGCAGGCGGTAGACCTCGCCAGCTTCGGGGACTACTGTTGGGGGGATAACCCTGGGGTAGGCTCATCAAGCCTGCTCCTTCATTTCCGGCCCAACGGACATGAAGATATGGAGATTCCCAAGGCCCAAGTCTTCTGACCGACTAGGCATCACCTGTCGGCTGGAAGACGAGGCGGCCACCTTTCTGGCCGGCCAGGCAGCCCGTGCCGGCTAGAATGCAGGCAGCCTCCCCTTTAGAGCCGGCCTGGTCCCGCCAGCCGGACCGGGGAGGAGGCAGCCACCCGCAAGCCGGCTAACCAAGCAGGCTAGCCGGCCGAGGATCAGCAGTCACATCAGATCGTAGCTCAGGAAAGGACCTCACGATTAAAGGTAGCTACGCGTTAGCAAAGGTACTGGATCGGGGCGCCCGACAGGTACGAGCGTCGGCGGCCACGCCGCTGACCTACCCCGGCTCTAATCCATCACCTAGCATGATGTCGGACCGTCACACTCCCACTTCATTACTGCACTCGGCGTGGGGAACAGTGGAGGCGGTCGTACTGCCTGCCCATGAAGAATCTCGCGGGGCGACGCTCGACGTACAACGCGTGCTCAGCGTCAACCTTACGCGGGAGCCCCATTGGCCAGCCGGTGGGTCCCACCAGCAATCGAGACCATGCAGCCGGCGGGCCCCTCGTCGACAAGACAAGACCCTTGTGGGCCCCTGGCCAGCCGGCGAAGCAGCCAGCCGGGTCCCACGCATGTACCTTTTATCCATATTGTAGGTCGGCGGGTTCGCCTATAAAACCCCTCGGCCGCCCCCATGCAAGGGGGCCGATCACTTGCCAGTCATTCAACACTACACACTCACCAACCAACATAGAGCGAGGTAGAGACGAGCCGGCTGCTCCCCTCTTCCTCCTCCCAACACAGCTCCAGGAGCAACATTGTACTATGTTCCCATACATCAAACACACAAGCAGGATTAGGGGTATTATGTCTACAGAGAGCCCTGAACCTGGGTACATCGTGCGTCCCATGCATGTACCAACCTCGTTCCCAGCGTCCACCTTTGTCCCTTTGGTTCTCACCGACTTTAGCCTACCTATGGCATATGTTGTGAGTATTCACCGACAGGTGGCATCTATGCCACGCTTATCCTTGAGCATCTCGAGCACAGTGTATGCTCGGATGACGCGCCTTTTCCATTCGTAAGCTTTGATCTTACCGCTATAAAGAGGCATGAGTTTGTTACTAGGGCTTCTGAGTTTGGTAACCTTGTTCATATAATGAGGTTTGGCGAGATTACTACTCGCGAGATCCGTCTACCTGCACCACTTTTGTTTGATTATACTAACATGAACGGATGGTCCTTCACCGCGATTGAGTTGGATGAGTTCGTGATCGAGCAGCAGTTCCACAACCCCATGGAGGGGGTTGTTCCCGAGGAAAAGGAGCCTTCTTCTTGGGAGGACAACAGGACATCAGTCTACGCGCCGAGGCACCGTACAATTCGTGGAGCTCCTTTTTAATCATTTCGGAGTTTTTGCCGGTTCTTCTTTGTTCTTTCTTTGCAAAAACAACAAAAAGATCTCTCTTTTCTTTTGCTTTCATTTAACCTTTGGAAAATCCAAAAAGATTTCCTTTCTCTCTTTAGTTTGCTTTGTTTGCAGAGTTCAGCTCACGTCTATGGTTGCAATTGCACTTAATTATATCTTTTTATGTTCGATCGTGCAAGTGACGATGCAATAATGACGAAGATCGACGGAGAGATGCAACAAGGAAAGCCGGTATGAACTCTATTTTTTCTACTTTTGTACATATGCCTGTACTTATGGTCTACAGACCAACTTGTTGCGGCATAGTGCTATGTTTACAATGCTTTCCTAGTAGTTCATGCTTTCTTTGGGGTTTTAGTACGACGGCTTTTCGACTGTCTACTACAACAACGTTTGCCCAGCTCCAACGAGGGAGGGACGATGACAGTGGTGCGCCTTCGGCTCGCTTCAGTGCTTGTAGTCGCTGTTAGTTGGTCTTCAGATCCGGATGTAATTTTTATTATTTCTAGTTTCGTTGTACTACCGTGATTGAAGATAAATAGATTGGATTTTTTTGAAAGAAAAAAGTAAAATAAACAAAAGCTGTTGCATTGCCTCTATAAATTTGCTATACGTCTCGATCGATTCTTAATGGGTTCTTGCTGTACGTGAGAGCCCATGGCGTCGTCATGTCGGGGCAGTCGGGTGTCCCCATTTCCATCAGAAAATTGGCCGCTACAGACCCGGTCCTGCCTGCTCTGTCTCCTCTCCTCTGCTCTCCTCTGGCGCCAACTCACACGCATTACACTCCTCTCGGGCCAGAGCGCAGAACCATCCATCCATCCGGCACGCCACGCTTCTCCATCTCCAAACCCTGTACCCTATATAAACCCCTCGAGCCCCGTTCATTCCACTCACACAAACACAAGTTTCCATCCAGCATTCTCAGACCGAGTGAGCCTACTTTTGGGAGCACGCAACGCATGGCTCGCATGGGGGCGTCGGTGCTTTCGATCCTGCTCGCCTCTTGCGCCCTGGCGGCGGCGAGCTTCGACAAGGAGTTCGACGTTACCTGGGGTGACGGGCGCGGCAAGATCCTCAACAACGGCCAGCTCCTGACGCTGGGACTGGACAAGGTCTCCGGCTCCGGGTTCCAGTCCAAGCACGAGTACCTCTTCGGCAAGATCGACATGCAGCTCAAGCTCGTCCCCGGCAACTCTGCCGGCACCGTAACCGCCTACTACGTAAGCGACCCAACATCCATTCATTCCCCTGCTTCGAGGTCTTGACAAGATTGCCTGACTCGATCGGTTTGGTGTGTATGAATGTACGTGCAGCTGTCGTCGCAGGGGCCGACGCACGACGAGATCGACTTCGAGTTCCTGGGCAACGTCACCGGCGAGCCCTACACGCTGCACACCAACGTGTTCACGCAGGGGCAGGGCCAACGGGAGCAACAGTTCCGCCTCTGGTTCGATCCCACCAACGACTTCCACACCTACTCCATCCTCTGGAACCCAAAGCACATCATGTAAGCTGGTCCATCGCCATTGCCAAACCTTCGTTTTCCTTTCAAGAAGGCTGGCCATTTCCATTTGTGGCTTCTGCGACACATGGACTGACTGAGTTGGTGGTGTAAACAATGCAGCTTCATGGTGGACGACATGCCGATCAGGGACTTCAAGAACCTGGAGGGGAAGGGGATCGCGTTCCCCAAGAACCAGCCCATGCGGCTCTACTCCAGCCTCTGGAACGCCGACGACTGGGCCACGCAGGGCGGCCGCGTCAAGACCGACTGGTCCCACGCGCCGTTCTCCGCCTCTTACCGTGGCTTCAAGGCCGACGCGTGCGTGGTGACCGCGGGCGGCCGGCCGCGCTGCGGCGCCAGCATGGGCACGGAAGCGGCCCCGGGCACGGGCGCTTCCGGCGCGGCCGGCGAGTGGTACAACCAGGAGCTGGACCTGACGCTGCAGCAGCGGATGCGGTGGGTGCAGAGCAATTACATGATCTACAACTACTGCACTGACCCCAAGCGCGTCGCCAAGGGCGTCCCCGCCGAGTGCTCCATGTAGTCCCCGTCCATCAAAAGCAAGGTAGCATTGGACCGTCCGTGTATACGTCGATCGCCGGAGGAAGACGGCCGGGGATAGGGAAGATGGGGGCGTCTGTATTGTACTGTATGATAAATAAGGACCAGTGAGGGGGGATAATGTGAAATGGAGCGGGTGGTAGATTCTTCTGTTTGCTCCTTGTCACGTTCAGATCGTGTGTAATATATGTCTCATCTCGTTCTGTTCTTCATGTGTTTGTTTTTCTCTGATCCGCTTTGCAACAGCTTGTTGTTTGTTGGATTATTCGTTCGTGGTACGTACGTTCACTTCACTGTGTGTTGAGTCCTTGACCAGCATCTGGTAATCATATATTGATAGGCCTACGACTACGCTGCTCGTGATTGTCCGTCAGGTACTCGGGGTCCAAGCTTGCTGCGTGCATCTGCATGCTCTCATCTCATCCCCTTCCGTGTTCCATTCTGGATCGGCACCTCAAATCATTGATGCCCCGGCGTTCGGATCAGCACGAGACCAACCAACGCTCGTGTTGGCATAGAACGCTACGCTGATGGCATTTGACAAGCTACTAGTGTTGGCTTCTGTTCTTGTCTCGGAGGAGAACGCCTTATCTTTTCCATCGTCCTGGAACAGTGCTGCCATGACGCGCCTTTTCACGGATGCATGGTGGAAACGATTGATGGATTTCTTTCATCTGCTTCCTTTTCCAGAGCTGCTCGTAAAATAATTTTCATACTGTACTTTTCTACCTACTGGAGTGCGACGTATTTGCATGGTTCTTCCGGGGAAAATGATAACGATTCTGCTTGCCCTGGCGCCGATCTACCCATGACGGAGCTTAATTGCTGTACGACAGTATGTGGCGCAATGATAGAGTCAAGAATAAGACACCTGCAATATTGTCAAATTCATGAACTCGGACAAGGGAGACGAATAATTGGGTGTACCCGGCTTTTATTTACATGGGGTACGCACTATGCTCCATCACGCTGGCTGCTTGCTTGGAGGGCCGGTCCTGAGATTCGAGGGGTCCGGGCGAAACTATAACCTGAGGCCTTATAGTATATACCAAAATAACAATTAATGTATGTGTCGTGTGTAAATGAAATGTTACCTATAAAATATTAAAAATCATATAAAAAGATTTTCCTTTTAATTTATAAATACTACCTTCATTTTCTCTCATAACATTTCTAGATGCATACTTTTTAGGATTGAATAGAATAAAAGTGATAAAATTTGAGGAAGAAATTATTTTTTGTTAAGGGTTGAGGAAGAAATTAGTATTCCAAAAGTAGTGCAAAGTTAAAAATCTACTGCACCAACTCAATAAGATCTTATCCATTATCACGTCGAACTCAAAAGACGAATCTCAGAAAATATACCCCTAAATAATTGTCCATTGATCGATTATGAACGGCCATATAGGTATGTTGGAGACGCAATATTGAATCATTAATAAAATCTTTATCAACTATCATCGCCAAATTGCATAGGGCACAAGCTTGTTACAGATAGAGACACACCTTATATGAATTGGAATCACATCATTGTAGTGACCTGTAGGCTTGGTGCAATCTTTTTTCAGGGACTTTTTTGTCCCTTGAAGCGGAGTAGGATTTGCTGTTGGGTTCTGGTAGTCGGTTTCATTCGGCGTGTTCGAGGGATCGCCGTGCCTCTTTTGTCTTTTGAAGTCGGAGCTGTTTGATGAGGAACGTTACGACGACGATGACGTGAAGACGGGTGGTCCGTTATGACGCTGGCTCGGCGCAGGTCCAGTGCTTTTCATCCTACAATGCTCGTCGGTTGAGTCGAAGCTGCCTGGTCGCCGGCGTGTGTGGTGGACTGTTTGGCGTTGTTCGATGCAAGCCTCTACGCTCGACTGCGGTGGAGGCTACATCGTTGGTCGTCGATGGTGAAGTCGGAGTCACCCTCGCGGAGGCATGATGACGATGACGTCGGATTACAAACTCGACGGAGCTCTTCCCCTTGACGGCGTGTGTGCTTCCTTGTGTAGGTTGCCAGGTCGCCATGTGTGCCTTGTTGTGGCGGACGCATTGTGATGGTTTTAGCCCGATTTTCTGATTATTAACCGGGCAACTATCTTCGACCTTTGTTAATGAGATCGGTATCTAAATGACGACGTTTCAAAAAAAAACTTCTTTCACGGACTCACCCTCTCGCCTCTCGGCATGGCTTGGCGATGGGGTATAATAACCCATCTAAGGCACACAGGAGCAGGCGAGGGTAGCGATCAGGACTACGAAAGATGCAGATTGTGGGTGAAGATAGGAAGATGAAGATCCATACCAAAGAAAGGAGATCGAGATCTATCTGTAGGCTTTCTTTTGAGAAACTGATCGACCGATCTCATAGTGCACACACGCACACGATCTGATCTTTCACCCGCAGGCTTGTTGCAGGCTATAAATAGAATTTAGTATTTCTGGCCAGGTCCAATACGTAGACACCTACCCAGCATAAGTAGAAAAACTAATTTACGTGAGATACATTAGTCTCCATTTGTAAACGTCCGGTACTAATGTGATTATTAGTGCCGGTTCCAACGGCTAGGGGACGGGCATCATTAGTCCCAGTTCGTGTTGAACCTACAGTACCGATTCGTGACACGAAACGGGACTAAAAGGATGGTGACACGCTGGTGTTAGGCTGAGGCCCCACTAGCACCTTTAGTTCCGGTTCGTGGCACGAACCGATACAAAAAGCTTACATTTAGTCCCGGTTTGTGTCATTGACTCGAGGCTAAAGGTTTTTCTATATAAACCCTTCGTCGAGCCCGCAATCGAGCTTTCTGTTCTTCCCCTTTCCTCTCCTCTTTGTTCTTCCCCAAAGCTCGAGCTCATCCTTCAATTTTACCCAAAATTTGTCAAGATTTCAAGGTCCTCCATCCATCCAAGTGATCACAAAGGTTAGCAACTTTGTGCTTTTATCTCTCATTGCTAGATTAGCACTAGTGGAAAACGGGCCTTTGGCCGGGACCATTTAGTCCCGGCCTGCCTCTGGGCCGGGACTAAATGCCCGGCCACGTCGCCCCAATTCTCAATGCCTCCCTCGAGGCTTTAGTCCCGGCCCGTAAGGAGCCTTTAGTCCCGGTTCGTGTCCCAAACCGGGACTAAAGGGCTACGCGGCGGGCAGTGGTGGTGGCAACCGTTCGTATCCCCCTTTAGTCCCGGTTGATGGCTCAACCCGGGACTAAAGGCCTAACACGTGGCCTGCCGTAGTGGTGGCGACCGTTGGTATACCTCTTTAGTCCCGGTTGGTGGCTCAAATCGGGACTAAAGGCCCAAACGGTTTGCATCCCACGTCGTTTCGGGCGATGAAAAGCACGAACCGAAGCGTACAGTTGCCATTTCTCTGTTTCTTCTTCTCCCTCGCTCTCCCTCTCTGTTCTTCTCGTCTCTTCTTCCCTTCTCTTCTTCCACCATGCCAACTAGCTTTCATGAGGTGCTCGCACATGGCACGACCAAGCTCGATGTCGTGTACACGAACCTGAGCAGGGAGGTGCCGTTTTTTCTTCAACAGTTGAAGGAAAAATGGTTTGACAACGCAGTGGATCATGAAAAGTTCTTGGGGCTTGATCTGGAGTACACGGTCGATCAACGCGGTGTTGCCGTCATCCAACTATGCTTCGCACGCCATGTCTTGATCTTCCAATGGGCGAGGTAAGTTTTGAGGCTTTCTTTGATCCAAGATAATGACATTGTAAGTTTATTTGTTTCAATCATAGTTGGTTCCCTTCAAATAGTTGTAGTGAAACAATTTTGATTAGTTGAAGGGGAACACAATCTAATTGGAATAGTGTTCCATAATCTGAAAAATCGTATTAGAATCAACTAGTGTTTAATATGTTCCATTGGAATCATAGTTGGTTCCCTTCAAATAGTTGTAGTGAAACAATTTTGATTAGTTGAAGGGGAACACAATCTAATTGGAATAGTGTTCCATAATCTGAAAAATCGTATTAGAATCAACTAGTGTTTAATATGTTCCATTGGAATCATAGTTGGTTCCCTTCAAATAGTTGTAGTGAAACAATTTTGATTAGTTGAAGGGGAACACAATCTGATTGAAATAGTGTTCCATAATCTGAAAAATCGTATTAGAATCAACTAGTGTTTAATATGTTCCATTGGAATCATAGTTAGTTCGCTTCAAATAGTTGTAGTGAAACAATTTTGATTAGTTGAAGGGAACACAATCTCATTGGAATAGTGTTCCACAATCTGGAAAATCTGATTGGTTCAATATGTTCCATTGAAATCATAGTTGTAGTGATACAATTTTATGCGGTGTTCTTTGATCCAAGGTTATGAAAATTGAATATAGCTAGTGATCTCTCTAGGTTCCATTGGATAGCAATATGATATGTCATAGTCATGAAAATTGCATATAGCTAGTGATCTCTCTAGGTTCCATTGGATAGCTATAGTGATCTCTCTAGGTTCCATTGCATATGTTCTATTTGAATCCTAAAGATAAGTTTCTCTTTAGTTGTAGTGAAACATGTTTCCTTATTGCAGTAGTATGTAACGTTTGTTCCATTTTAATTTGTTTCTGTTGCAGGAGTGACAAGCATTGTCCAGAACTCATGGACTTCCTTCGCAGCGGCATCACTTTTGCTTCCGTTGACATAAGGAACGACAAGTTGAAGATGAGGCACAGCTTCGGTATTGAGATACCAGCTGGTTGCCTCGTTGATCTCCAAACGGTATTCAGGCTTCGACATGACAGGACTTCGATGGCTCATATGGCAGTTGCCTTGATCGATGAGGGATATAGTGATATGAAGACCAGTTACCCAAAGTATCAGCACAAACTTTGGGAGAAGGGCCCACTTGATGATATCAACATTGAGTATGCAGCAAAAGATGCATACGTTTCATACGAGTTGTACCGCAAGATTCAAGTCGTCCACTATGCCCAGCGTCACCTCAAGGAAGGTGGACATTCTGATTTAGATGATTCAGACGAGTAGTGTTCTCAACGTCGAACACTTGTATATATATCTATGGTAGCTATTATTATGTACTGTTTGGACTAGTATCATGTACTTCTTGGACCAATTTATATATGTCTAGTTTCTGTTTGTGCCATTATAGTTTCCAAATTTGAATGGTTTAGCCCTTTCTAATTTCATTTGCTACTTTTGAATGGTTTAGCCCTTTCTAACTTCATGGTATCATGCATTTCGACCACATATATATACAAAAAGTCTTCAGTTCAAATAAGTTCAAAAAATGAAATCCCTTTCGTAACAGATCTTTTTTTGATTAAAACAGTCATTTTAAAATGAAAGACCATTAGTCCCACGTGGCGTGCCGCGGAACCACTTTTGTTGTGGGGGTCGCTTCTCCTTCTTCTCCTTGTGCTAGATATTGGTTATGCACTAGGGGAAGTAGGAGTAGCGACCATCATCGACGGTTGAAAAATCAGGTGAGCTAGTGTCCACCATATATGAGAGAAGAAGAATGTCGTCTCTTATTGTGGGGGTCGCTTCTACTTCGAGAGAGATTGTCCGTTTTGTACACGAACTGCATCTAGTTTTTGTCTTAGCCTTCTCAACTTTTTAACACATGCTATGTGAGTGAAATGATGATAGCATGCCAACTTTCAACATTTTCAGAGTTCATTTGTAGTGCTTTTCAATTTCAGGGTCAACTAGCTCAAAAAAAAAAGTAAATGCACGAAATATACCAAATGAAGTCAGAAATTGTTGAAATTTTGTGATGTGACTTTGAATGGTGCATTTTGAACACACAAAAAGTATGGAGTTCAAATAAGTTCAAAAAAAATGAAATCCCTTTGTAAGAGATGAGTTCTCGTTCGAAACGTTGCTACTTCGAGAGAGATTGTCCGCTTTGTACACGAACTGCATCCAGTTTTTGTCGTAGCCCTCTCAACTTTTTAACACATGCTATGTGGGTGAAATGATGATAGCATGCCAACTTTCAACATTTTTAGAGTTAATTTGTAGTGCTTTTCAATTTCAGGGTCAACTAGCTCAAAAAAAAAATAACTAAATGCACGAAGAATACCAAATGAAGTCAGAAATTGTTGAAATTTTGTGATGTGCCTTTGAATGGTGCATTTTGAACACACGAAAAGTATGGAGTTCAAATAAGTTCAAAAAAATGAAATCCCTTTGTAAGAGATGAGTTCTCGTTCGAAACGCTGCTACTTCGAGAGAGATTGTCCGTTTTGTACACGAACTGCATCCAGTTTTTGTCGTAGCCCTCTCAACTTTTTAACACATGCTATGTGGGTGAAATGATGATAGCATGCCAACTTTCAACATAGCTCAAAAAGAATTTTTAATAAACATAGTTTTTAATTGAAAATAACAAAATAGATAATAGTTTGGATACTCAAAATTATTCATTATGAAAATAAAAAATAATTTTGCATTATTTATTCAATTTGAAACATTTTTCATTATCATAGTTTTGTCAAATTCTCAAATATGCAAAAAGAATTTTTAATAAACATAGTTTTCAATTGAAAATAACAAAATAGATAATAGTTTGGATAGTCAAAATTATTAATTATGAAAATAAAAAATAGTTTTGCATTATTTATTCAATTTAAAACACTTTTCATTATCATAGTTATGTCAAATTCTCAAATATGCAAAAAGAATTTTTAATAAACATAGTTTTTAATTGAAAATAACAAAATAGATAATAGTTTGGATAGTTAAAATTATTAATTATGAAAATAAAAAATAGTTTTGCATTATTTATTCAATTTGAAACACTTTTCATTATCATAGTTTTGTCAAATTCTCAAATATGCAAAAAGAATTTTTAATAAACATAGTTTTTAATTGAAAATAACAAAATAGATAATAGTTTGGATATTCAAAATTATTAATTATGAAAATAAAAAATAGTTTTGCATTATTTATTCAATTCTAAACACTTTTAAATATCATAGTTTTGACAAATTCTCAAATATGCAAAAAGAATTTTTAACATAGTTTTTAATTGAAAATAACAAAATAGATAATAGTTTGGATAGTCAAAATTATTAATTATGAAAATAAAAATAGTTTTGCATTATTTATTCAATTTGAAACACTTTTCATTATCATAGTTTTGACAAATTCTCAAATATGCAAAAATAATTTTTAATAAACATAGTTTTTAATTCAAAATAACAAAATGGGTAATAGTTTGGATAGTCAAAATTATTAATTATGAAAATAAAAAATAGTTTTGCATTATTTATTCAATTTGAAACACTTTTCATTATCATAGTTTTGTCAAATTCTCAAATATGCAAAAAGAATTTTTAATAAACATAGTTTTTAATTGAAAATAATAAAATAGATAATAGTTTGGATAGTCAAAATTATTAATTATGAAAATAGAAAAAAATTGAAACTACATTCAAAATTATAGAGAAAATTCAGTCTAGATTCTCATTTGAATTTAGATTCAATTTTCCCTATAATTTCTAATATAGTTACAATTTTCAGTGAGTTTAGGCCCGTAAGCCTGCTTTAGAGAGGAGCTCGATGGAGAAGCTGCGACGGGGTTATAAACAAGTGTTAGTCCCCCTCGCTGGGCGAGGTGGGACTGAACTTATCGTACAGCCGAGGAGGGGCTTTAGTCCCGGTTGGAGCCATGCCCCGGGACTAAAGCCCCTCGCGTGCCGCGTGCCGAGGAGGGGCTTTAGTCCCGGTGCGTGGCTCCAACCGGGACTAAAGACCCCCTTTAGTCCCGGCTGGAGCCACGCACCGGGACTAAAGACCCCTTTTCGGCAGGCGAGGAGGCAGGAAACGAGGGGCTTTAGTCCCGGGCCATGGCTCCACCCGGGACTAAAGGCGGTCTTCAGTCCCGGTTCGAGCCACGCACCGGGACTAAAGATCCACCTATATAAGCGGGACTTCGAAAAATTCCAACCCAAATCGTCCATTTCTCTTCTTCTTCCTCTCTTTCTCCTGCCCGGCGCGGCACAACGACGAACTCGACGACGCCGTCAGGCTGCCGGACGTCCTGCTCGACGGCGCGTGCCGTCCTCCTCGTCATCGCCGTCGTCCTCCTCGCCGCCGTCGTCCTCCTCGCCGCGTGCCGCCGTCCTCCTCGCCGCGCGCCGTCGACACCTCCGGCCGATAAGCCCCCCGCCCCCTCCTCCCCAACACTCCGGCCAGTAAAAGAAAAGAAGAAAAAAGAGAAGAGAAGAAGAAAAAGGAGAAGAAAGGAAGAAAAATGAGAAGAAAAGAAGAAAAAGGCGAAGAAAAGAAGAAAAAGAAAAAGATTTTTTTTGTCATTTAATTCCAACTGTTATTACGTTTGTGCTAGATTATTAGGGTTAGTAATATTTAGAATTAGGTTAGGGTTACAAGAAGAAGAAATATGAACAAAAATAAGAAAATAAGATTAGGAAAAATGAAAATAAGAAGAGGAGGAGAAGAAAAGAAGAAAAAGGAGAATAAGAAGATGAGGAGAGGAGAAGAAGAGGAAAAATAGAAGAGAAGAAGTAGAAGAAGAGAAAAAAATTAGAAGTGGAGGAGAGGAGAAGTAGAAGAAGAGAAGAGGAGAAGTACTACAAGAAGAGGAGAAGTAGAAGTAGAAGAAGAGGAAAAATTAGTTTAGGGTTATAAGAAGAAGAAATATTTTTTTTGTCATTTAATTTTGCTATTGTATAGTGTATATGCTTAAGTGTTAATAGTGTTTCTTAGATTATTGCTTAATTTTGCTATTATATATGCTTAAGTGTTAATAGTTTAATTTTGCTATTGTATATGCTTAAGTGTTAATAGTTTATTTTTAGCAAGAAAATTAATAGAACTAGTTTATTTTTTTAGTTCATTTTACGATGCCTATCCCGCATCCTCGTCGTCGACTCGGCGGAGGACACTTGCTTGATCAGAGGGGCCCTATCCGGGACTAGGCTCCGCCCGGCTGGTATTGGGAGGTGCTACCTTTCGGGGGGCGTAGGTTGGTGAGGAGCCAGCCCGTCGTTGACCCGATCCTTGTTTGGTGGCGGTCGCGTGGGCCAGTGTGGGTGCCGAGGCTTCCGGACACTGCGGAGCACCGTGTCAGCGAGGAGGATGAGCACGTCCGTCGCTACATGGTTGCATTGGAGGGCAGATTCGAGCATACCTGGCACGTTCTTCGGGGATCTCACTGGAGCTATGATCCTGTGATGGTTCCTTCTCTTTGGGTGTCCACCGCCCGCGCCATTACCCGTCGGGCACTACGGTTCTAGATGTATCAGTGATGCTATATGTATGATAGTATTCAAGGAGTATTAGTGATAATATTCGACGATGTACGGACAAAAGTGATGATGTATTAGCTTATAATTGAATGCATGCTAATTTGAATAATACTTTATTTTACGATTTGGTTTTGCTTATTGAATGCTCAAATTGGAAAAGTACTCCTACTTTGAATACTATGCAGAAATCTAGGAGTCCCGGGTGGAGCCACGACCCGGGACTTAAGTTGTTTTGGAACGGAGTTCCTGATAGAATAATTCTTTTTTGGTACAAAGGTTAAGAGAATCCGTTTTTTGCAGAACTATGGATCCACATATCAGGAACCTCGAAGAGGAAGAACTTCTCGAAGATATAATCAAAGACTGCCCCGACGTTGAACCAGCTGAATCTCTGTCGTCATATCTAAACAAGAACGTTGGAATGGAGGTCGAGCGACACAAAGATGAAGCCGATGGGGCAGGAGATAGGTCCAATGACGGAGAAGGTGATAGCTCCACTGATGGAGAAGCCGGTGAAGAAATAATAAAGTCCGGCGAGGTATACATATGAAGTTCGACAATCACTTGTAATATGTGAAAAATATTGGAGATAGCTCTATATTGTATACAAATACATTCATTTGACGAATGTTTCTCCCTCTTAGGCCTCCACATCGAGCAAAACTACGAAACGAGGCCCGACTAGAAAGTTGGATGCACGGACGCATTACACATTTGAGGTGATATTTCCTACGGGCGAACCCAAGCTTCCTAAGAATGTTGCTGACACATTCAAGACGCAATGCGGATTTCTCGTTAGGGATCACGTCCCGATCAGCATTCGGGAGTGGAACAAGCGCAAAGGGGCAGCCGATAGTGACTATGTCGCCGAAAGGTACAAAGATAATCTTTGGAATGATCTCATGTCACATTTCAACCTGCCAGAATGTGAGAATGAAGACGCCGCAGACAAACTGAGGGCCAAAGTCAAGCAGTGGACTCTGAAGAAGATGGCCGAACTGTTCCGTAGCTGGAAGAAGAAGCTATGGAAAAACTATCTGAAGACAAAGAAAGTGCGAGTATTCGAGGGGTATCTAGGCAAGCAGGCGAATCACTGGAAGGCATTTCAAGAGTACAAGGAGTCAGAAGATGCCCAGGCATTATCAGAAAAGAACAAGATAAATGCCGACAAGAAGAAATATCACCACAAGCTGGGGCCAGGGGGCTATGAGACTGCCATCCCAAAGTGGGATAAGAAAGGGCAAGATCTGATAGATAAAGGCATCATACCTGAACCACTCCGTGATGAGTGGGAATTGAGAGCAAGAAATTGGTTCCTTGCGCATGGTGGGTCGTACGACGAAACAACAGGGGACCTCATCCGCAATGACGATCTTAGGATACCCAGGGAGAATTGGAAAAGGATAGTGAAAGAAATTAAGGAGGGATAAAGAAAGTTCACTGCAGATAGAGATAAAGATTTTCCCACACTAGTCCTCGGCAATGACGAACATGGAGGACGAACGCGAGGCTTCGGTCCTTCTTACCCGTGGTGGCTTGGGTTTGCCAGAGACCAAGACACTTACAGAAGCCGAGAGAGAGCAAAGAAGCGGCAGCAGGATGAGGAGAATGACAGGTTCAACCAGTTGCTTGCCAGGATTAACGAGCAACAGAAGCAGATTGATGAGCTTAGAGGAGTACCACGCCAGGAAGATCCTGCACTTGATATTACCGGTGCCGCATCTAAGCGGAAAAGCAGCGTGGCTGAATCTGAGGCCCCGCCCGACGATGAATGAAGAATGATAGAGGGCGATCCCGGCTACCCCGTGGATGGAATCAAGGAGTCAACATCATGTGAACTCCATCAGAAATTCAAGAACATATCCATGAAGGTGGCCGTCGGACAAGCTTTACCTTCTGGCCCTGATGCACGCTGGCATGGCCGTGAGATTCCAGCTGGCTTTGCTAAAGTCGGGGTGGATGAAATCATGACGGGGTTTAATGATATGGAGCTCGACATAGCTGGACCCGAAGATGAGAGGACACTCGGAGAAGTACTGGGTGGAGTCATCCTATGGGACAAGAACTACATCAAGCTTCCAGGCTCGGCCCCAAGGACAACACCGCCTCCGAGTCGTCGCAGGTCACCTACACCTCCATTACCTCCAAGCCCTCCACATGACGTCGGCCAGCACAACACGAGTCCATCTCGATCACCGCCGCCGGACTTGGGTCATCCGTCTCCGCCGCCGCCCGCACATGATACTAAGCGGAAGCGTGCCAGCAAGAACGCTCCGTCGATGATTTCTAAGCGACGGAGATCCCCAAAGCGCAAACTGTCGCCCCTCCCAAAGGTACCTCATGCTAATCTTCCTATCAGACCTTATGATCGTACCCCCGAGGAAAACGCCAGGATAGCAAAGGAACAGCATGATGCGCAGATGAAAAAGAAGGAACCCGAGCCCCGCCCGGAATACACCGAGAAGCAAATAGCATGGGCAAAAGACTTCATAACCCTTCCATCACAGTATGACTTACACTATAAGCCTGATGACTATACACGCACATTGCTGAAGGAAGTGAAAAAGAGCATCTCACGTGCAAGTGCAAGTGGGAGCAAATCAAGTTCAACTACAAGCAAGAAAAAATCAGACGTTCCTCAGCTTGGACAACAGGCCAAACAGTCGATCCCACCCCTCAAGGTGTTAACTGAGATTGTTCCCCCTCCGGTGCGGGGGCAAGCTTTTGAAAGAGCAAAGGAGTTGGCGGCTGAATGTGGTATCTCGGTTGAAGATTTGCTGGCTTCCCAAGACGACAGGATACCCAAGGCTGTGGTAGCCCCTAAGCCACAGTTTGTCACGGGAGAGCCTTTGGTCAGCAAAGATGATCTCCCAAAAAATATGCGTTACTTGCATAAATGGTACTTAAGTGAATCAAAGAATGGGAGAACGATGATCGTGCTGAGTGTCCCACGGGAGTACTACGGCCGCTCCGAAGAAATCCATATCAACTTTGATGAACTCTTCCAGATGTACAATGGCGACGCCCTCGACAAATCGCTTATGAGTTGCTATTGTGTGTAAGTTTTTCAATTCGTTGTCTACATATAACTTGTTTAGTTATTTCAATTCATTGTCTATATATAACTTGTACTCTATTATGCAGAATGAAGATTCTGGATTGTAAAAGTAAGAGCATCCTAAATATTGGGTTTATTGACCCAGATAAAATACATATAGCGACGCTAACTGACAAACCCAAGGAGACGGAGGAAAACCTTCTAAGGTTTCTAATAGATCAAAATTTATGTGACCACATACTGTTTCCATACAACTTCAGGTGAGGGTCTTTACTCTGTTGTGTTCATTCACTTATAAGTGTAATTGATAAGTTACTGACACGCGCGCGCACACACACACACACACACACAAATATATATATATATATATATATATATCTATATATCTATATATATATACATGTGCAGCTTCCATTGGATTCTGTTGGACATTCAAATTGATAAGGGAAGAGTTGATGCCTTCGACCCATTATCGAGACCATTGGAACAGTTCCAAAGCCTGCAGGACATGCTCCAAGGGTAATTTTAATCATTCTTGTGCTCTATCGGTCTCTTTCGATGATTTTCTGATATATCAATTAATGAAAAACTTAGCAAATTATTATCCTTGTCGGGCAGGGTTTGGAAGCGGTTCAAGTGCGTGACTCCCGGTAACTTTCCTGAGAAGCTGACCTTTAGAGCGGCTCAGGTAAGTAGTAGTATGATATACTTCTATTAATTTTCAATACATTTATGATGCTAGATTATAATTTTGATTATATATATTTTATTCTCGTAAAGTGCGACCAGCAGCCACGGGGAACGCATCTATGCGGATACTATGTTTGCGAGACCATTCGCACGTTTACCTCTGAGTTCAAGGATCACATATTCGACGTAAGCAATGAACATTCACACCTCTATTTTTACCCGTCATTCTTTGTTATCATGATTGATATTCATATTCATCTCCTCTTCTTATATAGCACTCGTCCATGAGGACGAAGGTCCTACCAGAGTAACCCGCGATTGCTGTTGCAGAGGAGCTTGCGGGATTTCTGAGGACGGAAGCTATAGAAGGCAAAGGACGATTTAGTGTAGCTAAGGGCCATTACTGATGTTCGTCCATGTAATCGAATAGACGGGCTCTAGTCCCGATAATTCAGATCTCCATATAATTGTATATATATGATCGCTTGTAAGATAAGTTAATCTTATATATATATATGCATAATTATTTCTACTTAAATTATATGAAAACTAATTCCCGAACACCAAACGAGGCATCATGTTAATCTCCCGAATACCTAAACCCTAAAACCCTAAAACCCAAAAATAATTTCATTCAAAAAAAACCCCAAAAACCAGCAAAATCTGAAAATCTTTAGTCCCGGTCCGTGTAGCGAACCGGGACTAGAGGGCCTGCCCCTGGGGCGCTACGAGGCGCCCACGTGGAGCACCTTTAGTCCCGACTTGTAAGAGGGCCGGGACGAAAGGTTAGGCCTTTAGTCCCGCGCCTTTAGTCCTGGTTGGTGAACCGGGACTAAAGCCCCTTACGGGCCGGGGCTAAAGGCCCCGTCCCCACTAGTGTAGGTCTTGCAATGCTCTATAAGTATAGTGATTTGTGGGCTTTATTTGAGAGGAATTATATGTGGTAGTTTATTTGATTTATATGCAATTTGAGCTCAAATTAACTCTTAGTTTGCATATGTAGGTGTGGTTTACTTAGTGCTTTCCCGTCCCCGTCCTAACCACCGTCGATCGCCCGCACCGTCCCGTCGCCGGCACCACCTTGGTGAGCCTCTTGTTTTTATTATCTTTTTTATAGAAAGATCATGTTTGTGTGATTTAAATATATAGTTACTTGTATAAAAAATTACCCGTATGTTGTTTGTTATACATAGTGGCATGATTTTGATATCCGTCCCCGCCGGCCCTCATCCGGTATATGATTAGGATGTGGTACATTCTCTTGTATAACTATTTGTTGCATTTCCTGTTTATGACAAATTATGCCCATCAAGTTGACATAGATATTTTTATCTAGGAGGTATGTGAACCGGAAATTCCAACCGACCCTCTTGTCGAGAGATCAAATTTGGTTGAAAAATAAAATGAGTGTTTGAAAGAAAAATTGAAAAGAATTAAAGAAGAGAAGATAAAGCTGGAGTTGTATGTTGCCGATGTCCATAGATTACCCTCTGATTTAGAGAGTAATATCAAAGAGTTTATCAACTCACAAGAGATTTTCAATGCGTCCATAGAGGAAAAACTACTCAAAATTGATGATTTGGCTAGGAGCGTTGATAGAATGTCTAGTGATATTGATGCTTTGAAAGTTAGGTGTGCTCCTCCCAAGATCAATATGGATGAAACTTTGAAAGCTATGCATGTTTCCATGAGTGAGAGCAAAGAAAGAACCGCCCAAATTCGTACTAGACATGAATGGCTTAAAAAGGCGTGTTCTCGTGATAAGAATCACGAAGATCTTAAAGTGCTTGGTGTGACTCCCATTGAATCTTTGTTTTCTTGTGTCAAACCTAATGATGACGGGGCTGGATATGAATCCACTTTGGTTGAAAAACGCCCCAATGATTCAGAGTCCATCTATCTTGATGCTAAAAGCATTGAAAGTGGAGTAGAAGATTTTAAAACTTTGAGTAGTAATGAAATTACTACTTTGGATTTCAAGGAATTCAATTTTGATAGTTGCTCCTTGATTGAATGCATTTCCTTGATGCAATCCATGCTAAACTCTCCACACGCTTATAGCCAAAACAAGGCCTTTACCGATCATATCGTCGAAGCTATGATAAAATATCTTGAAGAGAAACTTGAATTGGATGTTTCTATCCCTAGAAAGCTTCATGATGAGTGGGAACCTACTATCAAAATCAAAATAAAAACTATGAATGCAATGCTTTGTGTGATTTGGGTGCTAGTATTTCCGCGATTCCAAAGTCTTTATGTGATGTTCTGGGTTTTAATGAGATTGAGGAGTGTTCTCTTAATTTGCATCTTGCGGATTCTACTATCAAGAAACCCATGGGAAGGATCAATGATGTTCTTATTATTGCAAATAGGAACTATGTACCCGTGGATTTCATTGTGCTTGACATTGATTGCAATCCTACATGCCATATCATTCTTGGTAGACCTTTCCTAAGGACTATCAGTGCTATCATCGATATGAAGGAAGGGTATATTAGATTTCAATTTCCTTTAAATAAGGGCATGGAGCACTTTCCTAGAAACAAAATAAGATTGCCTTATGAATCCATGATGAGGGCTACTTATGGTTTGAGCACCAAAGATGACGATACGTGATTCTATCGCTTTATGCCTAGCTAAGGACGTTAAACAATAGCGCTTGTTGGGAGGCAACCCAATGAATTTATCTTTTTCTTTTTTTTGTTGCGTCCACGCCATCATAATTCTGTTATGATAGTGTCTTTTGTTTTTTGTTTTTGTGTTTGAGCCAAGCAAATCCTTTATGACTAGCCTTGGTGATGGTTGTTTGATCCTGCTGGAAAAAGACAGAAACTTTTCGCTCACGAGATTATTTTTAATTTTTTATTCAGAAAGAGCTTTTGAGTCGATTCGTTTTGCTGCTGGTTGATATGCCTTTTGCCCAGGCAGTCGTAATTTTTCAGAATTTTTGAGGTACCAGAAGTATACGAAGTATACAGATTGCTACAGACTGGTCTGTTTTTGACAGATTCTGTTTTTGTTGAGTTGGTTGCTTGTTTTGATGAAACTATGGATAGTATTGGGGGGCGGGTACTAGCCATGGAAAAGTGAGAATACAGTAATCTAACACCAATATAAATAGAATTCAAGTTTGCTACAGTATCTAAAGAGGTGGTAGTTTGTTTTCTTGTGGTAATGATATCACGAGTTTCTGTTTATGTTTTGTGTTGTGAAGTTTTCAAGTTTTGGGTGATGTTCTCATGGACAAAGGGATAAAGAGTGGAAAGAGCTCAAGCTTGGGGATGCCCAAGGAATCCCAAGCCAAATTCAAGGACACCAAAAAGCCTAAGCTTGGGGATGCCCCGGGAAGACATCCCCTCTTTCGTCTTCAATCCATCGGTAACATTACTTGGAGCTATATTTTTATTCACCACATGATATGTGTTTTGCTTGGAGCGTCTTGTATTGTAGGAGTCTTTTATTTTTGTTGTGTCACAATCATCCTTGCTGCACACTTTTTGATAGAGACATGCACTCATCGTGATTTTGCTAGAATGCTCATCGTGCTTCACTTATATCTTTTGAGCTAGATAATTTTGCTCTATGTGCTTCACATAGATCTTTTAGAGCACAGCGGTGCGTGACTTTGTAGTTGGCTTGTGCTATGAAAGTAGTCCCAAAGGTGATAGGTACCCAAAGAGGATACAAAAATCTCCATCTTCATGTGCATTGAGTAGGAAGAGAAGTTTTGATTCCGCTCAATTAGTTTTGAGACGTGAATTTGGTAATATTAAGAGTTATGATAGTAGGGTGTTGTGAATCTAGAAATACTTGTGTTGAAGTTAGTGATTCCCGTAGCATGCACGTATGGTGAACCGCTATGTTAGGAAGTCGGAGCATAATTGATCTATTGATTGTCATCATTTGTGTTGAGGTCGGGATCGCGCGATGGTTAACACCTACCAACCCTTCCCCTAGGAGTACGCGTTTAGCACTTTGTTTCGATTACTAATAAAAACTTTCGCAACAAGTATGTGAGTTCTTCATGACTAATGTGAGTCCATGGTATAGATGCACTTTCACCATCCACCATTGCTAGCCTCTCTAGTACCGCGCAATTTTCGCTGGTGCACAAACCAACCATATGCCTTCCTCAAAACAGCCACCATACCTACCTACTATGGCATTTTCATAGCCATTCCGAGATAAATTGACATACTACTCCCACCGTTCCGTCTCATGACTTGTGCCGTCACTCTCATATTGCCATTGCATGATTGTAAGATAGCTAGCGAGATGTTTCAACGTCATACGCCAAGCTAGATCGTTGCACATCCCGGTACACTGCCGGAGGCATTTCCTGTAGAGTCATCATCGTTCTAAGCTTTGAGTTGTGAGTAAATAAAAGTGTGATGATCATCATTATTAGAGCATTGCCCCATATTAGGAAATAAAAAAAGAGGGCAAAGAGCCCAAACAAAAAAAAAGAGGCCAAAGAGCCCAAATAAAAAAAAAGAGAAAAAGAGAGAAGGGACAATGCTACTATCTTTTTCCACACTTGTGCTTCATAAAAGCACCATGTTCTTCATGATTGAGAGCCTCTCGTTTTGTCACCACCATATGCTAGTGGGAATCTCTATTATATAACTTGGTTTGTATATTCCAATGATGGGCTTCCTCAAATTGCCCTAGGTCTTCGTGAGCAAGCAAGTTGGATGCACACCCACTAGTTCTCCTTTTGAGCTTTCACATACTTATAGCTCTAGTGCATCCTTTGTATGGCAATCCCTACTCATTCACATTGATATCTATTAATGTGCATCTGCATAACCCTTCGATACGCCGAGTCAATGTGACCATCTCCTCCTTTTTGTCTCACAACCACCACCACACTATATTCCACCTATAGTGATATATCCATGGCTCACGCTCATGTATTGCGTGATAGTTGAAAAAGTTTTGAGAAAGTAAGAGTGCGAAAAGAATTACTTGGCCAATACCGGGGTTGTGCATGATTTAAATTAGTTGTGTGGGGATGATGGATCATAGCCAGACTATATGATTTTGTAGGGATAACTTTATTTGGCCTTGTTATTTTGAAAGTTCATGATTACCTTGCTAGTTTGCTCGAAGTATTATTGTTTTCACGTCAATAGCAAACTATTTTTTTGGATCTTACGGATCTGAACATTCATGTCACATGAAAGAAGTTACAAAGGACAACTATGCTAGGTAGCATTTCACATCAAAAATTCAGTCTTTATCACTTCCGTGCTCGAGGACGAGCAAGAGTTAAGCTTGGGGATGCTTGATACGTCTCCAACCTATCTATAATTTTTTATGGTTTCATGCTATTATCTTGTCAAACTTTGGATGTTTTGTATGCCTTTTATATCTTTTTTGGGACTAACTTATTAACTCAGTGCCAAGTGCCAGTTCCTGTTTTTCTGTGTTTTTGACCCTTTTCAGAGGAGGATTTTAAACACAGTCCAAACGGAATAAAACTTCCAAAAAGATTTTTTCCGAAAGAGAAGACGATCGGGAGACTTGAGAACCAAGGTAGAGGGTCACCAGGGACCCCACAAGCCCCCTAGTCGCGGCCAGGGGGGCGCGCCTCCCAGGCTTGTGGGCTCCCTGGGCCTCCTCTGCCGGCCTTTCTCCTATATATTCCCTAAAATCCCAGAAAAAATCAGGAGATCCACGAAAATACTTTTCTGCCGCCGCAAGCTTGTGTCTCCGCAAGATCCCATCTGGGGCACTTTTTGGTGCCCTGCCGGAAGGAGGATTTGGATACGGGGGGCTTCTTCATCAACACCTTGACCTCTCCGATGATGCGTGAGTAGTTCACCATAGACCTTCGGGTCCATGGCTAGTAGCTAGATGGCTTCTTCTCTCTCTTGGATCTTCAATACAAAGTTCTCCATGATCTTCATGGAGATCTATCCGATGTAATCTTCTTTTGCGGTGTGTTTGTCGAGTTCCGATGAATTGTGGATTTATGATCAGATTATCTATGAATCTTATTTGAGTTTCTTCTGATCTCTTATATGCATGATTTCATATCCTTGTAATTCTCTTCGAGTTGTGGGTTTTGTTTGGCCAACTTGATCTATAATTCTTGCAATGGGAGAAGTGCTTGGTTTTGGGTTCATACTGTGCGGTGACCTCACCCAGTGACAGAAGGGGTAGCGAGGCACGCATCGTGTTATTTCCATCAAGGGTAAAAAGATGGGGTTTTAATAATTGGTTTGAGTTTATCCCTCTACATCATGTCATCTTGCTTAAGGCGTTACTCTGTTCGTCATGAACTCAATACACTAGGTGCATGCTGGAGAGCAGTCGATGTGTGGAGTAATAGTAGTAGATGCAGAAAGTATCGGTCTACTTGTCTCGGACGTGATGCCTATATGTATGATCATTTCCTTAGATATCTTCATGACTTTGCGCGGTTCTATCAATTGCTCGACAGTAATTTATTCACCCACCGTAATATTTGCTATTTTGAGAGAAGCCTCTAGTGAACACTATGGCCCCCAAGTCTACTTAACATCATATTTTCAGCCTTACACTTTTACTTCGTTGCACTTTTTGCCTTCAGTTCTCACTTTGCAATCAATCTTGAAGGGATTGACAACCCCTTTATAGCGTTGGGTGCAAGCTCTTTTGTGTTTGTGCAGGTACTCTAGACTTGACGCGATTCTCCTACTGGATTGATACCTTGGTTCTCAAACTGAGGGAAATACTTACTGCTCCTGTGCTGCATCGCCCTTTCCTCTTCAAGGGAAAAACCAACGCAAGCTCAAGAGACGACGGAAGATTTCTGTCGCCGTAGCATGCAGCAACTGCTAACTTAATTCCAACAGACTTTAGCATCGCTACGGGTGAGAAAGTCTCATCGTAGACAACTCCTTGAACTTGTCGGAAACATCTTTGCGACAAGTCGAGCTTTCTTAATGGTGACATTTACCATCATTGTCCGTCTTCATTTTAAAGATCTACTTCCACTAAATAGCCTTACGACCATCAACTAGTTATTCCAAAGTCTACATTTTGTTTTCATACATGGATCATGTCTCGGATTTCATGGCCTTCAGCCATTCGTCAGAATCTGAGCCCACCATCGCTTCTCCATAGCTCGTAAGTTCATTGTTGTACAGCAACATGACCTCCAAGATAGGATTACTGTACCACTCTGGAGCAGTATGCGTCCTTGTCGACCTATGTGGTTTGGTAGTAACTTGATTCGAAGCTTTATGATCACCATCATCAGCTTCCACTTCAACTAGTGTAGGAGCGACATGAACAATTTCCTGTGCCCTTCTACTCTCTGGTTGAAGTGACGGTTCAATAACCGCATCAAGTCCCACCATCCTCCCACTCAATTCTTTTGAGAGAAACTCTTCCTCGAGAAAGGACCCTTTTCTGGAAACAAACACTTTGCTTTCGGATCTGAGATAGGAGGTAGTCCCAACTGTTTTGGGTATCCTATGAAGATGCATTTATCCAATTTGGGTTCGAGCTTATCAGGCTGATTTTTTTCACATAAGCGTCGCGACCCCAAACTATTAAGAAATGACAACTTAGGTTTCTCCAAACCATAGTTCATATGGTGTCATCTCGACAGAATTACGTGGTGTCCTATTTAAAGCGAATGTGGTTGTCTCTAATGCCTAACCCAAAAACGATAGTGTTAATTCGATAAGAGACATCATAGTATACACCATATCCAATAGGGCACGGCTATGACCTTTGGACACACCATCACACTATAGTGTTCCAGGTGGCATGAGTTGTGAAACAATTTTCATATTGTCTTAAATGTTTACCAAACTCGCAACTCAGATATTCATCTATACGATCATATCGTAGACATTTTATCCTCTTGTCACGTCGATCTTCACTCTAAAATAGCTTGAACTTTTCAATATTGCAGACTTGTGATTCATCAAGAAAATACTCATGCATCTACTCAAATCGTCACTGAAGTAAGAACATAACGATATCCACTGCGTGCCTCAGCACTCATTGGACTGCACACATCAAAATGTTTTACTTCCAACAAGTTACTTTGTTGTTCCATCTCACTGGAAAACGAGGCCTTCAGTCATCTTGCCCAGGTGGCATGATTTGCATGTCTCAAGTGATTCAAAATCAAGTGAGTCCAAACGATCCATCTTGCCCAGGTGGCATGATTTGCATGGAGTTTCTTCATGCGTTTATACCAATAGACATGGTTCGCATGTCTCAAACGTTTCAAAAACGAGTGGGTCCAAAGATCCATCGGCATGGAGCTTCTTCATGTGTTTTATACCAATATGACTCAAGACAGAGTGCCACAAGTAAGTGGCACTATCATTACTACTTTGTCTCTTTTGGCATCAATATTATGAACATGTGTATAACTACGATCGAGATTCAATAAACCATTAATTTTATGTGCAAGACCATTGAAGGTATTATTTAAATAAACAGAGTAACCATTATTCTCTTTAAATGAATAGCCATATTGCGATAAACACAATCTAATCATGTATGTGCTCAACGCAAACACCAAATAACAATTATTTATGTTTAACACTAATCTCGATGGTAGAGCCAGCGTGCGATGTTTGATCACATCATCCTTGGAAACACTTCCAACACATATCGGCACCTCGCCTTTAGCTAGTCTCTGTTTATTTCGTAGCTTTTATTTCGAGTTACTAACACTTAGCAACTGAACGGTATCTAATACCCTGGTGCTACTAGGAGTACTAGTAAAGTACACATCAATATCATGTATATCCAATATACTTTTGTCAACTTTGCCAGCCTTAATATCTACCAAGTATCTAGGGTAGTTCCTCTTCAGTGTCTTTTCCCCTTATTACAGAAGCACTTAGTCTCGGGTTTGGGTTCAACCTTGGGTCTCTTCACTAGAGGAGCAACTAGTTTGCCGTTTCATGAAGTATCCCTTCTTGCCCTTGCCCTTCTTGAAACTACTGGTTAACCATCAACAATTGATGCTCCTTTTTATTTCTACTTTCGCGGTGTCAAATATCGCGAATAGCTCAAGGATCATCTCATATCTATCCCTGATATGTTATAGTTCATCACGAAGCTCTAGTAGCTTGGTGGCAGTGACTTTGGAGAACCATCACTATCTCATCTGGAAGATGAACTCCCACTCGATTCAAGCGATTGTAGCACTCAGACAATCCGAGCACATGCTCACTAATTGAGCTATTCTCCCTTACTTTGTAGACAAAGAATCTTGTCGTAGGTCTCATACCTGTCAACAAGGGCACGAGCCTGAAATCCCAATTTCATCCCTTGGAACATCTCATATGTCCTCTGACGTTCCAAACATCTTCGGTGCCCCAATTCTAATCCGTTTAAAAATTATGCACTGAACTATCGTGTAGTAATCAAAAACGTGTATGTCAGATGTTCGCAACATCTACAGACGACGCTCGGGTTTAGCACACCGAGCGGTGCATTAAGGACATAAGCCTTGTATGCAGCTATGAGGACAATCCTCAGTTTACGGACCCAATTCGTATAATTTATATTATCATCTTTCAAGTAAATTTTCTCTAGGAACATATCAAAAACAGTAGAGCTACAACGCAAGCTACAACATAATTTGCAAAGACATTTTGACTATGTTCTTGATAATGAGTTTAATTAATCATACTAATTACAAACTCCCACTCAAATAGACATCCCTCTAGTCATTCGAGTGTCGCATGATCCAAATCCACTAACTCAAGTTTGATCATCACGTGAGTCGAGATTATTTTCAATGGTGAACATCTCCATGTTGATCATATCAACTATATGATTCATGCTCGACCTTTCGGTCTCTTGTGTTCCGTGTCCATGTCTGTACATGCTAAGCTCGTCAAGTTTAACCCGAGTGTTCCGCGTGTGCAATTGTTTTGCACCCATTGTATGTGAACATTGAGTGTATCACACCCGATCATCACGTGGTGTCTCGAAACGACGAACTATCACAAGGTGCACAGTCGGGGAGAACACAATTTTATCTTGAAATGTTAGTGAGGGATTACCTTATAATGCCACCGTCGTCCTAAGAAAAATAAGGTGCATAGAAGGATTAACATCACATGCAAATCATAAGTGACATGATATTGCCATGAACTTGTGCTTCTTGATCTCCATCATCAAAGCACCGGCATGATCTCCATCGTCACCAGCGCCACACCATGATCTCCATCATTGTGCTACCATCGAGGTTGTCGCACTAACTATGTTGTTACTACTAAAGCTACTACTAGTGATAAAGCAAAGTATCACCAAGTGCAAAATAATTAAGGACAACCCTATGGCTCCTGCCGGTTGCCATAACATCGACGTGCAAGTCGATATTTAACTATTACAACATGATCACCTCATACATCCAACATATCATATCATGTATATGGCCATATCACACCACATGCATACCCTGCAAAAACAAGTTAGACGTCCTCTAATTTGTTGTTGCATGTTTTACGTGACTGTTATGGGTATCTAGTATGATCGCATCTTACTTATGCAAAACCACAACGGTGATATGCAATTTGCTAGTTAACCTTCTCCAAGGACCGCCTCGGTCAAATCCGATTCAGCTAAAGTTGAAGAAATAGACACTCGCCAGTCATCTTTATGCAACAAGTTGCATGTTAGTCGATGAAACCGGTCTCTCGTAAGCGAACAAGTAATATTGGTCCAGGCCGCTTCAATCCAACAATACAGCCGAATCAAGAAAAGACTAAGGAGGGCTGAAAATTGAACATAAACACCCAGAAACTCCTTTGTGTTCTACTCGAGATGTCATCTACGCATAGACCTACCTCTGATACCACTTTTGGGAACGTTGCACGGGAAACAAAAAATTCCTACGCACACGCAATACTTATCCATGGTGATGATCATATACGAGAGGGGAGAGTGAATCTACATACCCTTGTAGATCACTAAGGCGAAGCGTATATAATGCGGTTGATGTAGTGGAACATCTTCGCGATTCAAATCGCAGCCCGTCCCGCAATCTTATCACGATCCATCCCGATCTAGTGCCGAACGAACGACACCTCCGCGTTCAGCACACGTACAACTCGATGACGATCTCCGCCTTCTTGATCCAACAAGAGGGGCAGAGATGTAGATGAGTTCTCCAGCACAGCGGCATGGTGGTGGTGGTGGTGGTGAACTAATCCAGCACGGCTTCGCCTAAGCACTGTTGAACTAGACTGGAGGAGAAACATATCTAGAGGGAAAGAGAGGCAGTCGTGGCTCATTTCTGTGTGTCCAAAAACCCTCAATACCTCTAGTATATATAGGAGGAGGTAGGGAGGAGGCTGCACCCTAGGGATTGCCCCTTTGGGTCGGCGGTGGGGAGGAGAGGAGGAGTCCTCCTCCAATCCTAGTAGGATTAGGATTCCTTCGTTCCCACTTGGAAACTATTTCCACCTTTGCCTTTTTGCCTTATTCCTCCACTCCAGCCGCATGGGTCCTTATTCCTCCTCTCACAGCCCATGAAGCCTTGGGTCGTCACAGCCTCCCGGTGGTCCCCCGGTACCCTCCCCGCGCTCCGGGTACACTACATATGAGCCCGAAACTTTTTGGGTGACCAAAACAAGACTTCCTATATATCAATGTTTATCTCCGAACCATTCTGGAGCTCCTCGTGACGTCCAGGATCTCATCCGGGACTGTGAACAACCTTCGATCACCAACACCTATAACTCAACTATACCGAAACGTCACTGAACCTTAATTGTGCAGACCCCGCGGGTTCGAGAACTATGTAGACATGACTTGAGACATTATCCGGTCAATAACCAATAGAGGGACCCCGGATGTCCATATTGACTCCCACATATTCTATGAAGATCTCTATCGGTTGAAGCTTTATGTCAAGGATTCATATAACCCCGTATACTATTCCCTTTGTCATTTGGTATGTTACTTGCCCGAGATTCGATCGTCGGTATCTCTATACCTAGTTCGATCTCTTTACCGGCAAGTCTATTTACTCGTTCCATAATACAAGCTCCCGTAACTAAATCCTTAGTCACATTGCTTGCAAGGTTTGTTGTGATGTTGTATTACCGAGTGGGCCCCGAGATACCTCTCCGTCACACGGAGTGACAAATCCCAATATTAATCCATGCCAACCCAACAAACACCTTTGGAGATACCTGTAGAGCACATTTATAGTCACTCAGTTACGTTGCGACGTTTGATAACCCACAAGGTATTCCTCGGTGTCCGGGAGTTGCATGATCTCATGGTCATAGGAACTGATACATTGACATGCAGAAAACAGTAAAAATAAACTGACACGGTCATATGCTACGTTTATAGTTTGGGTCTTGTCCATCACATCATTCTCCCGATGATGTGATCCCGTTATCAAGTGACAACACTTGCCTATGGCGAGGAAACCTTGACCATCTTTGATCAACGAACTAGTCAATTAGAGACTTACTAGGGACAGTGTGTTGTCTATGTATCCACACATGTATTTGAGTTTCCAATTAATACAATTATAGCATGGATAATAAACAATTATTGTGAACAAGGAAATATAATAATAACCAATTTATTATTGCCTATAGGGCATATTTCCAACACCTCCTTCCCTTCCATACAAAGGTGGAATTTCCACCTTTCCCAACTGCATGGGCCTTGAGGGACTTGTGCACTTGGCCCAATAAGGCCACGATGACTCCCCCCAGCCCATCCAAACCCTTGGGACATGGTAGAAGCCTTGGTGGACTTCCGTACTCTGTCAGAAGTTTCCGGAACCTTCTAGAAGCTTTCGGGTACAATACCAGAAAAACCCGAAACTTTTTCGGTAGCCAAAATATGATATATATCTCCGGACCATTCTGGAGCTCCTAGTGATGTCCGCGATCTCATCCGGGACTCCGAGCAACTTTTGGTTACCATCACACATAACTCATTAATACGAAATCGTCACCGAACCTTAAGTGTGTAGACCGTGCGGGTTCAAGAACTATGCAGACATGACCGAGACACTCTCCGACCAATAACCAATAACGGGACCTGGATGTCCATATTTGCTCCTACGTATTCTACGAAGATCTTTATCGGTCGAACCACGATGTCGAGGATTCGATCGATCATGTATACAATTCCCTTTGTCTATCGGTATGTTACTTGCCCAAGATTCGATCGTCGGTATCTCCATACCTAGTTCAATCTCCTTACCGGCAAGTTGTTGGAATTATGCCCTAGAGGCAATAATAAATATAGTTATTATTATAATTCCTGTATCAAGATAATCGTTTATTATCCATGCTATAATTGTATTGAATGAAGACTTATATACATGTGTGGATACATAGACAAAACACTATCCCTAGCAAGCCTCTAGTTGGCTAGCCAGTTGATCAAAGATAGTCAGGGTCTTCTGATTATGAACAAGGTGTTGTTGCTTGATAACTAGATCACGTCATTAGGAGAATCACGTGATGGACTAGACCCAAACTAACAGACGTAGCATATCGATCGTGTCATTTTGTTGCTACTGTTTTCTGCGTGTCAAGTATTTCTTCCTATGACCATGAGATCATATAACTCACTGACACCGGAGGAATGCTTTGTGTGTATCAAACATCGCAACATAACTGGGTGACTAGAAAGATGCTCTACAGGTATCTCCGAAGGTGTTCGTTGAGTTAGTATGGATCGAGACTGGGATTTGTCACTCCGTGTGACGGAGAGGTATCTCGGGGCCCACTCGGTAATACAACATCACACACAAGCCTTGCAAGCAATCTGACTTAGTGTAAGTTGCGGGATCTTGTATTACGGAACGAGTAAAGAGACTTGCCGGTAAACGAGATTGAAATAGGTATGCGGATACTCACGATCGAATCTCGGGCAAGTAGCATACCGAAGGACAAAGGGAATGACATACGGGATTATATGAATCCTTGGCACTGAGGTTCAAACGATAAGATCTTCGTAGAATATGTAGGATCCAATATGGGAATCCAGGTCCCGCTATTGGATATTGACCGAGGAGTCTCTCGGGTCATGTCTACATAGTTTTCGAACCCGCAGGGTCTGCACACTTAAGGTTCGACGTTGTTTTATGTGTATTTGAGTTATATGGTTGGTTACCGAATGTTGTTCGGAGTCCCGGATGAGATCACGGACGTCACGAGGGTTTCCGGAATGGTCGGGAAACGAAGATTGATATATAGGATGACCTCATTTGATTACCGGAAGGTTTTCGGAGTTACCGGGAATGTACCAGGAATGACGAATGGGTTCCGGGTGTTCACCGGGGGGGCAACCCACCCCGGGGAAGCCCATAGGCCTTGGGGGTGGCGCACTAGCCCTTAGTGGGCTGGTGGGACAGCCCAAGAAGGCCCTATGCGCCATAGGAAGAAAATCAAGGAGAAAAGAAAAAAAAGAGGAGGTGGGAAAAGGGGGAAGGACTCCTCCTTCCAAACCTAGTTGGACTCGGTTTGGAAGGGGAGGGTTGCCCCCCTTGGCTCGGCCGAACCCCTTGGGGGTCCTTGGACCCCAAGGCAAGGCTCCCCCTCTTCCCCCTACATATACGGAGGTTTTAGGGCTGATTTGAGACAACTTTGCCACGGCAGCCCGACCACATATCTCCACGGTTTTACCTCTAGATCGCGTTTCTGCGGAGGTCGGGCGGAGCCCTGCTGAGATAAGATCATCACCAACCTCCGGAGTGCCGTCATGCTGCCGGAGAACTCATCTACCTCTCCGTCTCTCTTGCTGGATCAAGAAGGCCGAGATCATCGTCGAGCTGTACGTGTGCTGAACGCGGAGGTGCCGTTCGTTCGGCACTAGATCATGGGACTGACCGCGGGACGGTTCCCGGGGCGGATCGAGGGACGTGAGGACGTTCCACTACATCAACCGCGTTCACTAACGCTTCTGCTGTACGGTCTACAAGGGTACGTAGATCGAATATCCCCTCTCATAGATGGACATCACTATGATAGGTCTTCGTGCGCGTAGGAAAATTTTTGTTTCCCATGCGACGTTCCACAACAGTGGCATGATGAGCTAGGTTCATGCGTAGATGTCTTCTCGAGTAGAACACAAAAAATTTTGTGGGCGGTGATGTGCGTTTTGCTTCCCTCCTTAGTCTTTTCTTGATTCCGCGGTATTGTTGGATTGAAGCGGCTTGGACCGACATTACTCGTACGCTTACGAGAGACTGGTTTCATCGCTACGAGTAACCCCGTTGCTCAAAGATGACTGGCAAGTGTGAGTTTCTCCAACTTTAGTTGAATCGGATTTGACCGAGGAGGTCCTTGTATAAGGTTAAATAGCAATTCATATATCTCCGTTGTGGTGTTTGCGTAAGTAAGATGCGATCCTACTAGATACCCATGGTCACCACGTAAAACATGCAACAACAAAATTAGAGGACGTCTAACTTGTTTTTGCAGGGTATGCTTGTGATGTGATATGGCCAACGATGTGATGTGATATATTGGATGTATGAAATGATCATGTTGTAATAGATAATATCGACTTGCACATCGATGGTACGGCAACCGGCAGGAGCCATAGGGTTGTCTTTAAACTAACGTTTGTGCTTGCAGATGCGTTTACTATTTTGCTAGGATGTAGCTTTAGTAGTAATAGCATGAGCAGCACGACAACCCCGATGGCGACATGTTGATGGAGATCATGGTGTGGCGTCGGTGACAAGAAGATCGTGCCGGTGCTTTGGTGATGGAGATCAAGGAGCACGTGATGATGGCCATATCATCTCACTTATGAATTGCATGTGATGTTAATCCTTTTATGCACCTTATTTTGCTTAGAACGACGGTAGCATTATAAGGTGATCTCTCAAAATGTCTGGGTACTCAAACCGTCTAGCTGAGCTGGGGATTGAACTCCCGCAAGAGGATATCACTGACAGAATCCTTCAATCACTGCCGCCAAGCTATAAAGGCTTTGTGTTGAACTACAACATGCAAGGGATGAACAAGTCACCCGGCGAGTTGTTTGCGATGCTGAAAGTCGCAGAGTCTGAACTCCGTAAAGAGCATCAAGTGTTGATGGTGAATAAGACCACTAGTTTCAAGAGAAACAGCGAAGGCAAGAAGGGTAATTCAAAGAAGAGCGGCAAGCCTGTTGCTAATCCGATGAAGAAACCCAAAGCTGGACCTAAGCCTGAAACAGAGTGTTACTATTGCAAGGGTATGGGTCACTGGAAGCGCAACTGCCCCAAGTATCTGGCTGATAAGAAGGCGGCCAAAGAAAAATCAGGTATATTTGATATACATGTTATTGATGTGTACTTAACCGGCTCTCGTAGTAGTGCCTGGGTATTCGATACCGGTTCTGTTGCTCATATTTGCAACTCGAAACAGGAACTGCGGAATAGACGAAGGCTGACGAAAGATGAAGTGACGATGCGCGTAGGAAATGGTTCCAAGGTTGATGCAATCGTCGTCGGCACAGTTTTACTTCAGTTACCATCAGGATTAGTTATGAACTTGAATCATTGTTATTTAGTGCCTGCGTTGAGCATGAATATTATATCTAGATCTTGTTTATTGCGAGACGGTTACTCTTTTAAGTCAGAGAATAATGGTTGTTCTATTTCTATGAGTAACATCTTTTATGGTCATGCACCCAATGTGAGAGGATTGTTCATATTGAATCTTGATAGTGATACACACATACATAACATTGAGACCAAAAGAATTAGAGTTAACAATGATAGCGCCATATTTTTGTGGCACTGCCGCTTAGGTCATATTGGTGTAAAGCGCATGAAGAAACTCCATGCTGATGGACTTTTGGAGTCACTTGACTTTGATTCACTTGACACGTGCGAACCATGCCTCATGGGCAAGATGACTAAAACTCCGTTCTCCGGAACAATGGAGCGTGCAAGTGACTTGTTGGAAATCATACATACCGATGTGTGCGGTCCGATGAGCGTAGAGGCACGCGGCGGATATCGTTATTTTCTCACCTTCACTCACGATTTGAGTAGATATGGTTATGTCTACATAATGAAGCACAACTCTGAAACATTTGAAAAGTTCAAGCAATTTCAGAGTGAAGTCGAAAATCATCGTAACAAGAAGATCAAGTTCCTACGGTCTGATCGTGGGGGTGAATATCTGAGTTTCGAGTTTGGTACTCACTTAAGACAATGTGGAATTGTTTCACAGTTGACACCGCCTGGAACACCATAGCATAACGGTGTGTCTGAACGTCGTAATAGTACTTTATTAGAGATGGTGCGATCTATGATGTCTCTTACCGATTTGCCGTTATCGTTTTGGGGTTATGCATTAGAAACAGCTGCATTCACTTTAAATAGGGCACCATCAAAATCCGTTGAGACGACACCATACGAACTGTGGTATGGCAAAAGGCCAAAGTTGTCGTTTCTTAAAGTTTGGGGATGTGATGCTTATGTCAAAAAGCTTCAGCCGGAAAAGCTGGAACCCAAAGCGGAAAAGTGCATCTTCATAGGTTACCCAAAAGAGACAGTTGGATACACCTTCTATCTCAAATCCGAGGGCAAAGTGTTTGTTGCTAAAAACGGAGCTTTTCTCGAGAAGGAGTTTCTCTCGAGAGAATTGAGTGGGAGGAAGATAGAACTTGATGAGGTTGTCGAACCTCTCATCCCTCTAGATGGTGGCGCAGGGCAAGGGGAAACCTCTATCATTGCGACGCCGGTTGAGGAGGAAGTTAATGGTGATGATCATGAAACACCGGTTCAAGTTCCTGTCGAACCACGCAGGTCGACGAGACCACGTGCCGCTCCAGAGTGGTACGGTAATCCCGTCATGTCAATCATGTTGTAAGACAACAATGAACCTGCAAATTACGAAGAAGCAATGGTGGGCCCAGATTCCAACAAATGGCTAGAGGCCATGAAGTCCGAGATAGGATCCATGTACGAGAACAAAGTATGGACTTTGGAAGTACTACCTGAGGGCCGCAAGGCTATTCAGAACAAATGGATTTTTAAGAAGAAGACGGACGCTGACGGCAATGTGACCATTTATAAAGCTCGACTTGTGGCAAAGGGTTTTTCACAAGTTCAAGGAGTTGACTACGATGAGGCATTCTCACCCGTGGCGATGCTTAAGTCTGTCAGAATCATGTTAGCAATAGCTGTATTTTTCGATTATGAAATCTGGTAGATGGATGTCAAAACGGCGTTCCTTAACGGTTTCCTTAAGGAAGAGTTGTATATGATGCAACCCGAAGGTTTTGTCGATCCTAAGAAAGCTAACAAGGTGTGCAAGCTCCAGCGATCCATTTATGGGCTGGTGCAAGCATCTTGGAGTTGGAACAAGCGCTTTGATGAGGTGATCAAAGCATTTGGGTTTATACAAGTGGTTGGAGAATCTTGTATTTACAAGAAAGTGAGTGGGAGCTCCGTGGCGTTTCTAATATTATATGTGGATGACATATTGCTGATTGGAAACAACGTAGAGTTTTTGGAGAGCATAAAGGATTACTTGAATAAAAGTTTCTCTATGAAGGACCTAGGAGAAGCTGCTTACATTCTAGGCTTTAAGATCTACAGGGATAGATCAAAACGCGTGATAGGACTTTCACAAAGCACATACCTTGATAAAGTTTTGAAGAGGTTCAAAATGGAACAGTCCAAGAAAGGGTTCTTGCCAGTTTTACAAGGTACGAGATTGAGTAAGACTCAGTGCCCAACAACTGATGAGGATAGAGAGCATATGAGCACCGTCCCCTATGCTTCAGCCATAGGTTCTATCATGTATGCAATGTTGTGCACTAGACCGGACGTTAGCCTGGCCATAAGTATGGCAGGTAGGTTCGAGAGTAATCCAGGAGTGGATCACTGGACGGCGGTCAAGAATATCCTGAAGTACCTGAAAAGGACTAAGGAGATGTTTCTCGTGTATGGAGGTGACGAAGAGCTCGCCGTAAAAGGTTACGTCGATGCAAGCTTTGACACAGATCCGGACGACTCTAAGTCGCAGACCGGATACGTATTTATTCTTAATGGGGGTGCGGTAAGCTGGTGCAGTTCCAAGCAAAGCGTCATAGCAGATTCTACATGTGAAGCGGAGTACATGGCTGCCTCGGAGGCGGCTAAGGAGGGTGTGTGGATGAAGCAGTTCATGACGGATCTTGGAGTAGTGCCAAGCGCACTGAATCCAATAACCTTGTTTTGTGACAACACGGGTGCCATTGCCCTAGCAAAGAAACCACGGTTTCACAAGAAGTCTAGACACATCAAACGACGCTTAAACCTCATCCGCGACTACGTCGAAGGGGAGGACGTAAATATATGCAAAGTGCACACGGATGTGAATGTAGCAGACCCGCTGACTAAACCTCTTCCACGGGCAAAGCATGATCAACACCAGAACTGTATGGGTGTTAGATTTATTACAATGTAATTCACATGATGATGTGAGGGCTAGATTATTGACTCTAGTGCAAGTGGGAGACTGTTGGAATTATGCCCTAGAGGCAATAATAAATATAGTTATTATTATAATTCCTGTATCAAGATAATCGTTTCTTATCCATGCTATAATTGTATTGAATGAAGACTTATATACATGTGTGGATACATAGACAAAACACTGTCCCTAGCAAGCCTCTAGTTGGCTAGCCAGTTGATCAAAGATAGTCAGGGTCTTCTGATTATGAACAAGGTGTTGTTGCTTGATAACTCGATCACGTCACTAGGAGAATCACGTGATGGACTAGACCCAAACTAATAGACGTAGCATATTGATCGTGTCATTTTGTTGCTACTTTTTTCTGCGTGTCAAGTATTTGTTCCTATGACCATGAGATCATATAACTCACGGACACCGGAGGAATGCTTTCTGTGTATCAAACGTCGCAACGTAACTGGGTGACCACAAAGATGCTCTACAGGTATCTCCGAAGGTGTTCGTTGAGTTAGTATGGATCGAGACTGGGATTTGTCACTCCGTGTGACGGAGAGGTATCTCGGGGCCCACTCGGTAATACAACATCACACACAAGCCTTGCAAGCAATGTGACTTAGTGTAAGTTGCGGGATCTTGTATTACGGAACGAGTAAAGAGACTTGCCGGTAAACGAGATTGAAATAGGTATGCAGATACTGACGATCGAATCTCGGTCAAGTAACATACCGAAGGACAAAGGGAATGACATACGGGATTATATGAATCCTTGGCACTAAGGTTCAAACGATAAGATCTTCATAGAATATGTAGGATCCAATATGGGCATCCAGGTCCCGCTATTGGATATTGACCGAAGAGTCTCTCGGGTCATGTCTACATAGTTCTCGAACCCGCAGGGTCTGCACACTTAAGGTTCGACGTTGTTTTATGTGTATTTGAGTTATATGGTTGGTTACCGAATGTTGTTCGGAGTCCCGGATGAGATCACAGACATCACGAGGGTTTCCGGAATGGTCCGGAAACGAAGATTGATATATAGGATGACCTCATTTGATTACCGGAAGGTTTTCGGAGTTACCGGGAATGTACCGGGAATGACGAATGGGTTCCGGGTGTTCACCGGGGGGGCAACCCACCCCGGGGAAGCCCATAGGCCTTGGGGTGGCGCACCAGCCCTTAGTGGGCTGGTGGGACAGCCCAAGAAGGCCCTATGCGCCATAGGAAGAAAATCAAAGAGAAAAAAAGGAGGAGGTGGGAAAAGGGGGAAGGACTCCTCCTTCCAAACCTAGTTGGACTCGGTTTGGAAGGGGAGGGTTGCCCCCCTTGGCTCGGCCGAACCCCTTGGGGGTCCTTGGACCCCAAGGCAAGGCTCCCCCTCTCCCCCCTATATATACGGAGGTTTTAGGGCTGATTTGAGACAACTTTGCCACGGCAGCCCGACCACATATCTCCACGGTTTTACCTCTAGATCGCGTTTCTGCGGAGCTCGGGTGGAGCCCTGCTGAGATAAGATCATCGCCAACCTCCGGAGCGCCGTCACGCTGCCGGAGAACTCATCTACCTCTTCGTCTCTCTTGCTGGATCAAGAAGGCCGATATCATCGTTGAGCTGTACGTGTGCTGAACGCGGAGGTGCCGTCCGTTCGGCACTAGATCGTGGGACTGATCGTGGGACGGTTCGCGGGGCGGATCGAGGGACGTGAGGATGCTCCACTACATCAACCGCGTTCACTAACGCTTCTGCTGTATGGTCTACAAGGGTACGTAGATCGAATATCCCCTCTCTTAGATGGACATCACCATGATAGGTCTTCGTGCGCGTAGGAAAATTTTTGTTTCCCATGCGACGTTCCCCAACACAAGTCTCTTTACTCGTTCCGTAATACAAGATCCCCTAGCTAACTCCTTATTCATATTGCTTGCAAGGATTATGGTGATGTTGTATTACCGAGTGGGCCCCGAGATACCTCTCCGTCACACGGAGTGATAAATCACAGTCTTGATCCATACCAACCCAACAGACACCTTCAGAGATACCTGTAGAGCATCTTTATAGTCACTCAATTATGTTGTGATGTTTGATACACACAAGGTATTCCTGCAGTGTCCAGGAGTTGCATGATCTCATGGTCATAGCAACCGATACATTGACATGCAGAAAATAGTAGCAATAAACTGACACGATCATATGCTACATTCATTGTTTGGGTCTTGTCCATCACATCATTATCCTAATGATGTGATCCCGTTATCAAATGACATCTCATGTCTATGTCGAGGAAACCTTGAGCATCTTTGATCAACGAGCTAGTCCTTCATAGGCTTACTAGGGACAGTGTGTTGTCAATGTATCCGCACATGTATTTGAGTTTCTAATCAATACAATTTTAGCATGGATAATAAATGATTATCATGAACAAGGAAATATAATAATTACCGTTTTATTATTGCCTTTAGGGAATATTTCCAACAACGGTGTAGTAATGTTACATGATCATCATGATTTTTTTTCAGAAATTATCTAAGAGTCTATATGTGAGTTGTGGCATCAAGTCGGATGAAGAAGGCATTGCTGGACTCGCCTTAGTACAAGGGGCTCAGTCATCACCTGTGCTTATGCAGTGCACATGGACAGACGCATTATCTTCACTTCAGCTGGATGGAGCAACTTCCTCGCTGGCAAGAATCTCCGGGTTGGACAAGTCGTCTTAGTCACTATTATGAACACCCGATGACATGACTTGAGGATGATGATCATTACCGACCTCCTTTAAGTATGGTATATATAGTTTGCTCGTGATCATTATCGACCTCCTTTAAGTATGGTATATATAGTTTGCTCGTGCGAACTGAACTCCTTATTAAATATGCTCGTGCTTGTGAGGATTGTCGTTAATACCTACTTGTGAGCTTGACACTTACTATTAACTGAAATGCATTGTTTTATTAGACTAGTTCCTTGTGTGCAATGCTAAATGGTAAATGTTATGTTATGGGATTTTTTTAGCTGTACAAAACGTTCCTCACATGCAATATACATTCAACGCGGTGAATGATTATAGTGGTGGCGTTGCCTACATGGCACACCATCGACATGTACAATACTGCTGACGTAGGACCCAACGCCCCAAGTATTTTTTAACAATGGCACGATATTGGTGGTGTAGGGATACTACGCGAGCAAAGCCTTTTTTGTCAAGCCATAACTAGGCTTTTTTGTACTAGTGATATGATACTACATCCGTAATGCATAGTATCATAGATTAGTATCATGCGATAGTTCATTTATTGTCATGCATGACACATAATAGCACAACATTTAATATAATACACTATCATGATATGATACTCAACCCTCTCTTTCTTCATTTAATGCTATGCCACCTCATCAAACATGTCTAGTTGGCATGCATGATAGTACCTATGATACTCCCATTACGACCAGCCTTAGCTAGCTGCTCGCTACTTGCACTACAAACTGGTATTATTGTCCGAAACAACGTTAACCGATGGGAGTTTGATTGCGATGTCAACCGTGATAAATAGCTGACCCATTATCCAACTACCACTTGGCTGGTATATTGTCTAGTCACACTCCGCCGAGAGCCCCGGAAAAAGTGGATCACCTTCTCTGTCGTTCCCACGGGCAACACGGGAGGCCTCCCGCCGCCACCGGCCGCCGGCCCTCCTCTTCCTCCTCTCCCCTCGTCGTCGCCCAGGCGCACCAGCGGGCGAAGCCTGCCTGGCGTGGGCGACGGCGGGGTGGTTTCTCCCTCCCGTGCGATGGGATCGATGTGGGGCGATCTGACCGGGCTAGGGTGTGGCGCTATGCAGAGTGCAACAACGTCGGTGCGATGACAGTTAGTGGTCACGACGGCGCGTGGACGGCTGCACGAGGGTGGCGACTGCGTGACTCTACTCATGTCTGATGGTGGGTCGTGCGGTGCTCGGGTGTTGGCTCAGGCGGAAAGCCTAGATCCATTGTCTAATGGCACCTGGCGGTGCGGGCTGCGTACGACATAGACCGGCGGCTCGTACTGTCCTTGGGACGGTGGTGGTCGATGATGATGGTGGTCGGTGGCTGTGCTCAGGCTATGGTGACGACACAGTGGCGGTCCTCGAAGCTCCGGTAGTTGTGTGCATCTCCTCGGTGAGGCAGCGCGTGGTTCGAGTCAATTACTGGGTCGGGATGGCGCGATAGCTGGTGAAAATCGCGTCGACCTCGGTCTTGACGGACGATGATGGTGTATTTGACGTCGTTTCCTAGTTGAGGCATCATTGTTGGAGCTAACGTCATCTCCCTCGGGTTGCTCCGGGGGAAACCCTAGATCTGGATCTTTCCGAATTGTACGATGACGACATCTTCGATGTCGTACTACCTCCTGGGGGCATCGTTTTGGAGCAGGCGCTGACTGTAAGGGCCCAAACGTGAAGCGGGGTTTCATGCTCCGCATTGATAACGGCGGATCTCGGTAGCGTGGTGCAGTGGAATCTCGGCATCCGATGCGGATTTACGGACTTGCGCAGGAGGATGGCGCTGTCTCGCGTCATGGTGGCGTCGAAAGTAGGCCTGGCAAGGTGGCCATCTCTTCGGTCAGAGGTGGTCGGCCTCCGGATGGATTGTCGAATCTCGAGATTCGTCATCTAGTCCCGGCTACGAGTCAAGAAGACATAGTTGCCGGTGAAAACCGGGCCGTTGGCGGGCGATGGCGGCGTTTTGCATCGTTATATTGATGAATGCATCGTGGTGTAACTGTTGTCGACCCACTCGTGCTGCTTCGGGGGAAACCCTACGATCTGGTCTTCAGATCTAACAATGGCAGTACTACAATGTCATTTCTTTCTTTGGAGCATCATTTGTGTAGCGGCGCTCGAAGATAGAGGCAGGGGATGGAGCGGCTTCGTCTTGCACGAAGTTTCGGTGGAGCTGTCAAGTCATGGCTGGCCGAGAGGTGCTACAGTGAGTCATGTCTGGTTGGCAGGTGCTACGCACGACAGATCTTTCAGTCTTTGTGTTTGGGCGAATGAGAGCATGACGGTGGCGCCGTTGGGCGCCGTGGCGACATCGACGGACGTATGGACTCGCAAGAATGATGCAGATATCTCTTGTGAAGATGGGTCGATGGTCTGATGATGGTAGCTTTTAAAACGTGTACATGTGATCTGCGCTTCAGGTAGGCTGCACCGGCTGTTGGCCCCAATACGTTATGTGGATGGATTGACGACGACGTCGATTTTAGATATGGAAAAAAAGAACACTCCACATTATCAAGTTTGTAGGTGTGAGTGATGATTTCACATAGATTGATGTGTGTTTTTGTTAGACCTTTATAAAATAAATAATAAAAATCCACTTGGCTTGGAAATGATTTGACCACTTAATTAGCAACTGTACTGTACTAGTACACGGGACGATGGTGGCGCATGAGCAGCTTGGGTCTCGGGTGTTATGACAAGTGCTCCTCGGTGACCGACTGACCGGCCGGGGAGACCCACGTACGCCACAGCTGAAAATGATCGCTAATCGCCACGGCCCGGTCGATTGATGACTGGACGTGGACGGGATGAGCTCGTGGCGACAACGCCTGGACAGCGCGCCGATGACTTGCGGCGACCGATCGATCAATCGGAGAGGAGAGAACCGATGCAGCTAATTCCGCACGGAACGACGCCGCTGCCGACAGATTCTCGTGGTAAGCACCCTAGCAGTACCAGTAGCACCCCGGTGTGCGCAACTGATACGGTAAAAACCCATATTATTATTTGGCTTTTCTCTAGTAGTGATTAGTGAATGTTTATATTGAAGTTGTCATAGTTTTTTATAGGGATTAATAAGGTTGTCACAAAGATTTTATCTATTTTTAAAATGAAAATAGAACTACCATTGTATTTCAACTACCTTTCACCGTAATATTTATTAATTGATCATGGCAATTTTTAGTAATTAACCATGGCATGTTTAATTCATGGATTATGGAAATTTTTAGTAATTCATCATGGCAAATTAAATTTATAGATCATGGTAATTTTAGTATTTTGACCATGAAAATTCTAGTATTTTAAGCGTGCAAAATATTTTTGTATGAATCATGGTAAATTTTAGTGCATGTATCATGGCAAATTTAAGTAATTCATCATGGAAATTTTAGTTTATGGTTTATGACAAATTTGAGCCATTGATCATGCATTTTTAAAGTAATCGACGACATATTTATTTTTTATTTATGAATCATGTCAAAATTATTTCATGAATTATGACAAATTTTAGTAATTCATCATGGCAAGTTTACTTTAAAAAAAAATATCATGTCAAGATTTACTTCAAACGTAGAACAAAAAGTAGTTGAAATATGTCATGACGACTTCAGTGTAATCATAATTCCAATTTATGTGCAATAATAGATATGACAACTTTTAACAATAACAAATTCGTCGAAACATATTGATATGAGATCTAGTTTTGAAGATCTCGTCGCGGGGAATTTAATGATGAAAATGATTTTTCAATTGGAATTTTTGTTTAAAAGATAAAATATTTTTAAAACTAAAATAACAAAATAATTCCGCTGACATCTTCAGCTTCGTCACTTGTCCATGCATGCGGTAACATGACGTAATCTATAATCATGAGATGTGTGGTCGAATATTGCTTTCACCACATACTTGATGGTTAAAAGCGTTTTTTGCAAGAATCATAGGGTATTTTATTCCGCTGTTATAGAATTATACAATCTCAAGAGACTAACGCACTAACACACGCGGAGAGGGCGGAGAGAGGGGGGGCGTTAACCAGCACGCAGAACTTACTTACCATTTCACACTTGCAGAAACCATTAAACCCAACCCAAATCGATCAGGATATGACGTGAATCATACGAAAACCAATTAGTATGTTGATGGTGCATCCTTGTTACGACTACTCCCTCCGTTTCAGTTTATAAGTCCGACACGTGTATTTAGGTAGTCAATTTGACCAACTTAATAAGAGACATATATTATAAAAAATATATCATTAAAAACTTTAGATGTTCTATTGATATAATTTTTATATTAAACAATATATTTTATATAAGTCAAATTGACGATCTAGATCCACGTGCGTGTCTTATAAATTGTGATGGAGAGAGTATCTTTTTTCCTTTCTTTTTTGCGAATGAGTCATGTCTGCATTTTAACGTCTGAAACCGTATCACAGAATGTTCTCGAATAAGATGGACGCTTCTCATTATTGTTTCGTACACGGGCACAGTTGCATGGCAACGGCATAATTGCTGGTCCTCTGTTTTGTGCAACACATGTTGTTTTGCACAAACCAGCATGAAGGGGAAAAAAACACCATGATTGCTGTTACAAAGCGATCGATCCAAGATCTTGCATAGATGCAGGCCTCGCTTTCTTAAGTCTTAACTATTTGAGTGTTTGCAACTTACAAGAGGTACTGCATGCACTCATCTGTGTGCATGCGTTCATGCACCCAGACGAAACTAATCATAGAACTTGCCAATGATTTAGAGGACCAGCATAGTCCCAAGGGATAGGGGCTACTACCTTTCAGGCACAAGTGGCTGTGAACTTCGTGAAAACCATATTTTAAAAAATCTAAAAAATATGAGATGTTAAGATGATGATGTTTTATTGTCATATAAAATTTTAAGTTCAAACTGATTATGAGATGTGAGCTACGAAAAAGACAAATTTCAGCCCCCTAACAGTGACATTATTGTTTGACACTATTTAAATCTGATTTTGTCTTTTTCGTAGCTTAGATTTTGTAATGTGTTTTAATTTAAAATTTTGCGTAGCAATAAAACATCATTCTCTTAACATCCAGTATTTTTTTTAGTTTTTTAAAAACTTCAAAACATATTTTTCTTGTGGTTTTCACGGGTTTCCATGAAATGTTTGTTTTCGTATGATATTGCCGTGTGCATGTTTGGCCCTCGATTTTGCATCACGCCTTCTGATAGCTCTGGTCTATGGCCATCTAGAGCTGGTCAGCACGGGGTGATTGGGGTCGTCAGATGCTTTGTTGCCATGCCTTAGCTCTCATCAAGAGTCCACGTTTTTATCTGGGCGTACAGTTTTGGGTCGTGTGGGAAACCCTGATCATGAAGTCATGTAGAGATGGAAACTGACCGAGATGCGCGCTGTAGATCGGGCCTGTCTACTTGCCAAGATCAGCCTTGCGTGTGCACGTACGAACACGCATTCTTCAGGGGAAATGGCGTGAAATAATTGGTTAGGCATCTTGCACGCATGCTATGGTAGCCAAGCCCATCGCCAGACTTGATCACCTGAAACCCATCTATCTGCAACGAGAAGCACACACGGTCAGGGTGCATGACAAGCAGCAGAGATCACAAACAGGCCTGATACTAGCTTCCTGCGTGGGCAATTAACGCGTGGGTGATGTAGCCTCCATTACAGCTGAAGCTGCACGGCCATCGTTCGAGTTATGTCCAACTAGCTACTACTACTCCCTAAATCTAGCGGCTAAAGCTTTGTTTAGATTGATCGTAGTAGAGGTTTACCTAGAGCTTTTGGTACTGCTCCAGCTACCAAGTGCTGTTTCGTGCTGTACCGTTAGTCGTATCCAATGATTAGCTAGCTACTTTCCGTAGGCAGTACCCCTACTGGTGATACTACTGTCCGAAGCAAAGTTTACAGCTGGGAGTTTCATTGCGATGTCAATCGTGATAAATAGATGAACCGTGATCCAACCACCACTTGTCTTCGAAATGATTTGCTCGCTTAATTAACAACTGTAGTACTAGTACTAGTGTAGGCAGCTTGGGTTTGGGTCTCGGGTGGTTCCATCAGTGTTCCTGGGCGACCGGGGAGACGTACATACGGCACAGCTGAAGATGATCATGGATGGATGGACGTGGACCGGTGGACGGGACGAGTTCCTGGCGACAAGGCCTGAACAGCGCGCCGGGGACATGCGGCGACCGATTGATCAATCAGAGAGGAGAGGATGGATGCAGCTAGTTCCGCAATCCGCATGCGCACGGCACGATGCTGCTGCCGACAGATTCTCGTGGAACATATTTCTCTGTCGTGTGATTCTCTCGGTTTCATTTTCGGGAGGACGTCGCTTTATGGCTCTACAGTTTCAGGGCATCTTCAAGATGATAACAAAATGACCATACATATGCACATAAACCCTTATAACCATGCACATACATCCTACGAGTCCTACCTACACATACATGCATCTCTGAGATATTAAGCGGACGCATTATTTCGTGATTGACGAGGTGGTCACTGACACCTTCGTAGTCGACGTAGAGCTTCTCCTCTCATTAAACGCACATCATCAAAAATTCTAAAATAATGACCTCTCTTTTTATTGCGTTGAACAGAAGCAAGACGCTCAACATTGTCGATTCCTTATGGAAGATTAATCAAATTGTTTGTGGAATTCCCTCCTAAAACAGATGATCATGGAATTTACTAGGTTTCTTTTATGGACAAGCTTTCGCTGATGTAATATAGGCGTGGTGGTGCCTTTTTTTTTTGAAAAATCGACCACGCCTTACTTATACCGAGGCAGAAGCTAGCCTCGTCTGAGCCCATAGGAGCTGCTGATTGCCCATTACGGACCTGGTTTCATGATCTCATAACAATTAAAATTTTCTTTTCACTTCCCCCTCCTTATTTTTTTTACATAAATAAATATATTTTCAAAGCATAAATTTAATTAATTTTTGGAAAATTTAACACAAAATAAAAAAATTGTTCACACAATTATAAAAAATGTTGATGACTATTAAAAATTGTTCATGACAATGAATAAATGTTCCGAGTTTTAAAACAATGTATGTGAAATTTGGAAAAAACGTGTACACAATGTAAATAATGTTCGTATAATATAAATTATTGCATACCATTGAAAATACGTACTTCCTCCGTCACGGTCTAGAAGGCGCGGTTTCGTTTACGTGCATTTTCAGAATAGAAGAGGATTAAGACGTGTGACATTTAATTCTTGATTAATTAGAAGTACTAGTAGGCTGCATGCACTCCTCGTTTAATGGTTATGTAAGTTACTGCGCATTATCTTCTCAAATAGTTAGGTGTCGTACGGTTATTGTTTGAGCACTTGTAAAAAAAATTAGAGCCAATCAAGATTCACCTTGGTCCGAGAGATTGCTCACGTCTGCCTTCTAAACCGTGATGAAGGAAGTATGTAACATTTTAATGCTAGATTCTGGTATTCCAAATAAATTTTCATGACATTTAAAAAATACTTATACCGATGTAAAAATATGTCGGCGTATGCTACAAAATGATTATTACCATTTCGAAAAATACGTGTGATATCTTGCAGAAATAATCCCATGTTGGAACATAATCTCACACTTAGAAAAAGCTTTATATAACTGATTTCAAAATCATGTGGTTTTAAAAACAAATTTATTTCCATTAAAAATGTACCCTGCATATTTTGGATAAAATTACAGTGTATTCAAAAAAATTGTATTTGAGAAAAAATTAATCATGTATTTGAAAAAATTAAAAGTGTATAAAATAATGTTTATATGTATAGAACACAATTTACAGTGTGATGAAGAAGAATAGACCGCAAAACAAGTATTTTTGAAATGTGAATATGTATCTAAAAAATGTTATACGTGTATCAACATAAAGCTTCTGATGTTATAGTAGATATATAAAGTTTTATAAAAAAATGTTATTAACTCAATATTTAAAAATACAATGTTAATCATGTATTTGAAAAGTATCAAATAATATGAAAATAATGTTTTAGATGTATAAAAAAAATGTATAAATGCTCATGAACAAGAATAGATGTGAAAGCATCTATCCGGGAAAAATGTTAAAGGTGTATCATATCTATTCTTGTTCATCTATCCATTCCTTTTAATGTGTGTGCTATTTTGGAAAAAGAATAGATATAAATACACGCCTAATATTTCTTTCTTGGTTTGTCCTGTTTTGATATCAAGAAAGAAATGAAGAAAATGAGCGAGGAAACAAAGAAAATAGAGAAAACCAATGACGAAACAAAAATAAACAATGCACAAAAACTAGCGAGCCGGGTTTTTTTGTCTTTTCCAGTTTCTTTTATCTATCCTTTTTTGGTTTTTTTGTTTTCTTTGTTTCGCTTTTTCATTGCCTTCCCTTTTTTATTTTATTTTTAGTTTTATATTTCAACAAATCTTCAGAAATTTTAAAAAATGTTGGCATTTTTAATTTTGTGTTCGTTTTTTAAAAAATGTTCCGGATTTGAAATTTTGTTCAAAAATTCCAAAGAAAAATAGAATTTAAATTTACTTTTCTCCAATTTATAAGAAATGTTCAAACATAAAAAAATGTAGAATTTCAATTTTAGAAAAATTTCATTTTTCAAAAATGCAGAAAATGTTTCGAAATTTCGAAAGATATACACACTTCCATTTTTTTTGCAAATTCAGAAAAGTTCATGTTTTCAAAAAAATAATAAAATAACAAAACGTTATGGGTATCTCAACAAATGTTCACCTTTGAATTTTTTCACAAATTTAGAATATGTTCTATAATTTCACTTTCCAAATATATTCACAAATAAAAATTCCATGTATTCAAAATGTTTTCACCAATTAAAAAAATCAGGAATTTTCACAAATTTGGAAAAAAAAAGTTTTGAATTTTCTTCCAAATAAATTTAAAAAATTGCAAAAATATACAACATATTCTAAAATAGATCGATAATTTCAGAATTTGTTGCAGAATTTATCAAAAATTCAGCTTTTCAAAATATCTTCAAAGTTCAAAACTTTGTTCAAGTTTACCAGAAATTATTTGTAATCTAATCAAATGTTCTAAATATGAATATTTGTTCAATGTTAAACTAAGTTGATGTTGGAAACTTGTTCTTGCTTTTAAAAAATGTGCCAACTTTTAAAATTTTGCCATTTTTTTAACATTGTTCATAAGCTAAAATAATATGGATTTTCAGAAAATGTTCTTGTTTTTCAAAAAAATGTTGCGAATGTTTTTGTTCAAAACGTTTATAAAACTCCAAAACAAATTCGACTTTAACAAAAATGTTCCCATTTTAAAAAGTTGTTCGCAAATTGGAGTTTTAACAAATGTTCAATTTATCACAAAATTGTTTTCATTTTTAAAATTCCTGAAAAATGAAAGTTTAAATAATAACTTCTAGTCCATGTTTAGTCCCTCGAACCAAACAGGTTGGGACTAGGGACTTTTTAATTGGAACTAAAAAGTCTTAGGACTTTTTAAACAAACAGGACCCTAGCAATGGACTTGAGATTATTAAATGACATGATAAAAGCCGGGACACCTTTGGAAAAGTATCAAAAAGACTCTCCCTGAGGGTCTTCTTTCTTTAGTCCCAAATGCCCACTTTTAGTCCATAAAAGTCCCTTATGTTTGGTTTAGATGGGACTAAAAGGAACTTTTTTTAGTCCATACACCAAAAAGTCCATGTAAACAAACACCGTCTAAAGCTTCAAACGTGCCCACAATTCCATCGCCAGAAGGCACATTTCCTGCTAGTCTGGTATCTTCATTTTCGCTCACGATCGGGTTGTTTGTTCGATCTTTCCACGATTGCTACACGCAAATGCACTTTGGTCTTGTTTGGGTCCATGGGTTAGAGTTAGTTTGAGTTAGTTTGGACTTAATTAACCCAAAAACATTCAAACATGAGGGTTAGTTTTGGTTAGATGCATCTAACCATTCAAAAAAACTAACCCGATGGAGAGGTGCTTATTTGGGTTAAAGTTAGATGGGGTCCAAAAATATATTTTTTTCCTCTATCTCCACCGCACCAAATCCTGGTTAATAGAGCCAAATAATTGAAAAAAATGCATTTATTAACAATCTAACCATATCATTCAAACATCTTTTTATTAGAATTAGTTCAGGGTTAATCCAGGGTTAAAATCTAACTTTAATCTCAGACTGAGTTAGAGTAACCAAACACTGCGCTTCGTCCACCGGGTACGGTGCATGCATGGCCAGACGCCCACACCTAGCGTTGCGTGTAGAGCTGACAGGAGCTCGATCAGTGCAAGGCATGGGCGCAAGGCCACTACCCGCAAAGCGACACGAAGCGCGACAAAGAGAAGGACAAGGGCCTTCGGAAGGCCAACTCCACCGCACGACCCCAAATGGACGTTCGGTTTGGCCGGATTTTGTCTGTTTGAGACGGCAATGGGTTCGCTCATGTCCGTTTCTGTTCGTTGGGTCGTGCATGCACCCACCGCGCGGCCGCATCCCAAACCATGTCCGTGTTGGACTTGATTTTAAAAAAAACTCAACTAAAAATAAATAAATTCAGTTTAAAATCTTAAAACATAATAAGATTAACATTAATAAAGGACCCGTTTTCACGCCCACAAAACGGCCCAGTTTTTGACATAACTAACATAAAAAAAGTCCTCCATGACGCGGTCCAGGCCCGGGCATTGACGCTATGCGTCGTCATGGAGTCCTCCATGACGTGCTGAATGAGCCAGGCCTCCTCCTCTTCCGTCATGCGAGGAGGTGGAGGTGGTGACGGAGACAGCGAAGGCGACGGCGTGGGCGTGAGGCCGCGCGCCCGCGCACCTCCCGTGCCCGCTGCGGCCCCGCGGCAGTCCCGGCAAAGTACGGGGCACGCCGCACGTCGTGCTTGTCCCTGAGCCATGTGTCCCAGAGGGTGCTGTCGGCGGCGTACCTCGGGTCGTAGTAGAGGTTGTCGGGGAGGAGCCGGCGACGGCGCTCGATCTCCTCGCGGCGTGCACGATCGCTCGCCGGCACCGGAGGGATGGGAACGCGGTCGGCGGAGAGATGCCACGCGTTGGGAGGTGGACATCACTCCACGGGACCGGCGTCCTCGTCTCCCAGTAGCGCCGACAGACCTCAACGCTGAGGTACTGCCGGTCGCGATGGTCGGCGGGCCTGGGAGCGATGGAGAAGGGAGTCGCGGCCTGGGCGGTGGCGATGCGGCCTCTTCCTTGACGGAGCCGCGGTGGCGGCCCGACGAGGAGCCAGCCTCGCGGTCGTGGGTGCGCTTGCGGCCGTAGTTCCACAGACCCATGGTTGCGGCGGACGGCGAGCTCAAGGAGAAGGCTAGGGTTTCGCGAGGGAACTGTTGGGTTTCGAGGAGGCCGCGGGGGTGGCGATGGAAACTGTGGACGACCGGTCTACGGCTTCCTCATTTAAGAAGGACCGCGACCGTCCCCTGGGCGGATGACAGGCGGGCACGACCGCTTGTGCGCATTGATGCGGGTGGGTGGGAGGTTGGTGGCCGCCTACCACGCGTCCCCGAAGCGGACGAGCGCGCGTTCGTTTGGAGTCCGCCGCGACCCAAATCTCACGCAAGTTTGCGCTCAAAATGGGTCGTGCCGGACACGAAACGAACAGGATGGGTCCGGGCCGTCTCGCGCTGGCCGACCTGTTTGTCCCTTTTACCCCAAACGGACGGGGCCGGACAGAATGGGGGCATGCGGTGGAGTTGGCCTAATGATCCTTCAGGTCGCACCTGCAGCTAGCCCTACGCCACCTTCACAGCTCCCAGGGGACGCACCAGCAAGACGGTGAAATGCATGCGTGTACGCTCGTGCTTTCTCCGTGCTTTTTTTGAACGATAACAAGAGAGTCGTTATATTCATTGTGAAGAAGAAGATGGTACCAGGACCGAGACTACTAGGTTTATTAGAGAAAAACCAGGCAAAAACCTGAACAACGGCTAGCCAAACCTAGCTTATCAAAACAGCGCCTAGCTGGACCAGGCCTAAAACGTCACAATACATTCAAAGCGTCAGAAAGCCAACACCCCACAACACGACCGACCGGGCACTCGAGCGCCTACGTCGCTACTAGAGTACACACCGAAAAACCGTCGTATTATTCGAGCTGCTACAAGCATGTTTGTGAAGCTTGATGACATCAGAGAAAAACGATATGTCCGATAGAGCGAATCTATGCCGTTTCGATCCCACGAGGTTGGCAAACAAAACTCGCCTAAGCCCTTGTTTAGGATTGGTCTCGCCAGACTGCCTCCCCGGAAGAGAAGGTCTTATCTCCTCGAGCTTCGAGTTACCTATCTAAAGTAATTGGAGCAAGTATAATAATTAATAAAAAACTTACAACCCGTTTATTGGTACTTTTGCTTATGTGAAGAAATAAGCAATGAAAAACGGTGAGAGTGAGTGATACGTCTCAAATGTATCTATAATTTTTGATGGTTTCATGTTGTTATCTTGTTAACTTTGGATGTTTTATATACCTTTTATATCTTTTTTAGGACTAACTTATTAATTCAGTGCCAAGTGCCGGTTCCCATTTTTCTGTGTTTTTGACTCTTTTCAGATCTGATTTTGGAACGGAGTGCAAACAGAATAAAATCCCCGAAATAAATTTTTCCAGAACAGAAAAAGACCGGGGGACTTGAGGGCCAAGGCACGGGGCCCACAGGGAGCCCACAAGCCATGTTGCCGCGGCCAGGGGGCCCGCAGCAACCAGGCTTGTGGCCTCCCTGGTGCTCCCGTGCCCTAGCTCTTTGGCCTACAAATTCCCTAAAATCACAGAAAAAAATCAGGGCATCCACGAAAACATTTTTCTGCCGCCGCAAGCTTCCGTTTCTGCGAGATCTCATCTGGAGACCCTTCCCGGTGCCCTGCCGGAGGGGACTTTGGAGTTGGAGGGCTTTTACATCAACATCATCGCCTCTCCAATGACTCGTGAGTAGTCCACTTCAGACTTACGGGTTCGTAGTTAGTAGCTAGATCGCTTCTTCTCTCTCTTGGATCTTCAATACAAAGTTCTCCATGATCTTCATGGAGATCTATCCGATGTAATCCTCTTTGGCGTGTGTTTGTCGAGATCCGATGAATTGCGGATTTGTGATCAGATTATCTATGATTTATATTTGAGTCTTTGCTGATTTCTTATATGCATGATTTGATATCCTTGTAAGTCTCTCCGAGTCCTGGGTTTTGTTTGGCCAACTAGATCTATGATTCTTGCAATGGGAGAAGTGTTTGGTTTTGGGTTCATACCGTGTGGTGACCTTTCCCAGTGACAGAAGGGGCAGCAAGGCACGCATCATGTTCTTGCCATCAAGGGTAACAAGATGGGCTTTAATCATAGATTTGAGATTGTCCATCTACATCATGTCATCTTGCTTAAGGCGTTACTCTGTTCTTTTGAACTTAATACACTAGATGCATGCTGGATAGCGGTCGACGTGTGGAGTAATAGTAGTAGATGCACAAAGTATCGGTCTACTTGTTTTGGACGTGATGCCTATAGATATAATCATTGCCATAGATAACGTTACGACTTTGCGCGGTTCTATCAATTGTTCGACAGTAATTCGTTCACCCACCGTCCACTTGCTTTCATGAGAGAAGCCACTAGTGAACACTACGGCCCCCGGGTCTATTCACAACTATCGTCTCCACTTTCACTTTTACTTTGTTTTGTTTACTTTTTGCTTTCAGTTCTCACTTTGCAAACAATCTATAAGGAATTGACAACCCCTTCATAGCGTTGGGTGCAAGCTCTTTGTGTTTGTGCAGGTACTTGTGACTTGATGCGATCCTCCCACTCGATCGATACCTTGGTTCTCAAACTGAGGGAAATACTTACCGCCGATGTGCTACATCACCCTTTCCTCTTCAAGGGAACACCAACACAAGGCTCCTAGGCCGCGGGTAAATCCTTTGCATATTTGCCAAGGAAGTCCCTATAGGTGTAGCCCGTAGCAGGAGGATTCCTGGCGCCGTTGTCAGGGAAGGTCTGTTGTCGCAGTAGCAGAAGGATTTCTGGCGCCGTTGCCAGGGAGGATCGCTTGCTGAGGAGATTAAGACAAGAATAATCTCCCGTCAACACGCCTATTTCTGGCGCCGTTGCCGGGGAGGAGAGATCAAGTCAAGATCTATCCAAGTAGGTGTCACAAACTCATCTCTTGCATTTAACTTTTTTGCCAGTTGCCTCTCGTTTTTCTCTCCCCCACTTCACATTTGCCGTTTTCATTAGCCTTTCTCCCTTGCCGTTTTCATTTGCCTTTTTGCCTTTTTCCTTTGCCGTTTTCTTTTGCCTTTTGCCGTTTTCCTTTGCCGGTTTTCTTGCTTGCTTGTGTTCTTGTTGGTTTGTTGAAGTCATCATGGCTGAAAACACCAAACTTTGCGACTTCACGAGTACTAATAATAATGATTTTATTAGTACTCCGATTGCTCCCGCCACTAGTGCGTAATCGTCTGAAATCAACGCTGCCTTGCTGAATCTTGTTATGAAAGAGCAATTCTCTGGCCTTCCTAGTGAAGATGCCGCATCCCATCTCAATACCTTCATTGAACTTTGCGATATGCAAAAGAAAAGAGATGTTGATAATGACGTGATTAAGTTGAAGCTTTTTTCCTTTCTCGTTGCGAGATCGCGCAAAAACTTGGTTTTCTTCTTTGCCTAAAAATAGTATCGATTCTTGGGATAAGTGCAAAGATGCTTACATATCCAAGTATTTTCCGCCGACTAAGATTATCTCTCTACGTAACGATATCATGAATTTCAAGCAACTTGATCATGAACACGTTGCGCAATCTTGGGAGAGGATGAAGTTAATGATTAGAAATTGTCCCGCTCATGGCTTGAGTTTGTGGATGATTATACAAATCTTTTACGCTGGTTTGAATTTTGCTTCTCGCAATATCTTGGACTCCGCCTCAGGTGGAACGTTCATGGAAATCACGTTAGGAGACGCTACAAAACTCCTAGACAATATCATGACCAACTACTCTCAGTGGCACACTGAAAGGTCACCTGCTAGCAAAAAGGTACACGCTATAGAAGAAATTAACTCGCTTAGTGCTAAGATGGACGAGTTGATGAATTTGGTTGCTAGTATAAATGCTCCTTTAGATCCTAATGAGATGCCACTATCTTCCTTGATTGAGAGTAGCAACGCTAGTTTGGACGTTAATTTTGTTGGTAGGAACAATTTTGGCAACAACAATGCTTTTAGAGGAAATTATGTTCCTAGGCCTTTTCATAGTAACTCCTTTTACAATTATGGCAATTCCTACAACAACACTTATGGAAATCATAACAAATTACCCTCTGATTGAGAGAGTAATATCAAAGAGTTCATCAACTCTCAAAAGATTTTTCAATGCGTCCATAGAGGAAAAACTACTCAAAATAGACGATTTGGCTAAGAGCGTTGATAGGATGTCTTGTGATATTAATGCCTTGAATGTTAGATGTGCTCCTCCCAAGGTCAACTTGGATGAAACTTTAAAATCTATGAGTGTCTCCATGAATGAGAGCAAAGAAAGAACCGCCCAAATTCGCGCTAGGCATGAATGGTTTAAAAGGGTGCGTTCTAGTGATGCAAATCACGAAGATCTTAAAGTGCTTGGTGTGACTCCTCTTGAATCTTTGTTTTCGTGTGTTAAACCTATTGATGAAGGGGCTGGATATGAATCCACTTTGGTTGAAAAACGCCCCAATGATTCGGAGCCCACCTATCTTGATGATAAAGGTGTGGAGAGTGGAGTAGAAGAAATCAAATTTTTGGGTAGTAAGGAAACTCCCACTTTGTATTTCAAGGAATTCAATTATGATAGTTGCTCCTCATTTGAATGCATTTCCTTTATGCAATCCATTGCAAACTCTCCACATGCTTATAGCCAAAGCAAATCCTTTACCGCACATATCGTAGATGTTATGATGAAATCTCTTGAAGAGAAACTCGAATTAGAAGTCTCTATACCTAGAAAACTTCATGATGAGTGGGAACCTACTATCAAAATCAATATCAAAAACTATGAATGCAATGCTTTGTGTGATTTGGGTGCTAGTGTTTCCGCGATTCCAAAGTCTTTATGTGATATTCTTGGTTTTCATGACATTGAAGAGTGTTCTCTTAATTTGCATCTTGCGGATTCTACTGTCAAGAAACCCATGGAAAGGATCGATGATGTTCTTATTGTTGCAAATAAGAACTATGTACCCGTGGATTTCATTGTACTTGACATAGATTGCAATCCTTCATGTCCCATTATTCTTGGTAGACCTTTCCTAAGGACTATTGATGCTATCATCGATATGAAGGAAGGGAATATTAGATTTCAATTTCCTCTAAAGAAGGGCATGGAGCATTTTCCTAGAAAGAAAATAAGATTGCCTTATGAATCTATGATGAGGGCTACTTATGGTTTGAGCACCAAAGATGACTATACGTGATTCCATCACCTTTTGCCTAGCTAAGGGCGTTAAACAATAGCGCTTGTTGGGAGGCAACCCAACGAATCTATTCTTTTTTTATGTTTTGTGTTTTCCACACTTTCATAATTCTGTTATGATTGTGTTTTTTGTGTTTCTTTTGCGTTTGTGCCAAGTAAAACCGTTATGATTAGTCTTGGGGATGATCGTTTGGTCATGCTAGAAAAGACAGAAACTTTATGCTCCCGAAAATAGATTTCATTTTTTTCTGTAAGAGCTTTTGAGCTGATTCTTTTTGCTACTGATTGCTACGCAAATTCTTCAGACTGCCGTAAGTTTTCAGAATTTTTGAAGTACCAGAAGTATACGAAGTATACAGATTGCTACAGACTGGTCTGCTGTTAACAAATTCTGTTTTTGTTGAGTTGGTTGCTTATTTTGATGAAAATATGGATAGTATCGGGGGGTATTAGCCATGGAAGATTGAAAATACAGTAACCCAACATCAACATAAGTAGAATTTAAGTTTGCTATAGTACTAAGGAAGTGGTGGTTTGCTTTCTTATACTAATGTTATCATGAGTTTCTGTTTAAGTTTCGTGTTGTGAAGTTTTCAAGTTTTGGGTGAAGTTCTTATGGACAAAAAGATAAAGAGTGGCAAGAGCTCAAGCTTGGGGATGACCAAGGCACCCCAAGTTGATTCAAGGATGCCGTGAAATCCTAAGCTTGGGGATGCCCCGGGAAGGCAACCCCTCTTTCGTCTTCAATCCATCGGTAACGTTACTTGGGGCTATATTTTTATTCACCACATGTTATGTGTTTTGCTTGGAGCGTGTTGTATCGTAGGAGTCTTTTATTTTTGTTGTGTCACAATCTTCCTTGCTGCACACCTAGAGATAGATACATGCACTCATCGTGGTTTTGTCGAGCTTCACTTATATCCTTTGGTTAGACAATTCAGCTCACATGTGCTTCACTTATATCTTTTGAGCTAGTTGATTTTGCTCTGTGTGCTTCACTTATATCTTTTAGAGCACGGGAGCACGTGGCTTGGTAGTTGATCTATGCTATGAAAGTAGTCTCAAAAGGGGTACCTATCCAAAGGGATATGAAAACTTCCACCTTCATGTGCATTGAATAGTAAGAGAAGTTTGATTCATCTCAATTAGTTTTGAGTTGTGGTTATGGTAATATTGAAGTTATACTAGTAAGGTGTTGTGGATTTAGAAATACTTGTGTTGAAGTTAGTGATTCCCGTAGCATGCACGTATGGTGAACCGCTATGTGATGAAGTCTGAGCATGATTAGTCTATTGATTGTCATCCTTTGTGTGGCGGCCGGGATCGCGCGATGGTTTATACCTACCAACCCTTCCCCTAGGAGTATGTGTTGAATGCTTTGTTTCGATTACTACTAAAACATTTGCAACAAGTATATGAGTTCTTCGTGACTAATGTTGAGTCCATGGTTTAGATGCACTTTCACCTTCCACCATCACTATCTTCTTTAGCGTCGTGCAACTTTCGCGGGTGCACAAAACCCACCATTAGCCTCCCTCAAAACAGCCACCATACCTACCTACTATGGCTTTTTCAAAGCCATTCTGAGATATATTGCCATACAACTACCACCATGACATGCGCCACCACTTCTACATTGTCATTGCATGACCATAAGATAGCTAGCATGATGTTTCCATTGATGTCTATGCCATGCTAGATCATTGTCACGGTACACTACCGAAGGCATTCCATATAGAGTCATCATTGCTCTAAGTTTTGAGTTGTAAGTGTGATGATCATCATTGATCGAGCATTGTCCCATGTGAGGATATAAAAGAGGCCAGCGAAGCCCATTTACAAAAAGAGGCCAAAGATGCCCACCAAAAAAAGAGAGGCCAAAGAGCCCACAAAAATGAGAGAAAAAGACAGAAGGGACAATGCTACTATCTTTCCACACTTGTGCTTATTAAGCACCATGATCTTCATGATTAAGAGTCTCTCGTTTTGTCACCACCATATAGCTAGTGGGAAATTTTCATTATATAACTTGGCTTGTATATTCCAATGATAGGCTTCCTCAAAATTGCCTTAGGTCTTCGTGAGCAAGCAAGTTCGATGCACACCCACTAGTTTTCTTTACGATCTTTCACATACTCTTAGCTCTAGTGCATCATTTGTATGGCAATCCCTACTCATTCACGTTGATATCTATTGATGAGCATCTCCACAGCTCATTGATATGCCTAATCAATGTGACCATCTTCTCCTTGTTTGCCTTGCAACCTCCACCACACTCCACTCCACTTATAGTGCTAAAACCATGGCTCACGTTAATGTATTGCGTGAGAGTTGAAAAGGTTTGAGAAAGTAAAGGTGTGAAAACAATTACTTGGCCAATACCGGGGTTGTGCATGATTTAAATTCGTTGTGCAAGGATGATAGAGCATAGCCAGACTATATGATTTTGTAGGGATAACTTTCTTTTGGCCTAGTTATTTTGAAAGTTCATGATTACCTTGCTAGTTTGCTTGAAGTATTATTGTCTCCACATCAATAGAAAACTATTGTTTTGAATCTAATGGATCTGAACATTCACGTCACATAAGAGGAGTTACAAAGGACATCTATGCTAGGTAGCATGAAAGCATCAAAAATTCATTCTTTATCACTTCCCTACTCGAGGACGAGCAGGAGTTAAGCTTAGGGATGCTTGATACATCTCAAACGTATCTATAATTTTTGATGGTTTCATGCTGTTATATTGTCAACTTTGGATGTTTTATATACCTTTTATATCTTTTTTGGGACTAACTTATTAATTCAGTGCCAAGTGTCAGTTCGTGTTTTTTCTGTGTTTTTCATTCTTTTCAGATCTGATTTTGGAACGGAGACCAAACGGAATAAAATCCCCGAAATAAAATTTTCCAGAATAGAAGAAGATCGGGGGACTTGAGGACCAAGGCAAGGGGGCCACAGGGAGCCCACAAGCCCTGTTGCCGCGGCCAAGGGGGGCCTGCGGCAACCAGGCTTGTGGCCTCCCTGGCGCTCCCCTGCCCTAGCTCTTTGGCCTATAAATTCCCTAAAATCATAGAAAAAATCAGGGCATCCACAAAAACACTTTTACGCCGCCGCAAGCTTCCGTTTCCGCGAGATCTCATCTGGAGACCCTTCCCGGTGCCCTGCCGGAGGGGACTTTGGAGTTGGAGGGCTTCTACATCAACATCATCGCCTCTCCAATGACTCGTGAGTAGTCCATTTCAGACCTACGGGTCCGTAGTTAGTAGCTAGATGGCTTCTTCTCTCTCTTGGATCTTCAATACAAAGTTCTCCGTGATCTTCATGGAGATCTTTCCGATGTAATCCTCTTTGGCGGTGTGTTTGTCCAGATCCGATGAATTGTGGATTTGTGATCAGATTATCTATGAATTATATTTGAGTCTTTGCTGATTTCTTATATGCATGATTTGATATCCTTGTAAGTCCCTTCGAGTCTTGGGTTTTGTTTGGCCAACTAGATCTATGATTCTTGAAATGGGAGAAGTGCTTGGTTTTGGGTTCATACCGTGTGGTGACCTTTCCGAGTGACAGAAGGGGCAGCAAGGCACACATCATGTTGTTGCCATCAAGGGTAACAAGATGGGCTTTCATCATAGATTTGAGATTGTCCATCTACATCATGTCATCTTGCTTAAGGCGTTACTCTGTTCTTTTGAACTTAATACACTAGATGCATGCTGGATAGCGGTCGACGTGTGGAGTAATAGTAGTAGATGCAGAAAGTATCGGTCTACTTGTTTTGGACGTGATGCCTATAGATATAGTCATTGCCATAGATAACGTTACGACTTTGCGCGGTTCTATCAATTGCTCGACAGTAATTCGTTCACCCACCGTCTACTTGCTTTCATGAGAGAAGCCACTAGTGAACATTACGGCCCCCGGGTCTATTCACAACTATCGTCTCCACTTTCACTTTTACTTTGCTTTTTTTACTTTTTTGCTTTCATTTCTCACTTTGGAAACAATCTATAAGGGATTGAAAACCCCTTCATAGCGTTGGGTGCAAGCTCTTTGTGTTTGTGCAGGTACTTGTGACTTGACGCGATCCTCCCACTCGATCGATACCTTGGTTCTCAAACTGAGGGAAATACTTACCGCCGTTGTGCTACATCACCCTTTCCTCTTCAAGGGAACACCAAAGCAATGCTCCAAGGCCGCGGGGAAATCATTTGCATATTTGTCAAGGAAATCCCTATAGGCGTAGCCCGTAGCAGCAGGATTCCTCGCGCCATTGTCACGGAAGGTCTGTTGTCGCACTAGGAGTGAGCTCTTTGTAAAAGCCAAGTTATACAAAAAATACATTTTGGTTCCTTGTTGTATATGCATCCTATATAAGTTATTTGTTTAATAATTAATTATAAGTAAAAATAGTTTTAAAGTATTTTTTATTAAAATTAACTTTGTTTTGCACTAGTATATAGTTTTTATGGGAAAAAAGTTAACATTGACTTCTGGACGAAAAAGATAAAATTTATTTGCTATTATAGGTCACTATTCACACTATTTTGGTCGAAAATTTGTCTTTTTTCAAAAGAAATCGAAGTTTAATTTTATTTTTGTGAAATTTTTCTTACAAGTATAATGAAAAGTCAAGTTTATTTCATAAATATTTTCAGGATTTTGGATATTTTATTTAATTGCTAAATTTCTTTTACATATAGGGTGTATATACAACTAGGTTCCAAAAGTTTCCCTCCAATTATATGCATACTTCTATATAAATGCAATAGATATGAAAAAAGGGAGAAGGATGAAAAGGTTGTACTATTAGAGCATCTAAAGCCGGAACTTGCAAATTTGGTGCATCAAACGCCCGCGGACGCGCCTGGTCAGTGATGGGATGTGTCCCCTATTTACTTGCAAATTTGGTGCCTGAAATGCCAGCGGACGCGTCCGGTCAGTGACCGGACGTGTCCCCTATTTGTCCGTCCGCGAAACCATACTCCTCATTTTCTTCCTCATATGTCCGGTCACTTGCACGCGATTGGTGGACAGGAAGAGAGAGAAAGAAAAGAACAAATAAAAAAAACTCGTCCGGGGTGGGGTCGCGTCCTATGTGACGGACTGACCGGGCGCGTCCGCGAGCCCTCATGTCGTCCCCATATTTGAGATGGATATGAGGGTTTGCATGCATCCCGGACATATATGGACGATAGGAGGGGTCCGGTTCGGTCACTTTCTTCCTTCTGTCTACTGTCCGGTCACTAACCGGGCGCGTCCGCGGACGTATGTGGGGTCTTTTGTGGGATCTGGCTGTAGATGCTCTTAGAGCAACTAAAGCCGGAACTTACAAATATGGCCCCTCAAAAGATCGCGGAAACGCCGGCGCACCCGTCGACACTAACCGGTCACGCCTCAAATAATGCATTCTACAGCTGGACACTTCAAATCTCATATCTCAAATCCATACAAACCATGCAATTACTACGTCGATGCATGACACATCGTCTGACTACTCCATCACTACTAACATGTCATCGGACTATCAAAATTTAGCATGTTTGACTATGGTGGACATCAGCCCCGACTATCCTTCTCACCAAAGTACCAGTTGAAGACGCGGTACGGATCGAGCCGGATCTTTTCATCAACGGAGATATCCATGTCGTCACTCACCTCCTCTACCTCCTTCGGTGACAGTACAACCATTTCTTGGATCGTCCGATTCTGCTCGCGGGCAAGGGCGCGCGTGTTCCTCCGCTGACGTTTCTTCAAAATGCGGACACGGATGGCTTCCTCCCATGTGGCCGCCCGCTCCATCGCATCAGCCACCTTCTCCTTCGCCATTTCCTCTGCGAGAAAGGCCTCGACGAACCTTATCATCTCCTGCCCACGCCGGGCATGCCATTCCTGGTGGGACTCGAAGTACGCCGGAGCTATCGATGGATTCGTCATCGGGACCTCGATGATCCCGCCCCAGAGAAACCGAGCGCCCGTTGAACGGACGCTATAGAGTCGTAGTGGACAGATCCTACCGTCGGTCGGGCGCTGTCCTCGCGGGAGCGGCGGAGTGCAACGCGAACCACCATTGTCTCCTCCACTCCACAGGGGACGCCCCCCCTAGTCGATGGATTTGGACCGGTCGGAATCGAATCCATTGCCCTCCATGCCAGAGAAGGTCGGAGATCGCCGGAGGTGAGGTAGGGTGGCGGATGGGAGTGGAGTGAAGTGGCTAGGGTTTGACCCGGTCAACAGATGAGGGTGTATATATGTTGGGTTGATGCGGGCTAGGTGGGCATGCCTGGTCCCCCCATATCCGCCCCATATTTAGGCTAAATATGAGGCTGTTGGTGAGCCCGGGCGTGAGGCCCGTTTGAGGGGTCCGACTTGGTTGAATTTTTGTGACCGATCAATGACCGGGTGATCTGCCCCAACGTTTGAGGCGGGTTTGAGGGGTCCGGTTGTAGTTGCTCTTATAGCCAACTTTAAAGCTAACATTATTGCACGAGTGTGATGACTATATATGACATGTCAATATCATATAGCCATCAATTGGCTATACTATTAACCATGTTCTTCCTAGACATCCAAATCTACTATACAAGGCTGCCCGGGGGTATCACGCTGGTCACAATGAAAATATCATCCATGTTAAGTAGACGTTTTTGTTGAGATGGTTCAGTATTATAATATGATATCATATGATATTAAATAATGTACTATTATGTATTTTGTATGGCAATAAATAAGACTATTATGATACTTCCTCTATCCCAAAAATTTTGTCTTATATTTTTTTAAATATGAATGTATCTAATCATGTTATAATATTTAGATATATTCATTTATAAACAAACGTAAGAAAAGAATTTTGAGACGAAGGGAGTGCCAATTATGATATAAGGTAAATACATCAGTGTTGCACGAAGTTGCACAACATGTACAGTTTCATGCTACAAGTTGAAAAATACGAAAAACTGGTGCTAAAACTTGTCTCAATATGCATATACAGTTCGATTCACGGATGTAGATGTATATGACGCTCGTGTGAGGTGACAATGTGGCACTAGACCCATTGTCAGTAACCAGGATGAGCTGGGGCAATGTTTTTTTTTGCAGGACCACCCTATAAATTAATAACAAATCATGTAGAAAGCTCCCTATGACCGTTGGGCCCCACCCGCTAGGTAACATTACCAAGGGAAAATTCATATTAAAAATTATGCTAAGAGCATCTATAGCAGACCCCGTATAATTGGTCAAACCCATAAAAAAATTGCGTTTTACAGTTTTGGTCGCAAAAAGTGTGCAGAACAGAAATCGTAAAAGTGGTCCAACCTGTAAACTTTTTAAGGGGCACGGAAAAGCCACACCCAAAACCCTTATTTTTGAAGGTTGGAAGGCCGATTCTAGGGGGACCCGTATACCGGTCAAACCTCGTCTGAGCTAACACGCTGCTGTTGAGTTTGCCGGAATCCGTCCTAAACTAGTCGAAATTCATCACCACACGTCGGAAAAGGCCGCTGGACAATGCAATCGATCACCGCCGGTTTGAACTGAACGGTCTCGACCTTGCCATGGCCTCCCATGACCTCAGCCTAGCCGCCGAAATCCTTCTAGCACGGCAGGCAAAGGGGCACGGCTCGACCAACACGGCTGGCAACAGAGCAAGGCGTTGACGACGAATGTGACGGGGCATGACCGGCGAGGATGGACGTGGCCGGCGTGGTGATGGAGCGTGGCCAACGAGGACGGGGCATGGCCGACAGGCGACGGGGCGCGGCCGGCGAGGTTGGATGCGTCCAGCGTGGCCGGTAGGGCCGGCTGGAGGAAGGGGCGGCGTCCGCTGGACCGAAGAAAGGATCACTTTATCGCAGTTTTATAGTTTCTGTTCGGACGTAGTTAAAATGGATCCTTAAAATACCTTTTTTCGACCTATAACCCAGTTTTATATTTTGAGTTTTTACGGGATTTGCTAGAGATGATCTAACCCATCTAAAACAAGCTACCTCCCCCATACCCATCGAGATATGCTAGGCACGATACAAGTTTGACCTTGTTATGTGAATAAGATAACTAGTTCTAATCATCTAGTGACCAACACACACATTCGATTTAAAATGGGTGGACGTTAATGTGGCAAAAAATTCATATGTCAGTTTTGATTTCTTTTTTTTTTAGAATTTTGTAAAAATATGTAATCATAATTACATTAAAAGATAGAGTTGAAATATTTGTTTTCATTAAAAAGGGTTCACATGCTAAAAAAACTAGAAACATAATGTTTGTAATAAATTTAATAAAAATACGAACAAATTGTTTTAAAAGTATTCATATAACTAAAGCCATATTTCATAATTGTAAAAAGTTGATACATTTTAAAATAATATTTTAGTGTTCTCAGTTTAGGATCTACAGTCTAATTTTTAAGAGGCTCATTTATACTTTTCGATAAATCTTTGTTTATTTATTGATGGCTAAGAATATATAAATATTTTATCAAACAAACGAACATGTGAACACTTTTTAAAGCAGCATAAATATTTTTTATATAAATATAAATTTAAAACATGAACAACTTCCAAAATTACATGAACATTTAGTCACATATATAGTTTTTTCTAAATCATACTTATATATTATTAAATATATGTTCACTGTCTTGGATTATAGAAACATTATTACAATTCGTAAAAACTATTTTCATTATAATTCATTTTCATGTAATACATGAATATTTTTTTAGAGTTAGATGAATATTCTTTGAAATAATTTATTGCATTTTTATTTATATTACTTAAAATACACGAATATATATTTTTTAACTGTGATTATAAATTACATAGTTTCAAAAATTCCAGAAAGTGAAAAAAAACTAATATATGAATACAGGCGATAACGAGTACACCTACATTTTATACATTTTGCAAATATTTTTAAAACTTGTGAAGAACATATTTGTAAAATGAGTGAATATTTTTTAAAATATCACGGAAATAATTCTAATGTTACAAAACATTTCTTTAAAATTATAATATTTATTTTATATTGTACAAAAATTTATTTCAAGTGTGAGTAACATTCTTTTCAAATGCATGAACATTTCTGAAATGTCACAAAAATATTCTCGAATGATGCAACATTTTTCAAAGTTGCACGAAGATTATTTTACAGTCCGTGATTACTTCTTAAATGTGCGATGGACGCTTTTAAATATTAATTAAAGTAATTTATTATTTATATGAATATTATTATTTCAAAATAAATAAATAAGAGAGGAATCAAACAAACTAAGCCGTTTTTCAATATTGGGCCGGCCATTTTAGCATTGCCTTACGGAACACGCTGCACAGGCGCTATTTCTTGCCTTAAGCTGGCTGGGAAGGATCTCTCGCTGAAGGCCCTACATTACACGGGCTGGTCTATTCGCGCATGGTAAACAGAAAGTGAGGTGGGGTGGGATTCCAGGTTTGCTTTAGACTCATGACAAATGTTTCAAGGTTTTCATTACTTCTCCGTTTCCCAATTTTCATTTTCTGTTTTCACTTTCATTTTTTTCTTTTCTTTTTTCTCCATTTATTTCTTTTCTTTTTAGCATTTTTTTCTTTGTTTCTTCATTTACTTTTCTATTTTGTATATTTTGTTTCATTTTTCGGTTTTCTTCATTCTTTATATTATTATTATACATTTTTAATATGTCAACAATATTTTCCTAATACCCTTCTAACCTTTTTTCAATCTAAATTAAACAATTTCAGTGTACATAGTCAACATATTTTCCATGCACATTTTTTCAAATGCATGATTAACTTTCAAATATTTGATAAATATTTTTCAAATGCTTGATTAACATTTTTACATATATGATATTTTATAATCATTGTCTTGATACATGGTCAACATTTTTTCTATACACATTTAATATTTCTCAAATGATTGATTAACATTATTCAAATATACTTTTTTAACAATTTGATTATAAACATTCAACATTTTTTGCAATTATTATTTAACATCTGTTATATATCTTTTCAATACTTTTGAAATACTGGTTCAACATTTTTGCTTCAGATTCAAAAAATTTGAAATATTTTCCAACATTTATGAAACACCTGTGCAACATTGTTGAAATGTTTGTTGAACATTTTTCGTATACATGGTGAACATTTTTTCTATACACATTTAACATTTTTTAATGCATGATTAACATTTTTCAAAACATTACGTAAAATAGATTTTTTTAATATACATGTTTATACTTCTCGGAAGAGTAAACAGAAGTTAAAAAACAAAGGAAAATAGAAGAAAACAAAAGACGATGTGTCCTCGAACGCACCTGGACCAACCCATCTAGACTTGCCGTGACACGAGGGTTTCCCTAGGTCTCGCTTAAAGCAATAAGGTAAGTTTTTTAACACCCCCATTTCCCAAACCACTTTAATGGACCAACCCATTAACGCGAGCATGCCCACAACGGATGAGGCGAGCTGGAGCTACATCTCGCGATAAGCGAGACATAGCCCCTATATGACAACTTACCATGGGGTAACCCCCACGAAAGGGGTGATCCTATATTGCTTGACGCAATCGCACAAGCTCGCATTTTGGGGGTTGGCCCATCGTGGCAAGACGATGCGCACGACACGCTCTTGGTTAGCACACAAAACATGAAAGCAATAAGTGGCAAAATCATTAGATAATCTGGATGACATTCACAACAAAAGCACACATTCTAAACTTAATATTGACACATTACCATGCAAACTTCAGAGATGAAACATGTGGCAACTAATCACGATACTCTTTGGATGTTGGTCAGAGTCAAAACATGCAACATAAGGTGTAGTTAAGAATATAAATATCACATTACAGCCGAAGCAAAAAGCATCATATGTTGGTGTAGTTAAGCTTTATATTCTGAGAATGAACACAACACTTAGCATAACTGGAACCAAGTTGAGAAAGATGATCAAAAGTTACAAGCAAACCATGTTTTAGTACACATAGCTTATAAGAATGAACATAGAAAAAAACTTACCAACATGAGGTAGAGGAAGCAATCTTTCAGCACCAAGATAAGTGTCAATCTTCAAATCCAGGCCCTAGTTATCCAGGAAAAAAGGATATGTTGGCTCCAGCATTAAAAGCATAGTCACAAGCAAACATTATCCATGCATCGCCATAAAACTTAGTGTAATTAGGCATATGCTTGAACAAAGCTTCATAAAACATTCCTTCATATGTAAGAAGAATATGAACATGCTGCTTGCTCACCATCATCCTTCTTCTCTTCAATATACCCAACCAGAAACCCTCTAACACTAGAAGGAACATACAAGAAAAACATGAAGAAGTAAAATATACGAGCTATCTATTCAATCATAAATTGCTAAGAAAACTGCAAAACATGCTAAATTTCCTACAAAATTTCAATACATTATTGCAGAATTTGCACAAAATAAAATGGAGCGACCTCTAATACAAATATGAAATGCAAAACAATAATCAAGCAAATGCACAAAGTCAGACTCATCATAAACAAAAACATTTCAAACAGAACTACTTATAACAAGGATACTATAGCAGAAGAGGGCATGTTCAAATGGACAAGGATACTAACAAGGACGAACAAGTACACAACCAAGGGGACACCACTAATTATAAAACTCATTGAGAACAAGTACATAAAAGTACATCCAACTCACAATCCACCTCCAACAACTTTCATCAAGGACAACATCAATCTCCCTCATCATTTGGCTCGTTAGGGTTCCGACAAGTAGGGCGAACCATACATAGGATAAAAAAATAGAATGAGACAAATTATCAATTAATAAACTAACTATAGAAATTTAAGAAGCATTACACATTTAAAAGTACCTGATTGAACAACAAGCCGCACCTCATAAAATTTAATCTTAAAAGAACTGAGCTACTCCTATTAATAGTGTGACTCACACAGACTGAAGTTCTACTAGTTTATATTAACTACATCGGTAGCTTCAAAGTACCAGAAACCCACAAAATAGCTAAACCATAACCAAACTATCGAAAACACCTAGCAACTAACTAGACTATAAGCACAACAACTATACCAAATCAACATAACCAACGGTGTTGTATAGTACATATGTACACGTGTTAGCTACTTTTACTTCCAACTCTCATAAAAAATGGGTGTTGATGATTTGGAGAAAATACACTAACGAGGGTGACAACGCCCTACATTACAATGCCATTAAACACCCCCTTAAAAAATGCCCTGAAACGTTCAAATAGCATGGTTCGGATACTTTTTGCTATCTAACCCGTACATCAAATGGCCGCAAACCAATTCGAAGGTCCAAACCAAAAATAAACTCATGGGAGATTGTAGGATCGGAGAAGGGACGTCTAGAGGGTGGTGAATAGACTACTTGGAAAAATAAAAACATAACCTTTTCACAATTTACTGGTTGGTAAGTTTTAACAATTCTAGCAAGTCTAGCACTCCCTACACATGCAAGTCAACAAGTATGGCAGCGGAAAGTAAAGACATACACATGAAAGTAAGGAGTAGAGAATAGGAAGATCAAACGCAAAGATGACATGGAGATATTTGGCATGGTTCCGATAGGTGCTGCTATCGTACGTCCACGTTGATGGAGACTTCAACCCATGGAGGGTAACAGATGCGGGAGTCCATGGAGGGCTCCATCCACAAAGGGTGCACGGAGAAGCAACTTTGTCTATTCCATCATGAATTACGTTCACGAAGGACTAGCCTCACTCGGGGTAGATCTTTATGAAGTAGGCGATCTCCTTGCCTGTGCAAACTTCTTGGTTCAATTGCACATGAAGTCGGAGGCTCCCAAGCAACACCTAACCAATCTAGGAGACATCACTCTCCAAAAGGCAATAGATGTGGTAGGTATGATGAACTCCTTGCTCTTGTGCTTTAAAAGATAGTCTCCGCAACACTCAATCACTCTCTCATAGATTTAGCTTGTTAGAAGAGGTTGATTGGGTGGAACGCAACTTGGGAAGGCTAGAAATCAAGATTCAGATGGTTGTAGTGGAATATCTTGATATCAACATATGAGTAGGTGGTTTTCTCTTAGAAAATGGATGTGGCAAGTGTTGGTTTGTTCTGAGTGCTTCCTCCTCGAATGAGAGGCAGGTGGAGGGGTATAGATAGGCATCTCCAAAAATCCAACTGGTACAACATTATTGCCCAACTCTGTGAAACCGAAGCAAAAACTCGGTTGCACCGACTAGTGCAAAATGTAAAACTTTTGGCATTTCGTTGAGTCCGATATATAAATCTCGGTTGGTATGTTTTTTGCTGGCCTAGGCAGTTACGAGTTTCGGTGTCACCAATTCCTAGAACTCAGAAATTTTGTTTTTTGGAAATGGGACAACAAAAAGTTGGTCACTGTTTTCGGTTGCATCGAAACCAAACTTGGTGGCACCGAGATGGTTTGGTTGGCTCCGGATTCTATCTAGGGTAAAACTCGGTATGGATGATTTGGAAATATTGATGGCACCGAATTGGGACTTTAGGGTTTGGACATAATATTTTGTGGGAGAATTCATGAGTATTTTCGATGGCTAACTCTAAGCACTTGAGAAACCACATGATTGTAGATACCTCATCCCCTTTTAATAGTACTGGATTTTCTATGGACTTAAATGTGATTTCTCACAAATTGAAAATTGTAGAGTCTTGAGGCTTGAAGCTTGGTCAATTCTATTCCTTTTCTTCTTCTTCTTTCCTTGGGGCTTCTCCTCACAATCCTTAGCCAATACTCTGTGTGGACTTTATCTGAAATAATTTAGGCAAAACTATTAGTACAAGAGACAATGTATGTTGTCATGAATTATCAAAGCCAAGAAGGGAGCATATGTGCTTTGAGAGATTTGTGGGTGGGTGAGTGGGGGAGTGGGTCTAGAGGGGTACGGATGTCCGCCAAATCGGACTATGACACACTCGACGACCCCATCATCCCTTCCGAAGCCTTTTCCTCCACTCCGTCCATCCTTTTACCATGTATTCGCACCAACAAAGACTATCACCATCTCTATACCATTCCGTTAGCCGCTCAATTCTCCCCGTATCTCCACTTCTTCACTCAAACGCCTTGTACTTTACTGCCATTGCACCCCAGATCTAGCCGTAGTCCACGTATCCATGGTGCATGGCCTACACCACTAATTTAATTTATGCATAACTGTTGTGTGCCAAACATTGTTTTACCCGCCCTTGCACATTCTTCCATATGCGATCTTTAACGTAAGTAAAGGCCCCATTTTTTAAATTCCAAACAACTTTTAAAATGCAAACAATTTTTAAAAAAATTGAACACATTTTAAAAATCCAAAACTTCTTAAAAAATCAAATTCAAGATTTTGAAAATTTTGAATACATGAAAAACAAAAGGAGAACAAAAAAACAAAAGAGTAAATAAAAGAAACAAATAAGAAAACGAGTAAAAATGATTCTTGAACCTTCTAAAAGGTTCTCAAATTCAGCATTTTGGTGTACATACAATAACTTAAATTGGGCGGGCCACCTTACTTCTCTTTGCTCGGCTCCTTTTGTAAAATCATGACTAGTTGACACATAGTGCGTCGAATAGAAAATGCCTGAGACGTAGATATGCATTGTCTCTGACTATGGGGCCGCTCTTGTTTTTGTGGGCGGCCTATTAAAACAGTTTTGGAAAGGTTCTATAGACCGTTATGGATGGATTTGAGACCCTTTCATGTGTTTTTCCTTTTTTTATATTTCTTTATCAGCTTTATTTTATTTTACTTTTCCAAATATAAGTTGTACATTTGTCTATACACGTAGAACCTATACATATATACATGTTAATTTTTTGTTCAAATATACATTGGAAATTTTTGTGAATGGTAGAATGATTTTATTAAAGATAGGTGAACAATGCTTTACGATGTATAACTTTCTCTAATGTCACAAACATATTTCTGAAACGCGTGAATATTTGTTTTTCAATATCATGTAATGTACATTTTTTGAATGGGACAAAACAGTTTTTAAAAATTGCATGCACATTTTATATGTTGTACAAATATTTTTAAATATATCTTAAGAACATACTTGTAAAATGCATGAATATTTTTTAAATGTCATGGGCTTTTTTTGAATGGTACAAAATATTTTTTCAAAATTATACTAATTTCTTAAAATTGTACAAACAATTATTTAGAGAGTGACCAACCTTCTTTTTAAATGGGTCAACATTTTTCTTGAATCATGCCAACATTTTTCAAAGTTGCATCAAGATTATTTTACACTGAGCTAGTACTTATTAAATGTGCGATGAACCCTTTTAAAATTTAAATTAATTGACTTATGATATATCTCATCAATAGAGATTAACAATTCTCATTATCTCTCTCGTTTTGAACTTCGAACAGCTAGCATGCAAAATGCAGCAACCACCGGTTTTATCTGATTCAACCATGCGCGTGCATCAGCAAACATGCAAACATAGCTGAAAAAATGTGTGCATGACAGCGCCATGCACTATTCGTGATCTGTTTGTTGTTTTGTACCTTAATCAATCGGTGGTGGGTCCGTCATGGAAGCTTCTAAGGAAACTCTCATGTGGCAACACTAGTGGAGAAATGAGCTATAGACCTGGTTGGCAGGGACGGACCGAGGATGAACGCATGGAGGGGACAAGTTTGTTCATGGAGACAACAAAACTTTCATGTTTTCAATTTTTTGGCTGAAATAACTACTAGCATTGAAGAAGAATCAATTTATTGATGGGGTCTAGCCCCCTCTCGCCCCCCCCTTAAATCCGTACGTGCCGGTTGGAAAAGGCCTTTAGTCCCGGTTCACCAACCGGGACTAAAAATAGAGACTAATCCCCCACCCCCTCCCTTTTTGCTTCGATTGGTCACGATCTGGGACTGAAAGTCTCACCACGTGACAGCCAGTGCACGCCGGGGGCTGGGGACCTCTAGTCACGGCTGATGACACCAACCGGGACTAATGGTTTTGGGGTTTAGGATTTTTGGGTTTATGGTTTATTTTTTTCTTTTCATTTTGTGTTTTTCATTTTTTTTCACACACACACATATATATATGAAAAATGTTGGAGTTATGCCCTAGAGGCAATAATAAATATAGTTATTATTATAATTCCTGTATCAAGATAATCGTTTATTATCCATGCTATAATTGTATTGAATGAAGACTTATATACATGTGTTGATACATAGACAAAACACTGTCCCTAGCAAGCCTCTAGTTGGCTAGCCAGTTGATCAAAGATAGTCAGGGTCTTCTGATGATGAACAAGGTGTTGTTGCTTGATAACTGGATCACGTTATTAGGATAATCACGTGATGGACTAAGACCCAAACTAATAGACGTAGCATGTTGATCGTGTCATTTTGTTGCTACTGTTTTCTGCGTGTCAAGTATTTGTTCCTATGACCATGAGATCATATAACTCACTCACACCGGAGGAATGCTTTGTGTGTATCAAACGTCGCAACGTAACTGGGTGACTATAAAGATGCTCTACAGGTATCTCCGAAGGTGTTCGTTGAGTTAGTATGGATCGAGACTGGGATTTGTCACTCCGTGTGACGGAGAGGTATCTCGGGGCCCACTCGGTAATACAACATCACACACAAGCCTTGCAAGCAATGTGACTTAGTGTAAGTTGCGGGATCTTGTATTACAGAACGAGTAAAGAGACTTGCCGGTAAACAAGATTGAAATAGGTATGCGGATACTGACGATCGAATCTCGGGCAAGTAACATACCGAAGGACAAAGGGAATGACATACGGGATTATATGAATCCTTGGCACTGAGGTTCAAACGATAAGATCTTCGTAGGATATGTGGGATCCAATATGGGCATCCAGGTCCCGCTATTGGATATTGACCGAGGAGTCACTCGGGTCATGTCTACATAGTTCTCGAACCCGCAGGGTCTGCACACTTAAGGTTCGACGTTGTTTTATGCGTATTTGAGTTATATGGTTGGTTACCGAATGTTGTTCGGAGTCCCGGATGAGATCACGGACGACACGAGGGTTTCCGGAATGGTCCGGAAACGAAGATTGATATATAGGATGACCTCATTTGATTACCGGAAGGTTTTCGGAGTTACCGGGAATGTACCGGGAATGACGAATGGGTTCCGGGTGTTCACCGGGGGGGGGGGGGCAACCCACCCCGGGGAAGCCCATGGGCCTTGGGGGTGGCGCACCAACCCTTGGTGGGCTGGTGGGACAGCCCAAGAAGGCCCTATGCGCCATAGGAAGAAAATCAAAGAGAAAAAGAAAAAAAAGAGGAGGTGGGAAAAAGGGGAAGGACTCCACCTTCCAAACCTAGTAGGATTCGGTCTGGAAGGGGAGGACTCCCCCCTTGGCTCGGCCGACCCCCTTGGGGCTCCTTGAGCCTCAAGGCAAGGCCCCCCTCTCCCACCTATATATACAGAGGTTTTAGGGCTGATTTGAGACAACTTTGCCACGGCAGCCCGACCACATATCTCCACGGTTTTTCCTCTAGATCGCGTTTCTGCGGAGCTCGGGCGGAGCCCTGTCGAGATCAGATCACCACCAACCTCTGGAGCACCGTCACGCTGTTGGAGAACTCATCTACCTCTCCGTCTCTCTTGCTGGATCAAGAAGGCCGAGATCATCTCGAGCTGTACGTGTGCTGAACGCGGAGGTGCCGTCCGTTCGGCACTAGATCGTGGGACGGTTCGCGGGGCGGATCGAGGGACGTGAGGACGTTCCACTACATCAACCGCGTTTCTTAGCGCTAATGATGTGCGATCTACAAGGGTACGTAGATCAGAAATCCCCTCTCGTAGATGGACATCACCAAGATAGGTCTTCGTGCGCGTAGGAAATTTTTTGTTTCCCGTGCGACGTTCCCCAACAGTGGCATCATGAGCTAGGTTCATGCGTAGATGTCTTCTCGAGTAGAACACAAAAGTTTTTGTGGGCGGTGATGTGCGTTTTGCTGCCCTCGTTAGTCTTTTCTTGATTCCGCGGTATTGTTGGATTGAAGCGGCTTGGACCGACATTACTCGTACGCTTACGAGAGACTGGTTTCATCGCTACGAGTAACCCCGTTGCTCAAAGATGACTTGCAAGTGTCGGTTTCTCCAACTTTAGTTGAATTGGATTTGACCGAGGAGGTCCTTGTATAAGGTTAAATAGCAATTCATATATCTCCGTTGTGGTGTTTGCGTAAGTAAGATGCGATCCTACTAGATACCCATGGTCACCACGTAAAACATGCAACAACAAAATTAGAGGATGTCTAACTTGTTTTTGCAGGGTATGCTTGTGATGTGATATGGCCAACGATGTGAGGTGATATATTGGATGTATGAGATGATCATGTTGTAATACATTATATCGACTTGCACGTCGATGGTACGGCAACCGGCAGGAGCCATAGGGTTGTCTTTAAACTAATGTTTGTGCTTGCAGATGCGTTTACTATTTTGCTAGGATGTAGCTTTAGTAGTAATAGCATGAGTAGCACGACAACCCCGATGGCGACACGTTGATGGAGATCATGGTGAGGCGCCGGTGACAAGAAGATCGTGCCGGTGCTTTGGTGATGAAGATCAAGGAGCACGTGATGATGGTCATATCATGTCACTTATGAATTGCATGTGATGTTAATCCTTTTATGCACCTTATTTAGCTTAGAACGACGGTAGCATTATGAGGTGATCTCTCACTAAAATTTCTAGACGAAATTGTGTTCTCCCCGACTGTGCACGTTGCTATAGTTCGTCGTTTCGAGACACCACGTGATGATCGGGTGTGATAGACTCAACGTTCACATACAACGGGTGCAAAACAGTTGCACACGCGAAACACTCGAGTTAAGCTTGACGAGCCTAGCATGTGCAGACATGGCCTCGGAACACATGAGACCGAAAGTTCGATCATGAATCATATAGATGATATGATTAGCATATGGATGCTTACCACTGAAACTATACTCAACTCACGTGATGATCGGACTTGAGCTAGTGTAAGTGGGTCATGAACCACTCAAATGACTAGAGAGATGTACTTTTTGAGTGGGAGTTTAGCAAGTAATTTGATTAAGTTAAACTCTAATTATCTTGAACATAGTCTAATTCCACTTTGAATATATTTGTGTTGTAGATCATGGCTCACGCGACAGTCACCCTGAATTTTAATACGTTCCTAGAGAAAGCTAAGTTGAAAGATGATGGAAGCAACTTTGTAGACTGGGCTCGTAATCTTAAGCTAATCTTACAAGCTGGGAAGAAGGATTATGTCCTTAATGCTGCGCTAGGAGATGAACTACCCGCTACGGCTGACCAGGATGTTAAGAACGCTTGGTTAACACGTAAGGAGGACTACTCAGTAGTTCAATGTGCAGTCTTGTATGGCTTAGAACTGGGACTTCAACGTCGCTTTGAGCGTCATGGAGCATATGAGATGTTCCAGGAGTTGAAGTTTCTTTCAGAAGAACGCCCGGATCGAGAGGTATGAGACCTCCGATAAATTCTATGCTTGCAAGATGCAGGAGAATTCGTCTGTCAGTGAACATGTGCTCAAAATGTCTGGGTACTCAAACCGTCTAGCTGAGCCGGGGATTGAACTCCCGCAAGAGGCTATCACTGGCAGAATCCTTCAATCACTGTCGCCAAGCTATAAAGGCTTTGTGTTGAACTACAACATGCAAGGGATGAACAAGTCACCCGGCGAGTTGTTTGCGATGCTGAAAGTCGCAGAGTCTGAACTCCGTAAAGAGCATCAAGTGTTGATGGTGAATAAGACCACTAGTTTCAAGATAAATGGCAAAGGCAAGAAGGGTAATTCAAAGAAGAGCGGCAAGCCTGTTGCCAATCCGATGAAGAAACCCAAAGCTGGACCTAAGCCTGAAACAGAGTGCTACTATTGCAAGGGTATGGGTCACTGGAAGTGCAACTGCCCCAAGTATCTGGCTGATAAGAAGGCGGCCAAAGAAAAATCAGGTATATTTGATATACATGTTATTGATGTGTACTTAACCGGCTCTCGTAGTAGTGCCTGGGTATTCGATACCGGTTCTGTTGCTCATATTTGCAACTCGAAACAGGAACCGCGGAATAAGCAAAGGCTGGCGAAAGATGAAGTGACGATGCGCGTAGGAAATGGTTCCAAGGTTGATGCAATCACCCTCGGCACAGTTTCACTTCATTACCATCAGGATTAGTTATGAACTTGAATAATTGTTATTTAGTGCCTGCGTTGAGCATGAACATTATATCTGGATCTTGTTTATTGCGAGACGGTTACTCTTTTAAGTCACAGAATAATGGTTGTTCTATTTCTATGAGTAACATCTTTTATGGTCATGCACCCAATGTGAGAGGATTGTTCATACTGAATCTTGATAGTGATACACATATACATAACATTGAGACCAAAAGAGTTAGAGTTAACAATGATAGCGCCATATTTTTGTGGCACTGCCGCTTAGGTCATATTGGTGTAAAGCGCATGAAGAAACTCCATGCCGATGGACTTTTGGAGTCACTTATCTTTGATTCACTTGACACGTGCGAACCATCCTCATGGGCAAGATGACTAAAACTCCATTCTCCGGAACAATGGAGCGTGCGAGTGACTTGTTGGAAATCATACATACCGATGTGTGCGGTCCGATGAGCGTAGAGGCACGCGATGGATATCGTTATTTTCTCACCTTCACTGACGATTTGAGTAGATATGGTTAGGTCTACTTAATGAAGCACAAGTCTGAAACATTTGAAAAGTTCAAGCAATTTCAGAGTGAAGTTGAAAATCATCGTAACAAGAAGATCAAGTTCCTACGGTCTGATCGTGGGGGTGAATATCTGAGTTTCGAGTTTGGTGCTCACTTAAGACAATGTGGAATTGTTTCACAGTTGACACCGCCTGGAACACCACAGCGTAATGGTGTGTCCGAACGTCGTAATCGTACTTTATTAGAGATGGTGCGATCTATGATGTCTCTTACCGATTTGCCGTTATCGTTTTGGGGTTATGCATTAGACACAGCTGCATTCACTTTAAATAGGGCACCATCAAAATCCGTTGAGACGACACCATACGAACTGTGGTATGGCCAAAGGCCAAAGTTGTCGTTTCTTAAAGTTTGGGGATGTGATGCTTATGTCAAAAAGCTTCAGCCTGAAAAGCTGGAACCAAAGCGGAAAAGTGCATCTTCATAGGTTACCCAAAAGAGACAGTTGGGTACACCTTCTATCTCAAATCCGAGGGCAAAGTGTTTGTTGCTAAAAACGGAGCTTTTCTCGAGAAGGAGTTTCTCTCGAGAGAATTGAGTGGGAGGAAGATAGAACTTGATGAGGTTGTCGAACCTCTCATCCCTCTAGATGGTGGCGCAGGGCAAGGGGAAACCTTTGTCGTTGCGACGCCGATTGAGGAGGAAGTTAATGATGATGATCATGAAACTCCGGTTCAAGTCCCTGTCGAACCACGCAGGTCGACGAGACCACGTGCTGTTCCAGAGTGGTATGGTAATACCGTTTTGTCAATCATGTTGTTAGACAACAATGAACCTGCAAATTATGAAGAAGCAATGGTGGGCCCAGATTCCAACAAATGGCTAGAGGCCATGAAGTCCGAGATAGGATCCATGTATGAAAACAAAGTATGGACTTTGGAAGTACTACCTGAGGGCCGCAAGGCTATTCAGAACAAATGGATCTTTAAGAAGAAGACGGACGCTGACGACAATGTGACCGTTTATAAAGCTCGACTTGTGGCAAAGGGTTTTTCACAAGTTCAAGGAGTTGACTACGATGAGACATTCTCACCCATAGCGATGCTTAAGTCCGTCAGAATCATGTTAGCAATAGCTGCATTTTTCGATTATGAAATCTGGCAGATGGATGTCAAAACGGCGTTCCTTAACGGTTTCCTTAAGGAAGAGTTGTATATGATGCAACCCGAAGGTTTTGTCGATCCTAAGAATGCTAACAAGGTGTGCAAGCTCCAGCGATCCATTTATGGACTGGTGCAAGCATCTCGGAGTTGGAACAAACGCTTTGATGAGGTGATCAAAGCATTTGGGTTTATACAAGTGGTTGGAGAATCTTGTATTTACAAGAAAGTAAGTGGGAGCTCTGTGGCGTTTCTAATATTATATGTGGATGACATATTGCTGATTGGAAACAATGTAGAGTTTTTGGAGAGCATAAAGGATTACTTGAATAAAAGTTTCTCTATGAAGGACCTAGGAGAAGCTGCTTACATTCTAGGCATTAAGATCTACAGGGATAGATCAAAACGCCTGATAGGACTTTCACAAAGCACATACCTTGATAAAGTTTTGAAGAGGTTCAAGATGGAACAGTCCAAGAAAGGGTTCTTGCCAGTTTTACAAGGTACGAGATTGAGTAAGACTCAGTGCCCAGCAACTGAAAAGGATAGAGAGCATATGAGCACCGTCCCCTATGCTTCAGCCATAGGTTCTATCATGTATGCAATATTGTGCACTAGACCGGACGTTAGCCTGGCCATAAGTATGGCAGGCAGGTTCCAGAGTAATCCAGGAGTGGATCACTGGACGGCGGTCAAGAATATCCTGAAGTACCTGAAAAGGACTAAGGAGATGTTTCTCGTGTATGGAGGTGACGAAGAGCTCGCCGTAAAGGGTTATGTCGATGCAAGCTTTGACACAGATCCGGACGACTCTAAGTCGCAGACCGGATACGTATTTATTCTTAATGGGGGTGCGGTAAGCTGGTGCAGTTCCAAGCAAAGCGTCGTAGCATATTCTACATGTAAAGCGGAGTACATGGCTGCCTCGGAGGCGGCTAAGGAGGGTGTCTGGATGAAGCAGTTCATGACGGATCTTGGAGTGGTGCCGAGCGCACTGAATCCAATAACCTTGTTCTGTGACAACACGGGTGCCATTGCCTTAGCAAAGGAACCACGGTTTCACAAGAAGACCAGACACATCAAACGACGCTTCAACCTCATCCGCGACTACATCGAAGGGGAGGACGTAAATATATGCAAAGTGCACACGGATGTAAATGTAGCAGACCCGCTGACTAAACCTCTTCCACGGGCAAAGCATGATCAACACCAGAACTGTATGGGTGTTAGATTTATTACAATGTAATTCGCATGATGATGTGAGGTCTAGATTATTGACTCTAGTGCAAGTGAGAGACTGTTGGAATTATGCCCTAGAGGCAATAATAAATATAGTTATTATTATAATTCCTGTGTCAAGATAATCGTTTATTATCCATGCTATAATTGTATTGAATGAAGACTTATATACATGTGTGGATACATAGACAAAACACTGTCCCTAGCAAGCCTCTAGTTGGCTAGCCAGTTGATCAAAGATAGTCAGGGTCTTCTGATTATGAACAAGGTGTTGTTGCTTGATAACTGGATCACGTTATTAGGAGAATCACGTGATGGACTATACCCAAACTAATAGACGTAGCATGTTGATCGTGTCATTTTGTTGCTACTGTTTTCTGCGTGTCAAGTATTTGTTCCTATGACCATGAGATCATATAACTCACTAACACCGGAGGAATGGTTTGTGTGTATCAAACGTCGCAACGTAACTGGGTGACTATAAAGATGCTCTACAGGTATCTCCGAAGGTGTTCGTTGAGTTAGTATGGATCGAGACTGGGATTTGTCACTCCGTGTGACGGAGAGGTATCTCGGGGCCCACTCGGTAATACAACATCACACACAAGTCTTGCAAGCAATGTGACGTAGTGTAAGTTGCGGGATCTTGTATTACGGAACGAGTAAAGAGACTTGCCGGTAAACGAGATTGAAATAGGTATGCGGATAGTGACGATCGAATCTCGGGCAAGTAACATACCGAAGGACAAAGGGAATGACATACGGGATTATATGAATCCTTGGCACTGAGGTTCAAATGATAAGATCTTCGTAGAATATGTGGGATCCAATATGGGCATCCAGGTCCCGCTATTGGATATTGACCGAGGAGTCACTCGGGTCATGTCTACATAGTTCTCGAACCCGCAGGGTCTGCACACTTAAGGTTCGACGTTGTTTTGTACCTTAATCAATCGGTGGTGGGTCCCTCATGGAAGCTTCTAAGGAAACTTTGATGTGGCAACACTAGTGGAGAAATGAGCTATAGACCTGGTTGGCAGGGATGGAGCGAGGATGAACGCATGGAGGGGGCAAGTTTGTTCATGGAGACAACAAAACTTTCATGTTTTCAATTTTTTGGCTGAAATAACTACTAGCATTGAAGAAGAATCAATTTATTGATGGGGTCTAGCCCCCTCTCGTCCCCCCTTAAATCCGTACGTGCCGGTTGGAAAAGGCCTTTAGTCCCGGTTCACCAACCGGGACTAAAAATAGAGACTAATCCCCCACCCCCTCCCTTTTTGCTTCGATTGGTCACGATCCGGGACTAAAAGTCTCACCACGTGACAGCCAGCGCGCGCCGGGGGCTGGGGACCTCTAGTCACGGCTGATGACACCAACCGAGACTAATGGTTTTGGGGTTTAGGATTTTTGGGTTTATGGTTTATTTTTTTCTTTTCATTTTGTGTTTTCCATTTGTTTTCACACACACACACACACACACACATATATATATGAAAAATGCATCCTACCATTAGGGGGTAGTTACCTCTATTCTTGTTGCTATCCGATTAAATCAGATCTGTGCGTTTGGGAACGAGTTATCAGCAACAACAACAAAATGATCTTTTCCACCTGGATAGCTACTTCCTATTTTTGTGGCGCTCGTTACCTTCCTATTTTCCTGATCTTAACCGCTTATATTTCACAAAGAGAAAGCGCTCTTTTATCTCTTCTTGTTGCATGGAAACCAAATCCTCATGAGAGGAAAACTGCTTGAAAAAAGATCTACGTGAGCAAAAACATCTGGAACGAATATGGTGCATGATAGATCCTCATAGTAACACATGTAGATGCATGATACTCCAATACTACACGCTCATACTATATACTACTATTCTCCTTGTTCTTTTCACATCGTATACTACTACATATAGACGATAGTGTTTTTGATGTTACTTCACAATTTTCCTTTTATATACATACTCTATTTTTGGTGGCACAACCACTAGCACTATTTGCCCTCAATGTGCAGTTGTAACGGCAGCCAACGGGTGGCTGTTCAGGCATGACGGTGGCCACGATGACATATGGTTTACACAGCTGACAGGATGCTGCTTCGACAGCAGCGACAACGGTATAGTGACAGCCACGCGACGGAGTATGTCAAATAATTGACGAGTGATTGCTCCAGTGCCGCGGCGGCTACAAAGCATGTCTGTATAGGCCCTGCTCACATAGCAAACTCCATTGTCAAATGAGTGTATGTAATCAATCAATACTTGTACGGTTGTACTCGATCACCTGTATGATATATACTCAACTTTTTATACTTACATATATACTCCATACTACCTATTTTATTGTACTCCATCCTATTATGAAGATACACCAAGTATTTCATACTCCGTACTCCACATACTTCATACTCCATATATACTACATACTCCATACTTCATACTCTATATTTCAAAAATAATATGCAATATACTCGATACTACATGCTCCAAAAATAGTACTCCATACTGTAAAAATGTTATTGTATATTCTCCATACTGCAATAAAAAGTTTATGTACACATAATTATTTTTCATGAGTAAATATTCAATGATTTTATAAGTAAATATACATTCTCTATGCACTGTAATGAGTATACAATTATTAAATATGCATACACACAATTCCACTAAAAATGGATAGGTCCATACGCCAAACAAAAATATGTTTTTTAACACAAACAAAAGTATGTGTACATGCTGTACAAAAAATCATCTATATTCTACCTGCAGCATGTACCCTAAGATTTTTGCACATATGCATGGACATGCATCTAAGGAGGAGCACGTCGCTATCAATATCGATTCAACTCACTGCATGCATGCAATTAGCCGGCCAGCAAGTCCCGAGGTTTTTTGCACCAGAACCGCTATCTAATTGTCTAACTAATTTAAATCATTAATTAGTTACGTGAGTGATATCTGATTTTTTGAAACCTGTCGACCCGTTTGTTTGCTGCTAGGGTGGGACACGTGGAGGGCTATTGCTTAAGGGGTAACTATCACTGCTTGTAGATAAAATTTGTCATATATATATAGGCTGGTAGGATGTATTTTTTCTATATATATATATATTCGATCAATTTACGATCAATGGTGCAGAATAATGTATTTACGATAAAATTTGTCACATTATCCAGGGTGTAGAATAAATGTATACTTCATTCGAGATAATCTTACGATCAATTTACAAATGAATTACATTTGAAATACAAATATTTACATTTATATTGAATCACTACATAAAATTTGACAAAATAAAAACAAAAATATAGGTCACAACACCAAAACAATTGAGTTTATTGTATTTTTTCACTATTTTTGTATGGTCGTAATTTTACGTGACGTAAAATACCTATACATTGATTATATTTTTTACGGTCTTTTTTTACGTATAAAATACAACAAAATTTACGCAACGTAAAATTACGATATATTGATGTTAAAATAGAGAGAGTGAAGAATAATTATTCCTCCCCAAGGGTGACGAATAGGGTCGCGCTATTCGTCACCCTGGGTGAGAAATAATTATTTTTCTCCCCCTCTATTTTAACATCAATGTATCGTAATTTTACGTTACGTAGTTTTTTTATTCCATAGGTAAAAAGAGACCGTAAGAAAATATATAATCACCGTAAAAAATATCTTTGTTATGTAAAATTACAAATGTAAAAACATAGTATAAAATATACATAAAATGCATATTTTCTTGTCAAACGGCCTATATTTTTAAATTTTTATGTTAAATTTTACATAGTGGGTCAATATGAATGTAACTATTTGTATTTCAAATTTAATTTATTTATGAAAAGCTCGTAAGATTACCTCGGGTGAAGAATAACCTATTCTGCATCCTGGGTGATGAATAAAGTTTATATATATATATATACACATACATCCTACCACCCAGGGGTAGTTACCCCACGTGTTCCATATACTACCACGCGGGAGCATATGTACTAATTTATCATTCCTATTATGTTCATATACTATATATAAGATTTTTTTAAATGAGCTACATGAAAAAATTACAAGTTGATCCATAGTTTTTATTATATTTATGAAATACGCATATATTTGTATGTAAAAAAAGCATACACAAAATATGGTACATACTAGCAAACAAATAGTATATATACTACCTAAACATGATTATATACTACATACTACGCATACATACTTTCCGATTTGATAGATACTACATACAACATACAAAACACAAATGGTTGTAACTACCACCGGTGGTAGATAAAATTTGTCATATATATATATATATATGTATGTATATATATATATATATGAAAAATACAACCTACCACCCAGGGGTAGTTACCCCACTTGTTCAATATACTACCATGCGGGAGTATATATACTAATTTATCATTTTAATTATGTTCATATACTATATACAAGATTTTTCAAAGTGAGTTACATGAAAAAATTACAAGTTGACCCATAGTTTTTATTATATTTGTAAAATACATATATATTTGTATGTAAAAAAGAGCATACACAAAATATGATACATACTACCAAAAAACAGTATATATCTTTACCTAATAATAAAGAGGCTAGCGCTTTTGTCGGAATTTCCGCCGCGCCAGTTTTGCATAAAAATCCTTCCGTTTTTGGAAAATCAACCCGCAATCCTCACTTTACAGAAACATCCCTTTTTGCTCTCAGCGCCTTATCCACACACGCTCGCTCCGGATCCCCTCCAATGGCGCCCGCACCACCACCCCCTCCTTCCTTCGGCCCCCGCCGCTGCATCCCCACCGCATCCGCCTGCCCGCCCCTCCTCCCTCCGCGTCCTTCCACCTCTCCGAAATCCTCGGTGAAAGGATCGATATGGTTAGCTAGAGGGGGGGTGAATAATTAATCTTAGCAAGTTAAGGTAAACACTATACGGGTTCACAAATAATATGACAATGAGGTGAACCCTATAGAATCTAACAACGATAGCTATTAAGACAACTAAGATATAGTCACAAGCAAAAGCAAATACAAAGTAAAGGATAGAGATAACCACAAGTGGAACCGATGGAGACGAGGATGTGTTACCGAAGTTCCTTCCCTTTGACAGGAAGTACGTCTCCGTTGGAGCGGTGTGGAGGCACAATGCTCCTCAAAAAGCCACTAAGGCCACCGTATTCTCCTCACGCCCTCGCACGATGCAAGGTACCGTGATTCCACTATAGGTGCCCTTGAAGGCGACGACCGAACCTTTACAAACAAGGTTGGGGCAACTCCACACAAAGCTTGGAGGCTCCCAACTAAACCACGAAGCTTCACCACAATGGAATATGGCTTCGAGGTGACCTCAACCGTCTAGGATGCTCAAACACCCAAGAGTAACAAGATCCACAAGGGATTGGTGGGGGAATCAACTTTTCTCTTGGTGGAAGTGTGGATCTAGGCCTTCTCAATCAATCCCTAAAGAATCAACAAGTTTGATTGGCTAGGGAGAGAGATCGGGCATTTTTGAGCTTGTGGAGCAACAATGGAGCTTAGAGAGGTAAGAGATAGGGTTCCTCAGCTAGAAGAACCCTTTATAAAGTGGGGGGGAAATTCAGACCGTTTTCCCACTCTCTGCCCGAGCTCCAGCGGTACTACCGCTGAACAGGAGCGGTACTACCGCTGCCTGGCGGTACTACCGCTGGATGCAGCGGTACTATCGCTGGGCCTCCAGCGGTACTACCGCTAGCCCCTTGGTAGTGCACAAACACTACTACCGCCGAGAAAGTCTTCGCAAAAGGGTCCGTCCACGAACTACCGCTAGGTAGGTGGAACAAGGCACCTGGAGCGGTACTACCACTGACCAGGGGCGGTACTACCGCCAGCTAGCGGTACTACCGCTGGCTGCAGCGGTACTACCGCCAGTAGTCCAGCAGTACTACCGCTGGAACCAGCGGTACTACCGCTGGGGACCATTTTGCAGATATGCTCAAAACAAATAGGCGAGGGCTGCTCCAAAGATAAAGGAAAGGGAGAATGTGGAGTGTGCGTGTGTAAAGATAGATTCCACCCAAACCTTTCCACTACGGATCCCCTCTTAATAGGACGGCTTTCCTATGACTCAAATAAAGAGAATCGTAGAGAGCGCCGTGCTTCCGTTCCATGAGAGAGGAGACGTGTCGTCTTGTGCCGTTGACGTGTGCTATCTGAAACATTAACACACACGGTTAGTCCTGTACAGTACTGTCATCAATCACCAAAATTACTTAGGCATAAACTATGCCCAACAATCTCCCCCTTTTTGGTGGATTGATGACAATACCGGATTTGCACAGAGAATAATATGAGAACAAAAAGATAGAGATATATGACAATACGGGGCATATGACTCACAACATATGATGGAAATAAATCTCACATAAGATCATGTCTCACAAAAGATAGCAAACTAGAAGGAAACCAAGTTCGAAGCAAACCATACGAAATAAAGCAAAGCAATGCAAAGTTCGAATATGAAAGCAAATCCTAGACTCTCTCCCCCTTTGGCACAAGACACAAAAAAGGGGCACACCTAATGCCACAGGTAACTACTCCTCGTCTTCAGGATCACCAGACTCGTCTGTCCCCTCCTGGTCGGTCTGCTCCTCCTCTTCCGCCTCATCGCCAGACCACTGGTACCCGTGAGCCTGCATCCAAGTAGCCTCAGGAGTGATGTCGTCCTCTGAGCCGCTGGAGATGTCCACATCCAAGGTCCTGAGAACACGCTTATGCCTCTGGCGGCTCTGTTCTGAGCCACGTGTGTCTGGTACTGACCCTTGGCCTGCATATAGAAAAGTGTCTTCATCTTGTCCTGCAGTTTGATAGCCCAAGATGGCATGGCAGACGAGCGGGACTGAGGGGCGGTTCCTTTGTCAGCAGCAGTCTCTGTATCAGTATCCATGTGCTGAGAGGATGTAGATGGGTTGGCCCACTTGTCCTTGACGCGAAGCCTGATCGGGTCATGCACAATGTAATCAGACTGAGCGTAGAGCAGCTCCTCCGGAAAAGCCTCTTGCCACTTATGGCGAATGTATGCGAACAGGTAAGGCCCGTAGATAGGAACCTTACGCATGATGATGCAGTTCCAGAGCTCTGTGAACATCACATCAGAAATATCCAGCTGAGCAGACTCCTGAGACATAGCCTCCTCACAAAGTAACAGCATCTCAGCCAAGGAGCCATGGACCTCATCGAAGTTACCACTCCGAGGGAAGAGGGTGTTGCGAAAGATCCGATGCATGATGTCCAGGTGCTTGGGAAGCACCCCCTTCCTCAGATACAGTTTCTGCAGTCTGTCCTTTGCGGGGGCCCTATCGGTGGGGGCTGCAGCATGATGACGCAGCCCAAGAGGAGTGTCAGCACCCTGAAAGTCAATGTGAAGGAATTGCATGAACTCAGTCCAGGTACCGGTCATCTTCTTTGACCCAGTCATCCATACCATGGAGCGTTGTGCATCAGGAGAGAAATGGACTGTGACATAAAACTGAGCAACTGCAGTGGGATCAAAGTCCGTCTTGAAGGTGATGATGTCCTTGATGTCCAGTTTGTCAACCAGAGAGAGGGCATCACCAAAGTAGTCCATGTTCCGCTGAAGATGTGCCAGATCAATCCACTGAACAGAGACATAGTTCTTCTGGAAGTGAGCAATAACATCACGATAGATCCTGCACTGGTCCTTTGCCCAGACATGGTCAACACCCTCGATCACCTCCCTCTCGTTGAGATAGAGGTTCTTGGTGCGAAATTGCAGAAAGTCCTTGGGGGACATTGTTCGCACATTGACCCTCTTGTCCTTGTGAGCGACCTTCTTGAAGTACTTCTTCTTGGGAGGCAGACCAGAGGTGGCAGACCCCTCGGGCGCCTCTTGGTTTCGATACTGTTTGGACTGCGTGTCACGTGGGGGGTTCGAACGGCGAGAAGAGCCACCTGTGACACAGACCACATAGCGAAAAAGAGGCGACAAGAAGAGTCAAGGCAATGAATCTTGAAAACGCAAAACAAGTAAACACGCATTGCTAAGCAAAAACAAACAGAAAAATACATAGTGAACGCTCATGGCGGTAGTACCGCTGGGGCCTAGCGGTAGTACCGCTTGCCCTGGCGGTAGTACCGCTGGGGGTCATAGCGGTAGTACCGCTACCCCTGGCGGTAGTATCGCTGGGGGTTTGACTTTCAGATCTGACATATAAAAATCGTTTTCGAGGGCATGGGGTGAATATGAACACTAAGACTTACACCCCAGCCCTACTTGTCATGAGGAACACTTAGTAACACGAAATAAATACATGCCTAGGCAAGAGATAACATGGTTTAGATCTAATCCAAAAGTTCAAGTGCCAGATCTAAAACGAGTAAATCCTAGGGCATGGCAACAAGATCAATAACAAACCATAGGACCTATACTCCCCTCAAATATCTCCTTCAAGCCATCCAAGAACTAGCCATAAGATCAAAGATATGGATCCAATCCCCAATGCTCCTAACCCTAGAACACGAACATCAACCAAATAGAAGAAGGGAGGAGTTTTACCGGGATTCATGGCTCTTGGAGGAGGAAGAAGAGATGAAGCAACCCTTCCAAACCAACGGGGAGAAGGAGCTCCACGCAGAGAGATCCAACCAGGGAGTTTTCGGGCTAGGGGAGGGAGGAGCCGCGAGGAAGAAGAAACAGATGAGAAAATCGGGCTCCCCCTCCCTTTATATAGCCCAAGGGGTACGGGCCAACGGTAGTACCGCTGGGGTACAGCGGTAGTACCGCTGACCTGGCGGTAGTACCGCTGGGGTGCAGCGGTAGTACCGCTAGGGTCCTGGCGGTAGTACCGCTCCCCATGGCGGTAGTACCGCTCCCCCTTGAAACCCTAGAAATTTTCTAGCCGGTCGTGTTAGATTTTGAATCCTGGCGGTAGTACCGCCATACCTGGCGGTAGTACCGCTACCCCTGACGGTAGTACCGCTGGGGTCCTGGCGGTAGTACCGCTACCCCTGGCGGTAGTATCGTTGGGGTCCTGGCGGTAGTACCGCTGCAAATGTCACAACGCGGCTTAGGATAAGAGAGGAACTCGGGCACATGACAAGTAAGTAAAAAAGAGATGGCATCCAAGAAAATGTACTGACTTGTCATTGTATATCCTTCCTTCTATACGTAAGAAAGGATGGAGGAGCGGTGGCCGAGGCCACCTATGTTTGAGACAATGGTATGACACCGCGAAGAATTATCCTTGGGTTCATGACCAATGCTCGTCTTTGAAGCACAAGTGCCATTTGACAATGGCTAAAGTGAAAGACTAGATTGATTTACGCATAATGGGGGGAGGGAAAGTTCATTGAGAGAACAACACTCTCCCTATGTCCATGCCTACATCTAGACCAAGATGGAATGCAAAGAGAGGTGCAGTATGCCTAGTTTCAATCCACATTACTTGAATCAATGATATTTAGCTCATGCCTTAACTCCCGGAACCTTGCTTCATCTAGAGGCTTAGTGAAAATATCTGCAAGTTGCTCTTCAGTGTGGATGAAGTGAACCTCAATATCACCTAGCTTGATATGTTCACGAATGAAGTGATGACGAATATCAATATGTTTGGTTTTGCTATGTTGCACTGGATTGAGGGAAATCTTGATGGCGCTTTGATTGTCACATAGAAGAGGCACTTTGTCACAAGTGACACCATAATCCTTTAAAGTTTGCCTCATCCATAGCAATTGTGCACAACAACTTGCAGCTGCCACATACTCAGCTTCGGTGGATGATAAGGAGACGCAGTTCTGCTTCTTTGAAGACCAACTTACCAAAGAGCGACCAAGGAATTGGCATCCTCCAGGCGTTGACTTCCTCTCCACACAATCTCCAGCCCAATCTGAGTCAGAATAGCCAACTGGATTGAAGTTTGCTCCTTTGGGATACCAGAGGCCAAAATTTGGGGTATGAGCCAAATATCAAAAGATTCGTTTAACAGCCATGTAATGACTTTCTTTTGGTGCGGATTGAAACCGTGCACATATCCCTACACTCAACATAATATCCGGTCTAGATGCACATAGGTAAAGGAGGGATCCAATCATGGAGCGGTATACCTTTTGATCCACTGCTTTACCATTGGGATCACTGTCAAGCTTGCATCTGGTTGGCATGGGAAACTTGACCGGTTTGACATCTTCGAGCTCGAACCGTTTGAGCATGTCTTGAGTGTACTTGGCTTGTTTGATGAATGTCCCTTCTAGACCTTGTTTAATCTCGAAACCGAGGAAGAACTTCAACTCTCCCATCATGGACATCTCAAACTTCTCAGTCATTAGTGCAGCAAATTCTTCATTGAATGAAATGTTAGGAGAGCCAAAGATAATATCATCAACATATAGTTGGCATATGAACAAATCCCCTTTAACCCTCTTAGTAAAAAGAGTGGGATCAATCTTCCCAATTTCAAACCCACGATCTTGTAACAACTCAGTAAGATACTCATACCACGCGCGTGGGGCTTGTTTAAGGCCATAGAGTGCCTTATTGAGTTTGTACACATGATTTGGGAGTTAGGGATGTTTGAATCCCGGGGGTTGTTTGACATAGACTAACTCATTCAAAGGACCATTAAGAAATGCACTTTTCACATCCATTTGCTGTAATTTGAAGTTATGATGAGAAGCAAATGCAAGTAACATGCGAATAGATTCTAGACGAGCAACAGGGGCAAAGGTTTCACCGTAGTCGATACCCTCGACTTGGGAGTAGCCTTGAGCCACCAATCTTGCCTTGTTTCGAATCACAATTCCATTTGCATCTTGCTTGTTCTTGAATATCCATTTGGTCCCGATGACATTATGTTCCTTCGTTGGCCGAGGCACTAAATCCCAGACTTGGTTGCGCTCGAAATTGTTAAGTTCTTCGTGCATGGCCATAAGCCAATCCTCATCATCGAGCGCTTCCTGTACCTGTTGAGGTTCACAATACGAGACAAACGCGTGATGCTCACAATAATTTCAAAGCTGTTGACGGGTAGATACTCTCCTTTTTAAACTGCCAAGAACATTCTTCATAAGATGTGACTTGGCTCTCAGCTTGTTCGCATTCTTGGCTGCTCGACGCTCCAAGAGTTCTTCATTAGATAACGGAGGAGCATCGACTTGTTTCTTTTGTTTGCCCTTGCGTCTTGAGCCGGTTGTTGGAGCTCCAGACGGGAATTGTGAGACAGTCTCCTGATCATCTTGTCCTTCGACTTGAGCAGGTTCATTAGTTTGATCTTGTATTAGTGGTTGCTCTTGATCTTGATCTTGTGTTGGTTCGGTGTCTTGGAGTACAGCTTGAATATCATGGGGCACATCACCATTGTTAGGCAATTGATCTTGACCGTGAACTTGATCAACTTGTTGAGAGTCTTCTCTTTGTTCATCGGAAGCGTGTGGGGCTTGTGGGGGTGATGGCTCCACTTGAGTAGAGCATTGTCCTTCTCCTTCGGCCACAAGGGGTTCCTCAATGGGGAGTATTTGACCAATCCCCATTCTTCTTATGGCTTCGGGAGGAATTTCATCACCTATATCACAAAGACCACTTTGCTCCACTTGGGAGCCATTATTTTCGTCAAACTCTACGTTACACGTCTCCTCAATTAGTCCGGTGGACTTGTTGAGGACACGGTAAGCATGAGAGTTTGTAGCATAACCAACAAAGATACCCTCATGTGCTCTAGAATGAAATTTAGCTAACCGAGCTCCCTTTTTGAGAATGAAACACTTACAACCGAATACCCGGAAGTACTTGAGATTGGGTTTGGTTCCAGTTAGAATCTCATACGGAGTCTTGTTCAAGCCTTTGCGGATGTAGAGCCGATTGGACGCATGACATGCTGTGTTGATGGCCTCTGCCCAGAAGTTGTATGGAGATTTGAATTCTGCCATCATTGTTCTTGTAGCGTCTATCAAGGTCCGGTTCTTCCTTTCCGCCACGCCGTTTTGTTGAGGGGTATATGGTGCAGAATATTGGTGCTTTATTCCCTCATCACCTAGAAACTCATCTAGGGTGTAGTTCTTGAACTCGGTGCCGTTGTCACTCCTAATCATCAAGATCTTTGCTTCATGTTGACGTTGCGCTTTATTAGCAAAGTTGATGACCGTTTGTTGAGTTTCACTCTTCCTTTTGAAGAAATATACCCAGGTATATCTTGAGTAGTCGTCAACAATCACTAAGCAATATTTTCTGCCTCCAAGACTATCAAATGTTGGAGGACCAAACAGATCCATATGGAGAAGTTCCAATGGCCTCTTAGTGTAGATAAGAGTCGCTCGACGATGAGCAGTTTCATGAATCTTTCCTTCAATGCAAGCACTGATAACACGATCTTTAGCAAAGCTCACATTTGTTAGTCCACGAACATGGTCCCCTGTCAGAAGACTTTGCAAAGATCTCATATTGACATGAGCTAAACGGCGATGCCAAAGCCATCCCACGTCAACTTTAGCCATTAAACATGTCGCAGTCTTAGTGGGTCGCTTTGAGAAGTTCACCACATAGAGACCATTTTTGACATGTCCAACATAGGCTACTTTAAGAGTCTTGCTCCTTAGGAGGACCACAGTGTCAATATTAAAGAATGTGGAAAAACCCATGATTGCAAATTGACGAACCGAAAGTAAATTGTAGGCAAGTGACTCAACAAGCATGACCTTCTCAATAGATAAATCTTGAGAGACGACCACCTTACCAAATCCCAATACCTTTGACGAGGATGCATCGGAGAATTGGACATGGGTGGGCATAGATGGAGAAGGATGCACATCCACCACTAAGTCCTTACTTCCGGTCATATGATTTGTTGCTCCACTATCGAGCAACCATGACACCCCACCGGAAGCAAACTCCTGCAATAGATCAAGGCTTGGTTTTAGGTACCCATTTTTTAATGGGTCCTTTCATGTTAGAGACAAGGGTCTTAGGAACCCAGATAGCCCATTCAATATCTTCATCGTAGGAACCAACAAATCTGGCATAAACATGCCCATCACTAGCACAACATAACACATAAGAAGAATTGAGTTTGCCGGCTGTGTTAGTAGGAGCGGTTTTGCCCTTCTTGGGGTTCCCATAGTCCACCTTGTTCTTGTTCACCTTCTGAGTCCCCTCACCCTCTTTGACAAAGATGTCCATGAGGATGAGAGATCGTTTGTCCTTGTTCTTCCTTTTACCTTTTGACTTGGAGGTAAGTCCAAGTCCTTCCTTTCCTACAACACCCTTTTGAGTGCTCAAGAGATCGTTCAGACTCTTCTCACCTTGTCTGCATGCCACAAGGCCCTTCTCAAGTTTCTCCTTTAACTTGGCATTTTCCTCCACAAGATGAACATGCTCACAACAGGGGTTAGTTGCACAAGTATTATCAATTAACACAAAGGGAGGACAAGTAGAGATCTCCTTGCTAAGATTTGCTTGGAGTTGATCATGAGACTCTTTCAGAGAGAAATGAACACCTTTCAAGGCTTTGTGGGCCTTGTCAAGTATGTCAAACTCTTCTTTGAGTCTGTCACGGCCAACCTCAAGAGCATACTTTTCAGATTTAAGCATGCGAGTAAGAACAACATCATGATCTAGTTTCTTTTGCATTTTAGCGCAGTCATCGTTATATGACTCCTCAAGAGCCAAACGAAGAGTGCGCTCTTCTTCTAGAGCACTAGATAATTCGGCAATTTCATCGGCATAGTCACGGCTATGTCCCTGAAGCTCGGAGATGGTCTCCTCATGAGACTCAATGATGTCAGTGGCCTCACCTAGTTGTTCCAAGAGAGCAACAAAGTGCTTCTTGGGTTCTCCCTTAATAGTGCATAGAAACTTATCAAGATCATGCTCATTAAGTTCTCCAACATCACTATCTTCTACACAATTTAACAATGAAGGAGCAGAAGCAATGTTGGTCTTAATGATGGGAGTTACCTGATTGGTACCTTTTGCCATGAGGCACTTAGTGATGAGGTTCTCGTTGGGGGCGTTGAAGAGAGACACCTTCTGGGAAGAGGTAGTGGCAATAGCAACAGTTGCCGTTGCCACTGTATCATCATCATCACCATCATCATCAGAAGGATACTCCTCCAGGGCCACCATCCCTTTTGGGTGAGGTTTCTTCACAAAGTTGTTCTTGATTGGAAATGATTTGGTTTTGTCTTTGCGAATGAGCTTGCCTCCGTTGTCTTCCCTTTTCTCATAGGGACATTCTGCCATGAAGTGACTCACGTTGCCACAGTTATAACATGTCATTACTCGTTGTTTGGATTTGAATCCACTCGAGTTGTTCTTGGTGAAGGTGGGTCTTGAGTTCCTTTTATTTCCCCAGAATTGCCTTGATGCAAGAGCCATGTGCTCATGATAAGCATACTTTGTGTCTTCAGGGCAGCTCTCTTCTTCCTCATCATCTTCTTCTTCTTCAAGCATTGCTCTTGCTTTCAACGCAAGGTTGGGTGAAGTGGTTTTTGATCGAACACGAGCAAGTGCATTGTCGGCTGTTTCGTTCATGATTGACATTGCAATGAACTCATCCAACACTTCACTGGAAGACAAGGAGTGGAAGTCTGGCCGCTGACGAATGACAGATGACATGGCTTTATTGAAAGGCATGATGGCTTTGAGAAACTTGCGCTTGACCCATATATCATCCACATCCTTACTCCCATGATCCTTTAGTGCCACAGCAATAGCAGTCACCCTCCGATAGAGATCACGAGGGTCCTAGTCTTCCTTCATCACAAACTCATCGGCCTTATCAAGTATCACTTCATAGTTGGATAATTGAATACTTGAGCTTCCCTTGTACAGCACCATAATATGCTCCCAACAATCCTTGGCCAATGTGAAGGGACGTAAGTGGGGAAGATCTTTAGGTGGCACAACAGACTGGAGAATAAACAATGCAGAGTGATTATATTGATTGTCTGCATCTTCTCTTGGAGTGAGGTTGCTTGGGTCATGCGGATAATATCCTTGCTCGATAATTCTCCACAAGTTTGTTGAGCTGTGATTCAAATGAGACTTAATAGAAAATACCCAGTTAGCAAAGTCACCTTTCACAAGTTTAGGAGGAGGACCAACAGGATTAAGACGAGGTGCGAGAACGGGCCCTCCATAGGCCATGGGAGGTGGAACTGAGGCATATGTTCCACTCCCATCCTTTTCGTGAGGTGAAGCCGGTTGCATACCTTTAGCCTCTTCCTTAGAAGAGTTGGCCTCCGAATCAAAAATGGTGGGTTTAACCACTAAAGCCGGTTCGGGTGAACTTTTAAGACCCTCAATTAATTCTTGAAGCATGGTTTTGACTTCGCTCATCAAGGACATCTTGAGGGCTGCCATAGCCGTATTCAAGTCGTCCCCTGTGACCGAAGTCAAGTCCATGTCCTCGGGTTGCCCATGGTTAACTTCCTCTCCGTCTTCCATACTCTTCGGGTGGTTAAACCCTTAATAAAGAGACGTGGCTCTGATACCAATTGAAAGGATCGATATGGTTGGCTAGAGGGGGGGGGTGAATAGACAACGACCACTTTTTAATTAATCTTAGCAAGTTAAGGTAAACACTATACGGGTCCACAAATAATATGACAATGAGGTGAACCCTATAGAATCTAACAACGAGAGCTATTAAGACAACTAAGATATAGTCACAAGCAAAAGCAAATACAAAGTAAAGGATAGAGATAACCACAAGTGGAACCGATGGAGACGAGGATGTGTTACCGAAGTTCCTTCCCTTTGACAGGAAGTACGTCTCCGTTGGAGCGGTGTGGAGGCACAATGCTCCCCAAAAAGCCACTAAGGCCACCGTATTCTCCTCACGCCCTCGCACGATGCAAGGTACCGTGATTCCACTATAGGTGCCCTTGAAGGCGGCGACCGAACCTTTACAAACAAGGTTGGGGCAACTCCACACAAAGCTTGGAGGCTCCCAACTAAACCACGAAGCTTCACCACAATGGAATATGGCTTCGAGGTGACCTCAACCGTCTAGGATGCTCAAACACCCAAGAGTAACAAGATCCGCAAGGGATTGGTGGGGGAATCAACTTTTCTCTTGGTGGAAGTGTGGATCTAGGCCTTCTCAACCAATCCCTAAAGAATCAACAAGTTTGATTGGCTAGGGAGAGAGATCGGGCACTTTTGAGCTTGTGGAGCAACAATGGAGCTTAGAGAGGTAAGAGATAGGGTTCCTCAGCTAGAAGAACCCTTTATAAAGTGGGGGGAAAATTCAGACCGTTTTCCCACTCTCTGCCCGAGCTCCAGCGGTACTACCGCTGAACAGGAGCGGTACTACCGCTGGATGCAGCGGTACTACCACTGGGCCTCCAGCGGTACTACCGCTGGCCCCTTGGTAGTGCACAAACACTACTACCGCCGAGAAAGTCTTCGCAAAAGGGTCCGTCCACGAACTACCGCTAGGTAGGTGGAACAAGGCACCTGGAGCTGTACTACCGCTGACCAGGGGCGGTACTACCGCCAGCTAGCGGTACTACCGCTGGCTGCAGCGGTACTACCGCCAGCAGTCCAGCGGTACTACCGCTGGAACCAGCGGTACTACCGCTGGGGACCATTTTGCAGATATGCTCAAAACAAATAGGCGAGGGCTGCTCCAAAGATAAAGGAAAGGGAGAATGTGGAGTGTGCGTGTGTAAAGATAGATTCCACCCAAACCTTTCCACTACGGATCCCCTCTTAATAGTACGGCTTCCCTATTACTCAAATAAAGAGAATCGTAGAGAGCGTCGTGCTTCCGTTCCATGAGAGAGGAGACGTGTTGTCTTGTGCCGTTGACGTGTGCTATCTGAAACCTTAACACACACGGTTAGTCCTGTACGGTACTATCATCAATCACCAAAATTACTTAGGCATAAACTATGCCCCAACACTCGGTGGCCGCGGCCTGTGCAACGGCGAGGTCGGCATCCGCTAGGTGCTCCTTTTGCCCACCCTGCCCTCACCTCCTCCGTCCACGCCCTCGGGAGAATCCTCGTCGGGAAGCGCCGAGTCGGACCCGCCGGCGATGGACCCGAACGCGTTTGAGAAGGAGATGATGGGCCTCACGGGCGGCTTCCCCGGCGGCGAGGTCGGGCTCAAGGACTTCGTCGCCAAGAACCCGCCTCCTCCTCCCAAGAGAGCCCAGACGGACGGGAAAGCGTCCTCCGCCGTGGTTCCGGCGGGGCCTCCTAGGCTGCCGGAGCTGGCGCTGTTCCTCCCCGGCATGGTGGTGCTCGTCTCCTTGCCCACGAAGTCACCAGCACCGCCGCCGCCACCACCCATGCTGGGCGCTTCCGACGACCTACGACGGCATGCAGTACGCTCCCGAGCTCCCCACGGTCTGCGCGTCCCTCCCCTCATGCCAGATTCTTGGCTCCCATCCTGAACCGCCCGCTCAGAACCACCCCGCGTCTAGGGTTTCGGGCAGGGCTGCGCCGGCGCATCTCCAGCGGCCCTAGGTTAGTCCCTCCTTCCTTCTTGGCTGGGATCCGGCACCCCTACAACTCACCTTCTCTTTTCCTTGCCCCCTCCATGTTCCATCCATCCCTGCATCAGATATAGGTACACAAGTTTGGTCAATTGATGTAGAAAAATTTATATGTTGTGGGGATGCAGGAGCAGTCTGTGGCGATGAGATGGCTTCTGAGTACCTTGTCCTGCTGACCCACAGAAAGCACTTGTGTGGGCAGGATGGTATCAGTCGGGAAATCAAATCTCTCCCACTTTGCTTTGCCATCTACACCGACAAGCCTGAAGTTGCTTGTGTCGAGCATTCTGGCGTAGGCCACACCAGGAACCCGGGGGCTCCAGACCTCATCACCAGATGGGTTGCGAAGCGAGAGCAACCCATCAGCGGTGAGCCGCAGCACAGAACTGGATGGCACTTGAACCGAAGACTCTTGACCGTCGAAGCTGCTCTTGGCGTACCAAACGACAGTCTCTTCAGGGATCTTGTTGAACCAGACGGCAAGGAGGTACGAGGAGGAGTTAGCTTCTATTTGTTGGAAACCAAACGCGAAGTCGCCGGAGGGCGAGAGCCATGAGCTGGTTGTCCCCTGGGGCGTCAAGGAGGAGCCTCGAGTAATGTTCGCTTGTGCTTGGGCAGCAGATGAAACCCCCAGCAGCAGTAGCAAGAACTGGAGGAAACGCCATGGGAGGTGATGTGCCATTGCTTTTGTGCTTTGGTTGGTGCCTCTACTGATGAGAGCAAGCTTATGCCCCTTAGAGAATGGCACTTAACAGTGGTTAGTCTCCTCACGCGTCTTCTTCGTGGAACAGTGTGGCACATGGAAAATCATGCCCATGAATTGGATTTTGTGTGGAGCAGTCTATGAGGCTGGGATTGAATTGGTCAATTTCCTCTCCATGTTAGTGATATTTCCTTGTCATGCACTGAAAGGTCTCCGTGCTGACAGTTAAACTTGAAGCAAGACAAAGCAGAAAAAAGGTATTATTTCTGAATGCTTTTTCCTCTACTGCAACTGTTCCGATCTTTCTAGAATGATTGTTTCGTCTTTACAAAATTACCGTTAAGATATATTTTAAATAAGAAGTGCCAATCTGCTTACAGAATTATTTAGGAACTGAGAAAACACTGAAATTTATTTGTCCCTTAATACAGAAGGCGTCTTCCGTTAGTTTGAAACTCTGAACTCTAAATCCTGATAAAAGTTTCACCAATTATGGCTATCATCTCCTACTTGCCTATTATGATTTTTCTCACTTAGGCATCTCATGGCATTCAAGAGTTTCAGTTGACTTGACTTGACTTGGCATGCCACAGCTGGTCACCGGCCAAACTCTGTAATGAGGACGGGAACAGTAGGCTAATAATCTACCAGCAACACGGAGGATGCATACTGTGAAATGCTTCATCTTTTGGCATCGAGTCCTTTTCTAAGCTATAATTGGTGTTTCCTTGAAGGCGGGGGCACAAGGATTGGACCCATTGGTCCACCGAAATCATGGAAATTATTGTTGGAGGAGTAACTCTTAACTCGGTACGCGACTACGGTTAGCGGAACATGGTAGACCACTCAATTCCCCTTGTCCACAAGGCCTGAATTTCTGAAGAAAGGATTTCGTTTTTAATAATTTGTGGTTAGTAGGATTTCTGTTTTTTCAGGGAAATTCAGAAATGATTTCATTTTTAATAATTTGTGGTTAGTAGGATTTCTGTTTTTTCAGGGAAATTCAGAAATGATTTCATTTTTAATAATTTGTGGTTAGTAGGATTTCTGTTTTTTCAGGGAAATTTGGTTTCATATCTTGGATTCATTTTTCTACTAGGGGAAATTGAATCGGAAAGCTTATCTGGCGAACGTTTGCTGGGAGCGTTTTCCAAGCGAACACCCCCACAGCCTTCGGATTCAGGTCTGACGGATGGCATTTTTTGAGGGAAAATAAGTTGCCTTATAAGTAAAGAACAGCCATACGTGCCTGATAGAATTGCCAGGCAACGTACGCTGGAAACTGCCAGTTGGGGCGTTCGGAAATGCCATGTCTGGCAGCGCCCCCTATTGAGATCCTCAATCGGTCAGTTGCTGTTACAAGCTTCTGGAGAGTTGCTATTGTTCTGAGATTTGTAGAATAATTGTTTTGCATTTCCCGAATCACCATTACGGTGCATTTCTCTTTATTAAATGAGAAGTGCCAATCTGGTTCCAGAAATATTTGTTCGGAGGAGTCCATGAAAAAAACGCTGAAATTTATTTGCTCCTTGACACACAAGAACTCTGGATCCTGGAGAAAATTTTACACACTTCTGGCTCTCATTTCGTAGTCCCGAAAATTTGATGTTTTATGGGTTACGCTTCTCACTGCATCCAAGAGTTTCCATTGACTTGAGCCGGTCACCTTTGCTATACACCACTAGAAAATTTGATTAGAGACAATGGACTGCTCAACTATGTGGTCAGTGGGATCAGCTCTGACTATGACGTGTTTACACTGCATTGGTGCTTCCGTGAAGGCAGTGGTACAAGGACTTGACCAGATTGGTCCGCCGGAAGCAATGGGGTAGTAACTGTCAACCGATAAAGAAGTGTTGAGGCGATTTTCCAGGAAAATCGTGGAAAGATTTGTGGTTATTTTGAAATCATCGTTATTAGTTTCATTCAGATTTCAATTTTTTTTAAAGAACATTCAGATTTCATTTGAGCTTGTGCACAACCTCTGGTCGTAGGCCCTTGCAAATGCTCTAATGTGACACGCTACATGTGTGATATTTGTCACAACATGAGAGTTTTGTATTTTTTTTCTTGTAGATATTTTTTCTTTTTAAAATGTTTTATCTCTTAAAACATGCATTCAAATCATATGTTTAACGCTGGGTTTCTTGCGTCAAGATCTTCGAAAGTAAATCCCATGGTAGGACATTGCGTTCAAATCACGAGTTGTTTTTAGCGTTGTGCTTCTCGCGTCAAGATCTTTGAAAATAATCCCATGTTAATTGATTTGGATGATTTTTTTTAAATGGAAACTAAAACAAAACTAAAAATTGTGGAAAGCAAAAATAAAAATAAAAAACTTACCAAAGAGATTAAAAATGGAAACCTAAAACACATTTTGTGTTTTTTTTTTGCTTTTTGGCCGTAATGCAAAACTTTATTTTTCACTTCTTGTAAAACCAATATGTACTTCATCGTGGAGCACAATTATGCTTTTCCCCTTTTCTGAGAAGCATAGTTGTGGTTCACACAAAAGCACAACTATACTTCACGAGAGAAAAAATTACTCAAAAAACATATGGAAGAAAACAAAACAAACATGCTCCTTCGGGTGCACCCAGCACACAATATATATGTAACTACCCCTGGGTGGTAGGATATATTTTTCCTATATAAAACAAATTTTATCTATCACCGGTGGTAATTACCATCACTTGCGTTTTGTATGTTGTATATAGTATCTATCAAATTGGAGAGTATATACGCGTAGTATGTAGTATATAATAATGTTTAGATAGTATATATATTATTTTTTTGGTAGTATGTATCATATTTTGTGTATGTTTTTTTTACGTACAAAAATATAAGTATTTCATAAATATAATAAAAACTATGGGCTAACTTGTAATTTTTTCAGATAACTCATTTTGAAAAATCTTATATATAATATATAAACATAATAAAAATAATAAATTAATATATATACTACCGCATGATAGTATATGAAACATGTGGGGTAATTAGCCCTAGGTGGTAGGATGTATTATATATATATATATATACTAGCAAAAGGGCCCATGCGTTGCAACGGGAGAAAGAAATACCACACGGCACACGCTTTTAATTTATAAAAAATGTCTATAATTTGAGAATTTATAGTTACGATACAAATAAAGATGGTCTTATCCTAAAAAGTGCAGTTTAAAATTTCACTGGTCTTCTATTTTAACACGGCTTGCATGTAGATTTAATACGTACAAAGAATCAGTGAAGTGACTTTCAGTTTCATCTCTAATCCTGATTTTGTTGACGTGTTCATCCCCAACCCGGATGAGTACCGGTATGAAAGAAAGACGAATAATGACTTATTTATTAAGATTGCACCCTAGATAGTATTTTTATTAAACGTTTAACAGATAAAATAATATCATATTTAAATTATACATATTTTTCTAATCAAATTCCATGTATAATATGTTAAATTTGGAGTTACGGTTTAAAAGATATGAGTATTTAAAAAAATATTTAATATATACTACGAGTTTAATGTCATAAACAGTAAGGGCTTTTTTGTAAAATCACCTCGGTGGGTTTTCCGACGAAAGCGATAACCTCTTCATTATTAGGTAAAGACTAATAAAAGAAATAGGTATTCTTGGTCCGTCATGCATGTTTTACACAAAACACCCTATTTTTGGTATGATAACCAAGTCGCAGTCCATGATCTCATAGGTCGGTTTCATGGCTAGGCCTTGATATCGGTGTTAAAGTTAATCACGAGTTGACGACATGTAATTTTCTAAACGTATCGGACTAGGAGATAGTACCGTGTAGATATAATACAACTAGCTAGGTTACTTAATGTAGTATATATGTGTACCCTATTACCGTCGATGAGATTAATATAAAAATATGAGCGTGTCCCTCATGTAGCTATCCCAATCGATTCAGCGTATACTTATACGTTATCGTGTTTTCCTACCGGCCACGAACATACCAAAGTTGCTTTGTACGTCGTCTACTCGCCCAGCGCAGTGTCTCCCCTGAATCCTGACACGACAGACATCACCGCCATCCGACACGGCCCTTTGATCTCATCATCGCAGATCGGAAGCATCAAACGCGACACGACGCCATGGCCTCAACCTCCCTACGCGTCGACACGTGCAATTGGATGGAGTGCCAATCCAATGTGGCCATTGGATCGCATTGTTGCGGAGCGGCAGTTGTAGTGCAATCCAACGGAGGCATGCCGACATGGTCTTTGACCTCCCTACGCGAAAAGGCACGGAATTAGGACGGCCTTGCCTCAACTTATTGGCATGAAGGTAAGCCCAACGACGTCCGTGATGCGGTGCAAAGTCCTGCTGGCCAGTGAAGGGAGCAACGCAAAATTCCTAAAAATCGAATTTTGGTCCACCAACTGACCCAGCGCAGCTTGATTCGAGCGAACGAAGATGTCTCTCATCGATCCAAACTAACAGGAGGACCACGCCTACACGGAAAATCTGAATACGGAGCTTGTTTCCGCTTTGCACATGGTGAGGAACTCGCCAATTCATCTCTACTTTATATGTTTGACATCAACTTTTTGTGACGCACTAATGGTTGTCAAAAGTAAGTTGACAATGTTGTTCAGATCTCCTAATTTCACCGATTCCTTATCAATAGTAGGGGAGCAGTCAGGTTCGCTAAAACATATCAATGGCAGCTTGGTCAAAATAACTGAATCGTTCTTTTCCTGTAATCCTAAACATGCACTTAATTTCATACCGTGATCAGGTTTGTCGAAAATCAAGCATCTCTTTATCTAAATAACTTAATGGTGTGTTTTCTTGGAACCTGAAGCATGCATGGTGAAAAAGGAAAATCCAACACAGGCTCTTGATTACATGGAAATTATTATGAAGTCTTCAAAGAGAAAATTTGTTTTGGTGTGGTATGTGCAAATCAATTTATTATGTTTCCTTCTGTATCATAGAAGGTTGAGTTGCACTTCGAGTTTTGCAGGTCTGCCTTATAAGTAAAGGTTAGAAGATATTTGGTAATCACTAACGGGCATATGATAACTTACCAATTAAACCTTAGTTTCTTATTTATGTAATACATGTATGATACTCATGGTTTAGGCTCTCAATAATATATCAACTGATGAAGCAAATGGCTCCTTAAACCCCAAATTAACTAGAAGGTAATTTAAATATTAAAATTAAACAATTCTTTACAATGACAATGGACATGTTATTTATAAGCAGTGTCGTGCCAATATAGCTCCTTTTCTTTTTGATGAGAGGGATGCACATGTCTATGTGGGAAACAAATCCAATGCTTTGAGGTCAGTTGTTCCATTCTTTTACGATTGGAATGTAGCACTTCATACATGCATAATTTCTTTTCCGAGTTTCTACGCCCGTTGCAACGCACATGCATTTGTACTAGTATATATAAAGCGGCTATTGCTTCCGTCGGAAAACCCACCGCTGCATTTTTATAAAAAACCCCTGTAATTTTTGTTATTCAACCCGCGCTTTATCATTTATCTGCAACGCAAAAGGAAAAAAATGATTCGCTGCAAAAATTATACCCGTACGCATCGCCTCCTCCCGTCGACCCTGGACCACCCTGGCCTGTGCCCAGGCCGCCGCCACACCACTCGCCGTCGCGGCCGACCTCAACTGCCACCGCTGCCGATCTCAACCCACCCGCCTCCGCGGTCGTACCTCTCCCCGCTCACTGCCCCCGTTGCGGCGCTCGAGCGCATCGCGTCGACCCTGGTCCACCCTGGCCTGTGGCCAGGCCGCTGCCACACCACTCGCCGCCGCGGCCGACCTCAACCACCACTGCTGTCGATCTCAACCCACCCGCCTCCACGGCCGTACCTCTGCCCGCTTGCTGCCCCCGTTTCGGCGCTCGAGCATAGCTTCTGGATCAAATCAATGCGACAGCTACAGTGACTGGGGATGATGCGTCTGCTCGATGCAGAACGGCGGCGGCGCGGATAAGGCGCGGCGTAGCGAAGTACTTGCAGGTGGAGGCGGGCCTCCATGGCTCACACGGGGAACTCCGAGGTTATGGCGCGGCAACGGCGATTCCTTATGGCCAGATAGAGGTGCCTAACCCTTGCTCTCCTCATCGTATCCCCTCCTCCGGTAGGAACTCATCATCTGGTGAGATCCCCTCCCCATGCCTCTAACCGTGTGCCAATCACCGACAAGAAATTTTGTTTTGTGGGGATTTGTTTGCTGATGAATGAATGTATTGAATGTAAGATTGCATTGTTGCAGAGACAGAGATTGGAACACCACCTTCAGTTTATCATCTGATCCCACATTCTCTACCCCATGAGTGAAATAAGATAACAATTCATTGATCAATTCACGTAGCCTCTTTGTTTTGCTTTGCTTGTTTTGCTTTGCTTGTTCTGCTCAATTTCTCATCATGATTTCTCAACACAATAGGATAGGACTGACTACATTAGTTAGTTAGCTTATTATTTTAATAAATCAAAATGATTATAAAAGATTAAAAGCGTGTCGTATTTTTTTCTCCCGTTGCAATGCACGGGCCCTTTTGCTAGTACTACCTAAACATGATTATATACTACATACTACGCATACATATTCTTTAATTTGATACATACTCCATACAACATACAAAACGCAAGTGGTGATAACTATCACTGGTGGTATATATTTCTATATATGACAAATGTTTCGTACGACCAGGTGCAGTTACCCACACTTTTGTTTCATATGTTTTAGATAGTATCTATCATATCCAAGTATATGCATGTGTAGTATGTAGTATACAACAAAGTTTAGGTAGTATATATATACTTCTTTTTATGTAATATGTACCATATTTTAAGCATACTTTTTTTACGTACAAATATGTACATACTTCATAAATCTAATAAAAACTATGGGCTCCATTACATTTTTTAGATAAATTATTTTGGGTTATCTTAAATATAGCATATAAACATATTTAAAATGATATGATAGTATATATACTATCACAAGGTAGTATATGAGACGTGGGTGTTACTACACAAGGTAGTATATGAGTCGTAGGATATATATATATATATATATATATATATATATATATATATATATATATATATATATATATATATATAATTTCTCCTACAATTTACAGATCATTACATGAAGACATTAGGTGTAATAGTATTCTCCGCAGGGATATATGACCTGCTCAAGCAAAAATTCCGCAATTTCATTTTAAAGTGTCCCTATGCGGTCCTTTGATAGGAGCATATTCCTCATATCCGTCATCTTTAAAGAAGGATATCAATATGAATATATTAGTTATGTGTATATATATATTAGATCATAATAAAAAATTATAAAATAATGTTTACGTACCCAACGATGTCTTTCATCTCTGCGTCGTTCAATCATAAAGCGGATGTTCTCGCAAACGTAGTACGCACATACACTACAATGATACACCTATAAAGCAACATAAATTCTATAATATTTTTACTATATGTTGCAAAATTCACGATAGATACCCATATAAGCGGTGTACAATATGCGTTGTTGTTACATTTGAGAAAAAAGGAGAGAGACACACACACACACACAACAAAAACAGCCCACGATTCCTCCCAAATTGGCACCACCCACCACCTCGTCTCCCTCCTCCGAACCAACTTGCTCCACCCCACGTCGCCGCCGAACCTTCCCCTCCAATCCTACGACCTCGCAACTTCGAAGGCTGTCGGATCCCCTGTGTCCTCCACCCACACACCCCTCTCACGTTTTGTCTCTGATTCAGGCGACACGTGATGAATCCCGCCACCGCGAAGCACATCCCGAGGCCCCATCGCACCGTGATGCTTTCCCATCCGGCTAGATCCGGCACTCGTGGCCACCAAAGCCCTACCACGACCCTAACTCCATTGTTAGGGTTTCGGCGCCGGCTCGGGCATCGGTGGCCATGTCGTCCTCCTCTTGTCCGGTGAGTGCATCTCGTCCCCTGTCTTCGGCCTCTCTCTCTCCCCCTTTATCTAACCTTTGATCTTATCTTCACGTGTAGACGTGCGGGGAGGAATGGCCAGTGAACAGCCTTGCTACTGTTTAGGACGAAGGAGTCATGGACCTTTCTCCTCCCGTGGCTTCAACTAAGTGGGTCTACTCCTCCTGTCGGTTCTAGTTCGTGCACATCAGGTGCCGCGGTGTTAGGATTTGCCACTCTTCGGGCTCAAGTGCATAGCAACATCGTGCAACTTTCTGATAATGATTTTATTTCACTTTTTAACCGTGCAAAGGTGATTATGTTCAAACTCACTTATATTTTATTTTAACATTGTATTGATTTCTTGCCTTGATTTTTTTCTGTACTTATAAAATGTAAATTTAACATGTACATTGTATACATAAGGTGTTGTACTATTATTGAAGAAAAGATGTTGATATTTTTTGCCGATAAACAAATGCTTACAATAAATTTCTTATGCACATGTAGAAAAATGCTTACCATATACTCCCTCTGTACCTAAAGTCCTAAATACTTGTAGTTGGGAAGAACTAAACTAGTTCTCTGGAACTACAAGTCTTTAGGTATAGAGGGAGTAGTTTCAACAGTTACACTTACAATGCAAGTTGGAACAAGCGACATCTTCTAAGCCAACTCATACCTCATTTTATTTTATTTTTATTTTATTTGATTTTCTATTTTACAATTATCTACATACCTCATTCGCTTGCAAATAATGAGATCAAGTGGATTGACAACCCTCTTGCCCGTGTTGGGGTGCAAGCTGTTTGTTCTTTTGTGTGCATCCATTGAAGACGGTTGTGGTTGATATTCCTATTGGTTCGATAAACCTTGGTTTCATAACTGAGGGAAATACTTACTTACTTTGTGTTGCGATAACTCGTTCCTCTTCATAGAAAACCCAACGTAGATCAAGAGTATCAAGTACCTTCGTCCCTTGGCTTCAACCCAGCCACCATATATGTTGTCAAGGAGTTGATATTGTGAGGATTAAATGCCAAACCATCATCCAACATGAAGTTAGCATGCCCAGATAGGAGGAGGTGGAGTGGGGGCGTACCTTGACGATTTCCATTGCATCGAAAGAAGAAGTGCCTCGTCGAGCACATCCGTCGCAAACTGTGGAGAAGTGGGGAACCTCGACGAGCTCCTATTCCGAAGAAACTGTGAAGATAGGAAAAGCAAATGATAGAACCGTTGCTTTCATTGATGAATCTGTGGGTATATATACCCTTGTACAAAGGTGGTTACAAAGAAGCGGTTGCCAAAAGTGGAACCGACATAAGCAGGGATTAACCCATTAATTAACATAATTAATTAATTCCTAACACTCCCCCTAATCAATGCTTCTCTACCAATATATATCATCTTGATAAAGACTTCTTCTTTGTATGCGCCTTGGAAAATGTTCATCATCCTCATCTTGTGAAAGCCTTTGTATAATACTGAGAGTCTCCCCCAAAAACCCTGTGGGAAAAATATGAGGAGAGTAGTGTAGATATGTTGCTAAAACTCCCTTAAACCCAGTGGGAAAAATAATAAGGAGAAAATGATGCGACATATAATGATTATTATCTCTTGATAACTCATAGGAGAAAAACCTTTGAAGAAGGAGAAAACTCATTGGTGAGTTTAGAGAATAATTAATATGTCTTGAGTACTTCCTTTAAAAACCCGAGTAGGGAAAATATAAAGTATGACATATGATCTTTGATAAGACATTGCCTCATTAAAAACCATTATGAGAAACTACGAGAGAAAACTCATAAGGGAAAAGAGTGCATCTGACATGCCATTGAAAACTCCTTTAAAACCCAGTGGGAAAAATATAAGGAGAAAATGATATGGCATACACAAACATTTGTGTTTATATTGTCTCGTTGAAAACCTTTTATGAGAAACCATTGGGGAAAAACTCATCAAGGGGAAAAGAGTACAATATATGCAATCTAATGATTGTTAATAGGTTATAGTTTGGGAGATTACTCCCCCTGAACTTTGCAAATATGGAGGATGTCTCATACCAATTTCATTGATATGAACATAAGATTGTGTATAATCTGTTGGATTTTCACATGATTTTGTTTGCAAATTATTTTCTCACTTTTCTACAATCCATGAGGATAAGTAGTTTCCGAGCAATGTGATTTATGATATTGCTCTTCATATAACCTGTAGGTATTGAGTAACACAAGTGGAAGTATCTTGATAAATCAAGTTATGTGATTCTGATGAATCTCAACCACATGATTTTGAGTGTGGTTAACCATTCTACTAAGTTATGCATATTTTGCAATGCCTTTAGATAAAGCAATTATGTGAGAATGATAATTGGGAATAACCATTAAAGTCCATTTAGATGACTTCCATACGGAGGCTATTCCAACAAATCCAGTCATTGATATGGCGTCATTGGGATCAAACAAAGAGCCAATATCATCATATCACATCATGGTCATATCTTGTATTTCCCGATGGAATTGTCCAATATTTATTGTGAGCTTAAGATATAAGATGATATTCCATATATCAAGCATGTAACTTTTGTTGGGGGTTGCACTCTGAACAAACATAGCAAATATGGTGTCAGGCCTGACATAGTTTGCAATCATATGAGTGCTTTGACATTAGTGAGATATAGAACTTCAGGTCTTTATGTCACTTCATTATCAACCCTAGGTATGTACCTTATCAAAGGTAGTATGACCATACATGTCTTTTGTTGATATGATATATCAAATTGAACCTCTCGTATATGTTTTGGATATATGTAGACTGATATGTATTGTTGAGAGAATGCTCAAGTTGTAAACTTAAGCTAAATTTGGTTGAATCCAAATTTTCCGTCTTGAGATGATTTTGTGTATGTTTATGTCTTGTAGAGACATTGATGATGAAATTATCGATATACACTGAGGTGATGTAAGGAAATAAAATTTGGGGATTCCTTTATTAACACATGAACAATCATCATCCTTCGAGTAATCCTCTGAAGAAGGAACTCGTCTAGTCGGTAGTACCATGTGATTCACGACTATTTCTAGTCATAGAGTGACTTATGAAGTTTTACACAATACATGTTGCGATTTGTTTTTGGATTCGAAAATGAAGCCCTTGAGGGACTTTAATATAGATTTCCGAAATGAGTGACTCATATGAGTATGTAGTCACTGCATCAATTAACTGCATGGATAATATTATTTGTACTGCCAATGGTACTTATTATCGAAACATAATTCCACTCATACCAAGAAGGTATGTTACATCGTAATCGATGTAGGGTCTCTGCGTGAACCCTTTTGCTACAAGCCTCGCTTTCTCACCACCTCATTGACTTTGTCTATGAGTGAGAAGTTTTTATTATTCCATATGGAAGATACTTACGAAGAGTAGGTATTACTGTGGTAAATACCACTCTTTGATGAGCGAGTGCTATTCTTCATTACTTGCTTCCTTTTATGTGAACCAATATGAGTACAAGAGGCACTCTATCATGGATTTTGGTTCAGGGCCCAAAAGGTTTTAGCAATTTGGAGAAGAAATATATGTCGACAAATGTAGACTTATGTTATATGATTCTAGAGGAATCGATGAAATTTGTGGAAATGTATTTATTCCTTTTAACTCCTTGTGATTTCCTACAACAATGGAGTCAAGGTGTTTCGATGTCCCGGCACCAAAACATTTGTGCACATCTATGTCGGGCTTTGGATGATGAGCATCCAGTGAGGTGTCTTTCAACTTGATGTTGAATTACATTTGCTGGTTAAGGATTTGATTTCCTCTATTTCCGCGGACGCATATGCGAGATTATATCTCGTGTGGTCAGATTTCTCCCCCTCTTGCTCTCATTTCGGGAGAAGAGTGGTTTATCAGGTACCTCCACTCTTTCTGACACTTTACTACAGGAATATAATGTTGGGGAACGTCGCAAGGGAAACAAAAAATTTCCTACGCGCACGAAGACCTATCATGGTGATGTCCATCTACGAGAGGGGATGAGTGATCTACGTACCCTTGTAGATCGTACAGCAGAAGCGTTAGTGAACGCGGTTGATGTAGTGGAACGTCCTCACGTCCCTCGATCCGCCCCGCGAACAATCCCGCGATCAGTCCCACGATCTAGTACCGAACGGACGGCACCTCCGCGTTCAGCACACGTACAGCTCGACGATGATCTCGGCCTTCTTGATCCAGCAAGAGAGACGGAGAGGTAGAAGAGTTCTCCGGCAGCGTGACGGCGCTCCGGAGGTTGGTGATGACCTTGTGTCAGCAGGGCTCCGCCCGAGCTCCGCAGAAACGCGATCTAGAGGAAAAACTATGGAGGTATGTGGTCGGGCAGCCGTGAGAAAGTCGTCTCAAATCAGCCCTAAAACCTCCGTATATATAGGTGGGAGGGAGGGGAGGAGGCAGCCTCAAAACCTAAAGGTTTGGCCGAAATTGGAGGTGGAGGAGTCCTACTCCAATCCTACTTGGAGTAGGATTCCACCTTCCCACTTGGAAACTCTTTCCACCTTGTGTTTTTTCCTTCTCAAACCTTATGGGCCTTAGTGGGAACTTATTCCAGCCCACTAGGGGCTGGTTTATCTCTTCCCATAGCCCATGAGACCCCTTGGGGCGTGACACCCCTCCCGATGGCCCCCGGCACCCCTCCCGGCATTCCTGGTACACTACCGATGAGCCCGAAACTTTTCCGGTAATGCACGAAAACCTTCCGGTAACCAAATGAGGTCATCCTATATATCAATCTTCGTTTCTGGACCATTCCGGAAACCCTCGTGACGTCCGTGATCTCATCCGGGACTCCGAACAACATTCGGTAACCAACCATATAACTCAAATACGCATAAAACAACGTCGAACCTTAAGTGTGCAGACCCTGCGGGTTCGAGAACTATGTAGACATGACCCGAGAGACTCCTCGGTCAATATCCAATAGCGGGACCTGGATGCCCATATTGGATCCTACATATTCTACGAAGATCTTATCGTTTGAACCTCAGTGCCAAGGATTCATATAATCCCGTATGTCATTCCCTTTGTCCTTCGGTATGTTACTTGCCCGAGATTCGATCGTCAGTATCCGTATACCTATTTCAATCTCGTTTACTGGCAAGTCTCTTTACTCGTTCCGTAATACAAGATCCCGCAACTTACACTAAGTTACATTGCTTGCAAGGCTTGTGTGTGATGTTGTATTACCGAGTGGGCCCCGAGATACCTCTCCGTTCACACGGAGTGACAAATCCCAGTCTTGATCCATACTAACTCAACTAACACCTTCGGAGATACCTGTAGAGCATCTTTATAGTCACCCAGTTACGTTGCGACGTTTGATACACACAAAGCATTCCTCCGGTGTCAGTGAGTTTATATGATCTCATGGTCATAGGAATAAATACTTGACACGCAGAAAACAGTAGCAACAAAATGACACGATCAACATGCTACGTCTATTAGTTTGGGTCTAGTCCATCACATGATTCTCCTAATGATGTGATCCCGTTATCAAGTGACAACACTTGCCTATGGCCAGGAAACCTTGACCATCTTTGATTAACGAGCTAGTCAACTAGAGGCTTACTAGGGACAGTGTTTTGTCTATGTATCCACACAAGTATTGTGTTTCCAATCAATACAATTATAGCATGGATAATAAACGATTATCATGAACTAAGAAATATAATAATAACTAATTTATTATTGCCTCTAGGGCATATTTCCAACAGTCTCCCACTTGCACTAGAGTCAATAATCTAGTTCACATCACCATGTGATTCCAACGAATCCAACACCCATATAGTTATGGGGTCTGATCATGTCTTGCTTGTGAGAGAGGTTTTAGTCAACGGTTCTGAAACTTTCAGATCCGTGCGTTCTTTACAAATCTTTATGTCATCTTATAGATGCTGCTACTACGTGCTATTCGGAAATGCTCCAAATATCCACTCTACTATATGAATCCGTTTCACTACTCATAGTTATTCAGATTAGTGTCAAAGCTTGCATCGACGTTACCCTTTACGACGAACTCTTTAACCACCTCCATAATCGAGAAAAATTCCTTAGTCCATTTGTTACTAAGGATAAATTTTGACCGATGCTAGTGATTCAAACATGGATCACTCTCTGTACCTCTCAACATACTTTGAGTCAAGGCACCCTTCAGGTGCGGTACACAGCATGGCATACTTTAGATTCTACGGCTAAGGCATAGAAGACGACCTTCATCTATTCTCTTTATTCTGCCGTGGTCGGGTTTTGAGTCTTACTCAAATTCACACCTCACAACGCAACCAAGAACTCCTTCTTTGCTGGTCTATTTTGAACTCTTTCAAAAACTTGTCAAGGCATGCATCTTGTTGAAACTTCTATCAAGCGCTTTCGATCTTATCTCCATAGATCTTTGATGCTCAACCTTCAAGTAGCATAATCCAGGTACTCCTTTGAAAACTTCTTTCAAACAACCTTGTATGCTTTACAGAAATTCTACATTACTTCTGATCCACAATATGTCAACCACATATACCTATCAGAAATTCTATAGTGCTCCCACTCACTTCTTTGGAAATACAAGTTTCTCATAAACCTTGTACACACCCAAAATCTTTGATCATCTCATCAAAGTGCTTATTCCAACTCCGAGATGCTTGCACCAGTCCATTGAAGGATCACTGGAGCTTGCATACTTGCTAGTATCTTTAGGATCGACAAAACCTTCTGGTTGTATCACATACAATGTTTGCTCGAGGAAACCGTCGAGGAAACAATGTTTTGACATCCTACGTGCAATATTTCATAAATAATGCAGCAACTACTAACATAATTCTAACAGACCTTTAGCATCGCTACGAGTGAGAAAGACTCATCATAGTCAACTGTTTGATCTTGTCGAAAACATCTTTGCGACAAGTCGAGCTTTTCTTAATAGTGACTTATCACCATCATCGTCTGTCTTCTTTTAAAGATCCATTTTACCCAATAGTCCCATGACCATCAAGTAGTTCTACCAAAGTCTACACTTTGTTTTCACACATGGATCCTCTCTCGGATTTTATGGCTTCCAGCCATTTGTCGGAATCTGGGCCCACCATCGCTTTCTCCATAACTCGTAGGTTCACTGTTGCTCAACAACATGACCTCCAAGACAGGGTTACCATACTACTCTGCAGCAGTACGCGACCTTGTCGACCTACGAGGTTTGTAGTAACTTGATTCGAAGCTTAATGATCACCATCATCAGCTTCCACTTCAATTGGTGTAGGCGCCACAGGAACAACTTCCTACGCCCTGCTACACACTGGTTGAAGTGATGGTTCAATAACCTCATCAAGTTCTACTACCCTCCCACTCAATTCTTTCGAGAGAAACCTTTTCTCGAGAAAGGATCCGTTTCTAGAAACAAACACTTTGCTTTCGGATCTGAGATAGGAGATGTACCCAACTGTTTTGGATATCCTGTGAAGATGCATTTATTCGCTTTGGGTTCGAGCTTATCAGACTGAAACTTTTTCACATAAGTTTCGAAGCCCCAAACTTTCAAGAAACGACAGTTTAGATTTCTCTAAACCTCAGTCTATACTGTGTTATCTCAACGGAAATACGCGGTGCCCTATTTAAAGTGAGTGTGGTTGTCTCTAATGCATAACCCATAAACGATAGTGGTAATTCGATAAAAGATATCATAGTATGCACCATATCAAATAGTGTGTGGCTATGACGTTCAGACACATCATCACTCTATGATGTTCCAGGTGGCATGAACCGTGAAACAATTTCCACATTGTCTTAACTGTGTACCAAAACTCGTAACTCAGATATTCATTTCTTATGATCATATCGTAGACAGTTTGTCCTCTTGTTACGACGATCTTCACTCTGAAACGGATTTGAACTTTTCAACATTTCAGACTTGTGATTCATTAAGTAAATATTCCTGTATCTACTCAAATCATCAGTGAAGTAAGAACATAATGATATCTACTGCGTGCCTCAGTACCTATTGGACTGCATACATCAAAATGTATCACTTCCAACAAGTTACTATCTTATTTCATCTCAATGAAAACAAGGCCTTGCTCATGTGGTATGATTTGCATGTCACTAGTGATTCGAAATCAGGTGAGTACAAAGATCCATCAGCATGGAGCCTCTTCATGCAATTTATACTAACATGACTCAAGCGGCAGTGCCACAAGTAAGTGGTACTATCATCATTAACTCGTATCTTTTGGCACTAATATTATGAACATGTGTAACACTACGATCGAGATTCAATAAACCATCGAAGGTGAATATTCAAGAAAATAGAGTAACCATTATTCTCTTTAAATGAATAATCGTATTGCAATAAACACGATCCAATCATGTTCATGCTTAACGCAAGCACCAAATAACAATTAGTTAGGTTTAACACCAATCCCGATGGTAGAGCGAGCGCGCGACGTTTTGATCATATCAACCTTGGAAACACTTCCAACACGTATCGTCACCTCGCCTTTAGCTAGTCTCCGTTTATGCCGTAGCTTTCATTTCGTGTTACTAATCACTTAGCAACCGAACCGGTATCCAATACCCTCATGCTACTAGGAGTACTAGTAAAGTACACATCAACATCATGTATATCAAATACACTTCTTTCGACTTTTGCCAGCCTTCTTTATCTACCAAGTATCTAGAGTTGCTCCGCCTCAATGACTGTTCCCCTCATTACAGAAGCACTTAGTCTCGGGTTTGGGTTTAATCTTGGGTCTCTTCATTAGTGCAGCAACTGTTTTGCCGTTTCACGAAGTATCCCTTCTAGCCCTTGCCTTTCTTGAAACTTTAGTGGTTTTACAAACCATCAACTATTGATGCTCCTTCTTGATTTCTACTTTCGCAGTGTCAAACATCACGAATCGCTCAAGGATCATTGTATCTATCCTTGATATGTATAGTTCATCACGAAGCTCTCACAGCTTGGTGGCAGTGTCTTTGGAGAACCATCACTATCTCATCTGGAAGATTAGCTCCCACTTGATTCAAGTGATTGTCGTACTCAGACAATCTGAGCACACGCTCAACGATTGAGCTTTTCTCCTTTACTTTGTGGTCAAAGAATTTTGTTGGAGGTCTCGTACCTCTTAACAAGGGCACAAGCATGAAATCACAATTTCATCTCTTTAGAACATCACTTATGTTCCGTGACGTTTAAAACGTTTTCGGTGCCTTGCTTCTAAGCCATTAAGTACTTTGCACTGAACTATCGTGTAGTCATCAGAAACGTGTATGTCGGATGTTCACAGCATCCACAGACGACGCTCGAGGTGCAGCACACCGAGTGGTGCATTAAGGACATAAGCCTTCTGCGCAGCAACGAGGACAATCCTCGGTTTTACAGACTCAGTCTGCAAAGTTTGCTACTATCAATTTTCAACTAAATTTTCTCTAGGAACATAAAAAAACAGTAGAGCTATAGCGAAGCTACATCGTAATTCGCAAAGACCATTAGACTATGTTCATGACAATTAGTTCAATTAATCATATTACTTAAGAACTCCCACTCAAAAAGTACATCTCTCTAGTCATTTGAGTGGTACATGATCCAAATCCACTATCTCAAGTCCGATCATCACGTGAGTCGAGAATAGTTTCAGTGGTAAGCATCCCTATGCTAATCATATCAACTATACGATTCATGCTCGACCTTTCGGTCTCATGTGTTCCGAGGCCATGTCTGCACATGCTAGGCTCGTCAAGCTTAACCCGAGTGTTCTGCGTGTGCAACTGTTTTGCACCCGTTGTATGTGAACGTTGAGTCTATCACACCCGATCATCACGTGGTGTCTCGAAACGAAGAACTGTCGCAACGGTGCACAGTCGGGGAGAACACAACTTCGTCTTGAAATTTTAGTGAGAGATCACCTCATAATGCTACCGTCGTTCTAAGCAAAATAAGGTGCATAAAAGGATTAACATCACATGCAATTCATAAGTGACATGATATGGCCATCATCACGTGCTTCTTGATCTCCATCACCAAAGCACCGGCACGATCTTCTTGTCACCGGCGCCACACCATGATCATCCATCAACGTGTCGCCATCGGGGTTGTCGTGCTACTTATGCTATTACTACTAAAGCTACATCCTAGCAAAATAGTAAACGCATCTGCAAGCACAAACGTTAGTATAAAGACAACCCTATGGCTCCTGCCGGTTGCCGTACCATCGACGTGCAAGTCGATATTTCTATTACAACATGATCATCTCATACATCCAATATATCACATCACATCGTTGGCCATATCACATCACAATCATACCCTGCAAAAACAAGTTAGACGTCCTCTAATTTTGTTGTTGCATGTTTTACGTGGTGACCGAGGGTATCTAGTAGGATCGCATCTTACTTACGCAAACACCACAACGGAGATATATGAGTTGCTATTTAACCTCATCCAAGGACCTCCTCGGTCAAATCCGATTCAACTAAAGTTGGAGAAACAGTCACTTGCCAGTCATCTTTGAGCAAAGGGGGTTACTCGTAACGATGAAACCAGTCTCTCGTAAGCGTACGAGTAATGTCGGTCCAAGCCGCTTCAATCCAACAATACCGCGGAATCAAGAAAAGACTAAGGAGGGCAGCAAAACGCACATCACCGCCCACAAAAACTTTTGTGTTCTACTCGAGAAGACATCTACGCATGAACCTAGCTCATGATGCCACTGTTGGGGAACGTCGCAAGGGAAACAAAAATTTTCCTACGCGCACGAAGACCTATCATGGTGATGTCCATCTACGAGAGGGGATGAGTGATCTACGTACCCTTGTAGATCGTACAATAGAAGCGTTAGTGAACGCGGTTGATGTAGTGGAACGTCCTCACGTCCCTCGATCCGCCCCGCGAACAATCCCGCGATCAGTCCCACGATCTAGTACCGAACGGACGGCACCTCCGCGTTCAGCACACGTACAGCTCGACGATGATCTCGGCCTTCTTGATCCAGCAAGAGAGACAGAGAGGTAGAAGAGTTCTCCGGCAGCGTGACGGCGCTCCGGAGGTTGGTGATGACCTTGTGTCAGCAGGGCTCCGCCCGAGCTCCGCAGAAACGCGGTCTAGAGGAAAAACTATGGAGGTATGTGGTCGGGCAGCCGTGAGAAAGTCGTCTCAAATCAGCCCTAAAACCTCCGTATATATAGGTGGGAGGGAGGGGAGGAGGCAGCCTCAAAACCTAAAGGTTTGGCCGAAATTGGAGGTGGAGGAGTCCTACTCCAATCCTACTTGGAGTAGGATTCCACCTTCCCACTTGGAAACTCTTTCCACCTTGTGTTTTTTCCTTCTCAAACCTTATGGGCCTTAGTGGGAACTTATTCCAGCCCACTAGGGGCTGGTTTATCTCTTCTCATAGCCCATGAGACCCCTTGGGGCGTGACACCCCTCCTGATGGCCCCCGGCACCCCTCCCGGCACTCCCGGTACACTACCGATGAGCCCGAAACTTTTCGGGTAATGCACGAAAACCTTCCGGTAACCAAATGAGGTCATCCTATATATCAATCTTCGTTTCCGGACCATTCCGGAAACCCTCATGACGTCCTTGATCTCATCCGGGACTCCGAACAACATTCGGTAACCAACCATATAACTCAAATACGCATAAAACAACGTCGAACCTTAAGTGTGCAGACCCTGCGGGTTCGAGAACTATGTAGACATGACCCGAGAGACTCCTCGGTCAATATCCAATAGCGGGACCTGGATGCCCATATTGGATCCTACATATTCTACGAAGATCTTATCGTTTGAACCTCAGTGCCAAGGATTCATATAATCCCGTATGTCATTCCCTTTGTCCTTCGGTATGTTACTTGCCCGAGATTCGATCGTCAGTATCCGTATACCTATTTCAATCTCGTTTACTGGCAAGTCTCTTTACTCGTTCCGTAATACAAGATCCCGCAACTTACACTAAGTTACATTGCTTGCAAGGCTTGTGTGTGATGTTGTATTACCGAGTGGGCCCCGAGATACCTCTCCGTTCACACGGAGTGACAAATCCCAGTCTTGATCCATACTAACTCAACTAACACCTTCGGAGATACCTGTAGAGCATCTTTATAGTCACCCAGTTACGTTGCGACGTTTGATACACACAAAGCATTCCTCCGGTGTCAGTGAGTTTATATGATCTCATGGTCATAGGAATAAATACTTGACACGCAGAAAACAGTAGCAACAAAATGACACGATCAACATGCTACGTCTATTAGTTTGGGTCTAGTCCATCACATGATTCTCCTAATGATGTGATCCCGTTATCAAGTGACAACACTTGCCTATGGCCAGGAAACCTTGACCATCTTTGATTAACGAGCTAGTCAACTAGAGGCTTACTAGGGACAGTGTTTTGTCTATGTATCCACACAAGTATTGTGTTTCCAATCAATACAATTATAGCATGGATAATAAACGATTATCATGAACTAAGAAATATAATAATAACTAATTTATTATTGCCTCTAGGGCATATTTCCAACATATAATTGAGTAACACCTTTGTCATCAGTAAATGTATGTGGCAGATTTGCAATGTGTTGCAAATATGTGATTCTAAACTTCTTGTTCAGATTCTTTGAGTACGTGGATATAAGGACTGAATGTGAATAACATTTCTAATTTATTTCTTGGCATTCTTTGTGGTACTAATCTCCCCCTAATGCCAGAAATGTCCTTATTGCTGATGCAATCAGCATACGAGCTACGAATAATTTTGATTGACGGATAAATTTTTTATTCCTCACATAGATCCCTATTATTTTTTTGTGAGAGCCCATTGATGTATGCTGGAGTGGTGATATTGATATGTAACCGAATTATCGCAGATAGGAAATACTTTGTTGATTTCCACGTAATTACTACAAGGAGAAAGTAGTATGCTACGCAGTTGGTATGATTTATATCATACTTACGGTGTGCAATGTCGTATTTGGCTAGCATGAGGCTAGTAAATTACGATTCTATAAGTTTGGTCATATAATTAATTTCATTATCTTTGATAAGATATTGAACTAAGCAATTATGTGTATTACATAATGTATTATGTATAATCAGACATTGCTTGTGAAATGAGTTCAGCGAAGTTGTCCATTCGAATGGATTATCCCTTGTTTATGATAACTTGCTCTTACTTTGAGAATTTGAGCAATTAATTTAGTTATATCATTCATGGTTTGTGTGACAAGAGACACACTGGAAATCATTTTATAAATGTTTCCATGAGTACCATGAAGTATCTATATAATACCACATAATGGTTGAGTAATCCACATATCTTCTGAATGTGTTCAAGGAAGAATGAGTGGCTCATTTAGAATTGTAAGGTGAGAGAGCCTTAAAACTTATTTCCCCTATGGCACATGCAGTGCACATAAAATCTGTTGATTTGGGAAATATTATAACTTAAAACGTTATGACCAATAGATTTGCCAATAATATTTCTAATCAACCCCAAACAAGGATTGTAAGGCTTAAAGCCAAATATTTTGTAAGATTTAGAAAATTATTTTGTACGCAACAAAACTGAGTATGAATTGATTCATACATTCAAAATTTATCAAATATAATGTCCAAGAAATAGGATATTGGACATTACATTACATGTAGTAGTACAAGTATAAGCAAACAATATTTTGGAAATAATCAGGATATTACATGAGGTCTCCCATATTACTAAAAAAATGAATTATGCAAACATATCATCAGCGCAAACGAATTGATTATTCTTTTATTGCACTATATTTTTGGTTCTCCTTCTGATGAAGATTTGAGAACATCATTTACCAGAATAGTTCCGGTCGTATGTTTGCAAATTTTCAAATACCCCAATGAACTTATTTGCCTTTTAATAAACTCATGGTGTGGTTTGACCATATGTTTAAGGGTTTGGTAATAATATGTACGAGATTTATGTAACCACACATTTGACAAACATAAGAGTTGTCTTTGTGATCATTTGGAAATGATCAATTCCCAATTAAAAGATAATTCTGTCATTGGTTGTCTTTAGCCTCCACTTTACTTTGAATCCCTCATGGTTCTTTTTGTGACCATTGACTTGCTTCTCAATACTAGCAAATATTTTGAAGCACCCGTTGGGTGAATATGATGATTTTAAGAAATAACATGTTTCTTTACCATGAAAATGGTAATACCATCATAAGAGGATTTATGGTGTATCATGGGCTTTTCAATCGGATTCAAATACAAAAAATATCTGATCATAAAATCTCAACTTAAAGTTGATTTTATAACCACCAAAATTGTAAGTTGCAATACACTTGAGGCCTTGAAAAATTATTGGGTGGTCATTCCAAATGTTCTCATGGAAGCATGTTTCTTTAGCTATTAAGAGAATAGCCATGACACATGTTCCAAAGGTGGAGTTCTAGTGGCCACAAATGCCGCATGTGGATATAATGAGTGATGTCATGAATCATCTTACGATAAATACTCACTAACATGAATTTAAAACATTTGGAAATGTCACCCATGTGTTACATGAAAATGCTATTGCATTCATTTTAATTTACTTCTATGAGTAAGAAATATATATTGATAAAATGATTTGTTTGAGAACAACCATGGCCAAGGTGATCCTTGGTGATCCTAAGTGTATCCTTCAATATAACACATGCGATGAAATTATTGCTATTGTTTTGGACTTCATTCTTGAGGAAGTGTGTGATTTTAGAGTCACCGCAAAAACGTATAGACTTGCATGTGCTCAACATTGGTTAGCCACTATGAAAGTATAACCATGATGTGATGTGGTTCTTGCAAAAGTGTTGCGACACACAATCATTGCCATACATTGTGGGATCCATCTTGATGGATGGACGACGCTACAAATTAGAAATAGTGACTCAACTGCCATTATATAAACAATGTAATAGAAGGTAATCACACTTATATGCGAATATTTTCGTAGTTTCCCATGACATATTCAAGCAAAGTGTGCAAGAATAATATTTACTATAGAGTAAAATATTTTAGTGAACAACAATAATAAATGCTTTGGAGGAGCAAATTCTAGTATGGCTGATGCCTTATAGCCATATGTGTAGACCTCAATTTATATAGGATAACACTTTAAAGATAAACACCAATATGGTGTAGATCTCATAGTAATAGAAAACACAGTCTGACTTTTGTCAGTAGATGTACATAATTCTATTACCTTATGTTATGCTATATTTAAGAAAATCACTTTGAAGGTAGTCATATGCCAGGATGACATGATGTAGACCTCACGGTAATATTGGATAATCTGCAAGACTTTGCAGTAGATGCCAATATTACCTTATGATATCTTGAGGTAGTCACATCTAATACTAATATTTAAAAAAAACATTTTGAAGGTAATCATCTTGTAAAACTGACAAGATGTAGACCTCACAGTAGTGATGAATAATCTGCGAATTGTGCAGTAGTGTCATCAATTTCTTGTGATTCACAAATAAAAGTTTAGGCTATATACACATTAATATTTGGAAGAGCACGTTGAAGATAGTCATCTTGTCAAAATGACAAAAGGTAGATCTTACAGTAATGATGGATAATCTACAAATAGTGTAGTAGATGCCGCCAATACCTTGTGTTTCACAAATAAAATTGCATACTAGTCATAGTGAGTATGACACTTCATGATACTTTTATTTTCATGTCAAGATGTGACTCTTTTTTTTTTACTGTAAAACATAGTTGTTGCACCAAAAATGTTCTAGAAAATAGGTCTAGAATATTGACTTACAAAACATAGATGTAATGCATAAGAACCTGAGGGTACATATTGTGTTGACAATGACCTAATTAGAGGTTTATAGTAAGCATAAAGGCTTTTATGCATCAACAAAGGCAGAAATCCGTCAAATCTGTGAAAACATGAGGATTAAAAGAGAAACGCATGTCCTTCCTATTAATAATAAATACAGGAAGGACGAAAATGCAAAACCGCGTAAGGATAAGGTTTGCCCAAATCCTTATCCCGTACGTGTGTGGATAGGAATCAATTTCCTTCCAGTGTGTGCTTGGATTGGATCCATCGATCCTTCCTGTAGTAGCGCTCTGGCCATGAAGAACAATTATGCAGCCGTCCAGTGCAGCCGATTAGTGATTGCAATGCGCTCAGACATGCCGTGGGACAGATGTTGGCCGCCGCCGGTGACTGCCGCGCCGTCGCTGCATCAAGAGAAGTGGCATCGGAGCCGAAGGCCGCCGCGCCAGGGGAAGAAGCGACGGGGTCGAGGGCCACCGCACGCTCCGTGATGGGGGCCGTCGTCCCTGGGTTGGATACACCTGCGCGTTGGGGCCGAAGGCCGTGGCAACGCCATGAGCGTTCATGTGTAACCGGCCCTCGGGTCGCATCCGAGGGAGGGCTGCGCGCCGCGCCATGGTCGTGCTCTGCCTGAGGGAGGAGCGCCGCGTCGGATGTTGCATCCGAGAGGTGGAGGGCGCCGTCGTCGCCAAACGCCAAGGTACGCTCGCTAGGTCTTCTTCCCTTCCTTTTCTCTGGATGTTTTGTTGCTGATTGTTGGGATGGGCGACGTGATCGTCATAGTGGATGTTGAAGAGGAAAAACAATGCTAAAAACAAGTTTGTTGGAGTTTGTTCCTCATCTTCTAGTCTTGTTCTAGATGATGATTATTCTTTTCTTCTTGATTGAGAAGGAGAATTTCTTCCTCCTTCTGTTTGAGTAGTGATCAATACATCTCACCACGAGTATATGTCGGATGAAGCGATTTACAAAACAGAACTAGCTATTAGATCTTTGATTGATTGCAAGAAGATAAAAATAAAGTGAAGAATGTACTGATCCAGTTTTCCTCTTTTACAGACGCATGTCCATCGATTCCTGTAGTGGACGGGAATATGGCTAATCGAACCGACATCGACACTCATTCTTCTCTTCTCCTGTGGCCATTTCTCAGCGGAGAGCAAAAATGCGTGATAACGTGTGAAGATAGGAAAAGCAAATGATAGAACCGTTGCTTTCATTGATGAATCTGTGGGTATATATACCCTTGTACAAAGGTGGTTACAAAGAAACGGTTGCCAAAAGTGGAACCGACATAAGCAGGGATTAACCCATTAATTAACATAATTAATTAATTCCTAACAGAAACGACGAGGATCTGCGACTGTGCCCTGGTGAACGCAGTCACCTCGCCTCCAATCGATGCAGCCCTGCAACGTGTGTCGTGTCAGCCATGTTGCTTGCGCAGGTCGAGCTCGGCCAGGTCGCGCACCACCACTCACCGGCTCTCTAGATCGCGCGCAACCGCCGTGCCACTAGATTGCGCTCCGCCACCACCCACAACTCATCGTCTCCCTCACACCCGCGATCCTGACATGGTGGAACCTCGACGATAGTGAATCAGGAGGATGGGGTGGATTTGGTGGAGAAAGGAGGCGGTGGAGGAGTGTGGGGCGTGGGCGCCCTAGGTTTACATCATGGGCCAGTCACGAGCGGATTGACTTGACCAGCGCACCCAACAACCAATCATTTCCTTCTCTCTTTTTATTTTATCCACTCGGCATAGTAAAAGTGATGAGGTGGATGCCTCCAACGATGGCCCTCTGTTCCGCTGTTGGAGTGTGTAAGAGAAAATTCAACGCGCTGACCCATTTCATCCGTGCGCGTCCGTTTGGGTCGCAACACACAGAAAAAGTTGGTCCAACATGCTGATCCAAACGGACGCACGTTCGCTTTTCGTCCGTCTGCAGATCCATTTCCGACCCATTTTTGAGCCTGATTTGCGTTGGTGCGGACACGAGACATACGCATGCGGTGCCCGCCTATTCCTCCGCCTAGCCCGCAAGTCAGTGGCACATTGGCCATCCTCTCCTACCCCATATCGATAGCAAACCCTCGCTCGCCTTCGCCGCGTCGTCACCGCCACCCATTTGCTAGTGTCGACACACCTCCCCCAATGTCGCCACCTTGTCGCCACCACCGCCTTGCAGCCGAGACTTGTCCAGGCCAGCCACATGGTCGAAGGGAGGCACGCATCTCTTCGCCGACCAACTCCTTCAACGACACTCGCAAGCTGTTTGACAATTTGCCAAGGTACAAAATGGAATCCGTCGACGAGTTCTTTTTCCACAATTTCCATTGCGACTCCAACGATTCCTCGTCCGATGATGACGAGGAGATATTGGCCGTGTTGGTCCATCACCATCTTAATAGCCAGCGAACGTTGTTCCATGGCTCGATCCCGGGACACCTTCCAGCATTGAACCGTAACCGAGAGAGCGGTCATTTCGTTCTTTAGAAGGACTACTTTGACACAACCAACCCGTTGTTCAAACATCAGAAATCCCAGCGGCGTTTCCGTATGGCTAGGCATGTTTTCAACTATATTAGAGAGGGGGTGTCGGATACGATAACTATTTTGAGTGCAAAGAGGACGCCCTTGGAAAGATTGGCTTCTCATCTTATTAGAAATGCACTACAACCATCCAAATGCTTGCATACGGAGTGTCCGATGATCTCATTGATGAGTATGTCCGTATGAGCGAGTCTACATGCCTAGAGTCCATGTACACGTTCTGCAGGGCTGTGTTTGGCCCTGAGTACTTGAGAGAGACGACTCCTCAAGATACAACCCGTTTGTTGGCGATGAATGCCAGCAGGGGCTTCCCAGGGATGGTTGGTAGCCTAAACTGTATACATCGGGAGTGGAAGAACTGCACTACTGCTTGGCAAGGGCAGTATAAGGGCCATGTCACGGCTTGCACTATCATACTTGAGACCGTGGGCTCACAAGATCTCTGGATGTGGTACTCTTTCTTCGGCAATGGCCGGATCACATAATGATATCAACGTGCTTCAACGCTCGCCGGTGTTTGCAAGGCTTGCGGAAGGCAACAACCCACTGGTGAATGTTATCATCAACGGCTAGAACTACGATAAATGATACTACCTAGGTGACGGTATCTATCCTCAGTTGACCACTATTGCAAGGCTTGCGGAAGGCAACAACCCACCGGTGAATGTAACCATCAACGGCAAGAGAGTGCTAGGAAGGACGTCGAGCGTGCTTTTGGTGTTTTGCAATCTCGATGGGGCATCATTCGGTACCCTGCTAGGACTTGGAGCACCAAGAAGCTGTGGGAGGTGATGACAGTTTGTGTGATTATGCACAATATGATTGTAGAAGATGGGCGTCCGGAACGTATCTACGATCAAGGGTTTCAGTATTAAGGTGAGAATGTTGTGCCTGAGCATGGAGGAGCGGCAACGTTTGAACAACTCGCTCAATTTCATTATGAAATGCGTGATTGGTAAATTCACATGCAACTGTAAAGTGGTTTGGTTGAACATATGTGGGCTCATGTTGGTAACCAACAGATCTATCTTTTTCTTTGATATGTATTTGAGACAATTTAATTTTGATTCGGTTTGTAAAACTATACCTATTTATTTAAAAACTATGCTTTATTTGATATTGAAACTATACTTTTTTTATATGTATGCTTGTCAAATAATGCAAAATATGTGCATATTTGTTAAAAGCCGTCCGTTTAGATCGACATATTGAAGATCGACATATTGAAGTTGCTCTAATGTATAGCCAAAATGTGTGGAAAACGTAGTTGGTAGGAGCTGGCGGGGAGCAAGTTATAAAACACACCTCGCTAGTTTCGTGGCTACTTTCCCTTCTTTTTATACGTTTACATTATTGAAAAAGACAATCAGAGTAGTTGGCCCTGTCACTGCTATATGACACCCTGAAAAATAAACTGAGAGGAAGAAGCACAGCTCAACCCCAGCCATGGCACGACTTCAATCCGATGCCATGGAGATTTCAGATAATTGCCCATCTGAAGCCGTGTCAACCAATACCCACACCGAAAATATTGTAGCAACACTTCCATCAAGAGAAGGATGGTCCACGCCACTCGTCCTCTACAACAACTGCTGGATCAGACCACATTCCCTCAAGGATGCCATGGCTGTCCAGGACAAGCTCAAAGCCCGCCCCGACGACATCATCCTCGCCGCGCATCCGAAGTGCGGCACCACCTGGCTGAAGGCCCTACTGTTTACCGTCCTAAACAGATCCCGCTACACCTTTGCCGACCACCCACTGCTCACGGTCCGTCCTCATCAACTTGTGCCTTTCATCGCGCTACGGCCGGGAGACCTCGACAGAGCCGAGATGCTGCCCTCTCCGCGGCTGCTCTCCAGCCATCTGCCGCTCCCCTTGCTGCCGCCCGCAGTTTTCACCCTCGGCTGCCGGATTGTGTGCGTTTGCCGAGAGCCCAAAGACGCCTTTCTCTCAAGGTGGCACTTTGAGAAGAAGCTGAACCAAGGGATGTCCTTAGGTATGGATGAAGCATTCAAAATGTTTTCTGAGGGGTGCTCGCCTTACGGTCCTTTCTGGGATCGCTATCTTGAGTACTGGAAAGAAAGTTTGGCCAGACCAAGACAGGTCATGTTTCTGAGGTATGAGGAGATTATGTTGGACACACCCAAGGTTATTAGGAAGCTGGCAAGCTTCCTCGGCGTCCCGTTCACCCAAGAGGAGGAAGGCGGCCGAGTCGTGAAGCATAAATCGGGCAGTTCGTGTTGAGCATGCAGGAGGTAAGTTCGTTGTTAATCCCTCTTCGCTGTTTAGGAAAGGGCAGGTTGGCGATTGGGTGAACCACATGAGCGAGGACATGGCAGCTAGAATGGACCAACTTGTCGCCGAGAAGTTCCAAGGATCAGGTCTCATGTTCTAAACATATGCATGTTGTATCGTGTACTACTGTACTGTGTGTCTGATTGTCTGTTTATGATTGATCTCTACATCTTTGTATCGCATTCGAAGTGCACGTGTCTCCCTTTTTTCGTACTGTGTCGAGCAAGCTTTAGGGCAAATTCAACGTGTGGATCCAAATGAACGCACGGTTTGTCTGTTTATTATCCGTTTGACTAGGTGTGTCCGTCTCATTCATCGTTTTGATCGGCAATGCTTTCAACACACGGATGTATTCTCGTTCTCCCGACGGCTTTGTGACCAAATTTGATCTCTTTTGTGACGTATTACGTAATTCAAACAAAATATAAATATATCATAGTTTTACAACCAAATAAATATCTCATATGTTATAAGCCAAATAAAATAGTTGATACACAGTTTCACAATCAAATAAATATTTTATAGTTTACAAGCCAAATAAAATAGCCGATACATCTATTGGTTACCAACATGAGCCCACATATACTCAATCAAATCATTTTGCATTTAAATATGAGTTTTCCAATCACGTATTTAATGATGAAATCCGGTGAATTGTGCAAATGTTGCCACTCCTTCATGCTCAGACACAACATTGTCACCCTAAAATTGAAATTCTTGGTCGTAGATTTCATCTGGATGCTCATCCTCTATAATCATGTTGTGCATGATCACACAAGTAGTCATCACCTCCCATAACTTCTTAGTGCTCCAAGTTCTAGCAGGAATCAGGATACCGAACGATGTCCCAACGAGATTAAAGAACACCATAAGCACGTTCCACATCCTTCCATGTACTCTCTTGTGCTTGGGAAAATCTCTTCCTTTTCTCTGCTACATGCTTGTGGATTGTCTTCACAAGAGTAGTCCATTAAGGATAGATATTGTCGGCTAGGTAGTATGCTTTGTTGTAGTGTTACTTCTCAAGTATGACCGTGCAAGCTTTCACATGGCCCATCTACTGCCCCTACCAAGCAGAAGGGAAGTTCTTACACTCCCGGTGAATACAATCTATGCTATCAAGCATCCCCGGAAAGCCCCTACTTGCATTGATCGCCAACAACCGGACAGTATCTGCAACATTTGGCTCTTTCAAGTACTACGGGCCAAACGCTGCTATCATAGCCTTGCAAAACCGTGCATGGATTCTAGGCAAGTGGACTCGCTCATTCATACATACTCATTAATGAGATCACCAGATACTCCTTATGCAAGCATCCGAATAGCTACAATGCATTTTTGATAAGAGGAGAAGCCAATCTTTACGAGGGCATCCTTCTTGCACTCTAAATACTTATGTACGCCACCACACCCCGCCGGATACGATTGAACACATATCTAGCCATCTAGAAACAGCACCGGAATAGGTGGTGTTTGAAAACCGGGTTAGGGGACTCGAAGTAGTCCCGTCGTAGTAGGTAATGGCCGCCCTCTCATTTGCTATTCAACGTCGGAGTATGCCCCGGGATCAAGCCCTTGAACACTGTCCGCTGCCTAGTCATGTGGTCATGGGCGATCAAAGCAGCAACCACAACATACTCATCCGGGAAAAAGTACTTGTCATTGGAGTCTATTTGTACCTTTGGGGCCAACCATCGAACACCTTGTGGGTGTCATGGAAGAAGCCGGCCGGTGAAGAGCCTCGCGCCTCTGTGAGACCAGGTAGCTGGTCTGGAGGCGTGAAGGTGAACGTAGCGGCGTCCGATGAGCGAGGTAGCCGCGCTTGCGTCCTGCCGACAGGGAGAGAGGGTGTGGCGGCATCGATGTTGGGGTGCTGCGACGGCGGCAAAAACGATCCACCAAACGGCAGTAGTTGGGTATCGGGGGGTGGCGTGCTGCTGGAGGGTGTGGGTGGAGGCGGGCGGCTTGGGCACATGAATTGGGCGACGTGACACTTTGGACGGACGGGTGTGCTGACTGTCAACAGGAGGAAGGGGGAATGACTAATGTGCCATCGACTGACGGGCCAAGGGGAGGACAAGGGCGGGCGCCGCGTCCGTTTGCTGCGTGTCTGTGCCGACACGAATGCGGCCCGGATTTGGGCTTGAAATGAGTTACGTGCGGACAAAAAGTAGACGCTTGTCCGTTTGGGTCGCCGTGTTGGGTCGACTTTTCTATCTGTTTTGTCCCAAACGGACACACGCGAACCGTTCATGTTGATGCATTGGAGTTGCTTTTATTGATTCAAATAAAACAGATATACTATTTTGGCGGTCAACCTAGAATTTAGGGATTTGTTATTTCTATGTCAACCAAGTTGCACATTGTAACACATATGCACACCTAGTTGCATAGAAAGAACGGTTTTACTAAAACTTATTCAGCTGATAATTTTGGGGACTTATTCACTTTGTCAGCCGTAGGATCTAATCATGGTGTGATTAATATTTTATCGATGCGGCGAACTTGATAGCGACACACAACACGTTGTTTGGCTCACGGACCATTTTCTTTGTTACAGCAGTTTTCACTGACGACGAGACTATCATAGGTTTGTCGAGCCAACGTGAAACATTCATTCGTTGTTGGCGAGCAACTAATCAAAGAGTGCTCCTTTGGGAGCCCCCGCAAGGGTCATTTATTGGACTGGGACCAAACCATTTGACGTGCTTTCAGTCGTCGTCATATGTCGTGCTTTGGATCCTTACTAGAGATTTTGTTTTTTATTATTTTTTGCATGCATTTTAAGCTTCTAGATGATTTTTTTGGGTTTTCTTCATTTTTTGAACAAAAAATAAAAACTGTTTTCGATGAAAAATACCACTTTTTTATTCCGCGAGAGGCACATATTTGATTCGGGAGAAAACAATTATTTTCCTACCACGAGAGGCATGGAATTGCTCCCGCAAGAGATCGTGCCTTTTGAAAAAGAAAAAATGTGTTTTTTCTCTCACGAGAGGCACCAACTTACTTTCGCAAAAGACATGGACGTGTCTTTCGTAAAAGGAAAGAAATGTGTTTTGTTTTTTTATCCTGCCATAAGAGGTACGGATTTACTTTTTTGAGAGGCACGGTTCGTAAAGATAAAAAACGTGTTTTCATTTTGTTCCTATCATGACAGGCACATCTCGTAGAGACACATATGCGTTTTCTTTTTGTTCCTTTCGTGAGAGGCATGAACCGGTTGTTTGTTTGGTTTTTTAATGAAAATAAGTTCGGCAAAACCTGTGAACACGAGATATAGTTTAAAAGAGCTCGAAGTGAGGAATCCAACAGTGAAAATGGTCTAGGATTTGGACGCATGGTTTGAGAAATAAAACATTTTTAATAAAAAGTCTATAAACAAATAAAATATATAGGTTGTAACAAGTGGCGTACATGAAGTGCGACACTTATTGCAACCTTGAAAGGTTGGCGTGACCAAACTAGTGATTTCAACGTTGTTGCCGCTAGTTATTGGGTCCCCGTGTCATTGGTATGGGCCTTTTCGGTCTTCTCCTTTTCTTTTATTGTTGGGTTGAGGTGTGTTTTTATGAGCCTTTTCATTGACTATTTGTGATGGTTTATCACTTGTGCCAATTTCCTCCTATACGGCGTCGTAGTAGACTAATGTTTGTTGTTAGACAATAATGTTTTTAATAATAACTAGTACAAATGCCTGTGCGTTGCACCGGACGGAGAAAGAGGCACAACCAACTTTATATTTCATTGTGCATCATTTTATATATCCAATTTTAATAAACATCGGTAATAAGGTAAAAGTGATTATTGCTTTTTGTAGAATCAAGTTTGGACGTGAAGAAGCCAACTTAGCGTTCTTCATCATATAGAAGAGAAGTTTTGCATGAAATAGTTTGTCAATGGTTTTTTTTGTAAACATGAAAATTTCCTTATTTTTAATAGAAGTTAAGGTTTACATCAAAATTGGAACACTTCTTTAATAATCTTAAATGTTTATGAAAAGCACAACATTTCTCTAAAAAAACATCCTTGGTTGGCTTATGATCTTTATTTGGATATAATTCCTTTTTTCATCGTGAGAAAACAATTCATTAAGGAGATACTCGGGACTTATTAAGTCTTGGAGGTTGTAACTGCATGTTTCTAAGGGGCTTGTAATTTCAAGTGTTGAAAACTGTCTGCAACTACACATGCCACAATGCGATTGCAAGTGGAGGTGGGAAGCGGTTGTCGAGCCAATTGCATGTTCACCATTAAACACACAACTACAAGAGTTGTAACTTGACTGCAGCTGCGTGATCAAAAAATGACTGCAACGGGGTAATGAAGCAGTTGTCGGGCTAGTTGCATGTCCATCACTAGACATGCAATTGCAAGCCTTGTAACAAGACTGTGATCGCGTGATCACAAAGAAACTACAACTGGAGTTGGACGAAGGGTTATTGAGCCAGTTGCATGTCCATCATTAGACACACAACTGCAAGAGTTGTAACTTTAGTGCGACTACATGAGCACAAAACGACCGTAACTAGGGTCGGGAGGGGGGGGGGTTGTCGGGCCAGTTACATGTCCACCAAAAGACGTGTAATTGCACGCCATGTAACCAGACTACGATTGTGTGAGTACAAAGCAACTGCAACTGGAGTTGGGTGGGTGGGTGGGGGGGGGGGTTATTGGGCCAGTTTCATGTCCACTACTATACACACAACTTCAAGTGTTGTAACTCAACTGCAACTTTATGAGCACAAAGCGACTACAATAGGGGCCGGAAGGGGAGGTTGTCAGGCCAGTTGCATGCCACGACTAGACATGGAAATGCAAGCATTATTACCCTACGCAACTGCACCAACACAAATCCAGTTCAACTCGGATCAGGGAGGGGGTTATCGAGGCCAGTTCCATGTCCATAACTAGACATGCAATTACATGCATTATAACCCGATCGTGGATGAATAAGTACAAAATGACTGCAACTGGATGTGAGGGAAGTTGTCGAGTCCATTGTATGTCCAATACTAGACACGCAACCACAAGAGTTGCAACCCGGATGCAACTGCATGAGCACAAAGCGACTATCACTAGGGCCGGGAGTGGGATCGTCGGGTCAGTTGTGTGTCCATCACTAGACATTCAACTATAAGCAATGTACCCGGCTGCAACTGTATGAGGTACAAAATGACTGCGACTAGGGTGGTAATGGTATATCTAGCAATTTGCATGTCCATCACTAGACACGCAACTGCAAGCGTTATAACCCAACTACAACTCCACGGGCACAAAGCAACTATAACTCGGTTTGAAAGAGGGGTTGTGGGACCAGTTGCATATCCACATCAGATATGCAATTGCATGTGTTGCAACCCATCTCAATTGTAACAGGTATAAAACGACTACAACTTGAGGAGGCAAGGAGTTGTCACGCGAGTTGCATGTCCATTACTAGACACGCAAGTGCAAGCATTGTAAAACTCATCTAGACGAGTTCTTGTTTTTATATACATTTTCTACCAATGCGCACGTGCAAGATTTACATGTGACACACATGCGCAACTGCAACCAACACAACATGTGCATAATTTTAAATATTTTGAAGGAACAAGAAAATATTAAAAAAACTTAAAAATAAGTTACACGCTTGTCCTACAATAATTATATCTTTTTGAAGATAGCAATGTACTTAAAAGACATCTTTTATGAATTTTTCATGCAACTAGAATATATTCACATGTCTATCAAATATATTACTATAATAGAAAAAGAAAAAGATAACAGAAAATGAAATGGACATGGTCACTCATGGTTTGCGTTCGCATTGTTGATACGTGGGATATGAAAGGTAACTAAATTGCTTCCGGACAATTAGGACAACAAGTGCACTAGCTGAGAGGAACAACAAATAGTTTTGGATGTGGCATATCAACAAAAAATGGATTGCGACAATAAAAGACCGCCTCCCCGCACAGAAGGCGCCTCCCGTGCCACCTGCAGCCGCCAGCCCGAGCCAATGGGCCAGCCCACCTCCATTCCAGCGCCGCTAGGCACAATTTAGCCCATCCGGTAAAGAACCTTTTCTCTTTTTATTTTTAGCAGAAACTTCTAAAATCCATATCTAATTCATATTAGCTCCAAATTAGATGATTAAAATTCCTACAAGTTCCTAAAATCCTGTAATATTCATATATGTGAACTGCACATTTTTCCAAAGGACGTTTCTGTGGGGTTAATATTCAAATGCCAATTTGAATATTTTAAACACCACCTTGCAAAAATCCTAGAGGATTCAAATCAACTACAAATGGAGTTATTCCAATTTACACAGGCTTATAATATAATGCACTATTTGTGAAGAATTAGTCAACGTTTTTCTATGTCATTTTTCTGTTGCATTAAATAAATAGCCCTTTTGCTATTTATTCAATGTTAGAAAATCCATAGGAAACTCTTATCAACTCCAAATCCAGTGAAACAACTTTCTAAATGTTTCTAAATTCCTGACCTATTAAATGACTGCCTCCACTCATTTTTATCAGAATATTTTCTGTATACTTTTTGTGGGGCCAGTAATGCGTCAATTTTCACCATTCAAAATTCTCTCGTGATCCAAACCCCTCAGAACAACTTTAGGAATTTTTCTTATGACCAGAGATGTCGCACAAAAACAAAACTCCTATTTATAGAGCACTTTTGTTTCTACTTGTTATGTGGCTTAGTGTGATTGTTTTCGACGGTAGTTAACGGAATAGACGGAGTATCGGAGTTGGACCGAAAGATCTCAAAGACCCCCGAAGACCTATGTGAGCAAGGCAAGCAGCCCTTTGACCATGTGTGAGAAAATATTTTATGCATGCCATGTTGAATACTTTACTTTGATGCATATGATCATGATTAATCAGTAACCCTCGGTATGGTGTTACTGATGGCTCCTATGGAGCACTTGCATTTGAGCATGACCTTACCATCTATGAGGGTCACGCTGATGAAAAGTTGACAACTAGATAGTAGTTCTATGCATAGGATGAGCATATGCATGGTGATGGTATCACAGAGGTGATTACAATGTTGTTTCTGAAAACCTGTCGGGTGCCACTAATGCCCGAGTGTGATGATGTTGGGTTGGACACCACTTGAGTAAGAAGTGGTGTACCAAGAAAGGAATTGGTGTGTGTGAGTGTGGTTTCGAAAACAAGGAGAGATTTAAGATGTGTCGACCGTACCAACCTTACATGTGTGACCATAATACCCCTTTATGGGACGGGGCTTTGTTGACTACTCTGGTCGGTGCTAGCAAAGAGCTCACATTACTAGTGGCAGGAGTGATATGGTCACTCTCATGTCCGGGTCGTGCCAGATTATGTTGTTTTTACATGTGCCAGGCACAACATTGGTCCCCACATGGATGATACGATCTAGAGTTGGTGCTCATAAGATGTACATCATGTGGGTTGGGTACCACTCGAGTGGACTCTTTGTCTAGTGTTGTCAGGGGAAAGGCAATGATCGGGTACTTACCTCGAGTATGTTATATACCGTGAGTCGTGGATGACACGAAAGTTTCCCGGATCTCATGGGTACAACACGCGACCTCTGCAGAGTGTAAAACTATTCGAATAGTCGTGACCACAGTCAAGGACAGTTGGGTAATCCTGCTTAAACTACGTCAGTCGTTTTCGCATAAACCAAGTGTGAGTTTGTGTGTGGTTGAGAATGATGATGCTTGTCAAGTTGGGTGACTTGGCATAGAGGATGAACATGAGGTGTTTAGCCCTCAAAAAGAATGTTGTTATCTATGACCTATTCTTATAGTTACAATCTACATTATGATGCATAAATGTATCTACATTTGACCATGTTACTGCATTTAAGGAAAAGCTGCTTTCTGCAAAGGATGCATACTTGTGATATATCATGTTCAATTATTGCCTTGTTCCACATTATGGGTTGCTTGCGAGTACATTCAAAGTACTCATTGGCTTGCCATTGGTTATTTCATTGACTAGGTAAGAGAGAACAGGAGATGGTGAAGCGTACCTTGGTGACGTTCGTGCAAGCTAGGACGCTTCTCGGTTAGAATGACTATAGGTTAATGCTGATGGCATGGGTTCACGCTTTCGACCAATATTTCCTCTATTGGTCAAGTTTGGTGTGTGCTACTCCAACAAAAGACCTTCCAATGGCGCCAGAAATAGGTGTGTCGACGGCACCAGGAATCCTTCTGCTATGGCTACGCCTTAAAGGACTTCCTAGGCAAATATGCAAATGATTTCCCCATGGCCTTAGAGCCTTGCGTTGGTGTTCCCTCGAAGCGGAAAGGGTGATGTAACGTAGCGGTGGTAAGTATTTCCCTTAGTTTGAGAACCAAGGTATCGATCCAGTGGAGGAGTATCACAAGAGCCTGCACAAACACAAAAAGCTTGCTCCCAACGCTATGAAGGGGTTGTCAATCCCTTATAGATTGTTTGCTAAGTGAGAACTAAAAGCAACAAAGTAACAAAGCAAAGTAAAAGCGAAAGTGGAAACGATAGATGTGAATAGACCCGGGGGCCGTAGTGTTTACTAGTGTCTTCTCTCATGAAAGCAAGTAGACGGTGGGTGAACAAATTACTGCCGAGCAATTGATAGAACCGCGCAAAGTCGTGACGTCATCTATGGCAATGATTATATCTATAGGCATCACGTCCAAAACAAGTAGACCGATACTTTCTGCATCTACTACTATTACTCCACACGTCGACCGCTATCTAGCATGCATCTAGTGTATTCAGTCCAAAAGAACAGAGTAATGCCTTAAGCAAGATGACATGATGTAGATGGACAATCTCATATCAACGACAGAGCCCACCTTGTTACCCTTGATGGCAACTACTCAATGTGTGCCTTGCTGCCCCTACTATCACTGGGAAAGGTCACCACATGGTAAGAACCCAAAACCAAGCTCTTCTCCCATTGCAAGAATCATAGATCTAGTTGGCCAAACAAAACCCAAGACTCGGAGAGACTTACAAGGATATCAAATCATGCATATAAGAAATCAGCAAAGACTCAAATATATATCATAGATAATCGGATCACAAATCAACAATTCATCGGATCTCGACAAACACACTGCCAAACAAGATTACATCGGATAGATGTCCATGAAGATCATGAAGAACTTTGTATTGAAGATCCAAGAGAGAGAAGAAGCCATCTAGCTACTAACTACGGACCCGTAGGTCTGAAGTGAACTACTCACGAGTCATTGGAGGGGCGATGATGATGATGAAGAAGCCCTCCAACTCCAAAGTCCCCTCCGGCAGGGCGCCAAGAATGGTCTCCAGATGAGATCTCGCGGAAATGGAAGCTTGCGGCGGCGGAAAAGTATTTTCGAGGCTCCCTTGAATTTTTTTTCTGATTTTTAGGGAATATATAGGCGCAAGATCTAGGTAAGGGGGGCGCCAGGGCAGCCACAAGCCTGCCCACCGCCGCCTCCCCCCTGGTGGCAGAGTGGGGGCTTGTGGGCTCCCTCGAGCCCTCCTGGCTTGGCCCACAGGCCCCCTGATCTTCTTTCGTTCGGGAAAAAATCATTTCGGGGATTTTATTCCGTTTGGAATCCGTTCCAAAATCAGATCTGGAAAGAGCCAAAAACAAAGAAAAACAGGAACTGGCACTGAATTAATAAGTTAGTCCCAAAAAAGATATAAAAGGTACATAAAACATTCAAAGATGACAAGAGAACAACGTGAAACCATCAAAAATTATAGATACGTTTGAGACATATCAGTGTGTTCGCCTTCAAGGCCCTATATATGTAAGACTAGACCGCAATGGTCATTATTTGTATGAGACTGCATATATGGATGTTAGACTCTTGTTATTTAGTTTATGTGTGTTAAGTGAGCATTGATCTCTGGGATCACTCTGCACGATGATCCAGTGAAATCAACTCGTAAGTCGGGGTCCCCACACACATCGACCTTGATGCGCGGCAGGATAGCCTTACGGGGCTTGGAGCTTGAGAGCTTGGGTTGTTTGGCGGCTTGCTCCGGCAGTGTGACATCCTCGAATTAAGTTATAGTAGTTAATGTAGTTAGCCTACAGTAATCACACGCTAAAGGGTGCCATGTCAACAAGATTAACTAAGCCAGATTTCCAATTGAAAAACCAAAACTAAATTAAAATTAAAATTTAAGTCTAATAAATAATTTCTTCAAACTGTAAAATAAAAATCATGCTTGGGTTACAAATATTCTCCTAGTATTTAGAAAATTGAAACCAACATTTTTGTAAGTGTCTAGGCGCCGCAAAATAGTTAAACTAGAGGCCTAAACAATATTTTAGAGTGCTTATAAGTTATATCAATTCCAAACCGCATCAATTAAATCACAAACCTTTTTGTGACAGTGCCTATTACTACATTATAATTACTGGTGAAAGTTACATATTCTATAAGACTAAAATACTCTTGTTTAACAAAACAGAAAACAAAAATAATAAAAAAAACAAAAGACCCCGGACCAACTAGGCCAACCCCACAGCCCACCTATACCCAGGGGTATATAACCCCTAAAACCCTAGCCCAAATCGCCCCCAGTCCCCACTGACTACCACCCCCGCCGCCAGGGACGAGCCACGAAACCGATTCCCTCGCTCGCCCCGTTCCCTCCCCATCGCTAGCCTCACCACCCCTCGCGCTAGCCTCACCACCCCCTCGAGCCAGATCCCCTACGCTCCCTCGTCCTCCCTCTCGCTCAGCTCCCTCACCGCGCCGGCAACCGTCGCCCCACTGCCGCGCGACCCTTCCCCTAGCCACCGGCGACCGCGTCCTGCGGCGCCACCACCTCGGCTCCCTCACCGATCGGCCCTCCAACGCCTCGCCCTCCCCTCGTCAGCCCTCCCAGATTGCTCGCTCGCCCCTGTCCCCTCCGCTCGCCAGCCCCTGGTGCCACCATCGGTCGCCCCCGGCATCGGCCCCCCCACCACCTCCCCTCGCCGCCGTTGGGATCCGCCCCCAACCGGATACGGCCCGCACCCCGCGCCGGAGCCGCACCAGGGCCAGGCCACCAACGCCACCTCGCCCCGCCCCGGGCTTCTACTCGCCGGATCCGCCGCCACCACGCTGACGCCCCGCCAACCGACTTCCCCGAGCCGCTGCTCGACTACACGGAGGGTGAGGAACCCCCCTTCCCTCCTTCCCCATCCGGCCCCGTTTCCAAGCCCCGCGCCTCTTGGGGAACGTTGCATGGGAAACAACAAATTTCCTACGCACCCGAAGACCAATAATGGTGATGTTCAGCTACAAGAGGGAGATCGGATCCACATACCCTTGTAGATCGCTACGCGGGAAGTGTTAAGAAATGCGGTTGATGTAGTGGAACAGCTTCGTGATTCAAATCACCGTCGTCCCACGATCCGTCCCGATCTAGCACCGAACGGACGACACCTCCGCGTTCATCACACGTACAACTCGATGACGATCTCCGCCTTCTTGATCTAGCAAGAGAGACGGGGAAGTAGATGAGTTCTCCGTCAGCGTGATGGTGCGCCGGTGATGGTGATGATCTATTCATACAAGGCTCCGCCCGAGCTCTGCAGAAATCTGATCTCGAGGAAGAACTACGCAATAAAGGGTTAGGGTTGCACGTGGCAAATTTGTACCTCAAAAACCCTAAAACATCTAGTATATATAGGAGGAGGGGAGGGGCTAGCCTTGAGGCTCAAGGGAGCCTCTAGGGCGTCGACTGAGTGGAGGAGGAGGGACTCCTACTCCAATTTGATTTGGAAGGAGGACTCCCTTCCTTCCTTCCCACCTCCTCTTTTTTCCTTTTCTCCTTTGATTTTTTCTCTTGGCCGAAATAGTCCTATTGGGCTGGCCTCAGCAGCCCACCAAGGGCTGGTGCGCCACCCATGGGCCTATTAGGTTCTCTCCCGGGTGGGTGGCCCCTCCCTGGTAAAAACCCAAAACCCATTCGTCACTCCCGGTACACTGCCGACAATGCCCGTAATCTTTTTGAAAGCCAAATGAAACAATCCTATATATTGATGACCCACAAGTATAGGGGATCACAACAGTTTTCGAGGGTAGAGTATTCAACCCAAATTTGTTGATTCGACACAAGGGGAAGCCAAACAATATTCTCGAGTATTAGCAGTTGAGTTGTCAATTCAACCACACCTGAAAGACTTAGTATTTGCAACAAAGTTTCAGTAACAGAGTAGCGTGATAGTAACGGTAGCAGTGGTAACATTAGTAGTAGTGACAACAGTAGTGGTAACAGTAGCAGCACTAACAGCAGTAGCGGCAAAGTAACGTAGCAAGGACCAGTAGGAAAAGCTCGTAGGCATTGGATCGGTGATGGATAATTATGCCGGATGACATTCATCATGTGACAGTTATAACATGGGATGATTTGTAACTAGCTCCAGTTCATCGATGTAATGTAGGCATGCATTTCGTATATAGTCATACGTGCGTAAGGAAAAGAACTTGCATGACATCTATTGTCCATCCCTCCTGTGGCAGCGGGGTCCTAATGGAAACTAAGGGATATTAAGGTTCTCCTTTTAATAGAGAACCAGAACAAATCATTAACACTTAGTGAATACATGAACTCCTCATACTATGGTCATCTCCGGGAGTGGTTCCGGCTATTGTCACTCCGGGGTTGCCGGGTAATAACACATAGTAGGTGACTACAACTTGCAAGATAGGATCAATAACACACATATATTGATGAGAACATAATAGGTTCAGATCTGAAATCATGGCACTCGGGCCCTAGTGACAAGCATTAAGCATAGCAAAGTAGTAGCAACATCAATCTCAAAACATAGTGGATACTAGGGATCAAACCCCATCAAAACTAACTCAATTACATGATAGATCTCATCCAACCCATCACCGTCCAGCAAGCCTACGATGAGATTACTCACGAACGATGAAGAGCATCATGGAATTGGCGATGAAGGATGGTTGGTGATGACGAAGTCGTCGATTCCCCCTCTCGTAGCCCAGAATGGACTCCAAATATGCCCTCCAGAGGAAGAACAGGTGGTGGCGGCGGCTCCGTATCGTAAAACACGATGAACTCTTCTCTCTGATTTTTTTTCCGGGCGAGAGAGACTAAATAGAGCTGGAGTTGGAGGCGACGGAGCTACAAGGGCCCCACAAGCCTACTAGGCGAGGCTAGGGGGGCCGCGCCTCCTCGGCTTGTGGGCTCCTCGCTCCGTCCCTCCAGGTAATTCTTGAGCCAGTATTTTTTATATATTCCACAAAAAATCCTCGTAAATTTCCAGGTCATTCTGAGAACTTTTATTTCTGCGTAAAAACAACACCATGGCAATTCTGCTGAAAACAGTGTCAGTCCGGGTTAGTTCCATTCAAATCATGCAAATTAGAGTCTAAAACAAGGGCAAAAGAGTTTGGAAAAGTAGATACGATGGAGACGTATCAACTCCCCAAGCTTAAAGCCTTGCTTGTCCTCAAGCAATTCAGTTGACAAACTGAAAGAGACAAAAGAAAAACTTTTATGAACTTTGTTTGATCTTGTTGCTGTAATTATGTCTAACTCATATTCAAATTTTCAGCAAGATCATAAGCTAACCACATAAGCAATGACATTTAGGTCTCATGGCAAACTCATATCAATGGCAAAATCAACTACCGAGCAATAGTAATAAGTTTCAAACGTCAACACTTCAATCAAAACAATCATGAAGCAATATGAATAGATGGTATATCGCTAGCTCTTTCTGAGACCGCAAAACATAAATGCAGAGCACCTTCAAAGACCAAGGGTTGACTGAACATTGTAATTCATGGCAAAGAATATCCAGTCACAGTCATACTCAATAACAATTAAAAGCAAAGCATAAAAATGACCGAGGTGCTCTCTAATTGGTGCTTTTTGAAAGAAGAGGATGACTCAACAGAAACATAAATAGATAGGCCCTTCGCAGAGGGAAGCATTGATTTGTAGAGGTGCCAGAGCTCAAGCTTTTAAAACAGAGATAAATAATTTTGGGTGGCATGCTTTCATTGTCAACGCGATGACCAAGAGTTTTCACCATCTTCCATGCTATACATATTATAGGCAGTTCCCAAACAGAAAAGTAAAGTTTTGACTCCCCCACCACCGATCAATCACACTCCACGACTAGCCGAATACTCGGGTGTCGTCCATACCAACAACAATCTAGGGGGAGTTTTGTTTGCAATTATCTTTTCGATTTGAGCATGGAACTGGGCATTCCAATTACCGGCCCCTTCCTCGTGAATGATAGTGAATAAACACATATCGAGGATAACACGCCTAGCATGGAAGATACTAACCGCCCCTTGTCACCACATGAGCGGTTCGGGCATGCAAAACAGATTATTTCTTGAAGATTTAGATAGTGCCATATGCAAATTTACTTGGAACGACACATAGATACCGCATATAGGTAGGTATGTGTGACAACCCGATGCCGACGCTCCAGAAGATTCCCCTTTTAATTCGTTGACGCAGTGTGTTTTATTTTTGTTTGTTGCATTCATCACGCATCATGCATCATCTCCATCTTCTCTGGTGTGATTGATTCCCGTGTTGTGTTCATTTTCTTTTTCCCTCTTCTCCTAGCCACTCCTTGTTCTTTTCCTTTTCCCTTTGCTTTCATTTATTTGAGTTGCAGATTTAAGTGCTCAAATAAATGTTTCTGTGGAGCCCATAAATAATATCTATTGTATAGGGTCTCCATCAAAAGTCTCAGTCCAATTGGGGTTGGTTTGGTTATGGTTTATAATTTAGGCAAGTTTGAAATATATTCGAAACTCGTCTGAATTTAAATACTGTAAAAATCCCCAAACCAATTTTATTAAATCCCCCATATTTCTCTGGCTCCGGGAAAATTCCTCTCTTGTTGGAATTGCAACTTCTTCCCTTGTTTTCTTACTTTGCAAGTTGGTGTAAAGGAAAAGACTTTAAAGAAAACAAGAAAGAGGGGGAAAAGAGAGAAGCCAGCCTGTGCCACTTGGGCCAAGGCCCAGCTGGCCCCAAGCCTCCAACCTAGCGCCTCCTTCCCAGATCCCTCGTCCTCCTCGCGCCGTTCCCCTCCCTAGGCCTCGATCCCTTTTCTTCCTCCTCGCCATCCCCAGCGCCCCTGCGTGCCGCCGCCGGCCTCGGCCTCGCCTCCCCGAGCGCCCTCTCTCCTCCCTGCATGGTCGCCAGCCTGCCCAAGGAGCCCCGAGCCCCTGCCGTAGCCTCCTCCAGTGCCGCGCCCCGCCGTGCTGCGCCCCTCAAGCCGCCGCCTGCAGCAGGCCCAGGCGCCGCCGCCTCCCTGCCCGACTGCGCTCCCCGCCGCCTGCACTCTCCGCCGCCGCGTCGTGCCCCCTCGGCCTCGCCTTGGCTGGCCTCAAGCTTGCCAGCCCCTGCCGAGGTGCCGCTGCCAGGAGCTGCTCTGCGCCTTGCCGAGCCGCCGCTCGAGGTCCCCGTGGCCTCCTCCTTCCTCCCCGTCGCCCGCCTGCGCCCTCCGGCAGCGCCGCGCCGCCCTTGTTCCCTGCCGGGGCCCTGTTGCTCTTGACGGTTTGCTGCTGCCGTGCTGCTATCGATGTGCTTGCCTGATGAACCATAGTTGCTGGTGTTGCCGTTGCTGGCACTGCGTGCCATGTTTCCGTGCCGTGTCGCTGTTACCAATGCTGTTTGCTGCCGCTGTGCCATGGCCTCTCCTCCTGCAGTTGCCTGCTTGTGCTGTTTTGCGTCGCTGCTAGTGGTGCCGCTTGCGTACTGTTGCCTTGCATGCTGCTGCGTGTGCTGGCCGCCGCTGTTGCTGTTGATCGTGCTGCCGTTAGTTGCTAGGTTAGTGCTAGCTTCTGCTTAGGTTGCTGTAGTTGTTGTTGCTTGCTTGCTGCTAGGTAGTTTTGCGGCTGGCCTTGCTAGTTAGGCTAGGTGCTGCTAGCTTGCTAGCTTGCTGTTGCATAGCTGGTTACTGGTGGTGTTGATAGCTGTTGCTGCTAGCGTAGTCTGAGGTAGGTGCTTGCCTGCTTGCCGTAGGGTGCCGATGATAGTTGCTGCCGCCGGAGTTGATGTGGTGTCGCTGGTTTCCGTCGTCGAAGTTCGCAAGTACTCTCCCCGCTACCGAGGGTCATCGACGAGACCGAGTACCACGACGTCCTCGACAAACCCTGAACATCGACGGAGACGTGATCGACTACCGACGCCGAAGACCCGAGAACCACGACCCCGAGCCAACGACTACCGTCGACGAGACCGAGTACCACTACTTCCACGACGTCCGCTACGACCCGATCCCCTCCGATTCGCACGCGTCGAAGGTATACCGATGAGACGTGTCGTGTAACGAACGAATGTGATGTATGAGTTGTATCGTGTGTTGCACCGTATGTTGCCCGTTGCACGTTGTCCTCTTATGTTGTGCCCGACACATGGGAACCCGGTATCGGGATCACCCCATCTTTATTTACCGTTCCCGCACGCGTTCCGAGTACGTTGGCACGAGATCTCGATGAGTTGTCGGGATAGGAACGTTGCCGTGGCATCCTTTCTGATTTGCCGCCATGGTTCCCTCTCGCTCGCCGTGGCGAAATATGCTTCTTTCCCTTCTTGCCGTGATGTTGTAACTCGCATGCATGTCGCATTCATGGCATGTTATATTTGTTGCATGTTCTTGTGCCGGAGCTCATTCTATGCTCCGTGTGTTAACCGACTAGGACATGTAGGATCATCGCTACACCCTTGCCATGTTAACAACAATTAAATATGGCGGTGTAAATAAACGGGAGTGAATTAAATAATTAATCGTGGAGTTTCGTTGATATGCAACTCGTTGCATATCGAGATTCACTTAATGTGTAGAGATTGTGTGAGGTGAATTGCCATGCCATCACTTGCATCATTGATCTGTTCATGCATCATAGTAGGTTATGCATCATGTCGTGCATCATGTGGTGAATATTTGTGTTGATGCTTATTTCCGGTTTCCTCCGTCTCGATAGACTTCCGCAAGCGTATCGGAATGTGAGGACCCGTTCAACTACGTTGGTTCGTCGACTTCTCGGAGTCATTCTTCTTCTCAGCGGAATCCCAGGCAAGATGACCATTTCCCCAGATACCATTACTATCATTGCCATGCTAGTTTTATCGCTTCTATCGATTATGTCTTGTTGCCTACCACATGTTAGATATCAGCCTCTCAATCATGCCATGATAACCTTCAACCTGTTCGACCTAGCAAACCACTCATTGGCTATGTTACCGCTTGCTTAACCATGTTGTTAGCGTTTCTAGTCGCAGGTGTAGTTGCTTCCATGTGATAACATGGGTTCCTTGTCATATCACCATATTTAAATGCTATTTAATTTAATGGACCTATATACTTGGTAAAAGGTGGAAGGCTCGTCCTTTCTAGCCTGGTGTTTTGTTCCACCTTTGCCCCCCTTAGTTTCGGCTATCGGTGTTATGTTCCATAAACGAGCGCTCCTAACACGATCGGGGTTGTTATGGGGACCCCCTTGATAATTCGTTTTAGATTAAAGCCGGTCTCGCAAGGCCCAACATTGGTACTACATTTTCCCAACATAATAATTTTGTTAATACTGAAAGCATAGGGCGTCATGAACCCGAGGAGTAATTCTACATAATACAGGGAGGGCCAGTGCTGATGGTGCTCGTCCAAAACAGAGCACCGTGCGGGGCCACCGCGAGGAAACTCGAGGTTTGGCACTCGTACGCGTAGCTTATCTGTCGTGTCCTGAGAACGAGATACACGGCTCCTATCGGGATCGTCGACACGCCGGGCGGCCTTGCTGGATTAGTTTTACCTTTGACGAGATATCTTGTGCATCGGGATTCCGGTGATGCTTTGGGTAATCTCAGAGTTGAGGTTTTCCACTAGGGAATCGGACGAGATCGCGAGCTTCGTGATTGAGGATTTCTATGCGGCTTGTGGTAATTTGTGATGGACTAGTTGGAGCACCCCCTGCAGGGTTAAATCTTTCAGAAAGCCGTGCCCGCGGTTATGTGGCAACGTGGAAACTTTCTTTAACACTGGTTCTAGATAACTTGAAGTTAACTTAATTAAAACTTGCCAATGGTGTGTGTAATCGTGACTGTCCGTTTCGTGAGTTCCTTCTCCGATCGAGGACACGGTGGGGTTATGTATGACTTAGGTAGGTGTTCAGGATCATTCATTTCATCATCAGTAGTTCACGTCCGTTATGCGTAGATCTTCCCCCTCTTATTTCTTGTACTCGTAAGTTAGCATATATATGCTTAGCCGCTGCTGCAACCTCCCCACTTAACCATACCTCACCTAATAAGCTTTGCTAGTCTTGATACCTTTGGAAATGAGATTGCTGAGTCCCCTGTGGCTCATAGATTACTACAACACCAGTTGCAGGTACAGGTAAAGGTTACTTGACGCGAGCCCGTTGATTGTTCATTTGGAGTTACTTCTTCTTCTTCTTCTTCATCGATCTAGGATGGGTTCCAGGCCGGCAGCCTGCGATAGCAAGGATGGACGTCGTTTGTCGTGGCTTTGTCACGGCAGATGTCCTCGCGAAAGGACTTAGTACTGGAGCCATCGCACCTTGGTGGCGACTCAAAGGGGTTGAGCGGGAGAGACACGGCGATTTACCCAGGTTCGGCCCCTCGTGAGGAGGTAAAGGCCTACGTCCTGCTTTGAGTTGTATTGATGTAGTTTCGATTACAAGGAGGGCGTAACTCGCCAAACCTAGCACTCGATGATTTCTAACTTACCCCCTTCTTCCCTGGGACTCGCCTTTATATACAGGTCGAACCCCTAGGGTTTTACAAGGATACTTTCCTTCCTACAAATCGTGACCTCTACGTTCTCTAAGTCGCCATCCTTTAAAGCTTGGAGACCTTCCGGAAATTATAAACCGCCATACAACCTTTGGTCTTGCCAGGCCAAGGCCTAAACCACGCTCAGGTGAATCGCCCGATTTGCTGACCCGGCCCAACTGGGGCGGGTTATTAACAGGTAATATCCCCAACATTAGGCCCCAGATTGACTTGAACTCTTTTCACGCCAATATTTCTGCTCAGTTAAAGGCGATTCATTCTTCATTCTTCTCTATATGTCAGAAACTTTAACCCGCCATCTGGCGCTGAAAATCTTTAAATCGCCAAACCATTTCTCATCGGCCTCTTCTTATCCCTTGAATTCTGGGAAGACTGACATAATCCCAACAGATCCTTTGGTGTCGTTATCCCAAAATTTTCGGAGCGCCATTATAGCGAATCTTTTTATCCTCCGGCGGTTCCCGCTCACGGCGCCTCAATTCCAGCGCCCGCCCTGTTAGATAGGTGGGGGGGGGGACAGGACCGGCGCTTCTCACCTACCAGTCTCATCAATCTCCTCCCCACTATCACAGCGGGGAAACCACTCCGCCTTCCGAGGGCTCCGCCGCTGACCACAGTTCCTGTCGTCGCCCGAAAGCTTCGGCGCCGCGCATTGATCTTCACCGCCGTCAAGCTTCGTACTGCGGCCGATCTGCTTGCCGCCATCGACCACCGCGTCGCCGTCGACCACCTCGCTGTCTGCCAAGCACTCCGTCGCTGCCGAAGATCTCTGCGCTCGACAAGACTTCCGTGCTACTCCAACAGCCTCCGTCGCCGTCGATCACTTCCGACCGAAATCATCAGGTTAGGTCACCGCTCACTTAGGAACAGATCCCAGACCTGTTCGAGTTTCAACATCGCCATGTTCTTGATGCCTTTTGTGAATATCTGCTACCTGTCCTTGACTGATTAATGCAAACGTCGATGAGATAGACAATGTTTTTAATACCTTCATTTATCTGCCCTTGACTTGCATGTTTCTAGAACAATATTTCGTCAAACGAACGATATCACCTTATCCTGGTAGTAAATTGCTACATCCAGTCATTTTTCTCATGTTTTTTCGACTGTCCAGTAGATCTGTAGTTTACCTGCTCATTGCGTAAAGCTGTTTGTAGTCTTCACACTTCACCGTTTCGAGCAAATGTCTCCGACACCTTTAGAACATAACTCTTGTGAATAGCCAAACTTCGTGAGTCGCCATAGTAACCCAACCCGGATCTTTATATGGCAGGTCAAGCTTTTCCCTTAGTCCATGAAGAAATTACTTGGCGAATCAAATGAACTTATTTCACCCCTTACGGTAGATATTCAAGGCGTGTAAATTCACCCATACTTTACTCCTTTGTAGCATGGGCGCCGTTTTCAAAAGTGACTTGCTCCCTACCAAAGTCGATGACTCAATACTAGCAGATTATGTGAAAACGGGCAACTTGGACCCCTAGAATGTTATCGGCTGGCGTACCGGGTTCGGAGAAGATCTCCCTAACCCCAAAGAAGGGGATATAGTTGTTTTCGTTGAACACCTTGAGCGAGGTTTTAAGCCGCCCGGATCAAAGTTTCTTAGAGACGCCATGGCTTTCATGAACGTCCGCCTCCAGGATCTGGGACCTAACTCGATAAGTAACCTATGCCAATTCCAAGTGTTCTATGAGGCTTATCTGCGGATGGAACCCTCAATTCCCTTATTCTGGTACTTTTTCCACCTAAATCGCCAGACGGAATTTCACAATGGTCCCAGCCTAGAACTTGGTGGTGTAAATGTTCAGCGCCGCAGAGATAGCCCGTTTCCCTCACTCGCCATGCCAAGCCATCCCAAAGGCTGGGGCGAGTCTTGGTTCTACTGTCAAGAGACATCATCCGCAGGAGAAAATAAGCTTCCGGGCTATAGGAAAGACCGCCTTCCAACAAACTTCAAACTTCCGGACAAGCTCACCGAAGAGGATGAATCAGATTTTATCCCAGTATTGTCCGAGTTAAGATCTTTGACGAACAATGGCCTTACTGGGGTCGACTTGATTCGCTGCTGGGTCGAATGGTGGATCCTTCCTTTGAGTCGCCGGGACGGGCTTATGTGCGAATTTGATGGCACCTTAGATCATCCTCAATGTTATTTCCATACGGCTTTAACGGAAAAGGATATTGTCACTATCATCAAGAAACTGACCGGCGAGCCTGCGGGAAAATGTGGCCAAATCGGCCTCAAACCCTTCTGCAAAATTAATCCGGCGCCCAAGGTAAGCGATTTTAACCCGCCCTTTGTCTCTATTTCCTATGTTTCATTCAAGTTGTGGCCTTTTATAATGTATACCATTCCAGAAAGGTGATAAATTTTGGTCCAAGAAACCCAAAAGGCCAGCCATGAAGCAAGCTAAGCCGCCCTCAAAGAAAACCAAGGGCAAGGGCAAAGCTGCTGTGGCTGAGCCATCCGAAGCCGATGAATCTCAAGTCGGCGACGCACCTTCGGAGGTAAAAACCTATCCTTTTTTCACTCGCCATCCGCTATTGTTAACTTTGTATTTATGCCTCTGCCTCTCTTGAATAGAATGAACGCAACGAAAGCCAGGAAGATTCTGTAGATGTAATTTCTGTTTCCTCCGATTCATCTCCTTCTCCACCTCAAATCGGAAGACCCGAAGTCACTCTGGTGATCTGGTGTCCGGCTTACCAGCAAAGAAAAAGAGGAAACCAAACGAGGTACCCATGAACGATACTTCCTCATGTTTCTTTGGATCGCATCCGTAATCCGCCTATATCTTTGACGTATAATTCTTGCAGAATTCTCCTCCTACATCTGGCGATTCAGTAATGTCGACACTTCCGCCAATGATTCGAGTCCCTGGGTAAGTCCTTTGACAATTTTACTTTGAATCTGAGGATAATGAATTACCAGTTTTTAATGCGCCATTCCCCTTTTTTAGGGAACAGGCGAAGAAGAGGAAGACCAGCGGGTCAACTCCTGTTATAATTTCAGATCCCATCAAAGAGTCAGCGCCAATCCAAGATGACCCGGATCAAGGCGAGCCTGAGGATCAAATGGATCTTCCTGACTCGCCCAAGAACACAACGGATGCCCCTAAGCCGCCAAGTCCATTGACGACAGCAGAAGACCCGGATGTTGTGGTTATCACTGGCACCAGCTTCTCTAAACCGGCCACAACGGTTTATCAAAGCATGCACCATCATCCTCTCAAAACATCCCTGAATTTGCACTTTCCAAGGCTAAGCTTTCTGAATATGAACATCTGGAATTCCAAGAACTCTGCTCTGGTTTTGCGAGTCGCCTGGAGGCGAGTTATGAGATGGAGAAAAGCCTACTCCGGATGCTGAAGAATAAACATGAGTTAAGCTTTGTTATACGTTATATTACTCCCATTAACCCCCAAGGGCCGGGTCATCAGCAAAAAGATGAGCCGGGTCTTGATAGATTAGAAAAAACTTTCGACCAGTAACCCCCAAGGGCCGGTCATCAGTAAAAAGATGAGCCGGGTCTTGATAAATTTAGAAAAACTTTCGACCAGTAACCCCCAAGGGCCGGGTCATCAGTAAAAAGATGAGCCGGGTCTTGATGAATTTAGAAAAAACTTTCGACCAGTAACCCCCAAGGGCCGGGTCATCAGTAAAAAGATGAGCCTGGTCTTGATGAATTTAGAAAAAACTTTCGACCAGTAACCCCCAAGGGCCGGGTCATCAGTAAAAAGATGAGCCGGGTCTTGATTTTGTATAATTTTATCTGAAAAATTATACATTAGCCCCCAAGTGTCAGGGATATTGCTTGCAATAGTTATGAGACTTGCCCCTTATCATGTACTTTCAACAGGAAACTCTTACTCAGACTGAATCGGCGCTTGGCGATTTAAAGAAAAACTTATCTGATCAGTAAGATGCTCGAGCTAAGTCGGAGGAGAAGCATCAATTGGTCCTGGTTGAGATGGAAAAACTCAAAGCCGATTTAAAAAGGGCTCAGGCTGACCAAGATGCTGCAACAACAAGAGCAGAGAAGGCTGAAGCCAGGCTGGCTATTGTACAACAAGAACTGTCCGGCTTGAAGCGTCATATCTCAAACATGTCGCAAGCCGTCTTTGGTAAAATACTCAAACTTTTGATTTCTCTCTTTTTTTACCAATAATTCTCATTGTGAGTCGCTGATTATCATGACCCTTTGCACAGGTCCGAGAGCCGCCAACCTTCAGGATGATTGTGTGCTAATGTTGAAGGCGATTTACACGCTGACAGAGCAGTTGTATACCGGCAGTGTATTAACTGTTAAAGCTGTGATGGGTGCCAAGGAGCCTATAACTTCCATAAAAAAGATGCTTGGCTGCCTATCTACGCTTCCCCCTCAGATTGGCGAATTGACTCGGTCAGCCGCCCGAAAGGGAGTACTCACTACCTTAAGTCACTGCTTGGCGTATGCTCCAGAGATCAACCCAGAAGAGGTGGCAGCAGGCTTTCCTCAACTCAAAGATGACGGGTCAGAATTCGTCGAAGAGGACTATCAGCGTGTTGTCAAGGACTCCCGGCTGGCGGCGACTCAACTTGCTGCAAGTCTGGATTTATCAAAGTATCAGGCTGCTTATGATAGCAAGAACAAGAAGGTCAACCCGCCAATCTTTATGACGACCAGCTTAACTCCACGGCGACCCAAGAACCCTTTTGATTTGGACGCAGACCTTGCATCAATTCTAACCGATGAAGATGACTTCGCAGCTCTGGCCAAGTGCAACTGGGTATTGGGCGACTTGCAAATTGAGGTCGGCCAAAGCTCGCAGCAAAATGATCCAAGGGCGCCAGCAGAATAAACTTCATCGATTTGGCCTGGGATCCATGTAATAGGTCTTGTTTATGAGTCGGTACTGTTTTTGTGATACTTCCAAAAGAATCTTTATACCGCCCTTAAGGCGATTTGAAATATTGGATCCGTCGTTTGAAAATCCTTTATAATGCTTAATCCGCCATGGATGAAGTGATTTTGATCATCAACCTGTTTTAAGCTTGAAAAAACATATGTGAAACCAGATAAATGATAACAAATATTTTCAAGATAAATCAGGAAAAAGGTTTGGAAAACCTCGCGACAATGCCATGAAGGAAAATAAAAATAGCAATTTCGTCGGCTCATAAGGTCGCGACAGGATGGGCCGAGTCAGAAAGCTCAAGCACACACCCTAAGATGGTTTCGTCGGCTCATAAGGTCGCAACAGGATGGGGCAAGTCAGAAAGCTCAAGCACACACCCTAAGATGGTTTCATCGGCTCATAAGGTCGTGACAGGATGGGACGAGTCAGAAAGCTCAAGCACACACCCTAAGATGGTTTCGTCGGCTCATAAGGTCGCGACAGGATGGGGCGAGTCAGAAAGCTCAAGCACACACCCTAAGATGGTTTCGTCGGCTCATAAGGTCGCGACAGGATGGGGCGAGTCAGAAAGCTCAAGCACACACCCTAAGATGGTTTTGTCGGCTCATAAGGTCGCGACAGGATGGGGCGAGTCAGAAAGCTCAGGCCCGCACCCTAAGATGGTTTCGTCAGCTCATAAGGTCGCGACAGGATGGGGCGAGTCAGAAAGCTCAGGCCCGCACCCTAAGATGGTTTCGTTAGCTCATAAGGTCACGACAGGATGGGGCGAGTCAGAAAGCTCAGGCCCGCACCCTAAGATGGTTTCGTCGGCTCATAAGGTCGCGGCAGGATGGGGCGAGTCAGAAAGCTCAGGACCGCACCCTAAGATGGTTTCGTCGGCTCATAAGGTCGCGACAGGATGGGGCGAGTCAGAAAGCCCAGGCCCGCACCCTAAGATGTTTTCGTCGGCTCATAAGGTCGCGACAGGATGGGGCGAGTCAGAAAGCCCAGGCCCGCACCCTAAGATGTTTTCATCGGCTCATAAGGTTGCGACAGGATGGGGCGAGTCAGAAAGCTCAGGCCCGCACCCTAAGATGGTTTCGTCGGCTCATAAGGTCGCGACAGGATGGGGCGAGTCATAAAGCTCAGGCCCGCACCCTAAGATGGTTTCATTGGCTCATAAGGTCGCGACAGGATGGGGCGAGTCAGAAAGCTCAGGCCCGCACCCTAAGATGTTTTCGTCGGCTCATAAGGTCGCCACAGGATGGGGCGAGTCAGAAAGCTCAAGCACACACCCTAAGATGATAATTCTGTCGGCTCATAAGGTCGCAACAGGATGACAAAATTGATCTTTTAATGAAGAAGCCCCCAAGTCGGGAAGCATTTTAATTTTATTACTTCATGATGAAAACTGAAAAACTTACAAAATGCTGAGCTTAAGAGCTCAAGTGTAATAAGGCCGCAAGTGGGCAATATTCCAAGGGCGAGTTGACTCAACCTCCATGGTTGGTCGGTTAGGCCGAAGATCCACCAGATAATAAGAGCCATTGCGAAGATTCTTGCTGATGACGAAAGGTCCTTCCCATGGTGGTGACAACTTATGCATGCCAGCACGATCTTGTATCAACCGAAGAACTAAGTCGCCTTCCTGAAAGGTCCGACTTTTAACCCGGCGGTTGTGATAACGCCGTAGATCCTCTTGATAGATGGCCGAACAGGCCGCAGCCAGGTCACGTGCTTCTTCTAAAGCGTCCAAGGAATCCTGACGCGCCAGCTCATTGTCTTGCTCCACATACGCGGCGACTCTAGGCGAATCATGCATTATGTCAGTAGGAAGAACGACTTCTGCTCCGTAGACCAAAAAGAAAGGGGTAAAACACGTGGTGCGGTTCGGGGTGGTCCGGATACTCCACAGCATCGAAGGCAATTCTTCGACCCAACATCCTGGGGTTTTCTCCAGGGGAGCCATGAGTCGGGGCTTAATTCCTCGTAAGACCTCCTGATTCGCCCGTTCCGCCTGCCCATTAGATTGTGGGTGAGCAACCGCAGAAACATCAAGCCGGATATGCTCTCGACGGCAAAACTCCTGCATCGCCCCTTGGGACAGGTTAGTACCATTATCAGTAATGATACTATGTGGATATCCAAACCGAAAGATCAGCTTCTTCAAGAATTTGACCGCCGTCTCCGCATCGCAATTTCCAATAGGTTCCGCCTCAACCCACTTGGTGAACTTATCAACCGCGACCAGCAAATGGGTTTTCTTATTGGAAGACATTTTGAAGGGGGCGACCATGTCTAACCCCCAGACCGCAAAAGGCCAAGTGATGGGAATCACTCTTAATTCCTGAGCCAGCACATGAGCCCGTCGTCCATAACGCTGGCATCCTTCGCACCGACGAACTATATCCTCTGCATCTGCATGAGCCGTCAGCCAGAAGAAACCATGACGGAAAGCTTTTGACACCAGAGAGCGTGACCCGGCATGATGCCCACAATCTCCGGAATGAATGTCATTTAAGATTATGCATCCTTCTTCGAAGGAAACGCATCGTTGAAAGACTCCAGAGGCGCTTCGTTTATATAACTCGTCATTGATGATCACCATGGATTTGCTGCGCCGAACGATTTGACGGGCCGAAACTTCGTGTGTTGGTAACTCGCCCTGGGCGAGATAAGCCAGATAGGGAAGAACCCAATCCGGCATGGCGTGGAGAGCCGCCACGAGTTGAGACTCAGGATCCGGTATTGCCAACTCCTCCTCCGATGGTAAAATCACGGATGGTTTCTGCAAAATGTCCAGAAAGACATTGGGAGGAACTAGCTTTCGCTGGGAACCAAGTCGTGAGAGGGCGTCAGCCGCCTCATTGAGGCGCCGATCAATGTGGTCCACCTGATAACCATGAAAATGACCCGCCACGCCAGACACAGCTCTTCTGTAAGCCGCCATCATGGGGTCCCGAGAATCCCAGGTACCCGAAACTTGCTGCGCCACCAAATCAGAGTCGCCAAAACCCCTGACTCGCGTTAGATTCATCTCTTTGGCGAGTCGTAAACCGTGAAGCAAAGCTTCGTATTCTGCAGCATTGTTAGTGCATGGAAACATGAGTCGGAGAACATAACAGAATTTATCTCCTTGAGGAGATACCAGTACCACACCAGCCCCCGAACCTTCCAGCTGTCTAGATCCATCAAAATAAATAGTCCAGTAAGTGAGATCAGGCCTGTCTTCTAGAGCCTGCAACCCCGTCCAGTCATTGACGAAATCAACTAAAGCCTGAGACTTGATGGCGGTGCGGGGGGTGTACTGCACGTGATGCGGCCCAAGTTCAATTGCCCACTTGGCAATTCACCCTGTTGCCTCCCGATTCTGGATGATGTCCCCAAGGGGAGCAGAGCTAACCACTGTGATAGGGTGTTCTTGGAAATAATGCTTAAGTTTCCGACTCCCATAAACACCCCATACACTAACTTCTGCCAGTGTGGGTAACGTTGCTTGGAAAGGGTTAGCACCTCGCTGATAAAATAGACCGGGCGTTGCACTGGGTACTCCTTCCCTTCCTCCTTTCTTTCAACAACCACTGCCACACTTACTGCTTTGGAATTTGCAGCAATATACAGAAGCATGGGCTCCTTTTTCAGCCGGGGCGGCCAGGACCGGCGGGTTAACCAATTGCCGTTTCAAAGCTTCGAGTTCCTCGTCTGCCTCGTTTGTCCAAATGAACCGGTCAGATTTCTTTAGTAACTGATAAAGAGGAATCGCCTTTTCACCCAGGCGACTTACAAAGCGACTCAGAGCCGCAATGCGACCCGCCAGTCGTTGAACTTGATTAATGTTTGCCGGCTTTCCAAGGGATGTAACTGCTTCGATTTTGTCCGGGTTAGCTTCAATGCCACGCTCTGACACCAGGAAGCCCAACAATTTCCCTGCAGGAACACCAAAAACACACTTGGTGGGATTCAGCTTCATCTGATATACTCGCAAATTATCGAAATTTTCTTTGAGATCCTCCAGGAGCGTCTCCCCCTGGCAGGTTTTGATCACAATATCGTCAACATAGGCGTGGACGTTGCGGCCGATTTGGCTGTGAAGGCAATTCTGGATGCAGCGCTGATAAGTCGCCCCCGCACTCTTGAGTCCAAAAGGCATGGACACATAGCAAAAGGCCCCAAAGGGGGTTATAAAAGCTGTTTTCTCTTGATCCTCCACGACCATCTTGATCTGGTGATATCCTGAGTAGGCGTCCAAAGAGCACAATCGTTCGCATCCCGCCATCGAGTCAATGATCTGGTCGATGCGGGGAAGAGCGAAGGAATCTTTTGGACAAGCCCTGTTGAGGTCCGTGTAATCAATGCACATACGGAAGGTACCGTTCTTCTTGAGCACCAAAACCGGGTTAGCCAACAATTTGGGGTGAGAAACTTCCACGATGAATCCGGCGGCTAAGAGACGGGCGACTTCTTCCCTGATCGCCTTGCGTCGTTCCTCGTTAAACCTGCGAAGATACTGCTGCATAGGTTTTGCCTTTGGGTCAACATTAAGATGGTGCTCAGCGAATTCTCTCGGCACACCAGGCATGTCAGAGGGTTTCCATGCGAAGATGTCCCGATTCTCACGGATGAATTCGATGAGCGCGGTTTCCTATTTGGGGTCCACACCCGTCCCGATAGTGAACTGCTTGGATGAGCCGCCAGGAACGAAATCGATTGTCTTAGTGTCATCCGTTGGTTTGAACTTGAGGGGCGACTCAGCATCTGTCGTTGGCTTCTTCAGGGGTGACATGTCTGCCGGGTCAACATTGGCCCGATGGTGTTTGAGCTCCTCCGCAGCGCAGGCGACTTCCGCATAAGCCGCGTCCCCTTCTTCACATTCCTTTGCAATCCTTCTATCCCCTTCGACCGTGATGGGTCCCTTGGGACCGAGCATCTTGAGCTTAAGGTAAACATAGCATGGGCGAGTCATGAAGCGGGCGTAAGCCAGTCGCCCAAATAACGCATGGTATGTGCTTTTCAATTTGACCACCTCGAAGATCAGTGACTCGGACCTGTAATTTTGCACCGTTCCAAACGCTACTGTGAGTCTGACTCAGCCTATGGGGTAGGCCGACTTGCCCGGGACAATTCCGTGGAAAACTGTGGTTGAAGGCATCAGGTCCTTTTCCAATAGGTTCATCCTTTGGAAAGTGTCAAAGTATAAGATATTAATGCTGCTGCCACCATCCATTAGCACTTTGGACAGGGTGTAGCCCCCAACTTGGGGAGCCACGACCAATGCTAAATCGCCCGGATTGTCAACTCTTGGCGGGTGATCCTCCCTACTCCATGATATGGTTTGTTCAGACCAGTGGAGGTACCTGGGAAGGGCCGGCTCAGACACACTGTAAGCCTGGTGACTCACCTTCTTATCACGTCTGCAAGCGTTGGTGGTGAAAACGTGATACTGCCCATTGCTTAACTGTTTGGGATTGCTGCGGAAACCTCCGTTGTCATCCTGACCCTGCAGAGCCCCCTATGGGGGCGGCTGCTGAAAGGCTCCTGGCAGGTTATACCGCCGCTGATGATGTACCGGATATTGGCCGTTGCTTGGCTGCGGGCCTCCCTGAGGCCCCTGTTCGGGAAAACCGCCGAAGGGGTTCTGTCGTTGGTTGGGTGCGGCGAACTGCTCCTGGCGTTGGTCCAGGTCATTGCTTTGGCTTTTCTTGATCGCCTCTGCCCGAAACTCCCGCATCACGGAGCAGTTCTCCCAGGAGTGAGTCACCGGACCGTCTGCTGTGGCATGGTGCGGGCAAGGGCCTTTGAGTAGTTCTTCATAGTTACGCGGCCTCTTCCCGCTAAAGCCCCTGTTTTTCTTCTGGCGTTGGTTGCCAGTGTTGGCGTTGGTGTTGGCGACTAAATCCGAGGGCTCCTCTTGTGGTCTCCGCTTGCCATTGGCTCCTTGATTGTGGCGATTATGTCCCTGGAATCGGGTATGATTTTTGGATGACTCGCCCTTCTTGGGTGAATTGGCCTTACCGTCCTCGCCAGGATCTTTGGTGTCATCCGCTTCAGCATACCTAGTGAGGGTGTCCATCAGTTCTCCCATGTCTTGGACCTTTCGCTTGAGTCGCCCTAATTTTTGCACCAAGGGTTCATAGTGGCAATTCTGCTCGAGGATTAACACAGCCTGAACCGCTGTAATACCGTCTGACGAATGGATAATTTCCGCAACCCGCCGTGACCAATGGTGGGCCGACTTATCAGGGCGTTGAACACAATGCTGCAGATCGACGATCGTCATCGGACGTTTGCAAGTTCCTCGGAAGTTCTTGATGAACCGCTCTTTCAACTCGGCCCAGGTCTGGATGGAGTTGGGGGGTAAGTTTTTCAACCAAGTACGTGCTGACCCCTCGAGCATCATCGTGAAGTACCTAGCGCAAACTGCCTCGTTTACGTCGAGCATGTCCATGGCGATTTCATAACTCTCGACCCAAGATGCCGGCTCAAGGTCCGGGGTGTAGTTAGGAACCTTTCTTGGTCCCTTAAAATCTTTGGGCATCCTTTCGTTACGAAGGGCGGGGGACAAGCATGGCACCCCCACTCGCCCACCGCTCCTGACGAGAGGGGCCGGGGCGACTTGGGTGTTCGGGAGATCCCAGCCCGGCGGGTTCTGATGATCAGGCGGGTTGTCCTGAGGGATGGGTCACGGCCCGCTGTTCATGGCGGGCTGGTCCTCTGGCCGACTCCTCGTGTAACTCGCCTGGGGGGTGGAATGCAGCCTATCTAGGCTATGTGAGAACTGGGTGTTTTGAACCACCGCCGTCTTCAACATCTCGATGGCGTTCCTTGCCTCTATCTCGGCAGGGCTGTTGCCGTGGATCGGAAGAGACTCCAAATGGCGAGTTGCAGCGAGGACGTTGTCCACCGGGTTGGAAAAGTGGCCTTGAGGCGTCCGGAATCGGGGAATGCGATCCTCAGCCGTCTGGACCGGCGGGTTAGGCGGTTGACCCGGCCCTCCCCCTGGGGCGGCTCCCGCCCCGGGGGTTCGTGGAGTGTCGAACAGGCGGGTCGGGTTGAGATCATGGGGCAGGCGACCTTGGTGTCTCCGTTGATGGACGGCGTCGGATGCGCGCTGGTGTCTTTCGAGCCGCCAGTTGTCAGTATTTAAGCGCATCCTTTCGGCCGCAATTTGAGCCTGCCGAGTCTCGATCTTGGCGGACTACACCTCGGCATCCCGATGAGCCTTTTCCACTGCCTCTCTGAGTTTTGCCAGCTCCACGTTTATCCCCTCCTGGTTTTCTGGTGTGAGGGGAGTCGCCATCAGCCTTGTGATCTCCGCCGCTAATTCCACCAGGACAGCGGCCGGGCTTCTAGACGTCTCGCCGGTTCCATCGCCTCCCATAGGGTTTTGCGAAGGCTGAGTCGCCCCTGCCATATAAATGGCGATCTGGCGGCGGGTTCGGTCAAGGACTTCGGGGTCCATGGCTAGCGACAAGCCCCCAAGACAATCCCCATGTAGAGACCGGATTGAATCTGAGTCGCCCATGGATGATTCGTCATCAGAGTTGACCGGCGTAGTTTCCTGGGTCGCCGAACGTTCTGGCTCCTCTGATCCCTGCGTGAATCCAACAAAAACCGGGCGAGTCAGATTCGGCGTCACCACTGGGCGAACGTACCTGGCCGGCTCGACGATGTCGGTGGAGATGTCCGGCTCAGGTACGGATGATCCGATCATGCCGATGAAGACGTTGATCTTGCCGAAGGGAACCCTGTAACCAGATTCGATCAAGTCTGCTTCGGGCCCCCATTGCTGGTTGTCGATGTAGATCTTCCCGCGGCGGCTCCGGGTCATGAGCCCCGTCGCGTAACTCCCAAACCCTGGAAGGGCTCCCTTTGAGAACAACTGTCGTGGTTTTGTCACGACATATGTCCTCGTGAAAGGACTTAGTACTGGAGCCATCGCACCTTGGTGGCGACTCAAAGGGGTTGAGCGGGAGAGACACGGCGATTTACCCAGGTTCGGCCCCTCGTGAGGAGGTAAAGGCCTACGTCCTGCTTTGAGTTGTATTGATGTAGTTTCGATTACAAGGAGGGCGTAACTCGCCAAACCTAGCACTCGATGATTTCTAACTTACCCCCTTCTTCCCTGGGACTCGCCTTTATATACAGGTCGAACCCCTAGGGTTTTACAAGGATACTTTCCTTCCTACAAATCGTGACCTCTGCGGTCTCTAAGTCGCCATCCTTTAAAGCTTGGAGACCTTCCGGAAATTATAAACCGCCATACAACCTTTGGTCTTGCCAGGCCAAGGCCTAAACCACGCTCAGGTGAATTGCCTGATTTGCTGACCCGGCCCAACTGGGGCGGGTTATTAACAGGTAATATCCCCAACATCGTTCTTCTTTTCTCGTTTGTTTTCGTCCGTAGTCGGACCCTGCTCTTACTCTTGATGATTATGTAATGTACTGATGTGACTCTGATGTAGCTTGTGGAGAGTGTAAGCCAATTCTATTATATCTATTATATATCTCTTCTTTTCAGTACATGTACTTGTAACGATATCCATTCTTGCGACACGACGAGATGCGCTTCTATCCCTGACGAGGCCCCCATGCCAAATTGAGGATAGGGTCCCATCTTGGGCGTGACAAGTTGGTATCAGAGTAGTACCGACCTAGGAGCCCCCTTGATTGATCGAACTTGGCCGAGTCGAGTCTAGTGAAAAAACTAGTTTGAGTCTAGTTATATATCGGAGAGTAGGATTCTTTTTTCTCCTCTTCTATGCTCTGGTGAGGAACCTTGATGTAATAATTTAATTCTACTCCTCTTCTCACTCAATTTTTTTTAGGATCACGAGGATATTTTTGGAATCTATATGATGCTGATGTGACGCAGTTCTGTCTTGGTGCCTCTTATCTGCTTTGAGTTTCAGGGGAGTTGAGCTCCAGGGGATTCTTAAGCACATTGTTATCATTTAGATTTCTTAGTATCTAAGAACGAAGGATGTTCGTAATTGCTTCAATACTAGTAGTGGCGAGATAACCCCGATGTCCCTAGTACTGGTGCAGATTGTTCGGGAGTACTGCCATACTTTGTATCGTTGTGATCACGAGGGTCTGTAGTAGATGAAGGTCCGAGATTCTGGTTGTGTGTTGACGGATGTGATACAGGTGACGGGTTAGTATAGGAGTTGTGTGATATTACTCCTTGTATCCGTGTACCAGATTGCATGACCAGATATTTCGGGAATTCTTAGGTGGGAATTCAAGTAGTTACTTATAGGACGATCTTCCAACAAATTCGTGTTGCTTCCATGTCAAGTGGTGATCTCAGATCTTTTCTAAGAGGTGTTCTCATATTTTTATGAGAGTATTAATTCTTTTGTTCGTTCAAATTGTCATATCAATTCTTGTCTACTGGAGTTGTCATATCAATTCTTTTCCAACTGGTGTGCTTCTCTTTAGTGAATTCGATCCTCTATAATTTTTGCAGATCAATCTTTCTATTCTTATTCCGGAGTTCATCTCATCTGTCCCAAGTTGTCTTTGTTTTTCCCCGCCCTCCCACCCTTTTTCTTCAATGATTCAATTTTTATCCAAGAGTTTTCTTTCTTGTGCTTCCGCTATCTTTTCCGCCGTGTCCTATCCGGTGATTCATTGTGAAGATTCTCAGGAGATTCGTGTCATATTTGTTCATTCTTGTCATCCTTACCGGTGAATTTAATTCAGCTATCCATGTTCATCATACCCTAATTATCCTTGTAATTCTTTTTCATGTTGGAGATTCTTTTCAGCCTATGCTGTTCTTTTATTACTCTCTTTTCGATCCGGAGCGTTGAAGTTATCTCAGTAATTTTTGTTTTTAATCTTTTCAATTATTTCGAGGTGCTCAACCTCATCTAGTTTTCTTTTTACCGGTGCAATATCAATCTTTCTAGCAATCTTTTCTAACGGTGGTTTCTTCGAGTGGGCCCATAAACCACACGTTCTTTCCCAGGATCTTACCTGGCTCTTGTAATCTCTTTTCGGTGATCTCTCATTCTTTTCAACTATGACGTAAGTATGTATCTCATCAGTCATATTCCTTCTCCAAGTTCTATTCGAATTAATTCATTCTTTGGCTCAACCTTTTATTCTTCGTTATTCCGGAGTGTCTCAGTAATTCTTGGTGTTGTTTCTCGTCATCATTCTCAGCTTGCTATTCGAAGGGGTGTTTCTCTCAATCTTGGTCCATTCTCTTGCAGATTCGTCATTTCAGCTTTGTGACATCATCTTAATTGTTCCATCATGAGTAATCCATTTCTCGCTATCCGGTGCTTCTTTGAGTTGTTTTTATTTCTCGTTCCTCCTAAGGCCATCATTTTATAAGATTCTTCGTTCTCAGTTTTCAGCTTTCATCCTCAATTCTTCTCCATTGTTGTCTCTTTGTTGTCTCTCGTTTATCCGATGCCTTGTTCTAGTTTTATTTCAGGTGGATCATGATCTCTTCATTCTCTTGTATCTCCATTAATTCGTGGTGTTCCCATTTATTTGTGAATTCTTACCGATGCTTCCTTCAATTTTGCCTCAGGTGGTGTTTATCTCCCTATCTCTTCAAGATTCTTTCAAGAGGAATAAGTGCTACGCTAAATCCGTTGATTGCGTCAATTTAACTTGATGAAGGATAAGCATAACATAATTCTTATTCTTGTTCTTCCTTCTTCCAAGATATTTCAATTCTTCTTCCGGAGTGGCTCATGATATCGATTCTTTTCTCAGGTGCTTATCTTTCTTTTCCGGAGTTCCAAGTTCTTTTAAATATCTCTTTGTGAGGCTTCTTCTAAATCCTGGCAAGGTCATAATCTTATTCTTTTCTACCTTGTTATCTTTGCATCATTCATTCGTATACGGAGGTCCTTCATGGTGGTTCATCAAGGTTTCAATCCATTCTAAAGTGTTCTTCAACATTCCTCTTGGAGTACCTCAAGTATTCTTTCTCTTGCATTTCCAATGCGTTTGTTCTCCTTTATCCTTTGAGGTGGTATTATAGCATTCTTGTTAGTGTAGGAGCCTCGAAAAGATTTCCTTTCAAGAATGAGATAATTAAACCCACCAATTCTATGGTCATGAGATATTTGCAACCCATGATTTCTTCATTGAGCTATCTAGGTTTGGATTTCACCTAAAGCTTTTCCTATCGATTACGCTATCATGGTGCTTGTCATTAATCCAAGTTCTCAATGTATCCTCTTGGTGTAAGTTTGTTCATATCTTGTTGCTCCCAATCTATCCTTGTTTCTTTTAGTGGTTGTTTGTCACCTCATATTTGTTGAGATGATTTTCATAAGCCCACTACTATCTTGTTTTTCGTTGTCGGCTTTCCAACTACTACGTCAATTCTATGTCCGGAGGCTCTTCAATTCTATTGTGATGGTAGTTGTCATTCTTTTCTTCATTCTCTTCTTCCGCTTGAGCTAGTTCATATTCCCGTGTTCCGGAGGCTTTGTCATGTTGCTCTTTTCGGTCTATTATGTTGTTCTATCAAGATCATGGTGTTCCCTTGTTCTATTTAGTTGTTTGTCATGAATATTGTCCAATTCTCTCTTCTTATTGAATTTTTTGTCCCATTTTCCTACCGAAGTGCTGCCGAAATTTTCCGTGAATTCTTGCTTCTTTCCCATATCATTCCTCATCTCGTTGCAACCTTCAAGGATCGTTGGTTTCACTCGTTTGTCAAGAAGCGACTAAGTTTTTACCTCTTGTTCTTTCTCATCCTCTCCCCCCTTTCATTCTTGGATCTCGGGGCGAGATCCTCTTGTAGTGTAGGAGAGTTGTGACAGCCCGATGCCGACGCTCTAGAAGATTCCCCTTTTAATTCGTTGACGCAGTGTGTTTTATTTTTCTTTGTTGCATTCATCACGCATCATGCATCATCTCCATCTTCTCTGGTGTGATTGCTTCCCCTGTTGTGTTCATTTTCTTTTCCCCTCTTCTCCTAGCCACTCCGTGTTCTTTTCCTTTTCCTTTTCCCTTTGCTTTCGTTTATTTGAGTTGCAGATTTAAGTGCTCAAATAAATGTTTCTGTGGAGCCCATAAATAATATCTATTGTCTAGGGTCTCCATCAAAAGTCTCAGTCCAATTGGGGTTGGTTTGGTTATGGTTTATAATTTAGGCAAGTTTGAAATATATTCGAAACTTGTCCGAATTTAAATACTGTAAAAATCCCCAAACCAATTTTATTAAATCCCCCATATTTCTCTGGCTCCGGGAAAATTCCTCTCTTGTTGGAATTCCAACTTCTTCCCTTGTTTTCTTACTTTGCAAGTTGGTGTAAAGGAAAAGCCTTTAAAGAAAACAAGAAAGAGGGGGGAAAGAGAGAAGCCAGCCTGTGCCACTTGGGCCATAGCCCAGCTGGCCACAAGCCTCCAACCTAGCGCCTCCTTCCCCGATCCCTCGTCCTCCTCGCGCCGTTCCCCCCTCCCCAGGCCTCGATCCCCTTTCTTCCTCCTCGCCGTCCCCAGCGCCCCTACACGCCGCCGCCGGCCTCGGCCTCGCCTCCCCGAGCACCCTCTCTCCTCCCCGCATGCTCGCCAGCCTGCCCGAGGAGCCCCGAACCCCTGCCGTAGCCTCCTCCAATGCCGCGCCCCGCCGTGCTGCGCCCCTCGAGCCGCCTCCTGCAGCAGGCCCAGGCGCCGCCGCCTCCCTGTCTGACTACGCTCCCCGCCGCCTGCACTCTCCGCCGCCGCACCGCGCCCCCTCGGCCTCGCCTCGGCTGGCCTCAAGCTCGCCAGCCCCTGCCGAGGTGCCGCCGGCAGGAGCTGCTCTGCGCCTTGCCGAGCCGCCGCTCGAGGTCCCCGTGGCCTCCTCCTTCCTCCTCGTGGCCCGCCTGCGCCCTCCGGCAGCGCCACACCGCCCTTGTTCCCTGCCGGTGCCCTGCTGCTCTTGACGGTTTGCTGCTGTCGTGCTGCTGCCGATGTGCTTGCCTGATGAACCATAGTTGCTGGTGTTGCCTTTGCTGCCAGTGCGTGCAGTGTTTCCGTGTAGTGTCGCTGTTACATGTGATGTTTGCTGCCGCTGTGCCATGGCCTCTCCTCCTGCAGTTGCCTGCTTGTGCCGTTTTGCGTCGCTGCTAGCGGTGCCGCTTGCTTGATGTTGCCTTGCATGCTGCTGCGTGTGCTGGCAGGCGCTGTTGCTGTTGATCGTGCTGCCTTTAGTTGCTACGTTAGTGCTAGCTGCTGCTTAGGTTGCTGTAGTTGCTGTTGCTTGCTTGCTGCTAGGTAGTTTTGCTGCTGGCCTTGCTAGTTAGGCTAGGTGTTGCTTGCTTGCTAGCTTGCTATTGCATAGCTGGCTACTCGTGGTGTTGATAGCTGTTGCTGCTAGCATAGTCTGAGGTAGGTGCTTGCGTGCTTGCCGTAGGGTGCCGATGATAGTTGTTGCCGCCGGAGTTGTTGTGGTGTCGCTGGTTTCCGTCGTCGAAGTTCGCAAGTACTCTCCCCTCCACCGAGGGTAATCGACGAGACCGAGTACCACGACGTCCTCGACCAACCCTGAACATCGACGGAGACGTGATCGACTACCGACGCCGAAGACCCGAGAACCACGACACCGAGCGAACGACTACCGTCGACGAGACAGAGTACCACTACTTCCACGACGTCCGCTACGACCCGATCCCCTCCGATTCGCACGCGTCGAAGGTATACTGATGAGACGTGTCATGTAACGAATGAATGTGATGTATGAGTTGTATCGTGTGTTGCACCGTATGTTGCCCGTTGCACGTTGTCCTCTTATGTTGTGCCCGACACATGGGAACCCGGTATCGGGATCACCCCATCTTTATTTACCGTTCCCTCACGCGTTGCCAGTACGTTGGCACGAGATCTCGACGAGTTGTTGGGATAGGAACGTTGCCGTGGCATCGTTTACGATTTGCCGCCATGGTTCCCTCTCGCTCGCCGTGGCGACATATGCTTCTTTCCCTTCTTGCCGTGATGTTGTAACTCGCATGCATGTCGCATTCATGGCAAGTTATCTTGTGTTGCAAGTTCTTGTGCCGTAGCTCGTTCTATGCTCCGCGTGTTAACCGACTAGGACATGTAGGATCATCGCTACACCCTTGCCATGTTAACAACAATTAAATATGGCGGTGTAAATAAACGGGAGTGAATTAAATAATTAATCGTGGAGTTTCGTCGATATGCAACTCGTTGCATATCGAGCTTCACTTAATGTGTAGAGATTGTGTGAGGTGAATTGCCATGCCATCACTTGCATCATTGATCTGTTCATGCATCATAGTAGGTTATGCATCATGTTGTGCATTGTGGTGTGAATATTTGTGTTGATGCTTGTTTCCTGTTTCCTCCGTCTCGATAGAATTCCGCAAGCGTGTCGGAATGTGAGGACCCGTTCAACTACGTTGGTTCGTCGACTTCTCGGAGTCATTCTTCTTCTTAGCGGGATCCCAGGCAAGATGACCATTTCCCCAGATACCATTACTATCATTGCCATGCTAGTTTTATCACTTCTATCGATTATGTCTTGTTGCCTACCACATGTTAAATATCAGCCTCTCAATCATGCCATGATAACCTTCAACCTGTTCGACCTAGCAAACCACTCATTGGCTATGTTACCGCTTGCTTAACCATGTTGTTAGCTTGCTAGTTACAGGTGCAGTTGCTTCCATGTGATAACATGGGTTCCTTGTCATATCACCATATTTAAATGCTATTTAATTTAATGGACCTATATACTTGGTAAAAGGTGGAAGGCTCGGCCTTTCTAGCCTGGTGTTTTGTTCCACCTTTGCCCCCCTTAGTTTCGGCAACCGGTGTTATGTTCCATAAACTAGCGCTCCTAACACGATCGGGGTTGTTATGGGGACCCCCTTGATTATTCGTTTTACATTAAAGCCGGTGTGGCAAGGCCCAACATTGGTACTACATTTTCCCAACATAATAATTTTGTTAATACTGAAAGCATAGGGCGTCATGAATCCAAGGAGTAATTCTACATAATACAGGGAGGGCCAGTGTTGATGGTGCTGGTCCAAAACAGAGCACTGTGCGGGGCCACCGCGAGGAAACTCGAGGTTTGGCACTCGTACGCGTAGCTTATCTGTCGTGTCCTGAGAACGAGATACGCGGCTCCTATCGGGATCGTCGACACGCCGGGCGGCCTTGCTGGATTAGTTTTACCTTTGACGAGATATCTTGTGCATCGGGATTCTTGTGATGCTTTGGGTAATCTCAGAGTTGAGGTTTTCCACTAGGAAATCCAACGAGATCGCGAGCTTCGTGATTGAGGATTTCTATACGGCTTGTGGTAATTTGTGATGGACTAGTTGGAGCACCCCTGCAGGGTTAAATCTTTCAGAAAGCCGTGCCCGCAGTTATGTGGCAACATGGAAACTTTGTTTAACACTGGTTCTAGATAACTTGAAGTTAACTTAATTAAAACTTGCCAACGGTGTGCGTAATCGTGACTGTCTCTTTTGTGAGTTCCTTCTCCGATCGAGGACACGGTGGGGTTATGTCTGACGTAGGTAGGTGTTCAGGATCATTCATTTGATCATCAGTAGTTCACGTCCGTTATGCGTAGATCTTCCCCCTCTTATTTCTTGTACTCGTAAGTTAGCCACCATATATATATGCTTAGCCGCTGCTGCAACCTCCCCACTTAATCATACCTCACCTAATAAGCTTTGCTAGTCTTGATACCTTTGGAAATGATATTGCTGAGTCCCCTATGGCTCACAGATTACTACAACACCAGTTGCAGGTACAAGTAAAGGTTACTTGACGCGAGCGCGTTGATTGTTCATTTGGAGTTACTTCTTCTTCTTCTTCTTCATCGATCTAGGATGGGTTCCAGGCCGGCAGCCTGGGATAGCAAGGATGGACGTCATTCTTCTTTTCTCGTTTGTTTTCGTTCGTAGTCGGACCCTGCTCTTACTCTTGATGATTATGTAATGTACTGATGTGACTCTGATGTAGCTTGCGGCGAGTGTAAGCCAATTCTATTATATATCTCTTATTTTCAGTACATGTACTTGTAACGATATCCATTCTTGCGACACGACGAGATGCGCTTCTATCCCTAACGAGGCCCTCGTGCCAAATTGAGGATAGGGTCGCATCTTGGGCGTGACAGTATGGTGGACTCATATGGAACAACTTTGGGTTTATGGAAGTGGATGCACAAGCAGTTTTCCCGCTTAGTACAAGTGAAGGCTAGCAAAAGACTGGGAAGCAACCAACTAGAGAGCAACAACAGTCATCGATATGCATTGAAATTAACCAACATAGAGTGTAAGCACGAGTAGGATATAAATCACCATAAACATGAATATCATAGAGGCTATGTTGATTTTGTTTCAACTACATGCGTAAACATGCGCCAAGTCAAGCCACTTGAATCATTCAAAGGAGGATAACATCTCCTACCTCTTGAGCTTGTGTTGGTTTTTCCCTTGAAGAGGAAAGGGTGATGCAACACAGTAGCAGTAAGTATTTCCCTCAGTTTGAGAACCAAGGTATCAATCCAGTATGAGTATCAAGCCAAGTCTCCAAAGTACCTGTGCAAAAACAACAAACTTGCACCCAACGCTACAAAGGGGTTGACAATCCCTTCACGATTGATTGCAAGGTGAGATATGAAGGTGGAAAGTGCAACAAAGTAAAAGTGTAGAGCTGAAAATATGATCTGAAGTAGACACGGGAGCCATAGTGTTCACTAGAGGCTTCTCTCATGATAGCAAATATTACGGTGGGTGAATAAATTACTATCGAGCAATTGATAGAACCGCGCAAAGTCATGACGATATCTAAGGCAATGATCATACATATAGGCATCACGTCCGAGACAAGTAGACCGATACTTTCTGCATCTACTACTATTACTCCACACATCGACCACTATCCAGCATGCATCTAGTGTATTGAGTTCATAACAAACAGAGCAACGCCTTAAGCAAGATGACATGATGTAGAGGGATAAATTCATGCAATAGATATAAACCCCATCTTTTTACCCTTGATGGAAACAACACGATGCGTGCCTCGCTACCCCTTTTGTCACTGGGTGAGGTCACCGCACGGTATGAACCCAAAACCAAGCACTTCTCCCATTGCAAGAATTATAGATCAAGTTGGCCAAATGAAACCCACAACTCGAAGAGAATTACAAGGATATGAAACCATGCATATAAGAGATCAGAAGAAACTCAAATAAGATTCATAGATAATCTGATCATAAATCCACAATTCATCGGATCTCGACAAACACACCGCAAAAGAATATTACATCGGATAGATCTCCATGAAGATCATGGAGAACTTTGTATTGAAGATCCAAGAGAGAGAAGAAGCCATCTAGCTACTAACTATGGACCCGAAGGTCTATGGTGAACTACTCACGCATCATCGGAGAGGCAATGGTGTCGATGAAGAAGCCCTCTGTGTCCGAATCCCCCTCCGGCAGGGCACCAGAACATGCCCCAGACGGGATCTTGCGGAGGCAGAAGCTTGCGGTGGCAGAAAAGTATTTTCGTCGCTCCCCTCCGTGGTTTAAATTTTTCGGGAATTTATAGGCGGAAGAAGTAGGGCAAAGGAGCCACGGGGGGCCCACAAGCCTGCTAGGCGCGGCCGCCCCCCAGGCCGCGGCTAGGGGGCTTGTGGCCTCCCCTGGTGCCCTTTGCCTTGGTTCTCAAGCTTCCTGCATATCTTCTGTTTCGGGAAAAAAATCTTTTCGGAGGTTTTATTCTGTTTGGACTCCGTTTAATACTCTCCTCTGAAAAAGGTCAAAAACACGGAAAAACAGGAACTGGCACTTGGCACTGAGTTAATAGGTTAGTCCCAAAAAGGATATAAAAATGCATACAAAGATTCCAAAGTAGACAAGATAATAGCATGAAGCCATCAAAAATTATAGATACGTTGGAGACGTATCAAGCATCCCCAAGCTTAACTCCTGCTCGTCCTCGAGTAGAGAAGTGATAAAGACTGAATTTTTCATGTGGAATGCTACCTAACATATTTGTCCTTTGCAACTCTTTTCATGTGACATGAATGTTCAGATCCATCAGATTCAAAACAATAGTTTGCTGTTGGCATGAAAACAATAATACTTCAAGCAAACTAGCAAGGTAATCATGAACTTTTGAAATAACAAGGCCAGAGAAAGCTATCCCTACAAAATCATATAGTCTGACTATGCTCCATCATCCCCACACAACGAATTTAAATCATGCACAACCCCGGTATTGGCCAAGTAATTGTTTTCGCACTCTTACTTTCTCAAACCTTTTTCAACTCTCACACAATGTATGAGCGTGAGGCATGGATATAGCACTCTAGGTGAAATAGAGTTTGGTGGAGGTTGTGAGGCAAAAAGGAGGAGATGGTCACATCGACTCGGCGTATCAAAGGGCTATGGAGATGCCCATCAATAGATATCAATGTGAATGAGTAGGGATTACCATGCAACGGATGCACTTAGGGCTATAAGTGTGTGAAAGCTCAAAAGGAGAACTAGTGGGTGTGCATCCAACTTGCTTGCTCACGAAGACCTAGGGCAATTTTGAGGAAGCCCATCTTGGAATATACAAGCCACATTATGTAATGAAGATTCCCACTAGTATATGGTGGCGACAAAACAAGAGACTCTCAATTATGAAGAACATGGTGCTATTGTGAAGCACAAGTGTGGAAAAAGATAGTAGCATTGTCCCTTCTCTCTTTTTCTCTTTTTTTGTTTGGGCTCTTTGGCCTCTTTCCATTTTTTGTGGGCATCTTTGGCCTCTTTTTTTATTTCCTCACATGGGACAATGCTCTAATAATGATGATCATCACACTTTTAATTACTCATAGCTCAATGCTTAGAACAATGATGACTGTTATAGGAAATGCCTCACTAGCTTAGCGTATGATGTTGAAACATCTCACTAGCTATCTTACGATCATGCAATGGCAATATGAAAGTGACGACACAAGTCATGAGACGGAACGGTGGGAGTTGCATGGCAATATATCTCAGAATGGCTATGAAAATGCCATCATAGGTATATGGTGGGTTTGTGCACCGGCGAAAGTTGCGCGGCACTAGAGAGGCTAGCAATGGTGGAAGGTGAAAGTGCATCTATACCATGGACTCACATTAGTCATGATGAACTCATATACTTATTGCGAATGTTTTTATTAGTAATCCAAACAAAGTACTAAACGTATACTCCTAGGGGAAGGGTTGGTAGGTGTTAACCATCGCGCGATCCCGACCGCAACACAAAGGATGACAATCAATAAATCAATTATGCTCCGACTTCCTAACATAGCGGTTAACCATACGTGCATGCTACGGGAATCACTAACTTCAACACAAGTATTTCTAGATTCACAACACCCTACTAACATAACTCTAATATTACCATATCCATGTCTCAAAACTAATTGAGAGGAATCAAACTTCTCTTTACTAATCAATGCACATGAATATGGAAGTTTTATATCCTCTTTGGATGCCTATCATTTTTAGGACTACTTTCATAGCACAAGCCAGTTACCAAGTTACTCAGAGAGAGCACTCTCAAAAGGATATAAGTGAAGATCGAGAGTTCTTATTTCTCCAAAATATGACACCGCCGTGCTCTAAAAAGATCTAAGTGAAGCACCAGAGCAAAGTTATCTAGCTCAAAAGGTATAAGTGAAGCACATGCGAGCTAAATTGCCTAACTCAAAAGATGTAAGTGAAGCTCAATGAGTATTCTAGCAAATTCACGATGAGGGCATGTCTCTCTCAAAAAGGTGTGCAGCAAGGATGATTGTGACACAACAAAAATAAAAGACTCCTATAATACACGACGCTCCAAGAAAACACATATCATGTGGTGAATAAAAATATAGCTCCAAATAATGTTACCGATGGATTGAAGACGAAAGAGGGGATGCCTTCCCGGAGCATCCCCAAGCTTACACTTTTTGGTGTCCTTGAATTGGCTTGGGATGCCTTGGGCATCCCCAAGCTTGATCTCTTTCCACTCTTTATCCCATTGTCCATGAGAACACCACCCAAAACTTGAAAACTTCACAACACAAAACTTAAACAGAAGCTCGTGATATCATTAGCACAAGAAAATGAACTACCACCTCTTCAGGTACTGTAGCAAACTTGATTTCTATTTATATTGGTGTTAGATTACTGTATTCTCACTTTTCCATGGCTAGTACCCCCCGATACTATCCATAGTTTCATCAAAATAAGCGATCAACACAACAAAAACAGAATCTGTCAAAACCAGACCAGTCTGTAGCAATCTGTATACTTTGTATACTTATGGTATCTCAGAAATTCTGAAAAATTATGAAAAATTTGGGAAATTGGCATATCAACCAGCAGCAAAAAGAATCAACTCAAAATATCTTTCTGGATAAGAATGAAAACTAATTTTGTGAGCGAAAAGTTTCTGTCTTTTTCAGCACGATCAAACAACCATCACCAAAACTAGTCATAAAGGTTTTACTTGGATCAAACACAAAAAGAAATACAAAAAACACAATCATAACAGAATTATAATGGTGTGGACACAACAAAACAGAAAGCAAAAAATCAAAGATAAATTCATTGGGTTGCCTCCCAACAAGCGCTATTGTTTAACGCCCTTAGCTAGGCATAAGGCGATAGAATCACGTATCGTCGTCTTTGGTGCTCAAACCATAAGTAGCCCTCATCATGAATTCATAAGGCAATCTTATTTTCTTTCTAGGAAAATGTTCCATGCCCTTATTTAATGGAAATTGAAATCTAATATTCCCTTCCTTCATATCGATGACAGCACCAATAGTCCTTAGGAAAGGTCTACCAAGAATGATATGACATGTCGGATTGTAATCAATATCAAGCACAATGAAATCCACGGATACATAGTTCCTATTTGCAATAATAAGAACATCATTGATCCTTCCCATGGGTTTCTTAACAGTAGAATCCGCAAGATGCAAATTAAGAGAGCACTCATCGATCTCATTGAAGCCTAGAACATCACATAAAGACTTTGGAATAGCGGAAACACTAGCACCCAAATCACACAAAGCATTGCATTCATAGTTTTTGATCTTGATTTGGATAGTAGGTTCCCACTCATCATGACGTTTTCTAGGGATAGAAACTTCAAACTCAAGTTTCTCTTCAAGGGATTTCATTATAGCATCGACTATATGATCGGTAAAGGCCTTATTTTGGCTATAAGCGTGTGGAGACTTTAGCATGGATTGCATCAAGGAAATACATTCAATCAAAGAGCAACTATCATAATTGAATTCCTTGAAATCCAAAGTAGTAGTTTCATTACTACTCAAAGTTTTGATATCCTCTACTCCACTTTCAATGCTTTTAGCATCAAGATAGATAGACTCTGAATCATTGGGGCGTTTTTCAACCAAAGTGGATTCATATCCAGCCCCATCATCATTAGGTTTGACATTAGAAAACAAGGATTCAATGGGAGTCACACCAATCACTTTAAGATCTTCGTGATTCTCATCACAAATTTCAGGTTTAGCAGCCATTTTATTGAGTAAGGTAGCGAGTTTATCAGAAATCTGGCCTACCAACTTTTCAAGACGAGCAAACTGAGAATTTAGCGCAAGGAATTCTTTGGCCATATCATCAACTTCTTTATTCATAAAGGCCATAAAAGAATTTTGCTCCCTTAGTTCTCTACGAAATTAACTATTATAATCAAACTGTGAAGACATGAAGCCTTTAACACTAGTTTCAATCTATTCCAACCTTGTATAATACGCATCATAATCCTTTGGTTGAGCCATATAGGTCTTAGCAGGCAGACAAGCGCACAAGCGAACAGAAAGCAAGCGAAAGAAAAGGGCAAACGAAAAAGGCAAATATTTTTGTAATTTTTCATTTTTCAGAAGTGGGGGAGAGGAAAACGAGAGGCAAAAAAGGTAAATGCAAGAGATGAGTTTGCGACAGTTACTTGGATAAGCTTCACTTAGAACAGTCCCCGGTGCCAGAAATTGACAAGTTGGAGGAAGACTATTCTTGACTTGATGCTCCCTAGCAACGACGCCAGAAATCCTTCTTGCTACCTCTTGAGCTTGCTTTGGTTTTAACCTTGAAGAGGAAAGGGTGATGCAGCATAGTAGCAGTAAGTATTTCCCTTAGTTTGAGAACCAAGGTATCAATCCAGTATGAGTATCAAGCCAAGTCTCCAAAGTACATGCGCAAAAACAACAAACTTGCACGCAATGCTACAAAGGGGTTGTCAATCCCTTCACGATTGATTGCAAGGTGAGATCTGAAGGTGGAAAGTGCAACAAAGTAAAAGTGTAGAGCTGAAAATATGATGTGAAGTAGACCTGGGGGCCATAGTGTTCACTAGAGGCTTCTCTCATGATAGCAAATATTACGGTGGGTGCACGAATTACTGTCGAACAATTGATAGAACCGCGCAAAGTCATGACGATATCTAAGGCAATGATCATACATATAGGTACCGCGTCCGAGACAAGTAGACCGATACTTTCTGCATCTACTACTATTACTCCACAGATCAACCGCTATCCAGCATGCATCTAGTGTATTGAGTTCATAACGAACAGAGTAACGCCTTAAGCAAGATGACATGATGTAGAGGGATAAATTCATGCAATAGATATAAACCTCATCTTTTTACCCTTGATGGCAATAACATGATGCGTGCCTCGCTACACCTTCTGTCACTGGGTGAGGTCACCGCACGGTATGAACCCAGAACCAAGAACTTCTCCCATTGCAAGAATTATAGATCAAGTTGGCCAAACAAAACCCACAACTCGAAGAGAATTACAAGGATATGAAATCATGCATATAAGAGATCAGAAGAAACTCAAATAAGACTCATAGATAATCTGATCATAAATCCACAATTCATCGGATCTTGACAAACACACCACAAAAGAATATTACACCGGATAGATCTCCATGAAGATCATGGAGAACTTTGTATTGAAGATCCAAGAGAGAGAAGAAGCCATCTAGCTACTAGCTATGGACCCGAAGGTCTGTGGTGAACTATTCACGCATCATCTAAGAGGCAATGGTGTTGATGAAGAAGCCCTCCGTGTCCGAAACCCCCCTCCGGCATGGGACCAGAACGTACCCCAGATGGGATCTTGCGGAGACAGAAGCTTGCGGTGGCGAAAAAGTATTTTCGTGGCTCCCCTCCGTGGTTTCAGATTTTTTGGGGATTTATAGGCGGAAGAAGTAGGGCAAAGGAGCCAGGGGCCCACAAGTCTGCTAGGCGCGGGCCCCCAGGCCGCGCTAGGGGGCTTGTGGCCTCCCCTGGTGCCCTTTGCCTTGGTTCTCAAGCTTCCTGCATATCTTCTGTTCCAGAAAAAAAATCTTTTCGGAGGTTTTATTCCGTTTGGACTCCGTTTAATATTCTGCTCTGAAAAAGGTCAAAAACACGGAAAATACAGGAAGTGGCACTTGGCACTGAGTTAATAGGTTAGTCCCAAAAAAGATATAAAAATGCATACAAAGCTTCCAAAGTTGACAAGATAATAGCATGAAACCATAAAAAATTATAGATACGTTGGAGACGTATCACCATCCTATCATACTACATCATAATCATCTTGAAATTCATGTTGGCATCCAAGACACACCATTATAAGCTCGTAGCTAATTAAGCATGGCATCAGAAACTATGATCACTAAGTTGTCATTGGAAACATGTTTCTCTCATAAAAAAGCTGAATTAGGAACGATGAGCTAGTCATATTTACAAAAACAAAATAGGTCGAGTTCATACCAGCTTTTCCAGGCTCAGTCACTTCATCATATATCCTCATTATTGCATTTCACTTGCACGACCGAATGATGTGAATAATAATGAGAGTGTTCATGCATTGGACTAAGCTGGAATCTGCAAGCAAACACAGAGGAGAAGACAAAGTAATATGGCTCTTTGACGAATAAACATATATGCATGTGAGAGCCACTAAACATTTTAACCATGGTCTTCTACCTTGACCCAAAGAAAAAGAAAACTATTTACACGGAAAGCTCCCAAAAAGCAAAAGAAGAACGGGAAATCTTTTTGGGTGTTCCTTTTTAAAACCACTAAACAAGCTGGAAAGTAAACTTACAACTATTTTTTTTGTTTTTCTCAATCTAAACAAACACATGAGAAGAAAGCAAGAAAAAGAAATAAACTAGCAAGGATGATACAGTGGCAAGGTGTGAACACCAACTATCAAAGTGAAAGCGTGAGCATGAATTTAAAGTCGGTGAGAAACACATACTCCCGCAAGCTTAGGCTTTTGGCCTAAGTTGGTCTACTCCCATGGCTGGTCCGGGCGATATCCAAAATCGTAATGGGGGTTGTACGGGAACGCGGGAGCTACCGCCTGAATAGCTGCCTCACGGAGGCGAGCAACCATTGCCTCCCTCTCATACTCCTATGCCTCTCCTCTGGTTATGTAATATCTCCATTTTACGTGAAAGGTAAAGAAGGCAGGAGGAGGAAGGGTGATATGGAAAACACGTTGTCGATTAAATATTAACCGGTATAGGAGGGATTCATTATCCCTCTCAAGGAACTGATAACGTGTCATAGCGGCGCGATCAAGGAAATCTGTATGGTGCGGGGCATCTCCTGCGTGGATGGGTATTCCAAGAAAATTCGCTATGCGAGTGGCATAGATCCCACCGAAGAAATCCCCTTCATTAGCATTATTATTTAGCCTCCTCACAATTATAGCTCCCATGTTGAAACTTTGATCACACGTTACTGCGCTCTTAAGAATACTAAGGTCAGGTGCGCAGAGGTGACAATGCTCAGTCTTGCCGTTAATGCATCTACCTACAAAGAGGGCAAAATAATGCAAGGCAGGAAAATGAATGCTCCCCATGGTAGCCTGCGTAATATCTCTAGTTTCTTCGACAGTTATACTAGAGATAAAATCTCTAATTGAAGACTTAGGAGGATCATTGATACTGCCCCAATAAGGTATCTTGCAAACTCTATTGAAGTCCTCTAAATCCATGGCATACGATTTGTCATAGAGATCAAACAGTATGGATGTGTCACGGCCAACTGAAAATTTAAATCTACGAACAAAAGAGGCAGTGAGAGTAGTATATTGTTCACATTTATCGGAGATGAATTCCTCGAGCCCGGCATTGTGAACAAATGTATCAAACTCGTCTTTGAAACCTACATCAATCAGAAATTCATCAGAAGGCCATTCACATGGTTGTACCTGTGCGTTCCTCGGTTGGTAAGGATCGGGTTCCCGGATCGCGAGACGGGGACCCCTCTTGCTTGAAGAACCACCATGATAGTTTTTCCTGAACATCTTCTTTTTCTGAAAATTTGAGTGACTCAAAAGAAAAGTGAACAAGGCTCAACGAAACTCATAGCAACTACTCCTCCAAGTGCCTAGAGGCTATATCATGCATCAAAACTACTTGGGACCAACTAAAATTAACATGCAAAGCTCAAGAACATGGTCACCAAGACAACAAAAATACACAACAAATAAGGCACTAGAGAAAAAACTAATTGGACCAATGGAGGGGTCACATACCAAGGAACAATCCCCCCAAAACAGTTTGGTGAATGGGGCTTTGCACAAGGAGATCGAAAAACGCAGCAAGAAGAGCAAGAACAGGGGTTTGAGCTGTGGAATGATTTTTTGTGGAGGTAGGAGAAGGAGATGGGACCTGGAATAAGAGGAGGGGGGCCACGTGGGCCCCACAAGCCTAGTAGGCGCGACCAGGGGGGTGCCCGCGCCTCCTGGGCTTGTGGCCCACTGTGCATCCCCCTGACTAGCTCTTTGTCTCAGAATTTTTCAAAAATTCCAGAAAAAATCATACTTGATTTTCAGGGCAATTTGAAGAACTTTTATTTTCGGGAAAAACTAAAGCTAAATTTATCATTTTTCTTCTAAACAACGGAAAGTAAATGTTGGGGGCAGAAGGTTGTGACTCTCAGATTCATCCATCTCATGGTCATCAAAATAAATCCGTCAATGAGGTTGGTCAAGTCTCCTTGACAAACTTTTTCCGACTCGCATAAAACCGGGGAATTTTCGAATAGTCACTAGGTTACCTCAATGGGGATGTGCATATCGCCAACAAGCAAATCATACTTCATCTTAAAAGTAGGTATAGGGCATTCAAAGGTCCCAATAAGAATCGATGAAGTTTTTTCAATAGCATTGATGCAATATACTCGATATTGTTTCTTCGGAAAGTGCACCGTATGCTCATTACCATTGACATGGAAAATGACATTGCCTTTGTTGCAATCAATAACAGCCCCTGCAGTGTTTAAAAAGGGTCTTCCAAGGATGATCACCATGGCATCATCCTCGGGAATATCCAGGATAACAAAGTCCGTTAAGATAGTAACGTTAGCAACCACAACAGGCACATCCTCGCAAATGCCGATAGGGAAAGCAGTTGATTTGTCGGCCATTTGCAAGGAGATTTCAGTGGGTGTCAACTTTTCCAATTCAAGTCTACGATAAAGAGAGAGAGAGAGGCATAACACTAACACTGTTTCCAAGATCGCATAAAGCAGTTCTAACGTAGTTTCCTTTAATGGAGCAAGGTATAGTGGCACTCCGGGATCACCTAGTTTCTTAGGAGTTCCACCCTTGAAGGTGTAGTTAGCGAGCATGGTGAAAATCGCAACCTCAGGTATCCTCCTTTTATTGGTCACAATATCTTTCATGTACTTAGCATAAGGAGACATTTTGAGCATATCTGTCGAACGCATTTGCAGAAAGACAGGTCTAATCATTTCAACAAAGCACTCAAAATCCTCATCATCCTTTTTCTTGGATGGTTTGGGAGGACAGGGCATGGGTTTCTGAACCCATGGTTCCCTTTCTTTACCATGCTTCCTAGCGATAAAGTCGTTCTTATCGTATCTCCTATTCTTAGGTTGTGGGTTAGCAAGATCAACACTAGGTTCAATCTTCACATCCTTATCATTGCTAGGTTGAGCATCATCATGAGCACCACTATCGATATCATCACTAGGCTCATGCTCATCACCAGATTGTGTTTCGGCATCAGAAACAAAGATATCGTTTGGATTCTCGGGTGTAACAGCAACAGGGTTGCTAGCATGCAAGTTACTATCATCTTTCTTTCTCTTCCTAGGATGATTAGGTGCCTCGGTGCTAACTCCTTGAGAATCTTGTTCAATTCTCTTAGGATGACCCTCAGGATACAAAGGTTCCTGGGTCATTCTACCACCTCTAGTGACGACTCTGACAGAATTGTCATTCAACTCATTGAGCAAGTCATTTTGAGCCTTAAGTACTTGTTCTACTTGAGTAGTAATCATAGAGGCATGTTTACTCAAAAGCTTAAGATAATTGACGTTTCTATCCACACAAGCACTTAAATGAGTAAGCATACGAGAATTCTGTTCCAATTGTCTGCTAACATAATCATTGAAACTTTGTTGTTTGGCAACAAAGTTATCAAATTCATCTAAGCATAAGCTAGCAGGTTTATCAAAAGGAATATCACTCTCATTGAATCTACGACAAGAATTTACCTCTACTACTTGTGTCGGGTTATCAAGACCATGTATTTCTTCGATAGGTGGTAGATTCTTGACATCTTCAGATTTAATTCTCTTTCATAGATTTCTTGGCTTTTTGCATATCTTCAGGACTTAGGAATAGGATACCTCTTTTCTTTGGAGTTGGCTTCGGAGGTGGTTCGGGAATAGCCCAAGCATTCTCATTGCACAAGATATTATTCAATAGAATCTTAGCTTGTTCCACAATTTGCTCCCTGAAAACACAACCAACACAACTATCTAGGTGGTCCCTATAAGCATCGGTTAGTCCATTATAGATGATATCAAGTATTTCATTTTCTCAAGAGGGTGATTAGGCAAAGCATTAAGTAGCTGGAGAAGCCTCCCCCAAGCTTGTGGGAGACTCTCTTCTTCAACTTGCACAAAGTTATATATATCCTACAAGGCAGCTTGTTTCTTATGGGTAGGAAAATATTTCTCAGAGAAGTAATAAATCATATCCTGGGGACTACGCACACAACCAGGAGCAAGAGAAGTGAACCAAGTCTTAGCATCACCCTTTAACGAGAAAGGAAACAACTTAAGGATGTAGTAGTGGCGGATCTTTTCCTCACTCGTGAACAGGGTGGCTATATCGTGCAGTTTGGTAAGGTGTGCTACAACCGTTTCAGACTCATATCCATGAAAAGGATCAGATTCGACCAAAGTGATTAACTCAGGGTCGACAGATAATTCATAATCCTTCTCGGTCACAAAGATAGGCGAAGTAGCAAACTTAGGATCGTATTTCATTCTAGTGTTGAAAGATTTTTCTTTCCACTTGCGCAATAAGTTCTCAAGATCATAGCTATCCTTACAAGCAAGAAAGTCCTCAGCTACCTCTCCCTCCATAACATAACCCACAACAACAATTCATATCTAGGAGAGCTAGTTCTAACAGGTGAAACAAGAGGTTCTACTTCAATAATTTCAGCAGTTTCAGAAGTATCATCACATTCAGCAGCAACTCTAGCAATGTGTGCATCAAGGAATGCACCTAGTGGCAAAGCGGTATCAAGCAAAGCATCATCATAAGCATCATGGATAGCATAAGTAGCATCATCAAGCACATGCGACATATCAGAATTTCTAGCAGGAGGTGGTGTCGCAAACTTACTCATAACTGAAGGTGAATCAAGTGCAGAGCTAGATGGCAGTTCCTTACCTGTCCTCATAGTTGAGGGCAAGACTTTAGTTTTTGGATCTCTCGGATTCCTCATAGTGATCAACAGACGTAAGTTCTAAGTGACTCAGAGAATAGAGCTATGCCTCCCCGGCAACGGTGCCAGAAAATAGTCATGATGACCCACAAGTATAGGGATCGCAACAGTTTTCGAGGGTAGAGTATTCAACCCAAATTTGTTGATTCGACACAAGGGGAAGCCAAAGAATATTCTCGAGTATAAGCAGTTGAGTTTTCAATTCAACCACACCTGAAAGACTTAGTATCTGCAGCAAAGTTTCAGTAATAGAGTAGCGTGATAGTAACGGTAGCAGTGGTAACAGTAGCAGTAGTGACAGCAGTAGCGGTAACAGTAGCAGCAGTGACAACAGTAGAGGCAAAGTAACGTAGCAAGGACCAGTAGGAAAAGCTCGTAGGCATTGGATCGGTGATGGATAATTATGACGGATGACATTCATCATGTGACAGTTATACCATGGGATGATTTGTAACTAGCTCCAGCTCAACGATGTAATGTAGGCATGCATTCCGTATATAGTCATACGTGCTTAAGGAAAAGAACTTGTATGACATCTATTGTCCATCCCTCCTGTGGCAGAGGGGTCCTAATGGAAACTAAAGGATATTAAGGTTCTCCTTTTAATAGAGAACTGGAACAAAGTATTTGCACTTAGTGAATACATGAACTCCTCATACTAAGGTCATCTCCGGGAGTGGTTCCGGCTATTGTCACTCCGGGGTTGCCGGTTTATAACACATAGTAGGTGACTACAACTTGCAAGATAGGATCAAGAACACACATATATTGATGAGAACATAATAGGTTCAGATCTGAAATAATGGCACTCGGGCCCTAGTGACAAGCATTAAGCATAGCAAAGTAGTAGCAACATAAATCTCAGAACATAGTGGATACTAGGGATCAAACCCCATCAAAACTAACTCGAATACATGATAAATCTCATCCAACCCGTCACCGTCCAGCAAGCCTACAATGAGATTACTCACAAACGATGAAGAGCATCATGGAATTGGCGATGAAGGATGGTTGGTGATGACGAAGGCATCGATTCCACCTCTTCGTAGCCCAAAACGGACTCCAAGTCTGCCCTCGAGAGGAAGAACAGGTGGTGGCGGCGGCTCCGTATCGTAAAACGCGATGAACTCTTCTCTCTGATTTTTTTCCGTGCGATAGAGACTAAATAGAGCTCGAGTTGGAGGCGGCGGAGCCACGAGGGGCCAACAAGCCTGCTAGGCGCGGCAAGGGGGGCCCCGCGCCTCCTGGGTTTGTGGGCTCCTCGCTCCGTCCCTTCAGGTAATTCTTGGGCCAGTATTTTTTATTTATTCCACAAAATATCCTCGTAAACTTCCAGGTCATTCCGAGAACTTTTATTTCTGCACAAAAACAACAGCATGGCAATTCTGCTGAAAACAGCGTTAGTCTGGGTTAGTTCCATTCAAATCATGCAAATTAGAGTCCAAAACAAGGGGAAAAGACTTTGGAAAAGTAGATATGATGGAGACGTATCATATATGAATCTTTGCTTCCGGACCATTTTGGAAACCTCGTGATGTCCGTGATCTCATCCGGGACTTCGAACAAAACTTCGGTCACCAACACCTATAACTCAACTATACCAAAACATCACCGAACCTTAAGTGTGCAGACCCTGTGGGTTCGAGAACTATGCAAACATGACCTGAGACAATCCCCGGTCAATATCCAATAGCGTGACCTGGATGTCCATATTGGCTCCTACATATTCTACGAAGATCTTATCGGTTGAACCTCTGTGCCAAGGATTCATATAATCCCGTATACCATTCCCTTTGTCCTTCGGTATGTTACTTGCCCGAGATTTGATCGTCGGTATCCCTATACCTATTTCAATCTCGTTAGCGGCAAATCTCTTTACTCGTTCCGTAATACAAGATCCCGTGACTAACACTTTAGTCACATTGCTAGCAAGGCTTATATGTGATGTTGTATTACTGAGTGGGCCCCGAGATACATCTCCGTCACACGGAGTGACAAATCCCAGTTTTGATCCAAGCTAACCCAACGGACACCTTCGGAGATACCTGTAGAGCACCTTTATAGTCACCCAGTAACGTTGCGACGTTTGATACACACAAGGTATTCCTCCGGTGTCACTGAGTTACATGATCTCATGGTCATAGGAATCAATACTTGACACGCAGAAAACAATAGCAACAAAATGAGACAATCACATGCTATGTTTTTAGTTTGGGTCTTGTCCATCAGATCATTTTCCCAATGATGTGATCTAGTCATCAAGTGACAACACTTGTATATGGTCAGAAAATCTTAACCATCCTTGATCAACTGGCTAGTCAACTAGAATCTTATATACTAGGGACATATTTTTTTCTATATATCCAGACATGCATTTATGTTTTCATTCAATACAATTATAGCATGAATGATAAACAATTATCTTGAAACAGGAAATATAATAATAACTATTTTGTCATTGCCTCTAGGGAATATTTTCAAGAGTCTCCCTCTTGCACTAGAGTCAATAATCTAGTCTCACATCGCTATGTGATTTACATTGTAATGAATCTAACACCCATACAGTTCTGGTGTTGATCATGCTTCGCTCCTGGAAGAGGTTTAGTCAGTGGATCTGCAACATTCAGATCCATTTGCACTTTGCAAATATTTGCGTCCTCTCCTTCAACATAGTCGTGGATGAGGTTGAAGCGTCATTTGATGTGTCCGGTCTTCTTGTGAAACCATGGTTCCTTGGCTAGAGCAATGGCACCAGTGTTGTGACAGAACAGAGTAATTGGATTTAGTGCGCTCGACACAACTCCAAGATCCGTCATGAACTGCTTCATCCAGACACCCTCCTTAGCCGCCTTCGAGGCAGCCATATACTCTGCTTCACATGTAGAATCTGCTATGACGGTTTCCTTGGAACTGCACCAGCTTACCGCACCCCCATTGAGAATAAATACGTATCCGTTTTGAGACTTAGAGTCATCAGAATCAGTGTTAAAGCTTGCATCGACGTAACCCTTTACAACAAGCTCTTCGTCGCCTCCATAAACGAGAAACATTTCCTTAGTCTTTTCCGGTACTTTAGAATATTATTGACCGGCGCCCAGTGTTCCACTCCTGGATCACTTTGAAACCTTCCTGCCTTACTTATGGCCAGGCCGACATCCAGTCTTGTGCATAGCATTGCATACATGATAGACCCCATGGCTGAAGCATAGGGGACGGTACTCATCTTTTCTCTATCTTCTGCAGTTACTGGACATTGAGTCTTTCTCAACTTTATACCTTGTAACACAGGCAAGAACCCTTTCTTGGATTGTTCCATTTTGAACTTCTTCAAAACTTTCTCAAGGTATGTGCTTTGTGAAAGTCCTATCAGGCATCTCGATCTATCTATATAGATGTTAATACCTAATATGTAAGTAGCTTCTCCTAGGTCTTTCATTGAAAAACATTTGTTCAAGTAATCCTTTACGCTCTCCAAAAACTCCACATTGTTTCCAATCAACAATATGTCATCCACATATAATATTAGAAACGCTACAGAGCTCCCACTTACTTTCTTGTATATACAAGATTCTCCTACAACTTGTATAAACCCAAACGCTGTGATCACCTCATCAAAGCGCTTATTCCAACTCCGAGATGCTTGCACCAATCCATAAATGGATCGCTGGAGCTTGCATACTTTGTCAGCATTCTTTGGGTCAACAAAACCTTTGGGTTGCATCATATAGAACTCTTCCTTAAGAAACCCATTAAGGAACGCCGTTTTGACATCCATCTGCCAGATTTCATAATCGAAAAATGTTGGGGAACGTCGCATGGGAAACAAAAATCTACGAGAGGAGATTTGGATCTATGTACCCTTGTAGATCGCACAACAGGAAGCATTAAGAAATGTGGTTGATGTAGTGGAACATCCTCACGTCCCTCGATCCGCCCCGCGAACTGTCCCACGAACTGTCCCGCGATCCGTCCCACGATCCGCTCCGATCTAGTGCCGAACGGACGACACCTCCGCGTTCAGCACACGTACAGCTCGACGATGATCTCGGCCTTCTTGATCCAGCAAGCAAGATGGATAAGTAGATGAGTTCTCCGGCAGCGTGACGGTGCTCCGGTGGTGGTGAAGGATCTACTCCTGCAGGGCTCCGCCCGAGCTCCATAGAAATACGATCTAGAGGAAAAACTGTGTGGTATAGGGCCGAGCAACACGTGGCAAAGTTGTGTCTCAAAAACCCTCAATACCTCTAGTATATATAGGAGGGAGGGAGGGGAGGAGGCAGCCTCAAACCCTCAAGGTTTGGCCAAAATTTGAGGTGGAGGAGTCCTACTCCAATCCTACTTGGAGTAGGATTCCACCTTCCCACTTGGAAACTCTTTCCACCTTGTGTTTTTCCCTTCTCAAACCTTATGGGCCTTAGTGGGAACTTATTCCAGCCCACTAGGGGCTGGTTTATCTCTTCCCATAGCCCATGAGACCCTTTGGGGGCGTGACACCCCTACCGATGGTCCCCGGCACCCCTCCCGGCACTCCCGGTACACTACCGATGAGCCCGAAACTTTTCCGGTAATGCGCGAAAACTTTCCGGTAACCAAATGAGGTCATCCTATATATCAATCTTCGTCTCCGGACCATTCCGGAAACCCTCGTAACGTCCGTGATCTCATCCGGGACTCCGAAAAACATTCGGTAACCACACGTATAACTCAACTATACTAAAACATCGCCGAACCTTAAGTGTGCAGACCCTGCGGGTTCGAGAACTATGTAGACATGTCCCGAGGTACTCCTCGGTCAATATACAATAGCGGGACCTGGATGCCCATATTGGATACTACATATTCTCCGAATAACTTATCGGTTGAACCTCATTGTCAAGGATTCAGGCAATCTCGTATGTCATTCCCTTTGTCCTTCGGTATGTTACTTGCCCGAGATTCGATCGTCGGTATCCGCATACCTATTTTAATATCGTTACAGGCAAGTATCTTTACTCGTTCCGTAATACAAGATCCCGTGACTTACACTTAGTCACATTGCTTGCAAGGCTTGTGTGTGATGTTGTATTACCGAGTGGGCCCCAAGATACCTCTCCGTCACATGGAGTGACAAATCCCAGTCTTGATCCATACTAACTCAACGGACACCTTCAGAGATACCTGTAGAGCACCTTTATAGTCACCCAGTTATGTTGTGACGTTTGATGCACACAAGGTATTCCTCTGGTGCCAGTGAGTTATATGATCTCATGGTCATAGGAACAAATACTTGACACGCAGAAAATAATACCAATAAAACGACACGATCAATATTCTATGTTCATATTTTGGGTCTTGTCCATCACATAATTCTCCTAATGATGTGATCCCGTTATCAAGTGACAACACTTGCCTATGGCCAGGAAACCTTGACCATGTTTGATCAACGAACTAGTCAACTAGAGGCTCACTAGGGACAGTGTGTTGTCTATGTATCCACACATGTATTTGAGTTTCCAATCAATACAAATCTAGCATGGATAATTAAAAATTATGATGAACAAGGAAATATAATAATAACTAATTTATTATTGCCTCTAGGGCATATTTCCAACAAAAAATGCAGCTATTGCTAACATGATTCGGACGGATTTAAGCACCGCTGCCTGTGAGAATGTCTAATCGTAGTCAACTCCTTGAACTTGTGAAAAACCCTTTGCCACAAGTCGAGCTTTATAAATGGTCACATTACCGTCCGCGTCCGTCTTCTTCTTAAAGATCCATTTGTTCTGAATAGCCTTGCTCAGGTAATACTTCCAAAGTCCATACTTTGTTTTCATACATAGATCCTATCTCGGATTCCATGGCATCTAACCATTTGTTGGAATCTAGGCCCACCATTGCTTCTTCATAATTTGCAGGCTCATTGTTGTCTAACAACATGATAGATAAGACAGGATTCTCGTACCACTTAGGAGCAGTATGTGATCTTGTCGACCTGCGAGGTCCGATAGTAACTTGATCCGAAGCTTCATGATCATCATCATTAGCTTCCTCCTCAACTGGTGTTGCCTCAACAGAGATTTCCCTCTTCCCTGCGCCACCATCCCGTTGGAGCAGAGGTTCCACAACCTCATCAAGTTCTATCTTCCTCCCACTCAATTCTTTCGAGAGAAACTCTTTCTCAAGAAAAGCTCTGTTCTTAGCAACAAACACTTTGCCCTTGGATCTGAGATAGAAGATGTACCCAACTGTCTCTTTTGGGTAACCTATGAAGACGCACTTTTCCGCTTTGGGTTCTAGCTTTTCACACATAAGCATCACATCCCCAAACTTTAAGAAACGACAACTTTGGCTTCTTGCCATACCATAGCTCATATGGTGTCATCTCAACGGATTTGATGGTGCCCTATTTAAAGTGAATGCAGCTGTCTCTAATGCATAGCCCCAAAACGATAATTGCAAATCGGTAAGAGACATCATAGATTGCACCATATCTAACAAAGTATGATTACGACGTTCAGACACACCATTACACTGTGGTGTTCCAGGCGGTGTCAACTGTGAAACGATTCCACATTGTCTAAAGTGAGCACCAAACTCGTAACTCAGATATTCAACCCCTCGATCAGATCGTCGGAACTTGATCTTCTTGCTACGATGATTTTCAACTTCACTCTAAAATTGTTTGAACTTTTCAAATGTTTCAGACTTGTGCTTCATCAAGTAGATATATCCATACCTACTCAAATCATCAGTGAAGGTGAGAAAATAACGATATCCGCCACGCACCTCCACACTCATTGGTCCACACACATCAGTATGTATGATTTCCGACAAGTCACTTGGACACTCCATTGTTCCAGAGAACGGAGTCTTAGTCATCTTGCCCATAAGGCATGGTTCGCACGTGTCAAGTGATTCAAAATCAAGTGACTCCAAAAGCCCATCAGCATGGAGTTTCTTCATGCGCTTTACACCAATATGACCTAAGTGGCAGTGCCACAAAAAGGTGGCGCTATCATTGTTAACTCTACATCTTTTGGTCTCAATGTTATTGATATGTGTGCCATCACAATCAAGATTCAATATGAACAAACCCCTCACATTGGGTGCATGACCATAAAAGATATTACTCATATAAATAGAACAACCATTATTCTCTGACTTAAATGAGTAACCATCTCGCAAGAAACAAGATCTAGATATAATGTTCATGCTTAACGCACGCACGAAATAACAATTATTTAAGTTCATAACTAATCCCGATGGTAACTGAAGTGAGACCGTGCCGACGGCGATTGCATCAACCTTGGAACCATTTCCCACGTGCATCGTCACTTCATCCTTTGCTAGCCTTCGTTTATTCCGCAGTTCCTGCTTCGAGTTGCAAATGTGAGCAACAGAACCGGTATCAAATACCCATGCACTACTACGAGAGTTGGTTAAGTAAACATCAATAACATGTATATCACATATACCTTGTTTAGCCTTGGCCGCCTTCTTATCAGCCAAATACTTGGGGCAGTTGCGCTTCCAGTGACCCATCCCCTTGCAATAATAGCACTCAGTTTCTGGCTTAGGTCGAGCCTTGGGTTTCTTTGTCGGAGTGGCAACAGTTTTGCTGCTCTTCTTGGAGTTACCCTTCTTGCCTTTGTCGCTTTTCTTGAAACTAGTGGTCTTATTGACCATCAACACTTGATGTTCTTTCCGGATTTCTAACTCCGCGACTTTCAGCATCCCAAATAACTCGCCGGGTGACTTATTCATCCCTTGCATGTTATAGTTCAACACAAAGCTCTTGTAGCTAGGTGGTAGTGATTGAAGAATTCTCTCAGTGATAGACTCTTGCGTGATTTCAATCCCTAGCTCAGCTAGACGGTTTGAGTACCCAGACATTTTGAGCACATGTTCACTCACACATGAATTCTCCTCCATTTTGCAAGCATAGAATTTAGCCGAGGTCTCATACCTCTTGATTCGAGCATTCTTCTCAAAGATCAAATTCAACTCCTCAAACATCTCATATGCTCCATGACGTTCAAAGCATCGTTGAAGTCCCGGTTCTAAGCCATACAAGACTTCACATTGAACTACTGAGTAGTCCTCCTTACGTGCTTGCCAAGCGTTCAAAACATCTTGATCAGCCGTAGCGGGTGGTTCATCTCCTAGCGCTGCATCAAGGACATGATTCTTTTGCCCGACTTGTATTACGAGCCTAGTCTACAAAATTGCTACCATCATCTTTTAGCTTAGCATTCTCTAGGAACGTATTGAAATTGAGGGTTCCTACTACGTGAGCCATTGATCTACAACATAAAAATATTGCAAAGTTTACTTAGACTATGTTCAAGACAATTAGAGTTCAGCTAATCATATTACTAATAAACATCCACTCAAATAGACACCCCTCTAGTTATTTGAGTGTGGCATGATCCAAATTCACGAACTCAAGTCCGATCATCACGTGAGTTGAGTGTAGTTTCAGTGGTAAACATCTCTATGTTAATCATATCAACCATAAGATTCATGCTCGACCTTTCGGTATCTTGTGTTCCGAGGCCATGTCTATACATGCTAGGCTCATCAAGTTTAACCCGAATGTTCCGCGTGTGCAACTGTTTTGCCCCCGTTGTATGTGAACGTTGAGTCTATCACACCCGATCATCACGTGGTGTCTCAAAACGACGAACTCTCACAACGGTGCACAGTCAGGGATAACACAATTTTATCTTGAAATTTTAGTGAGGGATCACCTTATAATGCTACCATCACTCTAAGCAAGATAAGGTGCATACAGGGATTAACATCACATGCAATTCATAAGTGACATGATATGGCTATGATCTTGTGCTTCTTGATCTCCATCACCAAAGCACCGGCATGGTCTTCATTGTCACCGGCGCCACACCATGATTTCCATCATCGTGCCGCCATCGAGGTTGTCGTGCTATCTATGCTATTACTACTAAAGCTACAACCTAGCTGTTGGGGAACGTCGCATGGGAAACAAAAAATTTCCTACGCGCACGAAGACCTATCATGGTGATGTCCATCTACGAGAGGGGATTTCCGATCTACGTATCCTTGTAGATCGCACAACAGAAGCGTTAGTGAACGCGGTTGATGTAGTGGAACGTCCTCACGTCCCTCGATCCGCCCCATGAACCGTCCCACGAACCGTCCCGCGATCCGTCCCACGATCTAGTGCTGAACGGACGGCACCTCCGCGTTCAGCACACGTACAGCTCGACGATGATCTCGGCCTTCTTAATCCAGCAAGAGATATGGAGAGGTAGATGAGTTCTCCGGCAGTGTGATGGCGCTCCGGAGGTTGGTGGTGATCTAATCTCAGCAGGGCTCCGCCCGAGCTCCGTACAAACGCGATCTAGAGGTAAAACCATGGAGGTATGTGGTCGGTCTGCCTTGAAAAAGTTGTCTCAAATCAGCCCTAATAGCTCCATATATATAGGAGGAGGGAGGGTAGGCTTGCCTTGAGGCTCAAGGAGCCCCAAGGGCTGCGCACCAAGGGGAGGAGGAGTCCTCCTCCAATCCTAGTCCAACTAGGATTGGAACGTGGAGTCCTTCTCTCCTTTCCCACCTCCTTTTTTTTTCTTTTCTCTTTGATTTTCTATCTATGGCGCATAGGGCCTTCTTGGTCTGTCCCATCAGCCCACCAAGGGCTGGTGCGCCACCCCCAAGGCCTATGGGCTTCCCCGGGGTGGGCTGCCCCCCCCCCCCCCCGGTGAACACCCGGAACCCATTCGTCATTCCCGGTACATTCCCGGTAACTCGGAAAACCTTCCGGTAATCAAATGAGGTCATGCTATATATCAATCTTTGTTTCCGGACCATTCCAGAAACCCTCGTGACGTCCGTGATCTCATCTGGGACTCCGAACAACATTCGGTAAGCAACCATATAACTCAAATACGCATAAAACAACGTCGAACCTTAAGTGTGCAGACCCTGCGGATTCAAGAACTATGTAGACATGACCCGAGTGACTCCTCGGTCAATATACAATAGCGGGACCTAGATACCCATATTGGATCCCACATATTCTACGAAGATCTTATCGTTTGAACCTCAGTGCCAGGGATTCATACAATCCCGTATGTCATTCCCTTTGTCCTTCGGTATGTTACTTGCCCGAGATTCGATCGTCAGTATCCGCATACCTATTTCAATCTCGTTTACCGGCAAGTCTCTTTACTTGTTCCGTAATACAAGATCCCGCAACTTACACTAAGTTACATTGCTTGCAAGGCTTGTGTGTGATGTTGTATTACCGAGTGGGCCCCAAGATACCTCTCCGTCACACGGAGTGACAAATCCCAGTCTCGATCCATACTAACTCAACGAACACCTTTGGAGATACCTGTAGAGCATCTTTATAGTCACCCAGTTACGTTGCGACGTTTGATACACACAAAGCATTCCTCCGGTGTCAGTGAGTTATATGATCTCATGGTCATAGGAACAAATACTTGACACGCAGAAAACAATAGCAACAAAATGACACGATCACCATGCTACGTCTATTAGTTTGGGTCTCGTCCATCACGTGATTCTCCTAATGACGTGATCCAGTTATCAAGCAACAACACCTTGTACATAGTCAGAAGACCCTCACTATCTTTGATCAACTGGCTAGCCAACTAGAGGCTTGCTAGGGACAGTGTTTTGTCTATGTATCCACACATGTATATAAGTCTTCATTCAATACAATTATAGCACAGATAATAAACGATTATCTTGACACATGAATTATAATAATAACTATATTTATTATTGCCTCTAGGGCATAATTCCAACACTAGCAGTATAGTAAACACATCTGCAAGCACAAACGTTGGTTTAAAGACAACCCTATGGCTCCTACCGGTTGCCGTAGCATCGACGTGCAAGTCGATAATTAACTATTACAACATGATCATCTCATACATCCAATATATCACATCATGTCTTTTGCCATATCACATCACATGCATACCCTACAAAAACAAGTTCAACGTCCTCTAATTTATTGTTGCATGTTTTACGTGGCTGCTATGGGTATCTAGTATGATCGCATCTTACTTACGCAAAGCCACAACAATGATACGAAAATTGCTATTTAACCTTTCTCCAAGGACCGCCTCGGTCAAATCCGATTCAACTAAAGTTGAAGAGACAGACACCCATCAGTCATCTTTATGCAACAAGTTGCATGTTAGTCGATGAAACTGGTATCTCGTAAGCGTACGAGTAAGGTTGGTCCGGGCCGCTTCAATCTAACAATACCGCCGAATCAAGAAAAGACTAAGGAGGGAAGCAAATCGAACATCAATGCCCACAAAAACTATTGTGTTCGACTCGAGATTACATCTACGCATGAACCTAGCTCATGATTCCACTCTTGGGGAACGTTGCATGGGAAAGAAAAAAAATCCGATGCACACGAAGACCTATCATGGTGATATTCATCTACGAGAGGGACATCGGATCCACATACCCTTGTAGATCTCTAAGCGGGAAGCATTAAGAAATGTGGTTGATGTAGTGGAACATCTTCGTGTTTCAAATCACCGCGTCCCACGATCCGTCCCGATCTAGCAAGATGTACAGCACACGTACAACTCGATGGCGATCTCCGCCTTCTTAATCCAGCAAGAGAGATGGGGAAGTAGATGAGTTCTCCGGCAGCGTGACTGCGTGTCGGTGATGGTGATGATCTATTCATGCAGGGCTCCGCCCGAGCTCCACAGAAATCCGATCTAGAGGAAGAACTACGAAGTAAAGGTTTAGGGTTGCACATGGAAAAGTTGTACCTCAAAAACCGTAAAACCTCTAGTATATATAGGAGGAGTGGAGGAGGAGGGACTCCTACTCCAATTCAGTTTGGAAGGAGGAGTCCCTTCCTTCCTTCCCAGCTCCTCTCTTTTTTTCCTTTTCTCCTTCGATTTTTCTCTTGGCTGAAATAGTCCTATTGGCCTATTATGTTCTCTCCCGGGTGGGTGGCCCCTCGCGGTAAAAACTCAGAACCCATTCGTCACTCCCGGTACACTGCCGGCAATGCCCGAAATTTTTCCGGAAGCCAAATGAAACAATCCTATATATCAATCTTCGTTTATGAACCATTCCAGAACCCTCGTGACGTCTGTCATCTCATCTGGGACTTCCAACAAAACTTTGGTCACCAACATCTATAACTCAACTATACCAAAACATCACTGAACCTTAAGTCTGCAGATCCTGCGGGTTCGAGAACTACACAGACATGACCACTGCGCCGAGGATTCATATAATCCTGCATACCATTCCCTTTGTCCTTTGGTATGTTACTTGCTCGAGATTTGATCTTCAGTATCCCTATACCTATTTCAATATCGTTACCGGCAAGTCTCTTTACTCGTTCCGTAATACAAGATCCCGTGACTAACACTTTAGTCATATTGCTTGCAAGGGTTATATGTGATGGTGTATTACCGAGTGGACCCCGAGATACCTCTCCGTCACACGGAGTGACAAATCCCAGTCTTGATCCATGCTAACCCAATGGACACCTTCGGAGATACCTGTAGAGCACATTTATAGTCACCTAGTAACGTTGCGACGTTCGATACACACAAGGTATTCCTCCGGTGTCAGTGAGTTACATGATCTCATGGTCATAGGAATGAATACTTGACACGCAGAAAACAATAGCAACAAAATGACACGATCATATGCTACGTTTATAGCTTTGGTCTTGTCCATCACATCATTCTCCCAATGATGTGATCCAGTCATCAAGTGACAACACTTCTATATGGTCAGAAAACCTTAACCATCATTGAGCAACTAGCTAGTCAACTAGAGGCTTACTAGGGACATAGTTTTGTCTATATATCCACACATGCATTTATGTTTTCATTCAATACAATTACAGCATGGATAATAAACGATTATCTTGAAACAGGAAATATAATAATGACTATTTTATCATTGCCTCTAGGGCATATTTCCAACAGCGCCATGGTCTCCGGTGACCTCCACCTCGCCTTGGCGCCATTTCCCTCCTCCTAGTCAGGAGGAGGAGGAGGAGTAGCCTTCTGTGAACTGTTAGGAGAAAGAACAAAAAAATAAAATGAAATAAAAAAATGTGTATGTGTGTATGTGGGCAAATATGTATGTATGCGAGATTGTATGTATATGTATATATGTAGATAATATGTATGTATGTATATGTGTAGATGTATGTATACAAAAGAAAATGTGCAAATATATGTATGCGCGCGCGCGATGCGTGTATTATGTGTGTGTGTGTGTTCGGCTTGGCAACTGCCTAGTAGGGCCGGACCCCTTAATTAGATTAGGTTAATCCCCACTACCCCCCACACACACATACAAATGACAGGTGGGGCCAACCCTGTAAAGTGTTTTAAAAAGACAAAATCAAAAGGAGATAAAATAATAAAAAATAATAAAGTTTAATAATTAACAAATAATTAATTAATTAATTAACCAGTTAATTAATATGAAAGTAGTTAGCTAAGTTAACTCTTATTTATTCTACCTAATTAATTAGGTTAATTATAACATATTGGTTAAATAGAAATATGTTAATTTAATTAACCACAAATGACGTGTGGCCCCTTGCCATCAACCCCCAATTAGGACAGTAAAATTAATTAAAATAAATATTTTCAACTAAATAGTATATGACACCTCGGACCCACCTATAAGTTTGACCAGTCAACAGTCAACCCAGTTGACTGCTGACTAGGCTGCTGGCTCTATCCCTGGCCCTGCATGTCATTGAGTGTCGCTAGCTAAGGTGTGGGTATAAATGGAAATTCTACTAATTTGGATAATCCAGATTTATAATTAAAAGAAATTTCAGGATATTAATATAACTTTAGAAATTAATATAAAATAAACCATAAGTAAGATGAAAATAATTTGAACATGAAAGTTGATCAGCAGAACGAGACAAACCCGGATACGTGGTCCATTCATGTGTCACGTGTCCCTAGCATAGCAAACGTGAAACTTTTTCATCATTTTCAGTCTGACCGGTAGTAGCCACACATCCAGGAAATATCATCTCATATTTTCCGATCCGTCTGTGACGGATGTTACTACGTTAGCTCATGCCTAGCCCTGCATCTTGACATGTCATGCTTAGTGTTGCACGTGTTGCTGTTATTTATTGTTTCTTCCCCCCTCTTCTTACCGGTAGACCCCGAGACTGACGCTGCTGCCAGGTATATCTATCCTCGTGCCGACCAGCCCTTTTTCGCAGAGCAACAAGGCAAGCAAACCCCCTTGATCATTCCTATATCGCCTATTCTTTCTCCCTCATGCTTGCATTAGAATTTTGCTACTGTTATAGTTAGCTCCTATATCTGATGCATAGCCTAATTTTGTTGAACTGCTATTTTCAGTAGCGCTCTTTAAAACTGCTTAGTATAGGTGAAGCAGTCATCCCTCTGACCCCTTAGTCCAGTTGCCCCGCTTTATCATCAAGTCTCGATCCCTGATCGATGAGCCAAGATCCGACACAGCACAGACACCCCCCTTAGTTGTGCGATACTACAAAGCTACTATCGGGTACCGAGGGTGACACACCGCGAAGTACTCCGGATGATATCTCTATAGTACAGCTAGTCGGTCGTGGTTATCGAGGGTGATTCCTCCTTCACCACTCCCGACGATGACTCTGTCGTTCAACCCCTCAAGTGTGAGACCCTCGAGGGTGATTCCTCTAAGTCCACCTTGTCGGATACATCGTTCGGAATCCAACGAGGGTGATACCTCCGATTCCCCCTCATGTTACAACCACACAGTTACTCGACCATGTGCTACGGCGACAGAAATCCTTCTGTCGTCTCTTGAGCTTGCGTTGGTTTTTTCCTTGAAGAGGAAAGGGCGATGCAGCACAGGAGCAGTAAGTATTTCCCTCAGTTTGAGAACGAAGGTATCAATCCAGTAGGAGAATCATGTCAAGTCCAGAGTACCTGCGCAAACACAAAAAAGCTTGCACCCAACGCTATAAAGGGGTTGTCAATACCTTCAAGATTGATTGCAAAGTTAGATATGAAGGCGGAAAGTGCAACGAAGTAAAATTGTAAGGCTGAAAATATGGTGTGAAGTAGACTCGGGGGCCATAGTGTTCACTAGAGGATTCCCTCAAAATAGCAAATAATACGGTGGGTGAACAAATTACTGTCGAGGAATTGATAGAACCGCGCAAAGTCATGACGATATCTAGGGCAATGATCATACATATAGGCATCATGTCCGAGACAAGTAGACCGATACTTTCTGCATCTACTACTATTACTCCACACATCGACCGCTATCCAGCATGCATCTAGTGTATTGAGTTCATGACGAACAGAGTAACGCTTTAAGCAAGATGACATGATGTAGATGGATAAACTCAAACCAATGATGAAAACCCCATCTTTTTACCCTTGATGGCAACAACATGATGCATGCCTCGCTACCCCTTCTGTCACTGGGTGAGGTCACCGCACGATATGAACCCAAAACCATGCACTTCTCCCATTGCAAGAATCATAGATCAAGTTGGCCAAACAAAACCCACAACTCGAAGAGAATTACAAGGATATGAAATCATGCATAAGTGAGATCATAAGAAACTCAAATAAGATTCATAGATAATCTGATCATAAATCCAAAATTCATCGGATCTCGACAAACACACCGCAAAAGAAGATTACATCGGATAGATCTCCATGAAGATCATGGAGAACTTTGTATTAAATATCTAATAGAGAGAAGAATCCATCTAGCTACTAGCTATGGACCCGAAGGTCTATGGTGAACTACTCACGCATCATCGGAGCGGTCATGGTGTTGATGAAGAAGCCCTCCGTATCCGAATCCCCCTACGACAGGGCACCAGAACATGCCCCGGATGGGATCTTGCGGAGATTAGAAGCTTGCGGCGGCGGAAAAGTATTTTCGTGGATCTCTCACGCAGTTTTGGAATTTTTCTGAATTTATAGGCGGAAGAGGTAGGGCAGATGAGCCACAGGGGGGCACAAGCCTGCTAGGCGCATCCCCCTGCCCGCGCCTGGGGGGCTTGTGGGGTCCCCTGCTGGCCCCTGCCTTGGTTCTCAAGTCTCGTGCGTATCTACTGTTCCGGAAAAAATCTTTTCGGAAGTTTTATTTCGTTTGGACACCGTTTAAAATCCTCCTCTGAAAAGGGTCAAAAACACGAAAAAAACACGAACTGGCACTTGGCACTGAGTTAATAAGTTAGTCCCAAAAAAGATATAAAAGACATACAAAACATCCAAAGTTTGACAAGATAATAGCATGGAACCATAAAAAATTGTAGATACATTGGAGACGTATCAAGCATCCCCAAGCTTAACTCCTGCTTGTCCTCGAGTAAGGAACTGATAAAGACTGAATTTTTGATGTGGTATGCTACCTAACACAGTTGTCCTTTGTAACTTCTTTCATGTGACATGAATGTTCAGATCCGTAAGATTCAAAACAATAGTTTGCTATTGACATGAAAACAATAATACTTCAAGCAAACTAGCAAGGTAATCATGAACTTTCAAAATAACAAGGCAAGTTTTCAAAGTACCTGCGCAAAAACAGCAAACTTGCACCCAACGCTACAAAGGGGTTGTCAATCCCTTCACGATTGATTGCAAGGTGAGATCTGAAGGTGGAAAGTGCAACAAAGTAATAGTGTAGAGCTGAAAATATGATGTGAAGTAGACCTGGGGGCCATAGTGTTCACTAGAGACTTCTCTCATGATAGCAAATATTACGATGGATGAAGGAATTACTGTCGAGCAATTGATAGAACCGCGCAAAGTCATGACGATATCTAAAGCAATGATCATACATATAGGCATCACGTCCGATACAAGTAGACCGATACTTTCTGCATCTACTACTATTACTCCACACATCGACCGCTATCTAGCATGCATCTAGTGTATTGAGTTCATAACAAAGAGACTAACGCCTTAAGGAAGATGGCATGATCTAGAGGGATAAATTCATGCAATAGATATAAACCCCATCTTTTTACCCTTGATGGCAACAACATGATGCGTGCCTCGCTACCCCTTCTGTCACTGGGTGAGGTCACGGCACGGTATGAACGCAAAACCAAGCACTTCTCCCATTGCAAGAATTATAGATCAAGTTGGCCAAACGAAACCCACAACTCGAAGAGAATTACAAGGATATGAAATCATGCATATAAGAGATCAGAGGAAACTCAAATAAGATTCATAGATAATCTGATCATAAATCCACAATTCATCGGATCTCCACAAACACACCGCAAAAGAAGATTACATCGGATAGATCTCCATGAAGATCATGGAGAACTTTGTATTGAAGATCCAAGAGAGAGAAGAAGCCATCTAGCTACTAGTTATGGACCTGAAGGTCTATGGTGAACTACTCACCCATCATCGGAGAGGCAATGGTGTTGACGAAGAAGCCCTCCGTGTCCGAATCCCCCCTCCGGCAGGGCACCAGAACGTGCCCCAGATAGGGTCTTGCGGAGACAGAAGCTTGCGGCGGCGGAAAAGTATTTTCGTGGCTCCCTCTGGTGATTTCAGGATTTTTGGGGAAGAAAGTGCGTTATATTGACTAGAGGGGGGGTGAATAGGAGATTTTTAGAATTTCATCACTGAGGAAATTCGTTTTGAGGAAATTCCTCACTGATGACTAACTTACAGCGGAAACAGTTCAGGATCATACGTTCAAACATTCACAACAGCAGTATTATAGAGTGAAGATTGTGAAAACAAATTGCATAGTAAGCAGGCACGCAGAATACAGATGATGATTAACTATTGTGAAGAATTTGGGGTTGAGGAAATTCAGAGAAAGTCTTCAGCAAATTCTTCAAACAGTCACAGTGAAAGTCATCAACACATAATACAGAGAAACTAAAGAGTTGAGGAATTAGAACCCGATTCTTGGTGAAGACTGTTGTTGATGACCCAGTTCCAACTGCTGTGACAGTTGTACATCTGGTTTGGAGCGGCTTGGTATTGAAACCAAAGGACACCCAGTCCCGGGACACACAGTCCCTACCGTATTCTCCTTGAGCTAAGGACACACAGTCCTCGCCCAACACTCGTGGTAAGTCTTCAGGGCAGACTTCCAAACCCTCACAAACTTGGTCACCCGGCGATCCACAATTGACTGCTGGATTGCTCTAGACCATGACGCCTAACCGTCTGGAGGATGCACGGTCCTCAAAGGTAAAAGGCTTCAGTCCCACACAGGAACAACTTCTTCAGTGATGCTCAATCACTAGGTTTGGTTTGTGGTTTCGGTGTATGGGGTATTTCCTCACTGATGATTTACTCTCGAAAGCTCTGAGGAATTTGGGTTGCTCTTATGACAAGTGTCAGTTTCTAACGGAGCAGCCAACCAGCTAGTGGTTGTGGGGGGCGGCTATTTATAGCCTGGGAGCATCCCGACATGATTTAACACTAATGCCCTTAAAATAATATGACCGTTGGAGTGGATAAGACCAGTGACTTGGCGTGGTTATTGAAACGGTCGGGACCCTCAACTGTGAGAGTCCTCATGTCACTCATATTCCTCACTTGAGGCTTTTGGTAGGATTTGGCTTGGGTTGAGCATCATGAGGAAATTCTTTCCATGGTGTTATTTTGACCCCCTTTAACAGTACGGTGTTCCTATTCATCAAATGCGAAGAAAGTAAAACAGAAAATGTAAATCTTCACGCTTCAATTTCTTCAGAATGATTTTCTTCAGGAACCACCGGTCTTCTCAATATCAGTGTCTTCACGAGGAATATCAATTTCATCACAGATTCCTCGTGTTTCATTTCTTCAGCTTCAGACCAATTTCTTCAACTGAAGATATACATTTTTAGGGGTCGATATTCTTCAAATATCTCAAACTCCTCAATGACTTATAGATCCTGTGTACACTTATAAACACATTAGCTACTTAACCTATAAGTCTTCAAACCACCAAAATCACTAAGGGGCACTAGATGCACTTAGAGGGGATTTATAGGCGGAAGAAGTAGGGCAAAGGAGCCACGAGGGGCCCACAAGCCTTCTAGGCGCGCCCCCCAGGCCGCGACTAGGTGGCTTGTGGCCTCCCCCGGGAGCCTTTGCCTTGGTTCTCAAGCTCCCTGTGTATCTTTTGTTCCGGAGGTTTTATTCCGTTTGGACTCCGTTAAATATTCTCCTTTGATAAAGGTCAAAAACACGGAAAAACAGGAACTGACACTTGGCACTGAGTTAATAGATTAGTCCCAAAAAAAGATATAAAATGCATACAAAACATCCAAAGTTGACAAGAGAATAGCATGGAACCATCAAAAATTATAGATACGTTGGAGACGTATCAGTGGGAAGGAAGGAAGGGACTCCTCCCTCCAAACCGACTTGGAGGAGGATCCCTCCTCCCTCTTGGCCGACGCCCTAGGGCAAAGCCCCACCCCTTGTATCCTCCTATAAACACTTGAGGTTTAGGGACTTTTGAGACACAACTTTGCCACGTGCAACCCTAAACCTCTACTTCGTAGTTCTTCCTCTAGATCGGTTTTCTACGGAGCTCGGGCAGAGCCCTGCAGGAATAGATCATCACCATCACCGGCGCGTCGTCACGCTGCCGGAGAACTCATCTACTTCCCCGTCTCTCTTGCTGGATCAAGAAGGCGGAGATCGTCTGTTCGGTGCTAGATCGGGACGGATCATGGGACGACGATGATTTGAATCACGAAGTTGTTCCACTACATCAACCTTTGTTTTTAACGCTTCCCGCTTAGCGATCTACAAGGGTATGTGGATCCGATCTCCCTCTACTAGATGAACATCAGCATGATAGGTCTTCGTGTGCGTAGGAAATTTTTTGTTTCCCGTGCAACGTTCACCATGTTGGAAATATGCCCTAGAGGCAATAATAAATTAGTTATTATTATATTTCTTTGTTCATGATAATCATTTATTATCCATGCTATAATTGTATTGATTGGAAACACAAATGCATGTGTGGATACATAGACAAAACACTGTCCCTAGTAAGCCTCTAGTTGACTAGCTTGTTGATCAAAGATGATCAAGGTTTCCTGACCATAGACCAGTGTTGTCACTTGATAACGGGATCACATCATTGGGAGAATGATGTGATGGACAAGACCCAAACTATAAACGTAGTATATGATCGTGTCAGTTTATTGCTACTGTTTTCTACATGTCAATGTATCTGTTCGTATAACCATGAGATCATGCAACTCCCGTACACCGGAGGAATACCTTGTGTGTATCAAACATCGCAATGTAACAGGGTGACTATAAAGGTGCTCTACAGGTATCTCCAAAGGTGTCTGTTGGGTTGGCATGGATCAAGACTGGGATTTGTCACTCCGTGTGACGGATAGGTATCTCGGGGCCCACTCGGTAAAACAACATCACAACAAGCCTTGCAATAAATATGACTAAGGAGTTAGTTATGGGATCTTGTATTACGGAATAAGTAAAGAGACTTGCCGGTAATGAGATTGAACTAGGTATAGAGATACCGACGATCGAATCGGTCAAGTAACATACCGAAGGACAAAGGGAATAATATACGGGATTATATGAATCCTTGACATAGAGGTTCAACCGATAGAGATCTTCGTAGAATATGTGGGAACCAATATGAAAGTCCAGGTGTCGATGTTGGTTATTGACCAGAGAGTGTCTCAGGTCATGTATGCATAGTTCTCGAACCCGTAGGGTCTGCACACTTAAGGTTCGGTGACGTTTCGGTATAGTTGAGTTATACATGTTGGTGACCTAAGTTTTGATCTGAGTCCCGGATGAGATCCTGGACGTCACGAGGAGTTCCGGAATGGTCCGAAAACGAAGATTGATATATAGGAAGTTGGTGTTTGGATTCCGGAAGGTTTTCGGGCATTGCCGGCAGTGTACCGGGAGTGACGAATGGGTTCCGAGGACCCACCGGATGGGCCCACCATGCCCCAAGGGGTCCATGTGGGTTTATTGGATGTGCAGTAAGGTATAATGGGCTAACAGAGTCATCCATGGAAAGCCCATGAGGAAAAAGTGGGAAATCCAAAAGAGGTGGGAAAATAAGGAACGAGTCCTAATCCAAGTGGGATTGGAGGAGGACTCATCCCTTCCCCACTTCGGCCGACCCAAGGAGGCCTTCCTTGGCGCGCCAAGGCTGCCTCCCCCTCCTCCTATATATACTAAAGGTTTAGGGCTTTTGAGACACAACTTTGCCACGTGCTGCCCTCTACTCTAGTTCGTAGTTCTTCCTCTAGATCGGTTTTCTACGGAGCTCGGGCGGAGCTCTGCAGGAATAGATCATCACCATCACCGGCGCGCCATCACGCTGCCGGAGAACTCATCTACTTCCCCGCCTCTCTTGCTGGATCAAGAAGGCGGAGATCGTCATCGAGTTGTACGTGTGCGGAACGTGGCGGTGCCGTCCGTTCGGCACTTGATCGGGACGGATCACGAGACGGTTCGTGGGACGGATCGTGGAACGGTTCGTGGGACAGATCGTGAAGACGTACTGTTACATCAACCGCGTTTATTAACGCTTCCGCTTAGCGATCTACAAGGGCATGTGGATTCGATCTCCCTCTCGTAGATGAACATCACCACAATAGATCTTCGTGCGCGTAGGAAAATTTGTGTTTCCCATGCAACATTCCCCAACAATGGCATCATGAGCTAGGTTCATGCGTAGATGTAATCTCGAGTAGAACACAAAAGTTTTTGTGGGCGTTGATGTTTGATTTGCTCCCCTCCTTAATCTTTTCTCGATTTGGCGGTATTGTTGGATTGAAGCGGCCCGGACCAACCTTACTCGTACGCTTACGAGAGACCGGTTTCATCAACTAACATGCAACTTGTTGCATAAAGATGACTGGCGGGTGTCTGTTTCTTCAACTTTAGTTGAATCGGATTTGACCGAGGCAGTCCTAGGAGAGAGTTAAATAGCAATTTGCACATCACCGTTGTGGTTTTCCGTAAGTAAGATGCGATCATACTAGATACCCATAGCAGCGATGTAAAACATGCAACAACAAATTAGAGGACGTCTAACTTATTTTTGCAGGGTATCCATGTGATGTGATATGACCAAAGACATGATGTGATATATTAGATGTATGAGATGATCATGTTGTAATAGTTAAATATCGACTTGCACGTCGATTCTACGGCAACCGGCAGGAGCCATAGGGTTGTCTTTAAACTATCGTTTGTGCTTGCACATGCGTTTACTATGTTGCTAGGTTCTTGCTTTAGTAGTAATAGCATGGATAGCACGACAACCTCGATGGCGGCACGATGATGGAGATCATGATGTGGCGCCGGTGACGATGAAGATCATGCCGGTGCTTTGGTGATGGAGATCAAGAAGCACAAGATCATGGCCATATCATGTCACTTATGAATTGCATGTGATGTTAATCCTTTTTATGCACCTTGTTTTTCTTAGAATGACGGTAGCATTATAAGGTGATCCCTCACTAAAATTTCAAGATAAAATTGTGTTCTCCCCGACTATGCACCATTGCGACAGTTCATCGTTTCGAGACACCACGTGATGACCGGGTGTGATAGACTCAACGTTCACATACAACGGGTGCAAAACAGTTGCACAAGTGGAACACTTGGGTTAAACTTGAGGAGCGTAGCATGTACAGACATTGCCTCGGAAGACAAGAGACCGAAAGGTCGAGCATGAATCATATAGTTGATATGATCAACATAGAGATGCTCACCACTGAAACTATACTCAACTCACGTGATGATCAGACTTGAGTTAGTGGATTTGGATCTTGCGCCACTCGAATAACTAGAGGGATGTCTATTTGAGTGGGAGTTCTTAAGTAATATGATTAATTGAACTAATTATCATGAACATGGTCAAAAAGGTCTTTGCAAATTATGTTGTAGCTTGCGCTGTATCTCTACTGTTTTAAATATATTCCTAGAGAAAATTTAGTTGAAAGTTGATAGTAACAATTATGCGGACTAGGTCCGTAAACTGAGGATTGTCCTCATTGCTGCACAGAAGGCTCATGTCCTTAATGCACCACTCGGTGTGATGAACCTCGAGCGTCGTTTGTGGATTTTGCGAATATCTTGTTGGAAATATGCCCTAGAGGCAATAATAAATTAGTTTTTATAATATTTCCTTGTTCATAATAATCGTTTATTATCCATGCTAGAATTGTATTTGTTGGAAACTCAAATACATGTGTGGATACATAGACAACACACTGTCCCTAGTGAGCCTCTAGTTGACTAGTTCGTTGATCAAAGATGGTCAAGGTTTCCTAGCCATAGGAAAGTGTTGTCACTTGTTAACGGGATCACATCATTGGCAGAATGATGTGATGGACAGGACCCAAAATATAAACGTAGTATATGATCGTGTCAGTTTATTACTACTGTTTTCTGCATGTCAATGTTTTTGTTCCTATGACCCTGAGATCATGCAACTCCCGGACACCGGAGGTATACCTTGTGGGTTACCAAACGTCGCAATGTAACTAGGTGACTATAAAGGTGCCCTACAGGTATCTCCAAAGGTGTGTGTTGGGTTGGCATGGATTAAGACTCGGATTTGTCACTCCGTGTGACAGAGAGGTATCTCGGGGCCCACTCGGTAATACAACATCACAACAAGCCTTGAAAGCAATGTGACTAAGGAGTTAGTTACGGGATCTTGTGTTACAGAACGAGTATTGAGACTTGCCAGAAACGAGATTGAACTAGGTATAGAGATACCGACGATCGAATCTCGGGCAAGTAACACACCAAAAGACAAAGGGAATAGTATACGGGATTATATGAATCCTTGGCACAGAGTGTCAACCGATAAGATCTTCGTAGAATATGTAGGATCCAATATGGGCATCCAGGTCCCGCTATTGGATATTGACCGAGGAGTGTGATACGTCTCCAACGTATCTATAATTTTTTATGGTTCCATGCTATTATCTTGTCAACTTTGGATGTTTTGTATGCATGAATATGCTATTTTATATCTTTTTTGGGACTAACCTATTAACACAGTGCCAAGTGCCAGTTTCTGTTTGTTTTTGACCTTTTTCAGAGAAGAATATTAAATGGAGTCCAAACGGAGTAAAACCTTCGGAATTTATTTTTCCATAACAGAAGATACGCGGGGAACTTGAGAACCAAAGCAAAGGACCACGGGGGAGGTCACAAGCCCCCTAGCCGCGGCCTGGGGGGCGCGCCTACCAGGCTTGTGCCCCCCCCCCCCCCCGTGGCTCCTTTGCCCTACTTCTTTCGCCTATAAAATCCCTAAAAATCCAAAGGGAGAGCCACGAAAATACTTTTCCGCCGCCGCAAACTTATGTCTCCGCAAGATCCCATCTGGGGACCGTTCTGGTGCCCTGCCGGAGGGGGAATTCGGACACGGAGGGCTTCTTCGTCAACACCATTAACTCTCCGATGATGCGTGAGTAGTTCACCACAGACCTTCGGGTCCATAGCTAGTAGCTAGATGGCTTCTTCTCTCTATTGGATCTTCAATACAAAGTTCTCCATGATCTTCATGGAGATCTATCCGATGTAATCTTCTTTTGCAGTGTGTTTGTCGAGATCCGATGAATTGTGGATTTATGATCAGATTATCTATCAATATTATTTGAGTGTCCTCTGATCTCTTATATGTATGATTTTGTATCCTTGTAATTCTCTTCGAATTGTGGGTTTCGTTTGGCCAACTTGATCTATAATTCTTGCAATGGGAGAAGTGCTTGGTTTTGGGTTCATACCGTGTGATGTCCTCACCCAGTGACAGAAGGGGTAGCGAGGAACGCATCGTGTTGTTTCCATCAAGGGTAAAAAGATGGGGTTTATATCTATTGCATGAATTTATCCCTCTACGTCATGTCATCTTGCTTAAGGCATTACTCTGTTTGTTATGAACTCAATACACTAGATGCATGCTGGATAGCGGTCGATGTGTGGAGTAATAGTAGTAGATGCAGACAGTATCGGTCTACTTGTCTCGGACGTGATGCCTATATGTATGATCATTGCCTTAGATATCATCATGACTTTGCGTGGTTCTATCAATTGCTCGACAATAATTCGTTCACCCACCGTAATACTTGCTATCATGAGAGAAGCCTCTAGTGAACACTATGGCCCCCGGGTCTACTTCACATCATATTTTCAGCCCTACACTTTTACTTTGTTGCACTTTCCACCTTCAGATCTCACCTTGCAATTAATCGTGAAGGGATTGACAACCCCTTTATAGCGTTGGGTGCAAGTTTGTTTGTTTTTGCGCAGGTACATTGGTGACTTGTCTTGATACTCCTACAGGATTGATACCTTGGTTCTCAAACTGAGGGAAATACTTACTGCTACTGTGCTGCATCACCCTTTCCTCTTCAAGGGAAAAACCAACGCAAGCTCAAGAGGTAGTAGAGCGTCTCGGGTCATGTGTGCATAGTTCTCGAACCCGCAGGGTCTGCACACTTAAGGTTCGGTGACATTTTAGTATAGTTGAGTTATATGTGTTGGTGACCGAAGGTTGTTCGGAGTCCCGGATGATATCACGGATGTCATGAGGGTTTCCGGAATGGTCCGTAAATGAAGATTGATTTATAGGATGGTTTCATTTGGTCACCGGAAAGTTTTCAGGCATTACCGGCAGTGTATCGGGGGTGACGAATGGGTTCCAGGTATTCACCGGGAGGTGCCCATCAACCCGGGAGTGAGCCCAGTAACCCTAGGGTGGCGCACCAGCTTTTAGTGGGCTGTTGAGGACAGCCCAAGAGGGCTATGGAGCCACAAGAGAAAAATAGCAAAGGAAAGGAAAAAAAGGAAAGAGGGAGGTGGGAAGGAAGGAGTGGACTCCTTCCCCCAAACCGAATTGGGGTGGGAGTCCACCTCCTCCTCCTTGGCCGGCGCCCTTGGAGCTCCCTTGAGCCCCAAGGCTATCCCCTCCCCTCCTCCTATATATATTGGTGGTTTTAGGGATTTTGAGATATAACTTTGCCACGTGCAACTCAAACCTATACCACGTAGTTCTTCCTCTAGATCGATTTCTGCGAAGCTCGGTCGGAGCCGTGCAGGAATAGATCATCACCATCACCGGCGCGCTGTCACGCTGCCGGAGAACTCATCTACTTCCCCGCCCCTCTTGCTGGATCAAGAAGGCAGAGATCGTCGTCGAGCTGTACGTGTGTGGGACGCGGAGGTGTCGTCCGTTCGGCACTTGATCGGAACAGATCGTGGGACGGATCGCGAGACGGTACGTGGGACGGATCGTGAAGACGTACCACTACAGCAACCGCGTTTATTAACGCTTCCTCATAGCGATCTACAAGGGTATGTGGATCCAATCTCCCTCTCGTAGATGAACATCACCATGATAGGTCTTCATGTGCGTAGGAAATTTTTTGTTTCCCATGCAACGTTCCCCAACATATCTGACATACACGTTTTTGATGACTACGTGATAGTTTAGTGCGTAATACTTAAACAGCTTAGAATTGAGGCGTTGAAGAGGTTTTTAAACGTCACAGAACATATGAGATGTTCTAAGAGCCATGTGCTCGTGATAAGCATACTTAGTGTCTTCAGGGCAACTCTCCTCTTCCTCATCCTCCTCTTCTTCTTCAGAAGCAACCTTTGCCTTCAAAGCAAGGTTAGGTGAAGCTGTCTTTGACCGAACTCGAGCAAGTGCATTGTCAGCGGTCTCGTTCATGATTGACATTGCAATGAATTCATCCAACACCTCAGTGGAAGACAAGGAGTGGAAATCTGGTCGTTGGCGAATGACTGATGACATGGCTTTGTTGAAAGGCATGATGGCCTTAAGAAACTTGCGCTTGACCCATGTGTCATCCACATCCTTTCTCCCATGATCCTTGAGAGCAACAACAATAGCAGTCACCCTCCGATAGAGATCACGAGGGTCCTCATCTTCCGTCATTACAAACTCATCAGCCTTATCAAGTACCACTTCATAGTTTGACCGTTGAATGCTAGAGCTTCCCTTGTATAGCACCATAATGTGCTCCCAACAGTCCTTGGCCAGAGAGAAGGGGCGCCAGTGAGGAAGATCTTCAGGCGGTACTGCGGACTGTAGAATAAACAATGCGGAGTGATTATATTGATTGTCCGCTTCTTCTCTTGGAGTGAGGTTTCCTGGGTCATGAGGATAGTAGCCTTGCTCGATGATTCTCCGTAAGTTTGTTGAGCTGTGATTCAAATGAGACTTAATAGAAAACACCCAGTTAGCAAAATCACCCTTAAGAAGCTTAGGAGGAGGACCAACAGGATTAAGACGCGGTGTGGGAACAGGTCCTCCATAGACCATGGGAGGTGGAACTGAGGCATAGGTTCCAGTCCCATCCTTTTCGAGAGATGAGGAAGGTCGCATACCTTTAGCCGCTTCCTTAGAGGAATTGGCCTCCGAATCGGTGATGGTGGGTTTAACCACTAACGCCGGTTCGGGTGAACTTTTAATTCCCTCAATTAACTCTTTAAGCATGGTCTTGACTTCGTTCGTCAAGGACGTCTTGAGGGCGGCCATAGCCGTATTCAAGTCGTCCCTTGTGACCGAAGTCAACTCCATGGCCTCGGGTTGCCCATGGGGAACTCCCTCTTCGCCTTCCATACTCTTTGGATGGTGAAACCCTTAATAAAGAGACGTGGCTCTGATACCAATTGAAAGGATCGATATGGTTGACTAGAGGGGGGGGGGGTGAATAGGCAACTACCAATTTTTAGCTTTTCTAAATAAATACGGAGTAGCAATCATAAAGGTTTACTAACATGGCACTAGGAGGACAACCTATATGATGCTACTTATCAACAAGTAACAAAGCACGTAGGAGATACTCTACAACACCACAAATACAAAGTAAATGTAAGAGATAACCACAAGTGGAACCGATGAAGACGAGGATGTGTTACCGAAGTTCCTTCCCTTTGACAGGAAGTACGTCTCCGTTGGAGCGGTGTGGAGGCACAATGCTCCCCAATAAGCCACTAGGACCACCGTATTCTCCTCACGCCCTCGCACAATGCAAGGTACCGTGATTCCACTATAGGTGCTCTTGAAGGCGGCGACCGAACGTTTAAAAACAAGGTTGGGGCAATCTCCACACAAAGCTTGAAGGCTCCCAACAAGACCATGGAGCTTCACCACAATGGAATGTGGCTCCGAGGTGACCTCAACCGTCTAGGGTGCTCAAACACCCAAGAGTAACAAGATCCGCAAGGGATTAGCAGGGGTAATCAAATATCCTTTGTTGGAAGTGTGGATCAAGGCCTTCTCAAGCAATCCCTAGAAAATCAACAAGGTTGATTGGCTAGGGAGAGAGATCGGGCTAAAATGAGGTTGTGGAGCAACAATGGAGCTTAGAGAGGTTAAAGGTAGGCTCTAGGAAGAAGAAGATGCATTTATATAGTGTGTGGGGGGGGGGCAGATCCAACCGTTACCCACCAACCACATAAATGCACGAGCGGTACTACCGCTCCTCGAGCGGTACTACCGCTCAGCTCCTCACCAACCACGGTAGTACCAGGGGTACTACCGTACCACCCCCTCCATGGGAAAGTATGCGAGAAAAAGCCCGTCGGTGCGGTAGTAAAATAATACTACCGCACTGAGGACGGTAGTACCGCCCTTGGAGCGGTAGTAAAAAACTACTACCGTTCTTCGGACGGTAGTACCGCTCCCGCTCCTGGAGCGGTAGTAAAAGTTTACTACCGCACATGGGACGGTAGTACCGCTCCTGAAGCGGTAGTAAAAATTTACTACCACTCTGAAAACGGTACTACCGGTGTGACCGCTGGCACAGCGGTACTACAGTACCGCTTAACCTTTTTCACATAGGCCAGGAGCCCAACTAGCCACGAGCACCACCGACGTCTCAAGCAAAAATTCCTCCAAGGCATTTGGTTTATTACTCTAGGAATCAAGAAGGTACAACACACAAAGCAAATGCCACCCATGGTACTTGGTCGTCCGTATAGCAATAAACCTAAAGTTGCCGGTAGAACAAATGTCCTGTGCACACCTTTGCAACACCGGCCATATCAATATTATAGCCGAAAGATCACATCACCCGTCCCCGGAAGCTGTTCAAGGACGACGACACGATGCGGACCGCATTGTATATTTCCAGTGCCCAGTGCACGTCAAACATCTCTTCAACGGCGCCATGTCTGCCCGCTTGGTAGGAGTGCCAGTCAAGACCATACGACCTCACGTCCACGGCCTCGGCCCCGTAGGAATGACGAAGTTTCCGTGCGGAAGAAAGCACGGCAGCCCACTTGAATGTTGCTGTCAAGCAGTGTAGGAGTGCCACAACACGTCCATCGGGGAGCCCCCCTCCCCCGCCCCGCACCGTACGCAACAACCCAATAACTACCGCCAGTACACCATCTCTACAGGGTTCTTCTACAATGGCGTATGTCGCCGGCCGGCCGCACGCACGAGAC